>NC_140478.1:4256646-4856646 GCF_051167445.1 Perissodus microlepis | reverse complement strand
GCCACAGCTGCCCAGATTGAGATGAACAAGAAGAGGGAGGCCGAGTTCCAGAAACTGCGCAGAGACCTCGAAGAGGCCACTCTGCACCATGAAGCCACTACTGCCACACTCAGGAAGAAACAAGCCGACAGTGTTTCTGAGCTGGGAGAGCAGATTGACAACCTGCAGAGAGTCAAGCAGAAACTGGAGAAGGAGAAGAGTGAGCTCAGACTGGAGCTGGATGATGTGGTCTCCAATATGGAACAAATTGTCAAGGCAAAGGTAAGTTACTTTCAGGTATTAGGGTTTGTTCTCATTGCCAAATCAAACATTAATTTTATAATTGTGTACATGATTGGCCATCTACTGCTTTTTGTTCACAGAACAACTTGGAGAAAATGTGCAGGTCTCTGGAAGACCAGATGAATGAATATAAAACAAAATCAGAAGAGGGACAGCGTGCCATCAATGACTTCGCCATGCAGAAAGCAAAGCTTCAAACTGAGAACGGTATGCATTAGACCTGAACAGCATATTTTAGTTGTGCCAGTGTGCGGTACTGAATTGAATGTTATGCTTAAATAAGGTGAACTTTTGAGGCAGCTTGAGGAAAAGGATTCTCTGGTGTCTCAACTCACGAGAGGAAAACAGTCGTACACTCAGCAAATTGAAGACCTGAAAAGACAACTGGAGGAAGAAGTCAAGGTAGCAAATAATCATCAGTGTAACCTCATTAGGTAGAGACCATTGGTACACCCAGTGCATAAAGATACACTTTCTTTTAGGCCAAGAACGCATTAGCCCATGCAGTGCAGTCTTCTCGCCATGACTGTGACCTGCTCAGGGAGCAGTATGAGGAGGAGCAGGAGGCTAAAGCTGAACTGCAACGTAGCATGTCCAAGGCCAACTCTGAGGTGGCTCAGTGGAGAACCAAGTATGAAACTGATGCCATCCAGAGGACCGAAGAACTAGAAGAGGCCAAGTAAGCCAAATACACTAAGTCCACTAACTCAGCAAAGGTAAAGAGCGTTTAACCACAAATAAATATTTTCATCACCTAGAAAAAAGCTGGCTCAGCGTCTGCAGGAGGCTGAGGAGGCTGTTGAAGCAGTGAATGCTAAATGTTCCTCTCTGGAGAAGACCAAACACAGGCTGCAGAATGAGATTGAAGATCTCATGGTGGATGTAGAGAGGTCTAATGCTGCTGCTGCTGCTCTGGACAAGAAACAAAGAAACTTTGACAAGGTTTTCATCCGGCACTTATTATTTCAACTGAAGCGGAAGGTCAATCTTTTATCTAAAATGAAAACTTTCTTGTAGGTCTTGGCAGAGTGGAAACAGAAGTACGAGGAGTCTCAAACAGAGCTGGAGAGCTCTCAGAAAGATGCCAGGTCTCTGAGCACTGAGCTCTTCAAACTGAAGAACTCCTATGAAGAATCTCTTGAACATTTGGAGACCATGAAGAGAGAGAACAAGAACTTACAAGGTGACTTAATTACCCATTAAAATCATATATGAACAGTTTGTTCACAGTATAACGGCATTTATTTTTTACAATATGCCCTCAGAGGAAATATCTGACCTCACTGAACAAATTAGCGAAGGTGGAAAGAATATTCATGAGCTTGAGAAGATTCGAAAGCAGTTGGAACAAGAGAAGTCTGAGATACAGACAGCTCTGGAGGAAGCAGAGGTAAGCTGCTGCATAGTGGCCTTTTTCAAATTTGAAAGATTTTAGGTTGTGAGTATTAATTAATTACAAGTTATGTAGTCATTGTGTCTAATTTCTATTTGTGACAGGCCACACTGGAGCATGAGGAAGGGAAGATTCTCAGAGCCCAACTTGAGTTTAACCAAGTAAAGGCTGACATTGAGCGCAAGCTAGCTGAGAAAGATGAAGAAATGGAGCAATCGAAAAGAAACCACCAGCGAACTGTGGATACTCTTCAAAGCTCTCTGGAGGCTGAGACTCGCAGCAGGAATGAGGCCCTGCGTCTGAAAAAGAAGATGGAGGGAGACCTCAATGAGATGGAGATCCAGCTAAGCCAGGCTAACAGGCAGGCAGCTGAGGCCCAGAAACAACTTAAGGCCGTCCATGCCCATCTGAAGGTCTGAATAAACAAGCAGTTCTACTTCTTTGAAACAAAAATCAAAACCAAAGTGAAACATCAGCTAAAATTTTAGGGGTTTTTATCTTCAAGGATACTCAACTTCAGCTGGACGACTCTCTGCGAGCCAGTGATGATATGAAGGAAAACATTGCCATTGTTGAGCGACGCAACAACCTTCTTCAGGCTGAAGTGGAGGAGCTGAGAGCAGCTCTGGATCAAACGGAGAGAAGCCGCAAACTTGCAGAGCAAGAGCTGCTGGATGTCAGTGAGAGAGTGCAGCTACTGCACTCACAGGTAAGACTGGAGAAGACTTGATACAGAAACTATCTATTGAAAATATACTCAGGAATTTAAAAAATCATATTTTTCATCTGAACACCAGAACACCAGCCTGATAAACCAAAAGAAGAAGCTGGAGGCTGATACATCCCAGCTTCAAACTGAAGTGGAGGAGGCAGTGCAGGAGTGCAGGAATGCAGAGGAGAAAGCCAAGAAGGCCATCACTGATGCTGCCATGATGGCAGAGGAGCTGAAGAAAGAGCAGGACACCAGCGCTCATCTGGAACGAATGAAGAAGAACATGGAGCAAACCATCAAAGACCTGCAGCACCGCCTGGATGAAGCTGAGCAGATCGCCATGAAGGGAGGCAAGAAGCAGATTCAGAAGCTCGAGGCTAGGGTGGGTATAACACTTCAGTCTCTCCCTATAATCTCTTTGACTACAGCATCTATATATCAAATAAATAGCTGGTCTAAATTTAAGTGATGTTATCTGAATTTTGTTGTGGGATCTGAATTTTATAGGTCAAGGAACTTGAAAATGAGGTGGAAAATGAGCAGAAAAAGGCCAGCGATGCTGTGAAGGGAGTAAGAAAGTATGAAAGGCGTATCAAGGAGCTTACTTATCAGGTAACTTTAATTCTGAACCAGTTAGCTTGTCTGATGGAAATTATACTCAGAAACAAAACTATGTAAAAATTTGTACTAATTAGACCGAAGAAGATCGCAAAAATCTAGCACGTCTTCAAGATTTGGTGGACAAGCTGCAGCTAAAGGTCAAGTCCTACAAGAAGGCTGCAGAGGAAGCTGTAAGTTATACAGATTTTAAATACTGCCCTTACATCTGACCACTGACTGAATATTTTCTTTACAAACAATATTGTGTTTCTATTCTACAGGAGGAACAGGCCAACAGTAATCTTACCAAGTTCCGCAAACTTCAACATGAGCTCGATGAAGCTGAGGAGCGAGCTGACATTGCCGAGTCTCAGGTCAACAAGCTGCGCGCCAAAAGCCGTGATGTGGGATCAAAGGTTTGTATGTGTACATGTTAAAAAAAAGTGTTAGTCCGGAATAGTAGGACTCTTAGCATCCTACTGACAGATCACCAACACAAATTCTAGCTTTTTATCTCAAGGATCATTGACAAAAATAAAAGCGAAAGCATGCATTGTAGTCTTACTGCAGAATCACTGTAGAGTGAGCATTGACTGTTTTCACTTCATTTACAATCCAGCTCTTCTTTTCCAAATCAAAAAATGATCACTAATGATCCTCTTTTTCCCCTCATTCTTGTTTCAGAAAGGACTTGATGAAGAATGAAGTTCACCTTGAAATGATCATTTCTGAGACACCTCTTGGTCCTGCAATGAAGTCTCCCTATGCATGTGTTTTTGTTTAGTAGAATAAAGTTAATGAGCATCTCAAACAGTGTTGTGAGTTTCATTGATAAAAGTGTTTGCTGTTTATACTGGTGAGAACCAAACTTGATTTTACAAAACAAATAAATATAAAATTTGAACCAAACTAGTAGAAAAATAAGATCAAAATTAATTAAAAGGATAGCAACAAAGATAAAGTAAAAGTGTTATGTTTTAAATGTCTATTACTGGTATTAAAGAATTGCATTATAAGGAATGTATCGGTAATTTGACTGAATTTCCCCATAGATATAGTAATATGTAGTTTTCCCTCTCACACTTCTTTCCAATGAAAGGAGGGAACAAGTTGTCAGTTGTACTTACTGTGATTTCAGACAAAATCACAAAAACTAATACATTACAATGGTAAATGGTAAATGGCCTGTATTTGTATAGCGCTTTATGACCCCAAAGGACCCCAAAGCGCTTTACACATTCAGTCATCCACCCATTCACACACACATTCACACACTGGTGATGGCAAGCTACGTTGTAGCCACAGCCACCCTGGGGCGCACTGACAGAGGTGAGGCTGCCGGACACTGGCGCCACCGGGCCCTCTGACCAATAAATAAAAGCATTTTGGTATTCAATATAGTAGAGAATACAAAATTCGAAACCATGGTCACTAAATCAATTTCCTTGAGCTTTTAGAAATAAAAATGTGTTGCAGAAAACTATGTGTAGCTTATAAATGACAAAGTCGTTCCCATTGGGACTATTATTAATTCAATTCAATTTTATTTATATAGTGCCAAATCACAACAACAGTCGCCTCAAGGCGCTTTATTTTGTAAGGTAGACAACGGTATTATTACTAGGCAGCTTTTATACCTCATTCATCAGAAGTCAGTCAAACATCAAATGACCACCAGATGGCGCTCACAGATCCATTTCTTATAGTTTGATAAAGAAGGCAGTTGGAAAAAGTCATGTGAAAGTAATGGAACTTACTCTACATGTTACATGATAAGAAGAGTTTGCTTTGTCATTTTCTTTAGATTTTCAGGCATTTTATATGTTTTATATTTCCCTGTAGCATGACATCTAACATTTTTTTAAAAATGTTTTTTGGGTGTTCTGGATTTAAATGAGATTAAAATAGGTGACAATGGTATTGAAGAAGACTTTAAAAGAATAATTAGTGACATGTGAAGAGAGGACTGCAGAATTCAGGTTGATTGATTCAAATAAGAAAATAAATCCATTTTTTTGTATAACACTTACTTAAATGACACTACCAACTAGAAAATGCAGAAGAATTTTATGAATGTAGTCTTGAACTATTATTATTATTATTATTATTATTACTCTAGGAAGCTCCTAAGAACAATATGCTTATGTACAGCACTGTAAATGACACAGTGCTTGATAAGTGAACTACAGTGAGACATTTCTACTCCACATGCACCCACAATAGATAATTAACAAAACAAGCTCACAGACTACTCTTTTTTGCATAAATATGAGCCATCTTCTCACTACTTCTTTCGGGTATAGAAAATTGGACATCATCCAGAGACACAACCATTTATTTCTGACCATTTATTTCCATTTTGATATGACTACAGGCTAACATACTGAAAAACTAAACTATAAAAGTGAAAACTACTAACCTTCACATCAGTAGTAGCGCCCATTCTTTCTTTTAACAAGCACTCTCTTTTTGGAGCCAGACTGGGGAGGGCCATTTGGAGCACAGGATACAAGCAGACTTGACAGACTGGCAGCAGATAATCTGGTCTTGGTGTGTCCTCCAAGAGGAAATAGTACATTAACAATATGAGCATATTAGGTCTAAAAGAAATGTTTTCTATTTTTGCCATTTCTGCAATCAGGAATGAGAAGTTCTGCATAAAGTAAAACAAAAAGTTGATCTTTAAATGGCCAACATTACCTTTTCAATATTTCATCAGAGGATCTCTTGGTCACTACCTCATCTGAAGACAAGCAGTACTCTGGACTTGATCCTATAGAGAGGTCCATAGTCTGAATGAGTGAGAAGAGGACAAGGGAGGAGAACAATCAACTCCTGTAAGCCTCTGCTAAAATTCAACACCACTTAGAAGTGACCTTTCACAGTAACATAGGACAAATTCTGCCAATAGCTTTGCTGGCTCTAGTTTCAAACTTAAGTGAGGCAAGGTGCCTCACACCTTCTTTTGTGTGCTCATGTGATCATAAAAGTCAAAGACACAAAGACACTGGACAGCTGGGAATGAGACCTTAAATGGCTGGAAGAGTACTCTCCTAGAGCCTGGAATAGACAGAGGATAAGTAAAGGAGAAGGAAATGGGATCTGATAGAAAGTCACATAATTGAGGTTCTAGAAGGATTTCATTTGTGCCAGACCTTCATCAGACCTTCATCAAAAAAAAAAACAAAAAAAAAAACAAAAAAACAAACAAAAAAAAAAAAAAAACAGCAAACAAACAAAGAAAAGAAACTTATGAGAAACTTTGAAAGCTGATTTGCCCTCCTTGTCTTGTTTTAGAGGTTTCATTTGTAACACATACAGGTTTATTTGTTCATGCATTTTGCACTGAATGTAGATTAATTATAGTATATTGCTTTATATAAATGATATATTATCCCACAATACGCTAGCTATAGTATATATAGCATATTGTTATGTTCCCTTGAGGTTATCACCTGTTGCTGCTGGTCAAAGAAGAAATACAAACCAATCTCAACTACCTGCATCACAAGCTGTCCCCAAGCTATACTCTGAACCGCCAAGCCCTCAAAGGCAGCCAACAGGAATTTCACAAGTTATCTTTGTGCTCAAGGATAAAGGGAAGAAAACAATTCCATGTCAACAGAAGCCAGCCAAGGGCACTAGCTGCATGTCACATCTGATAGCAAGTTGAAGTATATAGCTACATAGTCAGGGGTCATTTGTGCCCTCTCGTCTTTTGTTCTAGTGGCAAAAAGTCATTTATTTAATAGAAAACTAAATGAAATAAAAGGTTTGCTTCATCTGGAGAAAGACAAAAATAATTTGCATTCTTGTGAGAAGAGTTATGACCTCTAAAATTAAGAACACTTTGCATGTAGAGCTCTTAATTTATGTTGGGCTAAAACTTTTTGCAAAATGAATCAATCAATACAAAAATTAAACGTTCACATCTGTGTGTATTTCCTTATATCTCTGTCTCTTTATTATAGAGACAGAGTTGAAACACAATATGAATAATTTTATAATAACAATAATAATAATATAACAACAATAACCAACAAACAAAGTCCAGCATCAGGAAGACTCCCACTGCTCTTCCACCAGAAATCATATTGTCTAGTTATTAAAACTGTGTAGAGGAAAGGGGAAGGCAACATTATTTGTAAGACCCAAGAGATGTACATGCAAGTACAACAAAAACCCATTTTATATACTATTGTGCTATTGATCTGCTGAACGGACCAAGATTTTTCTTCTCTGTTCAGAAACAGCTGATGACGAGTTACAGTAACATAGAACATACACACATGTATTACATGTGACACACTATTAGGGAGCTCATGCACCTTGATCAATTAAATATGACTTACTGCAAATTTTAGCATAGCAACACAATTATACTACTCATATTGCTGAGTGAAGACCCCACAAACACAACACATGAAAGTTGCAGTGAACCATTTATATGCTTGCTTGAACTGCAGAAAGATAACGGAAACTAAATGAAGAATCATATTACAGATGCTCTTTAGTAAAATAGAGGAGTTATAATTTTGTTAATATTAATTTGGTACAAAACTTACAGCCCTTTGATTCCCTTTTTTCATGAAACATGAACTTGGGTTGGATTGCATTGCATCTGAACACATCTATTGTTGGTAAAGAAAAGTAAAGAATGCAGAGTGACCAGGGTTAGACTAAGGGTGTAGATCTAATTGAGAACAGTGGTGAGTGATAATAAAGGGACTTCACAGCTGCGACCTTGGCCTTGTCTTGCCTCTCTGTAAACAATAGCTGCTCTTTATTCTTCCTCTTGAAATGTATTTTACACCCTATTGCTTTACAGACTATTGTTGAACTTTAGATCTCAAGATGCTTAAAGTGACACAAATCCTAGCCTACTTTATTCATATGTTGAACAGACGACAGAGTGCAAAAGTCTATGACATGGTGGCTCTACCTTCTAATTAACAAATATCCTTTTTTTTTCATACCGAAAAAAAATCTGCCTAATTATTGTTCCCTAAAATAGAAACCCTGGTTAAAATATCTGAATCTCTATCTCATGGTGTTTTGGCTTACTATTTGTTTTAAACCTACTTACAAATAATTAATTAGATACTGATACTTAGAATTAGACAGACAGACAGATGTTAGATAGATAGATAGATAGATAGATAGATAGATAGATAGATAGATAGATAGATAGATAGATAGATAGATAGATAGATAGATAGATAGATAGATAGATAGATAGATAGATAGATAGATAGATAGATAGATAGACTACCATCTGCCCTAGCCTCCCCCACCTCCTCCTTCAGCCTTCTTTGTCATGCCCATGTGGGTGCATTACTCTGTTGCTCACAAGGTGAGAGCAGCAAATAGCTGCTCCAGGCTCTACCCAATTTGGAGAATGCTTTTTGTGATAGACAACCTGGATGCCATTTCTCTGATATTCATTCCCATATTTGGTTGACCTACAACCTTTATTAATGGAGAGGTAGCCTGGTCAGCCACTGGATCAGTCATTTCTCTTAAGATTGACAGTCAGAGGTAAGAGAACACCCACGCAGCTATAAAGGTTTTAATTATATTAAAATTTCTGCTGCTAGCTATATTTTGTAATAGGTTAGCAATTTATTTGAGTGACAGGACTCCTGTTTCTGTGAACCTTGCTGTCAAATGTCTAATGAATTTGTGATGTTATATGTGATCTTTGGTTCCTTTCTGTGTACTTCATATAAATAGCACAAATCGTTACTTCCTGTGGAGTGAAACACCTTAGGTAAAATTTAAAGCTACATTTCTTGAATTTCTGAATCAGTTAACTTAAATGCATTTTTCTATTGGCGCATGTGTGTGTCAGAAAAGAATGGGCATTTTTTGCGATTATGTCTGTTTGGGGTTGCTGGTCTTAAATACCCAAACACCTCAAACACCTTTAGTAGTTGTGTCTCATGCTGCATAACACGTTAATTTGAGCCTTCTGCATACTAAAAGTTACCGGAAATGCTTGATATACAAGAATATAAATATTTTTTGTTGTTTTTAGAAATTATTTTACTGTCTCTGTTACTAAACCTGCTTTGTGTGCATTTTTCCTGGGTCTTACATGAATTTGGTTAATATATGCTTATGCTTATTTACATTTAATAGACATTTTTTTAAAGGTTGAAAAATGGGGGATGCTGCCATGAAAGAGTTTGGGGCGGCGGCTCCTTACCTGAGAAAGTCAGATAAGGAGCGTCTGGAGGCCCAGACTCGCCCATTTGACATGAAAAAACAGTGTTTCGTTCCTGACCCTGAAGTTGAGTACGTTAAAGCAACAATCACTAGCCGCGATGGCGACAAAGCCACCGTCGACACTGAATTTGGAAAGGTATATTCATCATATCAGTTCCATTCAAATGTATTTTAGTTTTTAGCTTTGTGTAATACCTGGTACTTCTTTTTGCAGACTGTCACAGTGAAGGAGTGCGATGTGCACCCTCAGAACCCGCCTAAGTTTGATAAAATTGAAGACATGGCGATGTTCACCTTCCTCCATGAACCAGCTGTGCTGTTTAACCTCAAAGAGCGTTACGCAGCATGGATGATCTACGTGAGTTACCAAACTTGAAAGTTATCTTTAGTGAAATAACATTTTCGCATCTGAAACAAAATTTAATATCCCTCTCTTTGCATGACAGACCTACTCTGGGTTGTTCTGTGTGACTGTCAATCCCTACAAGTGGCTGCCAGTCTACAACCAGGAGGTGGTCGTTGCCTACAGAGGAAAGAAGAGGAGTGAAGCTCCTCCTCATATCTTCTCCATCTCTGACAATGCCTACCAGTACATGCTGGCAGGTACAAATATCCCTTTTAGCATTCATCTTGAATGACATTTTGTTTGGACATCGTCGCATTTTCCCTGATTTTCTGATATTCTCTTGCTGACAGACAGAGAAAACCAGTCAATCCTTATCACGTAAGTAACTGTAATGGGGCGACTGTGGCTCAGGGGGTTGGGAAGCGTATCTGTAACCGGAAGGTCGCCGGTTCGATCCCTGGGCTCTCTGTCCTGGTCGTTGTGTCCTTGGGCAAGACACTTTACCCTACTGCCTACTGGTGTTGGCCAGAGGGGCCGATGGCGCGATATGGCAGCCTCGCTTCTGTCAGTCTGCCCCAGGGCAGCTATGGCTACAACTGTAGCTTGCCTCCACCAGTGTGTGAATGCGGGAGTGAATGAATAGTGGCATTGTAAAGCGCTTTGGGTGCCTTGGAAAGCGCTATATAAATCCAATCCATTATTAACTTTACCAACAAGAGTCTTTTTTCAGCAGTTAAGACTTCTTGGTCTTGAAATGTATGTCTTTTTCGACTCAGTGGAGAATCTGGAGCTGGAAAGACTGTCAACACCAAACGTGTCATTCAGTACTTTGCCAGCATTGCTGCTGTCCCAAGTGGGAAGAAAGATCAAGCTGCAGAGAAGAAGGTTCTTATGAGACAAGATTTTCTTAATGTTAGACAAACAAAATATAGTCATAATATTGCTGTTTTTCAAGGTTCTTTTTTGTTTAACTAAATCAGGGAACCCTTGAAGATCAAATCATCCAAGCTAACCCTGCTCTAGAGGCCTTTGGCAATGCCAAAACGATCAGGAATGACAACTCCTCCAGATTTGTGAGTGTCTGTATCTGGCTGATGTCAGACTACTTGTTTACATTCATAAATGAAGTTACTTCTTATTCCAAAAATACAAGTGAACACACATTTTCCTCCCAGGGTAAATTCATCCGTATTCATTTTGACAACCGAGGAAAGCTGGCCTCGGCTGACATCGAGACCTGTAAGTAAAATTAAGATAATCCATGTATCCATTTTCTGAGCCATTTTTGTTTGGTTGAAGGCCTCTGCAAATATGAACCAAGAGTGCTTTAACCATGCAAAGCCTGTTTAAAACTGGGGTATTATTTCATAATTAAACATTTGAAAAACTCTATTAAATTTGTTACTGTGTGTCACACTTTCATACCATTTATGATAACTCATTCAGACCTTTTGGAAAAGTCTCGTGTGACCTTCCAGCTCAAAGCTGAGAGGGACTACCACATTTTCTACCAGATCCTGTCTCAGATAAAGCCTGAACTTCTAGGTAAGGATGAGTACAGGACAGGTGTTTGATTTGTACTCAATCATACATTTCATAGTGAAATAAACATTTTCTATTTAATTTTAGAGATGCTGCTCATCACCAACAACCCTTATGACTACGCCTTCATCTCCCAAGGAGAAACAACAGTAGCCTCTATCAATGATTCTGAAGAGTTGATGGCCACTGATGTGAGTTGAATCTCAGATTCACTGCAGCAATTTTAAGTCCAAAATTCATTTAATAAAACAAAAAAGAAAATAGTAAAATTAATGTTTTTGATTTTCGTCAGGAAGCCTTTGATGTTTTGGGCTTCACTCAAGAAGAGAAGAACAGTATTTACAAGCTTACTGGTGCAATCATGCACTATGGCAACATGAAGTTTAAACAGAAGCAGAGAGAAGAGCAGGCAGAGGCCGATGGTACTGAAGGTAAGAAATATAATTATAACACAATAGATTATATTCAAATAACTAGGCACTCTGAATCCTGACTAATGCCAGACTTGTTGAATCAAGGAATCACTTAAATAGAAGCTAAATGGAACCTAACAAAGTGAAGGATACAACAATGTAAAAAAAAACCCTCTAGAACAGACGACATCGATCAGTCTGCAAAGGGTTAAAAATCAATTTCTTAGGCTTTGGAACTGCAAGAAGCCATGGTGAGAGCCACTATCCACCAGAAAAACAGACAACTCAGGGGGAGAACAGTTAAAGTACAATGTAAAGTAAAAAATACTGAATGTGAATGGATGATGTTATTTTTGTCAGAACATCTTAAACTGTGCAAAATAAAATATGCAAAAAATGTATCACTGTCACTATTTCTCAGATGCTGACAAAGTTGCATATCTGATGGGCCTGAACTCTGCTGACCTCATCAAAGGTCTCTGTCACCCAAGAGTCAAAGTAGGAAACGAGTGGGTCACCAAAGGACAGAATGTCGCCCAGGTACACAGTTACAGGGAATTTTGTCAGGCTTTCATCTAATGAAAACGCACCATTTATTTTGAATCACATATTTCTGTTCTAAGGTGTACTACGCTGTCGGTGCACTGGCTAAGTCAGTATATGAGAAGATGTTTCTGTGGATGGTGGTGAGAATCAACCAGTCCCTGGACACCAAACAGCCTCGCCAGTATTTTATTGGGGTGCTTGACATTGCTGGATTTGAGATCTTTGATGTGAGTTTGGAAAAATAAGTTCTTATAATCTTATAAATGGTTGTCCCTAATGTAAGGATGCATTTTAAATCATGAACATACTGTGGTCCATTCCATTTCAGTTCAACACCTTTGAGCAGCTGTGCATCAACTTTACCAACGAAAAACTGCAACAGTTTTTCAACCACCACATGTTTGTACTGGAGCAGGAAGAGTACAAGAAAGAGGGCATCGATTGGGAGTTCATTGATTTTGGTATGGATCTGCAGGCCTGTATCGACCTGATTGAAAAGGTGTGACACTGGACTATATAAAAACATTTCTATTTTTATTCTACTGTTTGTGCATGTTATTCTTAAAACTAAAATGTATGTTAAAATTTTTGTCATGAAAATTGTTTTTCTTCATTATATTTATCTTAGCCCATGGGTATCATGTCCATCCTTGAAGAGGAGTGCATGTTCCCCAAAGCCAGTGATGCCACCTTTAAAGCTAAGCTCTATGACAACCACCTGGGAAAATCTAACAATTTCCAGAAGCCCAGAGTTGTCAAAGGAAAACCAGAGGCTCATTTTTCCCTTGTGCACTACGCTGGAACTGTTGATTACAATATCAACAACTGGTTGGTGAAGAACAAGGATCCTCTGAATGAGACTGTTGTTGGTCTTTTCCAGAAGTCTAACCTTAAGCTTTTAGCCTTGCTTTTTGCTGGATATGCAGGAGCTGATTCAGGTATTTTGACATCACATAGTGAAAATTAGAAGTCAACAATAATTTCCAACAACAACAGTATTGTAATCAATTTTTCTACAGATTTGAAATGCCTTAAAAATCTGTTGTGATCTGTTGGTTCTCTCAATAAAGTTCGACATTAATTTTTTTTAGCTCAGGAAGGTGGGAAGGGCAAAGGTGGGACCAAGAAGAAAGGTTCTTCCTTCCAAACTGTATCAGCTTTGCACAGGGTAAGATATGTATACATTTTTATTTTTTAATGTAAAGGAGAGATTGTACTGAGTTATACATCATGACTTCAGCAAGAATTTCTCATTGTTTTGATACAGGTTCAAAACTTTGTTCTGATTTGCCCAGTTTTGAAGATATAGACACTGAAATTAACCAGGCGACACAAACCCTTTATGGGCTGCATTAGGAAGATCAACAATCTGACTAAAATAGACTATGGCAACTACTTTGTAAACACCCAAAAGGAAACTTACGTACTTACTGTACTTGGTGTCAAAAGCAATAGCAACAATTTACATATGAAAAACTTTCAGGAGAACCTGAACAAGCTGATGACCAACTTGAGGTCAACTCACCCTCACTTTGTACGCTGCATCATCCCCAACGAGACCAAGACTCCAGGGGCCATGGAGAACCCTCTGGTGATGCACCAGCTGCGCTGTAACGGTGTGCTGGAAGGCATCAGGATCTGCAGAAAGGGTTTCCCCAACAGGATCCTCTATGGAGATTTCAAGCAGAGGTTTGAGTTCTCTTAAAACAAATGCATATTAGTATCCATCCATCCATATTAGTATGTACTTAAAAAGAAACAACTCTTTCATCTGTTGTTTTTCTAACAAAGGTACCGTATTTTGAACCCTAACGCCATTCCCGAGGGACAGTTCATTGACAACAAGAAGGCTGCTGAAAAACTTTTGGGTTCTTTAGATATAGACCACAACCAGTACAAACTGGGACACACCAAGGTCAGTATTTGCATGCTTATAGAACACTTTGAACAGAAACAAGCTGTTACTGACTCTGCTATGTGTTGCTGTAAAAGGTGTTTTTCAAGGCTGGGCTGTTGGGCCAGCTAGAGGAGATGAGAGATGACAGATTAGCCCTAATCATCACTGGCATCCAAGCTCGATCAAGAGGCCTTCTGGCAAGAGTTGAATTCCAGAAGATTGTTGAACGCAGGTAACTTATCAAAGCTTGGTCAAATTCTGTTAGCCAACTCAGTTTATGTTGTGCAGCACAATGTCAAAACAGATTTGCATCATTAAAATTTATCATCTGTCCAGTATACAAGACATATTTTCCACTGAACCATGTTTTATCACTGAACAAAATATCAGAATGCAATATGTTCATGGACTTATGGACACAAAATACGGCAACTGTCATTAGATACATGCATAGGAGAATGTTGTGAGGGTTTGGTGAAATATATTAAAAACATATTTTTAATGAAGGATTAACGGTGGGTGGAGTTTTACAAACACTGATTATCTGTTGTCTGCAGGGATGCTCTTCTTGTGATCCAGTGGAACATCCGTGCCTTCATGGGGGTCAAAAATTGGCCCTGGATGAAGATGTTCTTCAAGATCAAACCTCTGCTGAAGTCAGCAGAGACTGAGAAAGAGATGGCCAACATGAAGGAAGAGTTTGCCAAACTGAAAGAGGCTTATGCAAAATCTGAAGCCCGCAGGAAAGAACTCGAAGAGAAAATGGTCACTCTTCTCCAAGAAAAGAACGACCTGCAGCTCCAAGTTCAGGCTGTATGTTAAAGGATAGTTTCTTACAGTATGACAACAAATATCAACATCACATGTATTGTGTGTATTTGTCGGCTTAATGCGTATGTCATACTTTTTGTCTTCAGGAGCAAGACAATCTATGCGATGCTGAAGAAAGATGTGAGGGGCTGATCAAGAGCAAAATTCAGCTGGAGGCCAAAATCAAAGAGCTGACAGAGAGACTGGAGGATGAGGAGGAGATGAATGCAGAACTGACTGCTAAGAAGAGGAAGCTGGAGGACGAGTGCTCCGAGCTGAAGAAAGACATCGATGACTTAGAGTTAACTCTAGCTAAAGTGGAGAAGGAGAAGCATGCCACTGAGAACAAGGTACAACAAACCTATTAATGACTGTCATTGTGAAATTAATCTGTTACTAAAATGAACCTCTATTTTGGCTATAGGTAAAAAACTTGACTGAGGAAATGGCTGCATTGGATGAAATCATTGCCAAGCTGACCAAGGAAAAGAAAGCTTTACAGGAAGCTCATCAGCAAACTCTGGACGACCTGCAAAGTGAGGAAGACAAAGTCAACTCTCTAACTAAGGCCAAGACTAAGCTGGAGCAGCAAGTGGATGATGTAAGAACATAGACTGACTTTAGTAGTTAATGAATAATAATTTTAATATATCAGTACCATTGTAATAATATTTATTTTTCCCCACAGCTTGAGGGGTCTTTAGAGCAAGAAAAGAAAGTCCGTATGGACCTTGAGCGAGCAAAGAGGAAGCTTGAAGGAGACCTCAAGTTAGCTCAAGAAAGTATCATGGACCTGGAAAATGATAAGCAGCAGCTCGAAGAGAGGCTGAAAAAGTAAGATGAGATGGGCAGGTTTACAATGAAGCAATAAAAACACATTTTAGATTGTGCCTCAGGTGAAACCTTTTTATTTTATATCCAAAGGAAAGATTTTGAAATCAGTCAACTGAATGGTAAAGTTGAGGATGAGCAGGTGATGAGTGCCCAGCTCCAGAAAAAACTGAAGGAGTTGCAGGTAATGAATCAAACAAGACCCATGAAAAAGAAAAAGAAAAACATATGGTTTGGAGGAGTAAAATTAAATGTCAAGGTTTGCTTTTGACTCCGATCTAGGCCCGTATTGAGGAGCTGGAGGAAGAGCTTGAGGCAGAGAGAGCTGCTCGAGCCAAGGTGGAGAAGCAGAGAGCTGACCTGGCCAGAGAGCTGGAGGAGATCAGTGAGAGGTTGGAGGAGGCTGGAGGAGCCACAGCTGCCCAGATTGAGATGAACAAGAAGAGGGAGGCCGAGTTCCAGAAACTGCGCAGAGACCTCGAAGAGGCCACTCTGCACCATGAAGCCACTACTGCCACACTCAGGAAGAAACAAGCCGACAGTGTTTCTGAGCTGGGAGAGCAGATTGACAACCTGCAGAGAGTCAAGCAGAAACTGGAGAAGGAGAAGAGTGAGCTCAGACTGGAGCTGGATGATGTGGTCTCCAATATGGAACAAATTGTCAAGGCAAAGGTAAGTTACTTTCAGGTATTAGGGTTTGTTCTCATTGCCAAATCAAACATTAATTTTATAATTGTGTACATGATTGGCCATCTACTGCTTTTTGTTCACAGAACAACTTGGAGAAAATGTGCAGGTCTCTGGAAGACCAGATGAATGAATATAAAACAAAATCAGAAGAGGGACAGCGTGCCATCAATGACTTCGCCATGCAGAAAGCAAAGCTTCAAACTGAGAACGGTATGCATTAGACCTGAACAGCATATTTTAGTTGTGCCAGTGTGCGGTACTGAATTGAATGTTATGCTTAAATAAGGTGAACTTTTGAGGCAGCTTGAGGAAAAGGATTCTCTGGTGTCTCAACTCACGAGAGGAAAACAGTCGTACACTCAGCAAATTGAAGACCTGAAAAGACAACTGGAGGAAGAAGTCAAGGTAGCAAATAATCATCAGTGTAACCTCATTAGGTAGAGACCATTGGTACACCCAGTGCATAAAGATACACTTTCTTTTAGGCCAAGAACGCATTAGCCCATGCAGTGCAGTCTTCTCGCCATGACTGTGACCTGCTCAGGGAGCAGTATGAGGAGGAGCAGGAGGCTAAAGCTGAACTGCAACGTAGCATGTCCAAGGCCAACTCTGAGGTGGCTCAGTGGAGAACCAAGTATGAAACTGATGCCATCCAGAGGACCGAAGAACTAGAAGAGGCCAAGTAAGCCAAATACACTAAGTCCACTAACTCAGCAAAGGTAAAGAGCGTTTAACCACAAATAAATATTTTCATCACCTAGAAAAAAGCTGGCTCAGCGTCTGCAGGAGGCTGAGGAGGCTGTTGAAGCAGTGAATGCTAAATGTTCCTCTCTGGAGAAGACCAAACACAGGCTGCAGAATGAGATTGAAGATCTCATGGTGGATGTAGAGAGGTCTAATGCTGCTGCTGCTGCTCTGGACAAGAAACAAAGAAACTTTGACAAGGTTTTCATCCGGCACTTATTATTTCAACTGAAGCGGAAGGTCAATCTTTTATCTAAAATGAAAACTTTCTTGTAGGTCTTGGCAGAGTGGAAACAGAAGTACGAGGAGTCTCAAACAGAGCTGGAGAGCTCTCAGAAAGATGCCAGGTCTCTGAGCACTGAGCTCTTCAAACTGAAGAACTCCTATGAAGAATCTCTTGAACATTTGGAGACCATGAAGAGAGAGAACAAGAACTTACAAGGTAACTTAATTACCCATTAAAATCATATATGAACAGTTTGTTCACAGTATAACGGCATTTATTTTTTACAATATGCCCTCAGAGGAAATATCTGACCTCACTGAACAAATTAGCGAAGGTGGAAAGAATATTCATGAGCTTGAGAAGATTCGAAAGCAGTTGGAACAAGAGAAGTCTGAGATACAGACAGCTCTGGAGGAAGCAGAGGTAAGCTGCTGCATAGTGGCCTTTTTCAAATTTGAAAGATTTTAGGTTGTGAGTATTAATTAATTACAAGTTATGTAGTCATTGTGTCTAATTTCTATTTGTGACAGGCCACACTGGAGCATGAGGAAGGGAAGATTCTCAGAGCCCAACTTGAGTTTAACCAAGTAAAGGCTGACATTGAGCGCAAGCTAGCTGAGAAAGATGAAGAAATGGAGCAATCGAAAAGAAACCACCAGCGAACTGTGGATACTCTTCAAAGCTCTCTGGAGGCTGAGACTCGCAGCAGGAATGAGGCCCTGCGTCTGAAAAAGAAGATGGAGGGAGACCTCAATGAGATGGAGATCCAGCTAAGCCAGGCTAACAGGCAGGCAGCTGAGGCCCAGAAACAACTTAAGGCTGTCCATGCCCATCTGAAGGTCTGAATAAACAAGCAGTTCTACTTCTTTGAAACAAAAATCAAAACCAAAGTGAAACATCAGCTAAAATTTTAGGGGTTTTTATCTTCAAGGATACTCAACTTCAGCTGGACGACTCTCTGCGAGCCAGTGATGATATGAAGGAAAACATTGCCATTGTTGAGCGACGCAACAACCTTCTTCAGGCTGAAGTGGAGGAGCTGAGAGCAGCTCTGGATCAAACGGAGAGAAGCCGCAAACTTGCAGAGCAAGAGCTGCTGGATGTCAGTGAGAGAGTGCAGCTACTGCACTCACAGGTAAGACTGGAGAAGACTTGATACAGAAACTATCTATTGAAAATATACTCAGGAATTTAAAAAATCATATTTTTCATCTGAACACCAGAACACCAGCCTGATAAACCAAAAGAAGAAGCTGGAGGCTGATACATCCCAGCTTCAAACTGAAGTGGAGGAGGCAGTGCAGGAGTGCAGGAATGCAGAGGAGAAAGCCAAGAAGGCCATCACTGATGCTGCCATGATGGCAGAGGAGCTGAAGAAAGAGCAGGACACCAGCGCTCATCTGGAACGAATGAAGAAGAACATGGAGCAAACCATCAAAGACCTGCAGCACCGCCTGGATGAAGCTGAGCAGATCGCCATGAAGGGAGGCAAGAAGCAGATTCAGAAGCTCGAGGCCAGGGTGGGTATAACACTTCAGTCTCTCCCTATAATCTCTTTGACTACAGCATCTATATATCAAATAAATAGCTGGTCTAAATTTAAGTGATGTTATCTGAATTTTGTTGTGGGATCTGAATTTTATAGGTCAAGGAACTTGAAAATGAGGTGGAAAATGAGCAGAAAAAGGCCAGCGATGCTGTGAAGGGAGTAAGAAAGTATGAAAGGCGTATCAAGGAGCTTACTTATCAGGTAACTTTAATTCTGAACCAGTTAGCTTGTCTGATGGAAATTATACTCAGAAACAAAACTATGTAAAAATTTGTACTAATTAGACCGAAGAAGATCGCAAAAATCTAGCACGTCTTCAAGATTTGGTGGACAAGCTGCAGCTAAAGGTCAAGTCCTACAAGAAGGCTGCAGAGGAAGCTGTAAGTTATACAGATTTTAAATACTGCCCTTACATCTGACCACTGACTGAATATTTTCTTTACAAACAATATTGTGTTTCTATTCTACAGGAGGAACAGGCCAACAGTAATCTTACCAAGTTCCGCAAACTTCAACATGAGCTCGATGAAGCTGAGGAGCGAGCTGACATTGCCGAGTCTCAGGTCAACAAGCTGCGCGCCAAAAGCCGTGATGTGGGATCAAAGGTTTGTATGTGTACATGTTAAAAAAAAGTGTTAGTCCGGAATAGTAGGACTCTTAGCATCCTACTGACAGATCACCAACACAAATTCTAGCTTTTTATCTCAAGGATCATTGACAAAAATAAAAGCGAAAGCATGCATTGTAGTCTTACTGCAGAATCACTGTAGAGTGAGCATTGACTGTTTTCACTTCATTTACAATCCAGCTCTTCTTTTCCAAATCAAAAAATGATCACTAATGATCCTCTTTTTCCCCTCATTCTTGTTTCAGAAAGGACTTGATGAAGAATGAAGTTCACCTTGAAATGATCATTTCTGAGACACCTCTTGGTCCTGCAATGAAGTCTCCCTATGCATGTGTTTTTGTTTAGTAGAATAAAGTTAATGAGCATCTCAAACAGTGTTGTGAGTTTCATTGATAAAAGTGTTTGCTGTTTATACTGGTGAGAACCAAACTTGATTTTACAAAACAAATAAATATAAAATTTGAACCAAACTAGTAGAAAAATAAGATCAAAATTAATTAAAAGGATAGCAACAAAGATAAAGTAAAAGTGTTATGTTTTAAATGTCTATTACTGGTATTAAAGAATTGCATTATAAGGAACGTATCGGTAATTTGACTGAATTTCCCCATAGATATAGTAATATGTAGTTTTCCCTCTCACACTTCTTTCCAATGAAAGGAGGGAACAAGTTGTCAGTTGTACTTACTTTGATTTCAGACAAAATCACAAAAACTAATACATTACAATGGTAAATGGTAAATGGCCTGTATTTGTATAGCGCTTTATGACCCCAAAGGACCCCAAAGCGCTTTACACATTCAGTCATCCACCCATTCACACACACATTCACACACTGGTGATGGCAAGCTACGTTGTAGCCACAGCCACCCTGGGGCGCACTGACAGAGGTGAGGCTGCCGGACACTGGCGCCACCGGGCCCTCTGACCAATAAATAAAAGCATTTTGGTATTCAATATAGTAGAGAATACAAAATTCGAAACCATGGTCACTAAATCAATTTCCTTGAGCTTTTAGAAATAAAAATGTGTTGCAGAAAACTATGTGTAGCTTATAAATGACAAAGTCGTTCCCATTGGGACTATTATTAATTCAATTCAATTTTATTTATATAGTGCCAAATCACAACAACAGTCGCCTCAAGGCGCTTTATTTTGTAAGGTAGACAACGGTATTATTACTAGGCAGCTTTTATACCTCATTCATCAGAAGTCAGTCAAACATCAAATGACCACCAGATGGCGCTCACAGATCCATTTCTTATAGTTTGATAAAGAAGGCAGTTGGAAAAAGTCATGTGAAAGTAATGGAACTTACTCTACATGTTACATGATAAGAAGAGTTTGCTTTGTCATTTTCTTTAGATTTTTAGGCATTTTATATGTTTTATATTTCCCTGTAGCATGACATCTAACATTTTTTTAAAAATGTTTTTTGGGTGTTCTGGATTTAAATGAGATTAAAATAGGTGACAATGGTATTGAAGAAGACTTTAAAAGAATAATTAGTGACATGTGAAGAGAGGACTGCAGAATTCAGGTTGATTGATTCAAATAAGAAAATAAATCCATTTTTTTGTATAACACTTACTTAAATGACACTACCAACTAGAAAATGCAGAAGAATTTTATGAATGTAGTCTTGAACTATTATTATTATTATTATTATTACTCTAGGAAGCTCCTAAGAACAATATGCTTATGTACAGCACTGTAAATGACACAGTGCTTGATAAGTGAACTACAGTGAGACATTTCTACTCCACATGCACCCACAATAGATAATTAACAAAACAAGCTCACAGACTACTCTTTTTGCATAAATATGAGCCATCTTCTCACTACTTCTTTCGGGTATAGAAAATTGGACATCATCCAGAGACACAACCATTTATTTCTGACCATTTATTTCCATTTTGATATGACTACAGGCTAACATACTGAAAAACTAAACTATAAAAGTGAAAACTACTAACCTTCACATCAGTAGTAGCGCCCATTCTTTCTTTTAACAAGCACTCTCTTTTTGGAGCCAGACTGGGGAGGGCCATTTGGAGCACAGGATACAAGCAGACTTGACAGACTGGCAGCAGATAATCTGGTCTTGGTGTGTCCTCCAAGAGGAAATAGTACATTAACAATATGAGCATATTAGGTCTAAAAGAAATGTTTTCTATTTTTGCCATTTCTGCAATCAGGAATGAGAAGTTCTGCATAAAGTAAAACAAAAAGTTGATCTTTAAATGGCCAACATTACCTTTTCAATATTTCATCAGAGGATCTCTTGGTCACTACCTCATCTGAAGACAAGCAGTACTCTGGACTTGATCCTATAGAGAGGTCCATAGTCTGAATGAGTGAGAAGAGGACAAGGGAGGAGAACAATCAACTCCTGTAAGCCTCTGCTAAAATTCAACACCACTTAGAAGTGACCTTTCACAGTAACATAGGACAAATTCTGCCAATAGCTTTGCTGGCTCTAGTTTCAAACTTAAGTGAGGCAAGGTGCCTCACACCTTCTTTTGTGTGCTCATGTGATCATAAAAGTCAAAGACACAAAGACACTGGACAGCTGGGAATGAGACCTTAAATGGCTGGAAGAGTACTCTCCTAGAGCCTGGAATAGACAGAGGATAAGTAAAGGAGAAGGAAATGGGATCTGATAGAAAGTCACATAATTGAGGTTCTAGAAGGATTTCATTTGTGCCAGACCTTCATCAGACCTTCATCAAAAAAAAAACAAAAAAAAAACAAACAGCAAACAAACAAAGAAAAGAAACTTATGAGAAACTTTGAAAGCTGATTTGCCCTCCTTGTCTTGTTTTAGAGGTTTCATTTGTAACACATACAGGTTTATTTGTTCATGCATTTTGCACTGAATGTAGATTAATTATAGTATATTGCTTTATATAAATGATATATTATCCCACAATACGCTAGCTATAGTATATATAGCATATTGTTATGTTCCCTTGAGGTTATCACCTGTTGCTGCTGGTCAAAGAAGAAATACAAACCAATCTCAACTACCTGCGTCACAAGCTGTCCCCAAGCTATACTCTGAACCGCCAAGCCCTCAAAGGCAGCCAACAGGAATTTCACAAGTTATCTTTGTGCTCAAGGATAAAGGGAAGAAAACAATTCCATGTCAACAGAAGCCAGCCAAGGGCACTAGCTGCATGTCACATCTGATAGCAAGTTGAAGTATATAGCTACATAGTCAGGGGTCATTTGTGCCCTCTCGTCTTTTGTTCTAGTGGCAAAAAGTCATTTATTTAATAGAAAACTAAATGAAATAAAAGGTTTGCTTCATCTGGAGAAAGACAAAAATAATTTGCATTCTTGTGAGAAGAGTTATGACCTCTAAAATTAAGAACACTTTGCATGTAGAGCTCTTAATTTATGTTGGGCTAAAACTTTTTGCAAAATGAATCAATCAATACAAAAATTAAACGTTCACATCTGTGTGTATTTCCTTATATCTCTGTCTCTTTATTATAGAGACAGAGTTGAAACACAATATGAATAATTTTATAATAACAATAATAATAATATAACAACAATAACCAACAAACAAAGTCCAGCATCAGGAAGACTCCCACTGCTCTTCCACCAGAAATCATATTGTCTAGTTATTAAAACTGTGTAGAGGAAAGGGGAAGGCAACATTATTTGTAAGACCCAAGAGATGTACATGCAAGTACAACAAAAACCCATTTTATATACTATTGTGCTATTGATCTGCTGAACGGACCAAGATTTTTCTTCTCTGTTCAGAAACAGCTGATGACGAGTTACAGTAACATAGAACATACACACATGTATTACATGTGACACACTATTAGGGAGCTCATGCACCTTGATCAATTAAATATGACTTACTGCAAATTTTAGCATAGCAACACAATTATACTACTCATATTGCTGAGTGAAGACCCCACAAACACAACACATGAAAGTTGCAGTGAACCATTTATATGCTTGCTTGAACTGCAGAAAGATAACGGAAACTAAATGAAGAATCATATTACAGATGCTCTTTAGTAAAATAGAGGAGTTATAATTTTGTTAATATTAATTTGGTACAAAACTTACAGCCCTTTGATTCCCTTTTTTCATGAAACATGAACTTGGGTTGGATTGCATTGCATCTGAACACATCTATTGTTGGTAAAGAAAAGTAAAGAATGCAGAGTGACCAGGGTTAGACTAAGGGTGTAGATCTAATTGAGAACAGTGGTGAGTGATAATAAAGGGACTTCACAGCTGCGACCTTGGCCTTGTCTTGCCTCTCTGTAGACAACAGCTGCTCTTTATTCTTCCTCTTGAAATGTATTTTACACCCTATTGCTTTACAGACTATTGTTGAACTTTAGATCTCAAGATGCTTAAAGTGACACAAATCCTAGCCTACTTTATTCATATGTTGAACAGACGACAGAGTGCAAAAGTCTATGACATGGTGGCTCTACCTTCTAATTAACAAATATCCTTTTTTTTTCATACCGAAAAAAAATCTGCCTAATTATTGTTCCCTAAAATAGAAACCCTGGTTAAAATATCTGAATCTCTATCTCATGGTGTTTTGGCTTACTATTTGTTTTAAACCTACTTACAAATAATTAATTAGATACTGATACTTAGAATTAGACAGACAGACAGATGATAGATAGATAGATAGATAGATAGATAGATAGATAGATAGATAGATAGATAGATAGATAGATAGATAGATAGATAGATAGATAGATAGATAGACTACCATCTGCCCTAGCCTCCCCCACCTCCTCCTTCAGCCTTCTTTGTCATGCCCATGTGGGTGCATTACTCTGTTGCTCACAAGGTGAGAGCAGCAAATAGCTGCTCCAGGCTCTACCCAATTTGGAGAATGCTTTTTGTGATAGACAACCTGGATGCCATTTCTCTGATATTCATTCCCATATTTGGTTGACCTACAACCTTTATTAATGGAGAGGTAGCCTGGTCAGCCACTGGATCAGTCATTTCTCTTAAGATTGACAGTCAGAGGTAAGAGAACACCCACGCAGCTATAAAGGTTTTAATTATATTAAAATTTCTGCTGCTAGCTATATTTTGTAATAGGTTAGCAATTTATTTGAGTGACAGGACTCCTGTTTCTGTGAACCTTGCTGTCAAATGTCTAATGAATTTGTGATGTTATATGTGATCTTTGGTTCCTTTCTGTGTACTTCATATAAATAGCACAAATC
Source organism: Perissodus microlepis (assembly GCF_051167445.1). NCBI lineage: Eukaryota > Metazoa > Chordata > Actinopteri > Cichliformes > Cichlidae > Perissodus > Perissodus microlepis. Next base: position 4,831,978 of record NC_140478.1, on the reverse strand, counting down.
GTTACTTCCTGTGGAGTGAAACACCTTAGGTAAAATTTAAAGCTACATTTCTTGAATTTCTGAATCAGTTAACTTAAATGCATTTTTCTATTGGCGCATGTGTGTGTCAGAAAAGAATGGGCATTTTTTGCGATTATGTCTGTTTGGGGTTGCTGGTCTTAAATACCCAAACACCTCAAACACCTTTAGTAGTTGTGTCTCATGCAAAGACCTGCTGCATAACACGTTAATTTGAGCCTTCTGCATACTAAAAGTTACCGGAAATGCTTGATATACAAGAATATAAATATTTTTTGTTGTTTTTAGAAATTATTTTACTGTCTCTGTTACTAAACCTGCTTTGTGTGCATTTTTCCTGGGTCTTACATGAATTTGGTTAATATATGCTTATGCTTATTTACATTTAATAGACATTTTTTTAAAGGTTGAAAAATGGGGGATGCTGCCATGAAAGAGTTTGGGGCGGCGGCTCCTTACCTGAGAAAGTCAGATAAGGAGCGTCTGGAGGCCCAGACTCGCCCATTTGACATGAAAAAACAGTGTTTCGTTCCTGACCCTGAAGTTGAGTACGTTAAAGCAACAATCACTAGCCGCGATGGCGACAAAGCCACCGTCGACACTGAATTTGGAAAGGTATATTCATCATATCAGTTCCATTCAAATGTATTTTAGTTTTTAGCTTTGTGTAATACCTGGTACTTCTTTTTGCAGACTGTCACAGTGAAGGAGTGCGATGTGCACCCTCAGAACCCGCCTAAGTTTGATAAAATTGAAGACATGGCGATGTTCACCTTCCTCCATGAACCAGCTGTGCTGTTTAACCTCAAAGAGCGTTACGCAGCATGGATGATCTACGTGAGTTACCAAACTTGAAAGTTATCTTTAGTGAAATAACATTTTCGCATCTGAAACAAAATTTAATATCCCTCTCTTTGCATGACAGACCTACTCTGGGTTGTTCTGTGTGACTGTCAATCCCTACAAGTGGCTGCCAGTCTACAACCAGGAGGTGGTCGTTGCCTACAGAGGAAAGAAGAGGAGTGAAGCTCCTCCTCATATCTTCTCCATCTCTGACAATGCCTACCAGTACATGCTGGCAGGTACAAATATCCCTTTTAGCATTCATCTTGAATGACATTTTGTTTGGACATCGTCGCATTTTCCCTGATTTTCTGATATTCTCTTGCTGACAGACAGAGAAAACCAGTCAATCCTTATCACGTAAGTAACTTTACCAACAAGAGTCTTTTTTCAGCAGTTAAGAGTTATACTTCTTGGTCTTGAAATGTATGTCTTTTTCTACTCAGTGGAGAATCTGGAGCTGGAAAGACTGTCAACACCAAACGTGTCATTCAGTACTTTGCCAGCATTGCTGCTGTCCCAAGTGGGAAGAAAGATCAAGCTGCAGAGAAGAAGGTTCTTATGAGACAAGATTTTCTTAATGTTAGACAAACAAAATATAGTCATAATATTGCTGTTTTTCAAGGTTCTTTTTTGTTTAACTAAATCAGGGAACCCTTGAAGATCAAATCATCCAAGCTAACCCTGCTCTAGAGGCCTTTGGCAATGCCAAAACGATCAGGAATGACAACTCCTCCAGATTTGTGAGTGTCTGTATCTGGCTGATGTCAGACTACTTGTTTACATTCATAAATGAAGTTACTTCTTATTCCAAAAATACAAGTGAACACACATTTTCCTCCCAGGGTAAATTCATCCGTATTCATTTTGACAACCGAGGAAAGCTGGCCTCGGCTGACATCGAGACCTGTAAGTAAAATTAAGATAATCCATGTATCCATTTTCTGAGCCATTTTTGTTTGGTTGAAGGCCTCTGCAAATATGAACCAAGAGTGCTTTAACCATGCAAAGCCTGTTTAAAACTGGGGTATTATTTCATAATTAAACATTTGAAAAACTCTATTAAATTTGTTACTGTGTGTCACACTTTCATACCATTTATGATAACTCATTCAGACCTTTTGGAAAAGTCTCGTGTGACCTTCCAGCTCAAAGCTGAGAGGGACTACCACATTTTCTACCAGATCCTGTCTCAGATAAAGCCTGAACTTCTAGGTAAGGATGAGTACAGGACAGGTGTTTGATTTGTTCTCAATCATACATTTCATAGTGAAATAAACATTTCCTATTTAATTTTAGAGATGCTGCTCATCACCAACAACCCTTATGACTACGCCTTCATCTCCCAAGGAGAAACAACAGTAGCCTCTATCAATGATTCTGAAGAGTTGATGGCCACTGATGTGAGTTGAATCTCAGATTCACTGCAGCAATTTTAAGTCCAAAATTCATTTAATAAAACAAAAAAGAAAATAGTAAAATTAATGTTTTTGATTTTCGTCAGGAAGCCTTTGATGTTTTGGGCTTCACTCAAGAAGAGAAGAACAGTATTTACAAGCTTACTGGTGCAATCATGCACTATGGCAACATGAAGTTTAAACAGAAGCAGAGAGAAGAGCAGGCAGAGGCCGATGGTACTGAAGGTAAGAAATATAATTATAACACAATAGATTATATTCAAATAACTAGGCACTCTGAATCCTGACTAATGCCAGACTTGTTGAATCAAGGAATCACTTAAATAGAAGCTAAATGGAACCTAACAAAGTGAAGGATACAACAATGTAAAAAAAAACCCTCTAGAACAGACGACATCGATCAGTCTGCAAAGGGTTAAAAATCAATTTCTTAGGCTTTGGAACTGCAAGAAGCCATGGTGAGAGCCACTATCCACCAGAAAAACAGACAACTCAGGGGGAGAACAGTTAAAGTACAATGTAAAGTAAAAAATACTGAATGTGAATGGATGATGTTATTTTTGTCAGAACATCTTAAACTGTGCAAAATAAAATATGCAAAAAATGTATCACTGTCACTATTTCTCAGATGCTGACAAAGTTGCATATCTGATGGGCCTGAACTCTGCTGACCTCATCAAAGGTCTCTGTCACCCAAGAGTCAAAGTAGGAAACGAGTGGGTCACCAAAGGACAGAATGTCGCCCAGGTACACAGTTACAGGGAATTTTGTCAGGCTTTCATCTAATGAAAACGCACCATTTATTTTGAATCACATATTTCTGTTCTAAGGTGTACTACGCTGTCGGTGCACTGGCTAAGTCAGTATATGAGAAGATGTTTCTGTGGATGGTGGTGAGAATCAACCAGTCCCTGGACACCAAACAGCCTCGCCAGTATTTTATTGGGGTGCTTGACATTGCTGGATTTGAGATCTTTGATGTGAGTTTGGAAAAATAAGTTCTTATAATCTTATAAATGGTTGTCCCTAATGTAAGGATGCATTTTAAATCATGAACATACTGTGGTCCATTCCATTTCAGTTCAACACCTTTGAGCAGCTGTGCATCAACTTTACCAACGAAAAACTGCAACAGTTTTTCAACCACCACATGTTTGTACTGGAGCAGGAAGAGTACAAGAAAGAGGGCATCGATTGGGAGTTCATTGACTTTGGTATGGATCTGCAGGCCTGTATCGACCTGATTGAAAAGGTGTGACACTGGACTATATAAAAACATTTCTATTTTTATTCTACTGTTTGTGCATGTTATTCTTAAAACTAAAATGTATGTTAAAATTTTTGTCATGAAAATTGTTTTTCTTCATTATATTTATCTTAGCCCATGGGTATCATGTCCATCCTTGAAGAGGAGTGCATGTTCCCCAAAGCCAGTGATGCCACCTTTAAAGCTAAGCTCTATGACAACCACCTGGGAAAATCTAACAATTTCCAGAAGCCCAGAGTTGTCAAAGGAAAACCAGAGGCTCATTTTTCCCTTGTGCACTACGCTGGAACTGTTGATTACAATATCAACAACTGGTTGGTGAAGAACAAGGATCCTCTGAATGAGACTGTTGTTGGTCTTTTCCAGAAGTCTAACCTTAAGCTTTTAGCCTTGCTTTTTGCTGGATATGCAGGAGCTGATTCAGGTATTTTGACATCACATAGTGAAAATTAGAAGTCAACAATAATTTCCAACAACAACAGTATTGTAATCAATTTTTCTACAGATTTGAAATGCCTTAAAAATCTGTTGTGATCTGTTGGTTCTCTCAATAAAGTTCGACATTAATTTTTTTTAGCTCAGGAAGGTGGGAAGGGCAAAGGTGGGACCAAGAAGAAAGGTTCTTCCTTCCAAACTGTATCAGCTTTGCACAGGGTAAGATATGTATACATTTTTATTTTTTAATGTAAAGGAGAGATTGTACTGAGTTATACATCATGACTTCAGCAAGAATTTCTCATTGTTTTGATACAGGTTCAAAACTTTGTTCTGATTTGCCCAGTTTTGAAGATATAGACACTGAAATTAACCAGGCGACACAAACCCTTTATGGGCTGCATTAGGAAGATCAACAATCTGACTAAAATAGACTATGGCAACTACTTTGTAAACACCCAAAAGGAAACTTACGTACTTACTGTACTTGGTGTCAAAAGCAATAGCAACAATTTACATATGAAAAACTTTCAGGAGAACCTGAACAAGCTGATGACCAACTTGAGGTCAACTCACCCTCACTTTGTACGCTGCATCATCCCCAACGAGACCAAGACTCCAGGGGCCATGGAGAACCCTCTGGTGATGCACCAGCTGCGCTGTAACGGTGTGCTGGAAGGCATCAGGATCTGCAGAAAGGGTTTCCCCAACAGGATCCTCTATGGAGATTTCAAGCAGAGGTTTGAGTTCTCTTAAAACAAATGCATATTAGTATCCATCCATCCATATTAGTATGTACTTAAAAAGAAACAACTCTTTCATCTGTTGTTTTTCTAACAAAGGTACCGTATTTTGAACCCTAACGCCATTCCCGAGGGACAGTTCATTGACAACAAGAAGGCTGCTGAAAAACTTTTGGGTTCTTTAGATATAGACCACAACCAGTACAAACTGGGACACACCAAGGTCAGTATTTGCATGCTTATAGAACACTTTGAACAGAAACAAGCTGTTACTGACTCTGCTATGTGTTGCTGTAAAAGGTGTTTTTCAAGGCTGGGCTGTTGGGCCAGCTAGAGGAGATGAGAGATGACAGATTAGCCCTAATCATCACTGGCATCCAAGCTCGATCAAGAGGCCTTCTGGCAAGAGTTGAATTCCAGAAGATTGTTGAACGCAGGTAACTTATCAAAGCTTGGTCAAATTCTGTTAGCCAACTCAGTTTATGTTGTGCAGCACAATGTCAAAACAGATTTGCATCATTAAAATTTATCATCTGTCCAGTATACAAGACATATTTTCCACTGAACCATGTTTTATCACTGAACAAAATATCAGAATGCAATATGTTCATGGACTTATGGACACAAAATACGGCAACTGTCATTAGATACATGCATAGGAGAATGTTGTGAGGGTTTGGTGAAATATATTAAAAACATATTTTTAATGAAGGATTAACGGTGGGTGGAGTTTTACAAACACTGATTATCTGTTGTCTGCAGGGATGCTCTTCTTGTGATCCAGTGGAACATCCGTGCCTTCATGGGGGTCAAAAATTGGCCCTGGATGAAGATGTTCTTCAAGATCAAACCTCTGCTGAAGTCAGCAGAGACTGAGAAAGAGATGGCCAACATGAAGGAAGAGTTTGCCAAACTGAAAGAGGCTTATGCAAAATCAGAAGCCCGCAGGAAAGAACTCGAAGAGAAAATGGTCACTCTTCTCCAAGAAAAGAACGACCTGCAGCTCCAAGTTCAGGCTGTATGTTAAAGGATAGTTTCTTACAGTATGACAACAAATATCAACATCACATGTATTGTGTGTATTTGTCGGCTTAATGCGTATGTCATACTTTTTGTCTTCAGGAGCAAGACAATCTATGCGATGCTGAAGAAAGATGTGAGGGGCTGATCAAGAGCAAAATTCAGCTGGAGGCCAAAATCAAAGAGCTGACAGAGAGACTGGAGGATGAGGAGGAGATGAATGCAGAACTGACTGCTAAGAAGAGGAAGCTGGAGGACGAGTGCTCCGAGCTGAAGAAAGACATCGATGACTTAGAGTTAACTCTAGCTAAAGTGGAGAAGGAGAAGCATGCCACTGAGAACAAGGTACAACAAACCTATTAATGACTGTCATTGTGAAATTAATCTGTTACTAAAATGAACCTCTATTTTGGCTATAGGTAAAAAACTTGACTGAGGAAATGGCTGCATTGGATGAAATCATTGCCAAGCTGACCAAGGAAAAGAAAGCTTTACAGGAAGCTCATCAGCAAACTCTGGACGACCTGCAGAGTGAGGAAGACAAAGTCAACTCTCTAACTAAGGCCAAGACTAAGCTGGAGCAGCAAGTGGATGATGTAAGAACATAGACTGACTTTAGTAGTTAATGAATAATAATTTTAATATATCAGTACCATTGTAATAATATTTATTTTTCCCCACAGCTTGAGGGGTCTTTAGAGCAAGAAAAGAAAGTCCGTATGGACCTTGAGCGAGCAAAGAGGAAGCTTGAAGGAGACCTCAAGTTAGCTCAAGAAAGTATCATGGACCTGGAAAATGATAAGCAGCAGCTCGAAGAGAGGCTGAAAAAGTAAGATGAGATGGGCAGGTTTACAATGAAGCAATAAAAACACATTTTAGATTGTGCCTCAGGTGAAACCTTTTTATTTTATATCCAAAGGAAAGATTTTGAAATCAGTCAACTGAATGGTAAAGTTGAGGATGAGCAGGTGATGAGTGCCCAGCTCCAGAAAAAACTGAAGGAGTTGCAGGTAATGAATCAAACAAGACCCATGAAAAAGAAAAAGAAAAACATATGGTTTGGAGGAGTAAAATTAAATGTCAAGGTTTGCTTTTGACTCCGATCTAGGCCCGTATTGAGGAGCTGGAGGAAGAGCTTGAGGCAGAGAGAGCTGCTCGAGCCAAGGTGGAGAAGCAGAGAGCTGACCTGGCCAGAGAGCTGGAGGAGATCAGTGAGAGGTTGGAGGAGGCTGGAGGAGCCACAGCTGCCCAGATTGAGATGAACAAGAAGAGGGAGGCCGAGTTCCAGAAACTGCGCAGAGACCTCGAAGAGGCCACTCTGCACCATGAAGCCACTACTGCCACACTCAGGAAGAAACAAGCCGACAGTGTTTCTGAGCTGGGAGAGCAGATTGACAACCTGCAGAGAGTCAAGCAGAAACTGGAGAAGGAGAAGAGTGAGCTCAGACTGGAGCTGGATGATGTGGTCTCCAATATGGAACAAATTGTCAAGGCAAAGGTAAGTTACTTTCAGGTATTAGGGTTTGTTCTCATTGCCAAATCAAACATTAATTTTATAATTGTGTACATGATTGGCCATCTACTGCTTTTTGTTCACAGAACAACTTGGAGAAAATGTGCAGGTCTCTGGAAGACCAGATGAATGAATATAAAACAAAATCAGAAGAGGGACAGCGTGCCATCAATGACTTCGCCATGCAGAAAGCAAAGCTTCAAACTGAGAACGGTATGCATTAGACCTGAACAGCATATTTTAGTTGTGCCAGTGTGCGGTACTGAATTGAATGTTATGCTTAAATAAGGTGAACTTTTGAGGCAGCTTGAGGAAAAGGATTCTCTGGTGTCTCAACTCACGAGAGGAAAACAGTCGTACACTCAGCAAATTGAAGACCTGAAAAGACAACTGGAGGAAGAAGTCAAGGTAGCAAATAATCATCAGTGTAACCTCATTAGGTAGAGACCATTGGTACACCCAGTGCATAAAGATACACTTTCTTTTAGGCCAAGAACGCATTAGCCCATGCAGTGCAGTCTTCTCGCCATGACTGTGACCTGCTCAGGGAGCAGTATGAGGAGGAGCAGGAGGCTAAAGCTGAACTGCAACGTAGCATGTCCAAGGCCAACTCTGAGGTGGCTCAGTGGAGAACCAAGTATGAAACTGATGCCATCCAGAGGACCGAAGAACTAGAAGAGGCCAAGTAAGCCAAATACACTAAGTCCACTAACTCAGCAAAGGTAAAGAGCGTTTAACCACAAATAAATATTTTCATCACCTAGAAAAAAGCTGGCTCAGCGTCTGCAGGAGGCTGAGGAGGCTGTTGAAGCAGTGAATGCTAAATGTTCCTCTCTGGAGAAGACCAAACACAGGCTGCAGAATGAGATTGAAGATCTCATGGTGGATGTAGAGAGGTCTAATGCTGCTGCTGCTGCTCTGGACAAGAAACAAAGAAACTTTGACAAGGTTTTCATCCGGCACTTATTATTTCAACTGAAGCGGAAGGTCAATCTTTTATCTAAAATGAAAACTTTCTTGTAGGTCTTGGCAGAGTGGAAACAGAAGTACGAGGAGTCTCAAACAGAGCTGGAGAGCTCTCAGAAAGATGCCAGGTCTCTGAGCACTGAGCTCTTCAAACTGAAGAACTCCTATGAAGAATCTCTTGAACATTTGGAGACCATGAAGAGAGAGAACAAGAACTTACAAGGTGACTTAATTACCCATTAAAATCATATATGAACAGTTTGTTCACAGTATAACGGCATTTATTTTTTACAATATGCCCTCAGAGGAAATATCTGACCTCACTGAACAAATTAGCGAAGGTGGAAAGAATATTCATGAGCTTGAGAAGATTCGAAAGCAGTTGGAACAAGAGAAGTCTGAGATACAGACAGCTCTGGAGGAAGCAGAGGTAAGCTGCTGCATAGTGGCCTTTTTCAAATTTGAAAGATTTTAGGTTGTGAGTATTAATTAATTACAAGTTATGTAGTCATTGTGTCTAATTTCTATTTGTGACAGGCCACACTGGAGCATGAGGAAGGGAAGATTCTCAGAGCCCAACTTGAGTTTAACCAAGTAAAGGCTGACATTGAGCGCAAGCTAGCTGAGAAAGATGAAGAAATGGAGCAATCGAAAAGAAACCACCAGCGAACTGTGGATACTCTTCAAAGCTCTCTGGAGGCTGAGACTCGCAGCAGGAATGAGGCCCTGCGTCTGAAAAAGAAGATGGAGGGAGACCTCAATGAGATGGAGATCCAGCTAAGCCAGGCTAACAGGCAGGCGGCTGAGGCCCAGAAACAACTTAAGGCCGTCCATGCCCATCTGAAGGTCTGAATAAACAAGCAGTTCTACTTCTTTGAAACAAAAATCAAAACCAAAGTGAAACATCAGCTAAAATTTTAGGGGTTTTTATCTTCAAGGATACTCAACTTCAGCTGGACGACTCTCTGCGAGCCAGTGATGATATGAAGGAAAACATTGCCATTGTTGAGCGACGCAACAACCTTCTTCAGGCTGAAGTGGAGGAGCTGAGAGCAGCTCTGGATCAAACGGAGAGAAGCCGCAAACTTGCAGAGCAAGAGCTGCTGGATGTCAGTGAGAGAGTGCAGCTACTGCACTCACAGGTAAGACTGGAGAAGACTTGATACAGAAACTATCTATTGAAAATATATTCAGGAATTTAAAAAATCATATTTTTCATCTGAACACCAGAACACCAGCCTGATAAACCAAAAGAAGAAGCTGGAGGCTGATACATCCCAGCTTCAAACTGAAGTGGAGGAGGCAGTGCAGGAGTGCAGGAATGCAGAGGAGAAAGCCAAGAAGGCCATCACTGATGCTGCCATGATGGCAGAGGAGCTGAAGAAAGAGCAGGACACCAGCGCTCATCTGGAACGAATGAAGAAGAACATGGAGCAAACCATCAAAGACCTGCAGCACCGCCTGGATGAAGCTGAGCAGATCGCCATGAAGGGAGGCAAGAAGCAGATTCAGAAGCTCGAGGCCAGGGTGGGTATAACACTTCAGTCTCTCCCTATAATCTCTTTGACTACAGCATCTATATATCAAATAAATAGCTGGTCTAAATTTAAGTGATGTTATCTGAATTTTGTTGTGGGATCTGAATTTTATAGGTCAAGGAACTTGAAAATGAGGTGGAAAATGAGCAGAAAAAGGCCAGCGATGCTGTGAAGGGAGTAAGAAAGTATGAAAGGCGTATCAAGGAGCTTACTTATCAGGTAACTTTAATTCTGAACAAGTTAGCTTGTCTGATGGAAATTATACTCAGAAACAAAACTATGTAAAAATTTGTACTAATTAGACCGAAGAAGATCGCAAAAATCTAGCACGTCTTCAAGATTTGGTGGACAAGCTGCAGCTAAAGGTCAAGTCCTACAAGAAGGCTGCAGAGGAAGCTGTAAGTTATACAGATTTTAAATAGTGCCCTTACATCTGACCACTGACTGAATATTTTCTTTACAAACAATATTGTGTTTCTATTCTACAGGAGGAACAGGCCAACAGTAATCTTACCAAGTTCCGCAAACTTCAACATGAGCTCGATGAAGCTGAGGAGCGAGCTGACATTGCCGAGTCTCAGGTCAACAAGCTGCGCGCCAAAAGCCGTGATGTGGGATCAAAGGTTTGTATGTGTACATGTTAAAAAAAAGTGTTAGTCCGGAATAGTAGGACTCTTAGCATCCTACTGACAGATCACCAACACAAATTCTAGCTTTTTATCTCAAGGATCATTGACAAAAATAAAAGCGAAAGCATGCATTGTAGTCTTACTGCAGAATCACTGTAGAGTGAGCATTGACTGTTTTCACTTCATTTACAATCCAGCTCTTCTTTTCCAAATCAAAAAATGATCACTAATGATCCTCTTTTTCCCCTCATTCTTGTTTCAGAAAGGACTTGATGAAGAATGAAGTTCACCTTGAAATGATCATTTCTGAGACACCTCTTGGTCCTGCAATGAAGTCTCCCTATGCATGTGTTTTTGTTTAGTAGAATAAAGTTAATGAGCATCTCAAACAGTGTTGTGAGTTTCATTGATAAAAGTGTTTGCTGTTTATACTGGTGAGAACCAAACTTGATTTTACAAAACAAATAAATATAAAATTTGAACCAAACTAGTAGAAAAATAAGATCAAAATTAATTAAAAGGATAGCAACAAAGATAAAGTAAAAGTGTTATGTTTTAAATGTCTATTACTGGTATTAAAGAATTGCATTATAAGGAATGTATCGGTAATTTGACTGAATTTCCCCATAGATATAGTAATATGTAGTTTTCCCTCTCACACTTCTTTCCAATGAAAGGAGGGAACAAGTTGTCAGTTGTACTTACTGTGATTTCAGACAAAATCACAAAAACTAATACATTACAATGGTAAATGGTAAATGGCCTGTATTTGTATAGCGCTTTATGACCCCAAAGGACCCCAAAGCGCTTTACACATTCAGTCATCCACCCATTCACACACACATTCACACACTGGTGATGGCAAGCTACGTTGTAGCCACAGCCACCCTGGGGCGCACTGACAGAGGTGAGGCTGCCGGACACTGGCGCCACCGGGCCCTCTGACCAATAAATAAAAGCATTTTGGTATTCAATATAGTAGAGAATACAAAATTCGAAACCATGGTCACTAAATCAATTTCCTTGAGCTTTTAGAAATAAAAATGTGTTGCAGAAAACTATGTGTAGCTTATAAATGACAAAGTCGTTCCCATTGGGACTATTATTAATTCAATTCAATTTTATTTATATAGTGCCAAATCACAACAACAGTCGCCTCAAGGCGCTTTATTTTGTAAGGTAGACAACGGTATTATTACTAGGCAGCTTTTATACCTCATTCATCAGAAGTCAGTCAAACATCAAATGACCACCAGATGGCGCTCACAGATCCATTTCTTATAGTTTGATAAAGAAGGCAGTTGGAAAAAGTCATGTGAAAGTAATGGAACTTACTCTACATGTTACATGATAAGAAGAGTTTGCTTTGTCATTTTCTTTAGATTTTCAGGCATTTTATATGTTTTATATTTCCCTGTAGCATGACATCTAACATTTTTTTAAAAATGTTTTTTGGGTGTTCTGGATTTAAATGAGATTAAAATAGGTGACAATGGTATTGAAGAAGACTTTAAAAGAATAATTAGTGACATGTGAAGAGAGGACTGCAGAATTCAGGTTGATTGATTCAAATAAGAAAATAAATCCATTTTTTTGTATAACACTTACTTAAATGACACTACCAACTAGAAAATGCAGAAGAATTTTATGAATGTAGTCTTGAACTATTATTATTATTATTATTATTACTCTAGGAAGCTCCTAAGAACAATATGCTTATGTACAGCACTGTAAATGACACAGTGCTTGATAAGTGAACTACAGTGAGACATTTCTACTCCACATGCACCCACAATAGATAATTAACAAAACAAGCTCACAGACTACTCTTTTTGCATAAATATGAGCCATCTTCTCACTACTTCTTTCGGGTATAGAAAATTGGACATCATCCAGAGACACAACCATTTATTTCTGACCATTTATTTCCATTTTGATATGACTACAGGCTAACATACTGAAAAACTAAACTATAAAAGTGAAAACTACTAACCTTCACATCAGTAGTAGCGCCCATTCTTTCTTTTAACAAGCACTCTCTTTTTGGAGCCAGACTGGGGAGGGCCATTTGGAGCACAGGATACAAGCAGACTTGACAGACTGGCAGCAGATAATCTGGTCTTGGTGTGTCCTCCAAGAGGAAATAGTACATTAACAATATGAGCATATTAGGTCTAAAAGAAATGTTTTCTATTTTTGCCATTTCTGCAATCAGGAATGAGAAGTTCTGCATAAAGTAAAACAAAAAGTTGATCTTTAAATGGCCAACATTACCTTTTCAATATTTCATCAGAGGATCTCTTGGTCACTACCTCATCTGAAGACAAGCAGTACTCTGGACTTGATCCTATAGAGAGGTCCATAGTCTGAATGAGTGAGAAGAGGACAAGGGAGGAGAACAATCAACTCCTGTAAGCCTCTGCTAAAATTCAACACCACTTAGAAGTGACCTTTCACAGTAACATAGGACAAATTCTGCCAATAGCTTTGCTGGCTCTAGTTTCAAACTTAAGTGAGGCAAGGTGCCTCACACCTTCTTTTGTGTGCTCATGTGATCATAAAAGTCAAAGACACAAAGACACTGGACAGCTGGGAATGAGACCTTAAATGGCTGGAAGAGTACTCTCCTAGAGCCTGGAATAGACAGAGGATAAGTAAAGGAGAAGGAAATGGGATCTGATAGAAAGTCACATAATTGAGGTTCTAGAAGGATTTCATTTGTGCCAGACCTTCATCAGACCTTCATCAAAAAAAAAACAAAAAAAAAACAAACAGCAAACAAACAAAGAAAAGAAACTTATGAGAAACTTTGAAAGCTGATTTGCCCTCCTTGTCTTGTTTTAGAGGTTTCATTTGTAACACATACAGGTTTATTTGTTCATGCATTTTGCACTGAATGTAGATTAATTATAGTATATTGCTTTATATAAATGATATATTATCCCACAATACGCTAGCTATAGTATATATAGCATATTGTTATGTTCCCTTGAGGTTATCACCTGTTGCTGCTGGTCAAAGAAGAAATACAAACCAATCTCAACTACCTGCGTCACAAGCTGTCCCCAAGCTATACTCTGAACCGCCAAGCCCTCAAAGGCAGCCAACAGGAATTTCACAAGTTATCTTTGTGCTCAAGGATAAAGGGAAGAAAACAATTCCATGTCAACAGAAGCCAGCCAAGGGCACTAGCTGCATGTCACATCTGATAGCAAGTTGAAGTATATAGCTACATAGTCAGGGGTCATTTGTGCCCTCTCGTCTTTTGTTCTAGTGGCAAAAAGTCATTTATTTAATAGAAAACTAAATGAAATAAAAGGTTTGCTTCATCTGGAGAAAGACAAAAATAATTTGCATTCTTGTGAGAAGAGTTATGACCTCTAAAATTAAGAACACTTTGCATGTAGAGCTCTTAATTTATGTTGGGCTAAAACTTTTTGCAAAATGAATCAATCAATACAAAAATTAAACGTTCACATCTGTGTGTATTTCCTTATATCTCTGTCTCTTTATTATAGAGACAGAGTTGAAACACAATATGAATAATTTTATAATAACAATAATAATAATATAACAACAATAACCAACAAACAAAGTCCAGCATCAGGAAGACTCCCACTGCTCTTCCACCAGAAATCATATTGTCTAGTTATTAAAACTGTGTAGAGGAAAGGGGAAGGCAACATTATTTGTAAGACCCAAGAGATGTACATGCAAGTACAACAAAAACCCATTTTATATACTATTGTGCTATTGATCTGCTGAACGGACCAAGATTTTTCTTCTCTGTTCAGAAACAGCTGATGACGAGTTACAGTAACATAGAACATACACACATGTATTACATGTGACACACTATTAGGGAGCTCATGCACCTTGATCAATTAAATATGACTTACTGCAAATTTTAGCATAGCAACACAATTATACTACTCATATTGCTGAGTGAAGACCCCACAAACACAACACATGAAAGTTGCAGTGAACCATTTATATGCTTGCTTGAACTGCAGAAAGATAACGGAAACTAAATGAAGAATCATATTACAGATGCTCTTTAGTAAAATAGAGGAGTTATAATTTTGTTAATATTAATTTGGTACAAAACTTACAGCCCTTTGATTCCCTTTTTTCATGAAACATGAACTTGGGTTGGATTGCATTGCATCTGAACACATCTATTGTTGGTAAAGAAAAGTAAAGAATGCAGAGTGACCAGGGTTAGACTAAGGGTGTAGATCTAATTGAGAACAGTGGTGAGTGATAATAAAGGGACTTCACAGCTGCGACCTTGGCCTTGTCTTGCCTCTCTGTAGACAACAGCTGCTCTTTATTCTTCCTCTTGAAATGTATTTTACACCCTATTGCTTTACAGACTATTGTTGAACTTTAGATCTCAAGATGCTTAAAGTGACACAAATCCTAGCCTACTTTATTCATATGTTGAACAGACGACAGAGTGCAAAAGTCTATGACATGGTGGCTCTACCTTCTAATTAACAAATATCCTTTTTTTTTCATACCGAAAAAAAATCTGCCTAATTATTGTTCCCTAAAATAGAAACCCTGGTTAAAATATCTGAATCTCTATCTCATGGTGTTTTGGCTTACTATTTGTTTTAAACCTACTTACAAATAATTAATTAGATACTGATACTTAGAATTAGACAGACAGACAGATGTTAGATAGATAGATAGATAGATAGATAGATAGATAGATAGATAGATAGATAGATAGATAGATAGATAGATAGATAGATAGATAGATAGATAGATAGATAGACTACCATCTGCCCTAGCCTCCCCCACCTCCTCCTTCAGCCTTCTTTGTCATGCCCATGTGGGTGCATTACTCTGTTGCTCACAAGGTGAGAGCAGCAAATAGCTGCTCCAGGCTCTACCCAATTTGGAGAATGCTTTTTGTGATAGACAACCTGGATGCCATTTCTCTGATATTCATTCCCATATTTGGTTGACCTACAACCTTTATTAATGGAGAGGTAGCCTGGTCAGCCACTGGATCAGTCATTTCTCTTAAGATTGACAGTCAGAGGTAAGAGAACACCCACGCAGCTATAAAGGTTTTAATTATATTAAAATTTCTGCTGCTAGCTATATTTTGTAATAGGTTAGCAATTTATTTGAGTGACAGGACTCCTGTTTCTGTGAACCTTGCTGTCAAATGTCTAATGAATTTGTGATGTTATATGTGATCTTTGGTTCCTTTCTGTGTACTTCATATAAATAGCACAAATCGTTACTTCCTGTGGAGTGAAACACCTTAGGTAAAATTTAAAGCTACATTTCTTGAATTTCTGAATCAGTTAACTTAAATGCATTTTTCTATTGGCGCATGTGTGTGTCAGAAAAGAATGGGCATTTTTTGCGATTATGTCTGTTTGGGGTTGCTGGTCTTAAATACCCAAACACCTCAAACACCTTTAGTAGTTGTGTCTCATGCAAAGACCTGCTGCATAACACGTTAATTTGAGCCTTCTGCATACTAAAAGTTACCGGAAATGCTTGATATACAAGAATATAAATATTTTTTGTTGTTTTTAGAAATTATTTTACTGTCTCTGTTACTAAACCTGCTTTGTGTGCATTTTTCCTGGGTCTTACATGAATTTGGTTAATATATGCTTATGCTTATTTACATTTAATAGACATTTTTTTAAAGGTTGAAAAATGGGGGATGCTGCCATGAAAGAGTTTGGGGCGGCGGCTCCTTACCTGAGAAAGTCAGATAAGGAGCGTCTGGAGGCCCAGACTCGCCCATTTGACATGAAAAAACAGTGTTTCGTTCCTGACCCTGAAGTTGAGTACGTTAAAGCAACAATCACTAGCCGCGATGGCGACAAAGCCACCGTCGACACTGAATTTGGAAAGGTATATTCATCATATCAGTTCCATTCAAATGTATTTTAGTTTTTAGCTTTGTGTAATACCTGGTACTTCTTTTTGCAGACTGTCACAGTGAAGGAGTGCGATGTGCACCCTCAGAACCCGCCTAAGTTTGATAAAATTGAAGACATGGCGATGTTCACCTTCCTCCATGAACCAGCTGTGCTGTTTAACCTCAAAGAGCGTTACGCAGCATGGATGATCTACGTGAGTTACCAAACTTGAAAGTTATCTTTAGTGAAATAACATTTTCGCATCTGAAACAAAATTTAATATCCCTCTCTTTGCATGACAGACCTACTCTGGGTTGTTCTGTGTGACTGTCAATCCCTACAAGTGGCTGCCAGTCTACAACCAGGAGGTGGTCGTTGCCTACAGAGGAAAGAAGAGGAGTGAAGCTCCTCCTCATATCTTCTCCATCTCTGACAATGCCTACCAGTACATGCTGGCAGGTACAAATATCCCTTTTAGCATTCATCTTGAATGACATTTTGTTTGGACATCGTCGCATTTTCCCTGATTTTCTGATATTCTCTTGCTGACAGACAGAGAAAACCAGTCAATCCTTATCACGTAAGTAACTTTACCAACAAGAGTCTTTTTTCAGCAGTTAAGAGTTATACTTCTTGGTCTTGAAATGTATGTCTTTTTCTACTCAGTGGAGAATCTGGAGCTGGAAAGACTGTCAACACCAAGCGTGTCATTCAGTACTTTGCCAGCATTGCTGCTGTCCCAAGTGGGAAGAAAGATCAAGCTGCAGAGAAGAAGGTTCTTATGAGACAAGATTTTCTTAATGTTAGACAAACAAAATATAGTCATAATATTGCTGTTTTTCAAGGTTCTTTTTTGTTTAACTAAATCAGGGAACCCTTGAAGATCAAATCATCCAAGCTAACCCTGCTCTAGAGGCCTTTGGCAATGCCAAAACGATCAGGAATGACAACTCCTCCAGATTTGTGAGTGTCTGTATCTGGCTGATGTCAGACTACTTGTTTACATTCATAAATGAAGTTACTTCTTATTCCAAAAATACAAGTGAACACACATTTTCCTCCCAGGGTAAATTCATCCGTATTCATTTTGACAACCGAGGAAAGCTGGCCTCGGCTGACATCGAGACCTGTAAGTAAAACTAAGATAATCCATGTATCCATTTTCTGAGCCATTTTTGTTTGGTTGAAGGCCTCTGCAAATATGAACCAAGAGTGCTTTAACCATGCAAAGCCTGTTTAAAACTGGGGTATTATTTCATAATTAAACATTTGAAAAACTCTATTAAATTTGTTACTGTGTGTCACACTTTCATACCATTTATGATAACTCATTCAGACCTTTTGGAAAAGTCTCGTGTGACCTTCCAGCTCAAAGCTGAGAGGGACTACCACATTTTCTACCAGATCCTGTCTCAGATAAAGCCTGAACTTCTAGGTAAGGATGAGTACAGGACAGGTGTTTGATTTGTACTCAATCATACATTTCATAGTGAAATAAACATTTTCTATTTAATTTTAGAGATGCTGCTCATCACCAACAACCCTTATGACTACGCCTTCATCTCCCAAGGAGAAACAACAGTAGCCTCTATCAATGATTCTGAAGAGTTGATGGCCACTGATGTGAGTTGAATCTCAGATTCACTGCAGCAATTTTAAGTCCAAAATTCATTTAATAAAACAAAAAAGAAAATAGTAAAATTAATGTTTTTGATTTTCGTCAGGAAGCCTTTGATGTTTTGGGCTTCACTCAAGAAGAGAAGAACAGTATTTACAAGCTTACTGGTGCAATCATGCACTATGGCAACATGAAGTTTAAACAGAAGCAGAGAGAAGAGCAGGCAGAGGCCGATGGTACTGAAGGTAAGAAATATAATTATGACACAATAGATTATATTCAAATAACTAGGCACTCTGAATCCTGACTAATGCCAGACCTGTTGAATCAAGGAATCACTTAAATAGAAGCTAAATGGAACCTAACAAAGTGAAGGATACAACAATGTAAAAAAAAACCCTCTAGAACAGACGACATCGATCAGTCTGCAAAGGGTTAAAAATCAATTTCTTAGGCTTTGGAACTGCAAGAAGCCATGGTGAGAGCCACTATCCACCAGAAAAACAGACAACTCAGGGGGAGAACAGTTAAAGTACAATGTAAAGTAAAAAATACTGAATGTGAATGGATGATGTTATTTTTGTCAGAACATCTTAAACTGTGCAAAATAAAATATGCAAAAAATGTATCACTGTCACTATTTCTCAGATGCTGACAAAGTTGCATATCTGATGGGCCTGAACTCTGCTGACCTCATCAAAGGTCTCTGTCACCCAAGAGTCAAAGTAGGAAACGAGTGGGTCACCAAAGGACAGAATGTCGCCCAGGTACACAGTTACAGGGAATTTTGTCAGGCTTTCATCTAATGAAAACGCACCATTTATTTTGAATCACATATTTCTGTTCTAAGGTGTACTACGCTGTCGGTGCACTGGCTAAGTCAGTATATGAGAAGATGTTTCTGTGGATGGTGGTGAGAATCAACCAGTCCCTGGACACCAAACAGCCTCGCCAGTATTTTATTGGGGTGCTTGACATTGCTGGATTTGAGATCTTTGATGTGAGTTTGGAAAAATAAGTTCTTATAATCTTATAAATGGTTGTCCCTAATGTAAGGATGCATTTTAAATCATGAACATACTGTGGTCCATTCCATTTCAGTTCAACACCTTTGAGCAGCTGTGCATCAACTTTACCAACGAAAAACTGCAACAGTTTTTCAACCACCACATGTTTGTACTGGAGCAGGAAGAGTACAAGAAAGAGGGCATCGATTGGGAGTTCATTGACTTTGGTATGGATCTGCAGGCCTGTATCGACCTGATTGAAAAGGTGTGACACTGGACTATATAAAAACATTTCTATTTTTATTCTACTGTTTGTGCATGTTATTCTTAAAACTAAAATGTATGTTAAAATTTTTGTCATGAAAATTGTTTTTCTTCATTATATTTATCTTAGCCCATGGGTATCATGTCCATCCTTGAAGAGGAGTGCATGTTCCCCAAAGCCAGTGATGCCACCTTTAAAGCTAAGCTCTATGACAACCACCTGGGAAAATCTAACAATTTCCAGAAGCCCAGAGTTGTCAAAGGAAAACCAGAGGCTCATTTTTCCCTTGTGCACTACGCTGGAACTGTTGATTACAATATCAACAACTGGTTGGTGAAGAACAAGGATCCTCTGAATGAGACTGTTGTTGGTCTTTTCCAGAAGTCTAACCTTAAGCTTTTAGCCTTGCTTTTTGCTGGATATGCAGGAGCTGATTCAGGTATTTTGACATCACATAGTGAAAATTAGAAGTCAACAATAATTTCCAACAACAACAGTATTGTAATCAATTTTTCTACAGATTTGAAATGCCTTAAAAATCTGTTGTGATCTGTTGGTTCTCTCAATAAAGTTCGACATTAATTTTTTTTAGCTCAGGAAGGTGGGAAGGGCAAAGGTGGGACCAAGAAGAAAGGTTCTTCCTTCCAAACTGTATCAGCTTTGCACAGGGTAAGATATGTATACATTTTTATTTTTTAATGTAAAGGAGAGATTGTACTGAGTTATACATCATGACTTCAGCAAGAATTTCTCATTGTTTTGATACAGGTTCAAAACTTTGTTCTGATTTGCCCAGTTTTGAAGATATAGACACTGAAATTAACCAGGCGACACAAACCCTTTATGGGCTGCATTAGGAAGATCAACAATCTGACTAAAATAGACTATGGCAACTACTTTGTAAACACCCAAAAGGAAACTTACGTACTTACTGTACTTGGTGTCAAAAGCAATAGCAACAATTTACATATGAAAAACTTTCAGGAGAACCTGAACAAGCTGATGACCAACTTGAGGTCAACTCACCCTCACTTTGTACGCTGCATCATCCCCAACGAGACCAAGACTCCAGGGGCCATGGAGAACCCTCTGGTGATGCACCAGCTGCGCTGTAACGGTGTGCTGGAAGGCATCAGGATCTGCAGAAAGGGTTTCCCCAACAGGATCCTCTATGGAGATTTCAAGCAGAGGTTTGAGTTCTCTTAAAACAAATGCATATTAGTATCCATCCATCCATATTAGTATGTACTTAAAAAGAAACAACTCTTTCATCTGTTGTTTTTCTAACAAAGGTACCGTATTTTGAACCCTAACGCCATTCCCGAGGGACAGTTCATTGACAACAAGAAGGCTGCTGAAAAACTTTTGGGTTCTTTAGATATAGACCACAACCAGTACAAACTGGGACACACCAAGGTCAGTATTTGCATGCTTATAGAACACTTTGAACAGAAACAAGCTGTTACTGACTCTGCTATGTGTTGCTGTAAAAGGTGTTTTTCAAGGCTGGGCTGTTGGGCCAGCTAGAGGAGATGAGAGATGACAGATTAGCCCTAATCATCACTGGCATCCAAGCTCGATCAAGAGGCCTTCTGGCAAGAGTTGAATTCCAGAAGATTGTTGAACGCAGGTAACTTATCAAAGCTTGGTCAAATTCTGTTAGCCAACTCAGTTTATGTTGTGCAGCACAATGTCAAAACAGATTTGCATCATTAAAATTTATCATCTGTCCAGTATATAAGACATATTTTCCACTGAACCATGTTTTATCACTGAACAAAATATCAGAATGCAATATGTTCATGGACTTATGGACACAAAATACGGCAACTGTCATTAGATACATGCATAGGAGAATGTTGTGAGGGTTTGGTGAAATATATTAAAAACATATTTTTAATGAAGGATTAACGGTGGGTGGAGTTTTACAAACACTGATTATCTGTTGTCTGCAGGGATGCTCTTCTTGTGATCCAGTGGAACATCCGTGCCTTCATGGGGGTCAAAAATTGGCCCTGGATGAAGATGTTCTTCAAGATCAAACCTCTGCTGAAGTCAGCAGAGACTGAGAAAGAGATGGCCAACATGAAGGAAGAGTTTGCCAAACTGAAAGAGGCTTATGCAAAATCAGAAGCCCGCAGGAAAGAACTCGAAGAGAAAATGGTCACTCTTCTCCAAGAAAAGAACGACCTGCAGCTCCAAGTTCAGGCTGTATGTTAAAGGATAGTTTCTTACAGTATGACAACAAATATCAACATCACATGTATTGTGTGTATTTGTCGGCTTAATGCGTATGTCATACTTTTTGTCTTCAGGAGCAAGACAATCTATGCGATGCTGAAGAAAGATGTGAGGGGCTGATCAAGAGCAAAATTCAGCTGGAGGCCAAAATCAAAGAGCTGACAGAGAGACTGGAGGATGAGGAGGAGATGAATGCAGAACTGACTGCTAAGAAGAGGAAGCTGGAGGACGAGTGCTCCGAGCTGAAGAAAGACATCGATGACTTAGAGTTAACTCTAGCTAAAGTGGAGAAGGAGAAGCATGCCACTGAGAACAAGGTACAACAAACCTATTAATGACTGTCATTGTGAAATTAATCTGTTACTAAAATGAACCTCTATTTTGGCTATAGGTAAAAAACTTGACTGAGGAAATGGCTGCATTGGATGAAATCATTGCCAAGCTGACCAAGGAAAAGAAAGCTTTACAGGAAGCTCATCAGCAAACTCTGGACGACCTGCAAAGTGAGGAAGACAAAGTCAACTCTCTAACTAAGGCCAAGACTAAGCTGGAGCAGCAAGTGGATGATGTAAGAACATAGACTGACTTTAGTAGTTAATGAATAATAATTTTAATATATCAGTACCATTGTAATAATATTTATTTTTCCCCACAGCTTGAGGGGTCTTTAGAGCAAGAAAAGAAAGTCCGTATGGACCTTGAGCGAGCAAAGAGGAAGCTTGAAGGAGACCTCAAGTTAGCTCAAGAAAGTATCATGGACCTGGAAAATGATAAGCAGCAGCTCGAAGAGAGGCTGAAAAAGTAAGATGAGATGGGCAGGTTTACAATGAAGCAATAAAAACACATTTTAGATTGTGCCTCAGGTGAAACCTTTTTATTTTATATCCAAAGGAAAGATTTTGAAATCAGTCAACTGAATGGTAAAGTTGAGGATGAGCAGGTGATGAGTGCCCAGCTCCAGAAAAAACTGAAGGAGTTGCAGGTAATGAATCAAACAAGACCCATGAAAAAGAAAAAGAAAAACATATGGTTTGGAGGAGTAAAATTAAATGTCAAGGTTTGCTTTTGACTCCGATCTAGGCCCGTATTGAGGAGCTGGAGGAAGAGCTTGAGGCAGAGAGAGCTGCTCGAGCCAAGGTGGAGAAGCAGAGAGCTGACCTGGCCAGAGAGCTGGAGGAGATCAGTGAGAGGTTGGAGGAGGCTGGAGGAGCCACAGCTGCCCAGATTGAGATGAACAAGAAGAGGGAGGCCGAGTTCCAGAAACTGCGCAGAGACCTCGAAGAGGCCACTCTGCACCATGAAGCCACTACTGCCACACTCAGGAAGAAACAAGCCGACAGTGTTTCTGAGCTGGGAGAGCAGATTGACAACCTGCAGAGAGTCAAGCAGAAACTGGAGAAGGAGAAGAGTGAGCTCAGACTGGAGCTGGATGATGTGGTCTCCAATATGGAACAAATTGTCAAGGCAAAGGTAAGTTACTTTCAGGTATTAGGGTTTGTTCTCATTGCCAAATCAAACATTAATTTTATAATTGTGTACATGATTGGCCATCTACTGCTTTTTGTTCACAGAACAACTTGGAGAAAATGTGCAGGTCTCTGGAAGACCAGATGAATGAATATAAAACAAAATCAGAAGAGGGACAGCGTGCCATCAATGACTTCACCATGCAGAAAGCAAAGCTTCAAACTGAGAACGGTATGCATTAGACCTGAACAGCATATTTTAGTTGTGCCAGTGTGCGGTACTGAATTGAATGTTATGCTTAAATAAGGTGAACTTTTGAGGCAGCTTGAGGAAAAGGATTCTCTGGTGTCTCAACTCACGAGAGGAAAACAGTCGTACACTCAGCAAATTGAAGACCTGAAAAGACAACTGGAGGAAGAAGTCAAGGTAGCAAATAATCATCAGTGTAACCTCATTAGGTAGAGACCATTGGTACACCCAGTGCATAAAGATACACTTTCTTTTAGGCCAAGAACGCATTAGCCCATGCAGTGCAGTCTTCTCGCCATGACTGTGACCTGCTCAGGGAGCAGTATGAGGAGGAGCAGGAGGCTAAAGCTGAACTGCAACGTAGCATGTCCAAGGCCAACTCTGAGGTGGCTCAGTGGAGAACCAAGTATGAAACTGATGCCATCCAGAGGACCGAAGAACTAGAAGAGGCCAAGTAAGCCAAATACACTAAGTCCACTAACTCAGCAAAGGTAAAGAGCGTTTAACCACAAATAAATATTTTCATCACCTAGAAAAAAGCTGGCTCAGCGTCTGCAGGAGGCTGAGGAGGCTGTTGAAGCAGTGAATGCTAAATGTTCCTCTCTGGAGAAGACCAAACACAGGCTGCAGAATGAGATTGAAGATCTCATGGTGGATGTAGAGAGGTCTAATGCTGCTGCTGCTGCTCTGGACAAGAAACAAAGAAACTTTGACAAGGTTTTCATCTGGCACTTATTATTTCAACTGAAGCGGAAGGTCAATCTTTTATCTAAAATGAAAACTTTCTTGTAGGTCTTGGCAGAGTGGAAACAGAAGTACGAGGAGTCTCAAACAGAGCTGGAGAGCTCTCAGAAAGATGCCAGGTCTCTGAGCACTGAGCTCTTCAAACTGAAGAACTCCTATGAAGAATCTCTTGAACATTTGGAGACCATGAAGAGAGAGAACAAGAACTTACAAGGTAACTTAATTACCCATTAAAATCATATATGAACAGTTTGTTCACAGTATAACGGCATTTATTTTTTACAATATGCCCTCAGAGGAAATATCTGACCTCACTGAACAAATTAGCGAAGGTGGAAAGAATATTCATGAGCTTGAGAAGATTCGAAAGCAGTTGGAACAAGAGAAGTCTGAGATACAGACAGCTCTGGAGGAAGCAGAGGTAAGCTGCTGCATAGTGGCCTTTTTCAAATTTGAAAGATTTTAGGTTGTGAGTATTAATTAATTACAAGTTATGTAGTCATTGTGTCTAATTTCTATTTGTGACAGGCCACACTGGAGCATGAGGAAGGGAAGATTCTCAGAGCCCAACTTGAGTTTAACCAAGTAAAGGCTGACATTGAGCGCAAGCTAGCTGAGAAAGATGAAGAAATGGAGCAATCGAAAAGAAACCACCAGCGAACTGTGGATACTCTTCAAAGCTCTCTGGAGGCTGAGACTCGCAGCAGGAATGAGGCCCTGCGTCTGAAAAAGAAGATGGAGGGAGACCTCAATGAGATGGAGATCCAGCTAAGCCAGGCTAACAGGCAGGCAGCTGAGGCCCAGAAACAACTTAAGGCTGTCCATGCCCATCTGAAGGTCTGAATAAACAAGCAGTTCTACTTCTTTGAAACAAAAATCAAAACCAAAGTGAAACATCAGCTAAAATTTTAGGGGTTTTTATCTTCAAGGATACTCAACTTCAGCTGGATGACTCTCTGCGAGCCAGTGATGATATGAAGGAAAACATTGCCATTGTTGAGCGACGCAACAACCTTCTTCAGGCTGAAGTGGAGGAGCTGAGAGCAGCTCTGGATCAAACGGAGAGAAGCCGCAAACTTGCAGAGCAAGAGCTGCTGGATGTCAGTGAGAGAGTGCAGCTACTGCACTCACAGGTAAGACTGGAGAAGACTTGATACAGAAACTATCTATTGAAAATATACTCAGGAATTTAAAAAATCATATTTTTCATTTGAACACCAGAACACCAGCCTGATAAACCAAAAGAAGAAGCTGGAGGCTGATACATCCCAGCTTCAAACTGAAGTGGAGGAGGCAGTGCAGGAGTGCAGGAATGCAGAGGAGAAAGCCAAGAAGGCCATCACTGATGCTGCCATGATGGCAGAGGAGCTGAAGAAAGAGCAGGACACCAGCGCTCATCTGGAACGAATGAAGAAGAACATGGAGCAAACCATCAAAGACCTGCAGCACCGCCTGGATGAAGCTGAGCAGATCGCCATGAAGGGAGGCAAGAAGCAGATTCAGAAGCTCGAGGCCAGGGTAAGTCAAAATCGTGTTAATGAAGTCAAATCGATATAATAAATTACCAAATCATCAAACAAGGAAAATATTTAGTATGTTATAAGTAATCTTTTTGTTCAACAGATCAGAGAACTGGAGAGTGAAGTTGAAGTTGAACAAAGGAAATCAAGTGATGCTGTCAAGGGAATACGAAAATATGAGAGACGGATTAAAGAGCTGACGTATCAGGTATTTTTGAGTCACCTTAGAGAATGAGGGAAGAAACAGCAAAAATTAAATTCATATTTACTTTGACTCAGAGAAATACAATTTTTTTCTTGTTTGCTTCCAGACAGAAGAGGATCGTAAGAATCTTACCCGTCTGCAAGATCTGGTGGACAAGTTGCAGCTAAAGGTGAAATCCTACAAGAAAGCTGCTGAGGAAGCTGTAAGTAGTCTTTGCATTTTTTTTTACACACTAAAAAAGCATTGCACGTGTTCATCATTTCTTCTCGCCTATTAATCATATAGAAATATAGAAAATATACAGCAGGTCATCTTAAGGATATTGTGCTTCTGTTCTACAGGAGGAACAGGCCAACAGTAATCTTACCAAGTTCCGCAAACTTCAACATGAGCTCGATGAAGCTGAGGAAAGAGCTGACATTGCCGAGTCCCAGGTCAACAAACTACGTGTCAAAAGCCGTGACGCAGGGTCAAAGGTCAGTATCTGTACATTTTTTTTAAAAAGTGTGTCTTTTTCTATAATGACACATCGCATGTATCTGTTTTAGGAATTTAATAAAGATTTCATTTACCATCAGAATCCACAGATGCATTTTACAGTTTGCATATAACTGCATATTTAAAAGTTAATTTTACAAATATGTCCAAAATTGAATCTACAACACTTGAAAGTTTTCAGTTTTGTCACATAGTATAGTCAATTAAAGTGAACCATTAATATGTCCAATAATACTTAACAATATTTCATTCTCTCTTGTTTGTGTCTCTTTTTCCAGAAAGGTCATGATGAGGAGTAAAACACATGGTCTGAATCCCTGTTTCTGAGACATCGGATGTATTAGTAACGGTGTCTCCCTATGCATGTTGGTTGGTCAGTAGAATAAAATGAATCTGCATCTGAAACTGTGTCTTGACTTTTTTTGTTGCTTATTAGTGGCAGTCCTATTAATTAATATTACATGTAAGAAATATAACTAAAAAATGAAACTGTAAAATGTAAGTACAGCTTGAATATAACATGATACTGCATACACTTTTCTCGAATAATTTGGAATCAAGAAAATGTAACTGAAAATGAAAATGGCTATTAAATGGTTATTAAAAAAGCAGAGTGGATATCATGTGATACAATCTACAGACTCAAAGATTGATTTAGAGTTTTTGATCACAGAACAAAAAATACATTATGACCCAGCTGTATTCTAAGGAGCTTGGAAAGAAAAGTGTCTGGACTTCTTTAAGTTTCATCTGACAAGCTTCTTCAGTTCTAAGAGCAAATGGTGGAGAGTCCCATATTTTAAGCCCTATGGGAGTGTCACCAAGAGGGTCGTGGACCCCCTATTGATCCTCTACCTAATCAGGATGGGCCAGGATGTGAGTGGGCGTTAAGGCGTCTGGGAAGGGATCTCAAAACTGGATTATAGATGGCAGACAGTTGGTGTCGTAAGCCACCGCCTCTGTTCAAGGATGTTCGTTCACAGTGGACTTCTTTCACTCCTCTTTCAAACCACCTGTCCTCTCTGTCCGAAATGTGAACCTGGTTGTATCTTTCATATATAAGTTAATTAATAAATAATCATTAATTTCTTAATGGAGGAGTGAAAACAGTTGATAAAAAAGGTTATATGAAAAAAAGAAAAGAAAAAGTTTATATAATTCCATCAAACTTCCTCAGGAGTCGAAATAGGCAGCTTCATGTTAAACAGCTTTATGGGGTGTTTGTTTATGTGTCAGTGTTTCTCATGATAGATTGGCTAAAGTCTGGCTGGACCTATGCTGTCTTTTGAATGCATTGTTTCTAGACAATGGGTGGTGGCTGAGTTTTCCCACCTAATTAACTAGTGAAAACATTGTTTTATGTAAGAGGTGCTACACCACCCATCCAGGAAAGAGCTATAGAGAATTGATGCATTCTTTGAAATGTATATTGGTTGTGCATGTTTTGGTTGTGCATGTTTTTTTGTTTTTTTTGTTTTTTGCATGTTTGTGTCCTAATAATGTAAAATACAGTAGTAAAAACACTGATGACAATAATACAGTTTTATCATGGTCAAATACTAAAGGATAATCATCAGAGAAAAATAATACAGAAAATACTGGGTAAATACATAAGTGACTATGGCACCTAGCTCATGGGAAGATTGACAAAATATCTTGATGATCAGAACAGGGCTTATCATGGATACAGGCAAAGCTAGGGCAGACAGTATGGTAGCAGAGCACAATGCACAAAGTGTTTCTTCACTCAGGAGTCACACACTGATGAACTTCTCATCATGCCCTGTGCATCCAAACACTATAAAGTTTAGCTCCCTGCTCCTCTGAACAGCCAAGATATTTTTGAATTCATCATGTGTACTAAAGCACAATACACACGATTACGTCAGTTGATTCTGATCATCTGATAACTTGCGCCCTTTTTCATGGATTAATTGATTAATCTGAAATTTCCATATCCATTTTCATGTGTGACAGCATGCCTGTTTACAAAAAGTTTGGTAACTACACTATAGTTAGAGACACGAATGAACCTAAGCAACTTAAAATTCACTATTTTCATTGAAAAAACAAAATTAAAATGTTATCTTTTAATTAGTAGTTGTAGACATAGAGGTTCCCTACAATACCCCACAGCGCCACAGCACCCTCAGCACTTCCAGCAGATTTCTAATTAGCTTAAGCTCTTTATTGCAAAGAGACCATGTTATTTAGAATTTGTCCTACTTACAAGGGTAACTTATAATAATGACCACTGATATAGACAGTAGTCTGGCCTTTTAGCCACTGTGTAATTCAACCATATAATCAAGACTTTCTCATATGCACATATCTATATTGGTATAGTTAAGTGTCTGATTTGTGACCTCTTATAAAAATTCAAACAGCAATTCTCCCAAGAACTCACCTTTGGTAGTGACATGCAATTCCCGAGTTTGTCTCATTCCTCTGGTTTTCCCATTTAAAAAAAAAAACCTTTGAAGGAAGGAAAGGGTAAGAAAATTTCAAACAAATTTAATTATTTTAATTCATGCAACATTCTGACAAAAAAATACACATTATCAAGAAATTCCTGCTTCTTGGATGCAAAATATAAAGAAACGAGGCGTAGTTCAAAAACTTTTCCACATTACTGTGTATAAAGAAAACTTTGGATTTACAACAGATATTAGAACAACAGTAATGCTAATCTGCTAAACAGAATAGAATAGAAATAGAAAAATGTATATGGTATTTATATTTATAGGCATTAACTGTACAGTAAATATAAAACAAATACATTATATAAAGATTGATGAAGTTCAACCATACCTTGCAAAGTTCATCTGTTCAACAGAAATTCAGTCTTCAGCAACAGACATATTTTTTAATGTACAGAAGTCTTCTAGAACTGACTGCAAAGACACCAAACACTAACTCCTTTATTGTCTAACTGAAGGCAAGGAGAAAGGGTAATACAAGAGGACATATGGAGGCAGGGACCAATGCTCAACACCTCCTCAAGTGACCTTCAGTAAATATCAAGCATTCTAAGAATAGCAACCACATCTGAAACCACAGTTGGCTCAGACTTCAAACTTAAGAGACAAGGTGTCTCACACCTTCCCTTCTATATACAAGTCATTGAAGAAGACAAGGATACAAGGATTCTGGACAGCTGGGAATGGGACCTTTGACGGTGCCTGGAATAGATTAGAGCTAAGTAAAGGAGTTCAGAAGTTTGGTATGAGGGCTGACACACTGCTAACATTATATACTGTATGTACACTGTATGGAGACTGATCAATAGAATTTCCAGTTGTAGCTTAGGCTAAGAAGCCTTCACTGTTAAAGTATTGGTATATCAGAGACTGCCTGTTGTGGACATCCATTACAGATGTCAATACTAGCTTAAGTGCAATTATAATAAAAATGCAGAATATGCTAAAAGTAAGCAGAAATATTACCCCTCTGTCCTGATTACAACGGATAAGTTTTCATTTATTTTTTAAAAATTGGGCACTTTAAAATTGGGCACTATAACAATCTTGTTTACTTGTTTTATAGCTAGTTTTCATGTACATGTTCAGTCTATATCCATCATGCCACTTCACAACTCATTTAAGCCAGTTCTAGGCCTCTATTAATACTAAGTATGTACTGTACATGTGTTGCAGCAAACCCCTGTTTAGTCATCCCTTATGGTTGCCACAGCCATAATATTATGCAAATATTAATATTAAATCTGACACATGTAGTTTTATCTGTATTCCCTACATCAGGTGCAGTAGTGTAAATGTGTATAAACCTATCCAAACAAGTGCAGAACTGCTTCAGCAAGTGTTGTTAGAGGATTTGCATTATAATTTCATGTAAGGAATACCTCAGTGGGGTAAACTGTCTGTAAGTTACAACAGATTAACCTTGATGATCTAAATAAGCTAAATAACAAGAATTATGCACAGTTGGTTGAATTTTTTTTTTTCACTTTGGCCATTTTGTACATTAAATATTGAAGTCACTGGGATGTTTCTGCCTACAAATACAAATCTGACAGCCCAAAATGATGTAAGTTTGCTTGGCTAGTCAGTAAAAACTGAGGGCAGTGTTGTGCAATCTTGACTTGTATTCACACGTGTACACATATATTCAGACTTTTATTCCATCCTAAAGGATCACTTGTTATATAGTCTGCACATACTAGGCTGCTATCATATCTGGTTGGTCTACTTAAGGCGTGTCCTTTTTCACAATTTCTGACTTTTGGTGGGTTAAATGTACTGGTTACATATTTACATTAGCTAGGCCCTTAAAATGTCTTTCAAGTAGTTTCACCATTGTTATCATCTAGATTAGATGTTTTGGTTCTGTATAAAAGCCTTGACCCATCCCTCATCTTGTTTATTGAATTTTGCTTCCAAATAGCAAAATATTTAAAGTGGTGTTGAACAATAGTTCTCCAGTTTTTCTAAAGGTCTGTTAAAGTTTTTCTCCTGAGATTGGCTACTTTTTTTTCTCATTTTCAGTTGATTCCATATACCTGACCATTTTTAAAGAATGGGTTTTTTGTGTTTGTTGTGTTTTTAAGCCACTTAACATCCATCCATCCATCCATCCATCTTCATCCGCTTTATCCGGGGGCAGCAGCCTAAGCAGAGAAGCCCAGACCTCCCTCTCCCCAGCCACCTCCTCCAGCTTATCCGGGGGAACACCAAGGCGTTCCCAGGCCAGCCGAGAGATATAATCTCTCCAGCGTGTCCTGGGTCTGGGCCTCCTCCCGGTGGGACATGGCCGGGAACACCAACCCCAGGAGGCATCCTTGTCAGATGCCCGAACCACTTCAGCTGGCTCCTTTCGATGTGGAGAAGCAGGGCTCTACTCTGAGCCCCTGCCGGATGGCCGAACTTCTCACCCTATCTCTAAGGGAGAGGCCAGCCACCCTTTGGAGGAAGCTCATTTCCGCTGCTTGTATCCGCGATCTCGTTCTTTCAGTCACTACCCACAGCTCGTGGCCATAGGTGAGGGTAGGGACGTAGATCGACCGGTAAATTGAGAGCTTCGCTTTTACACTCAGCTCCCTCTTCACCACGACGGACCGGTGCAGCGTCTGCATCACTGCAGCCGCCGCACCAATCCGTCTGTCGATCTCCGGCTTCCTTCTCCCATCACTCGCGAACAAGACCCCGAGATACTTGAACTCCTCCACTTGGGGCAGGAACTCATCCCCGACCCGGAGTGGGCACTCGATCCTTTTCCGGCTGAGAACCATGGCCTCAGATTTGGAGGTGCTAATCCTCATTCCCGCTGCTTCACACTCGGCTGCGAACTGTTCTAGTGCGAGCTGGAGGCCTTCACCCGATGAAGCCAACAGTACCACATCATCCGCGAAAAGCAGAGATGAGATTCTGAGGCCACCGAAGTGAAAGCCCTCCGCCACTTGGCTGCCCATCACCCACCGGGAACGAGTCCGACTTATTGCCGGCAATGCGAACCAAGCTCTTGCAACGGTTGTATAGGGATCGAATGGCCCGTAGCAATGGGCCAGACACCCCATACTCCCGCAGCACCTCCCACAGGACACCCCGAGGGACACGGTCGAATGCCTTCTCCAAGTCCACAAAACACATGTAGACTGGTTGGGCAAACTCCCATGCACCCTCAATTATCCTTGAGAGGATAAAGAACTGGTCCAGTGTTCCGCGACCAGGACGAAAACCGCATTGTTCCTCCTGTATCCGAGGTTCGACTAGCGGACAAACTCTCCTTTCCAGCACCCTGGCATAGACTTTCCCAGGGAGGCTGAGGAGTGTGATTCCCCCTGTAGTTGGAACACACCCTCCGGTCCCCCTTCTTAAAGATGGGGACCACCACCCCGGTCTTCCAGTCCAGGGGTACTGCCCCTGATCTCCACGCAACATTGTAGAGGCGTGTCAACCAGGACAGCCCTACAACGTCCAGTGCCTTCAGGAACTCGGGGCGGACCTCATCAACACCAGGGGCTCTGCCACCAAGGAGTTGTTTAACTGTCTCAGTGACCTCGCCTCCGGAAATTGGCGGGTCATTCCCCTCATCCCCAGACTCTGCTTCCTCCTCGGAAGACGTGTCAGTGGGATTAAGGAGGTCCTCGAAGTATTCCTTCCACCGCCTGACAATTTTCTCAGTCGAAGTCAGCAGTGCTCCCCCAGTACTATACACAGTGCAGTGCTTTCCCCTCCTGAGACGCCTGACGGTTTGCCAGAATCTCTTCGAGGCAGTCCGAAAGTCTTTTTCCATGGCCTCTCTGAACTCCTCCCACACCCGAGTTTTTGCTTCAGCCACTGCCTGACCCGCATTCCGCTTGGCCTGTCGATACCTGTCGGCTGCCTCCGGAGTCCCACAGGCTAACCAAGCCCGATAGGACTCCTTCTTCAGCCTGGTGGCTCCCCTCACCTCTGGTGTCCACCATTTGGTTCGGGGATTACCACCACGGCAGGCACCAACCACCTTGCGGCCACAGCTCAATGCAGCAGCTTCGGCAATGGAGACACTGGACATGGTCCATTCGGACTCAATGTCCCCAGTCTCCGTCAGAATGCTGTTGAAGCTCTGCCGGAGGTGTGCGTTGAAGATCTCGCGGACTGGGGCCTCTGCTAGACGTTCCCAGCACACCCTCACTACGCGTTTAGGTGCACCAGGTCTGTCCAGCGTCCTCCCCCGCCACCTGATCCAACTCACCACCAGGTGGTGATCAGTTGACAGCTCAGCCCCTCTCTTTACCCGAGTGTCCAGAACATATGGTCGCAGGTCTGGTGATACGATTACAAAATCGATCATCGACCTGCGACCTAGAGTGTCCTGGTGCCACGTGCACTTATGGACACTCTTATGTTTGAACAAGGTGTTCGTTATGGCCAAACTGTGATTTGCACAGAAGTCCAATAACAAAACACCACTCGGATTCAGATCAGGGAGGCCGTTCCTCCCAATCACGCCCCTCCAGGTCTCGCTGTCATTACCCACGTGAGCATTGAAGTCTCCCAGCAGGACAACAGAGTCTCCAGGTGGAGCACCTTCCAGCACCCCACCCAGGGACTCTAAGAAGCCTGGGTACTCTGAACTGCCACTCGGCGCATAAGCGCAGATGACAGTCAGGACCCGTTCCCCGACCCTAAGGCGCAGGGAACAAACCCTCTCATCCACCGGGAAAAACCCCAACGTACTGGCAGCAAGCCGAGGGGATATTAGAATACCCACCCCAGCCCGCCGCCTCTCACCAGGGGCAACTCCAGACTGAGACAGAGTCCAGCCCCTCTCCAGGAGACTGGTTCCAGAGCCCAAGCCATGCGTAGAGGTGAGCCCGACTATATCTAGCCGGTACCTCTCAACCTCACGCACTAACTCAGGCTCCTTCCCCACCAGAGAGGTGACATTCCATGTCCCAATTGCCAGTCTAGGCAGCCGGGGATCAGTCCACCAGGGCCTCAGCTCCTGGCCGCGGCCCGGCACACAATGCACCCGACCCCTATGGCGCCTCCTGCGGGTGGTGGGCCTGCGGGAGGATGGGCCCATGTCCTCTTTTCGGGCTGTGCCCGGCCGGGCCCCATGGACTAAGGCCCGGCCACCAGACGCTCGCCCTCGGACACCCTCCCCGGGCCTGGCTCCAGGGCGGGGCCCCGGTAACCCTAGGCAGGGTAAACTCTTCCCTCGATGTTTTCTTCATAAGGGTCTTCTGAATCGCTCTTTGTCTGGTCCCTCACCCAGGACCAATTTGCCATGGGAGACCCTACCAGGGGGCAAAAGCCCCCAGACAAAATAGCCCCTGGGATCCCTGGGACACACAAACCCCTCCACCACGATAAGGTAGCGATTCACGGAGAGGCCACTTAACATCATAACAATCAATTCACAAAAAAAATCCCATTTTAAATTGTATCTTTAGGCATTTTGTTTCCAGTAAGGTGATTCTCAGATGAAAACTCCAGCAAATCCAGCAAAGACCTGAGAGATGCATCTGGCCTTTCAGTTCTTCATCTACTACTTGCTGGCTATCAAGATGCCATTCTTAAGGAAGAGAAGCGGAGAATGATAAAATGATGAACCCAAATTTGAAATTTTTAGTTCAAATCAATGTATCCATTAGAGGTCAGGTACAACAGTGGGTGTCTATAGTCATCTTTAGAACATGGTGGCTTTGTCAGGGTTTGGGGATGGATTTTGGATCATGTCAAAACTGAGTGAATTTTAAATGTATGGTCAAATTTCGATCCACCATGCAATACCATCTGGACAGCATTTGATTGGCAACAGTTTCATTTATCAGACAATGACCCCAAACACACTGCAAATGCAGGAAAAGAAATTAACGTATTCTCCACACTATAAGGCGCACTTGAAATACTTTAATTTTCTCAAAAATCGACAGTGTGCCTTATAATCCCGTGCGCCTTATGTTTGTGCTTACTGACCTCAAACCGATTTTATGTGGTACACAGCCCTCACAAATCTGTCAAAAAATGTTTTAGTACGACTTTGGTAAGCTACGAAGCCTAACCGCTTGATGGATTGTCGGAGCATTACGGCTACCGTAGTCAAAAGCCTCGCAGAGTAATCTGGGTTCAAAACTCCGTCCGCTTCAGGTCCCAAAGTCAAATGAACATTGCGGCATCACTGAGAGTTAAAAACTGTCTAAATTCTTTCATCTTTAATAACATGATCAAAGTTGCTGCTTTACCAGGCAGTAGCGGTTTTTGATACGGGCGACACGGGCGGTTGCCCGGGGCGGCATCGTGGTGGGGGGCGGCATCACGGGCATCGGCAAAAAAAATAAAAATAAAAAATTGCTCGTACTCATGCTGCCCCGACATCAGCCAGCGCATATTGGGAATGGCATAGGCACCGATCGGTTTTCTATTGCCCATTTGCTGGGAGTAAATGGGCGCCCTCCGTTTGCGAGGTGCGCCTGCTGCTTGCGGCACAGGGAGGAGAGGGCGGGGCGGCGGGGGATTCTCTGGCTGGCTGGAGCAGCATCTAATAACCAACTCGCAAAATAAAACAAAATAAAAACAAACCAACAAACATGTTATGATACAGACTTATAATTTGCACCGATGTTTTTTTTTGAAATTCTATACGCGAAAAGTGAGCGCGAGAGCCCTCGGTGCGCCTGCTCGGTGCTGAAGTCAAAGTAAACTTTATTGTCATCTCCACTACATACAGTCCAGTATATAGAGAGACGAGATGACGAGGCTCCAGTTACAGCAGTAAACAAACAATATATATATAAGAAGAGTAAGAAAATAAATATACACTTTAGGACCAGGGGTAAAGGGATCAATAACAATTTCAAATTTCAAATTTACAGTTTGATGATTTAAAGTCTGAGGGAGTGTTCGCCCGGGGCGCCAAACAGGCTAGGACCGCCACTGTTACCAGGTGTAACAATTAAGTTTAATATCCAGGCATCCATGAAAACAGAATTTATTAAATTTAACAGAGTTAGAAGTTAGCAAAAAGTTAGCTCGCTAGTTTCCACCTAAACGTAATATGGCATGTTCTGACTGAGAGATTTCTGAAAAAATTAAAACATACAGCTCTGCTATCACTTCCGACATAAATGCTGACAGAAATACTAAACAGCAGTGACTTTTGTAGGGTTACTTAAGTTAGACTAGCTGGTATATAATGATGTGCTATGTGATCGCTAGCGACACAGCTATGTTAGCATATGTTAGCATAACACAGTAAAGCTAACCTTTTTCCACTTGATAAAAGTTAATGTGAGGATTCCTGATGGTTATGGACATATGGCAGGATGCTGTAAATGGACCAAACTTCAGTCAGGAGAACAACTGAGATAAACCATCCACAATATGAGGTTAGTCATTAATATACTGCAACAACATGGGAATAGAGCTGCTGCGCGAGAATTCAACATTGATTTGGACTGTTTTGCAGTGTGGGTGGTCCCCCAGGCGTCTACTGGATTTTCTTCCTGGACCTAATTAAAGAAAACTGAGAGGAAAGCCCAAGCAAAATTGAAATTCAGGACGCCCTGGACCTAAGACCAAAGCTGCATGATGGGTAGGTTATCAACCAGAAAATACGGTCAGGGCCAGGATTGTCAGCAGCACCTGTACAATGCTCAGACAATTTTCACCGTGGGACAAAGTGCTTTTTTTGCTTTCTTCTTTCAGCTCAAAGTTTCTTTCCAAATCGCCCACTTGCCGTGTGATCACATGGCATGCTGGACATGAGGGTGATAAAAGATTGCTACAGTGCTTGGTGTAGCCCTGAAGTTCTGGTAAAGACAGACGGGTCTATATGGGTCAGTGAGCTCCTGGACCGGTTAGGCACTGCTTGTTTTTTTTATCATGCTGGATTTGACCAAGAGATATTGAAACTAGAGACTAAGAGAGACTAAGAAAAAAACATCCTTCTCCACACCTTGCAAATTCTACCAATTCGTCACGCTCACTTTCGGCTTGCTCGGATCCCCAGTCCCTTTCCAGCGCCTCATGAACACAGTGCACCTGCTGCACTCTGTACATGCTGCCACCTATCTGGTGGTGTCTGATGCTATCATCCATAGTGAAACCAGGAAAACTGAGTTAACGATAAAAACGATAACAAAATAACGCTGAAAACCGATAAAAACCCTGAAAACCATACATTTCACACCTGAGCCTCAACTCTCGCGGCCCGGTACCAAACGACTCACGGACCGGTACCGGTCCGAGGCCCGGGGGTTGGGGACCGCTGGTGTAAGCCATCATTTTTAATTGGATGATAAAAATACAATTACAAAATGATTGTGCTGCAGAAGTTTAACTGTCTCACAAGCATGTCTGTGTAATTTTTATATAAAATTCACATTTAAAATAGGTTGCTTCTTGCCTTGCCCTTTCTTGCATTTGTTGAACAGGACAGTGCAGTACAGTATACATTGTTGTTGTTCCCTAGTTCAAATGGCTGTACAGTATATTATTGTCCGTCACTTAATGATCACCTGTTGCAGCTTCTCTGTTTGCTCCTCTGCTGTGCGTCAGAAGTGGTTCCTAAACTTTCCACTAAATCATCACCGCGCTGAAGGCAGCCAGCAGGAATTTCACAGGTTATCTTTGTGCTCAAAGATACAATGCCATGCCAGAAGGCAAGGACGAGGGGAGAAGCAAGTGGACATCTGACTTCTAGAAGTTCTGGTCTCCACACGGCTTATTTTCAGCTAATCTTTATTATTCTTTTTTTTTTTTTTTTTTTTTTTTGTGTCCCGTTTGGATCTTTAGCCATCAGAATTGTTGTCTTAAGGCCAAGAAAGATGCCAAGCGGATTTATTTTACCAAGTGGATCATCATGGCCTTGCCATATTGGTCCATTTGATTGACCTTTATTATAATTATGAATTTATTTTATTTTCGGTTGCTACAAACGGGACAGACATGACTGGGGGATAGGACAGGGAGAAAGAATGAAAGAAAGAGAGGGAGAGAAAGAAAACCAAAGGGGAGAAGAGACGGTGAGAAGGGGGGGAAGAAAGGAAAAAACAAACAAACAAACAAACAAAACACCTGGATCACCTGTATGGAGAAAAAAAAAACAGAAGAGAAAGCAAACAACAAAGAGCAACATAATAAAAACAGCACCATCACAATAAACTAGCTAGCAGTAGATAACAGTAGATACTAAATAATAAACGATATTGTGCAGCACGCAAGATAGACAGCGCACAATGTGCTTTGAGGCAGCAGCCAAGAAAGGTGTAGTCCGCGTCTGTGAACACCCGTGTGTACACCTGTGTGCACACCTGTGTGGATCAGCATGCTTGTATTCCAAAGGTTTCTCCATGTAACGATCTGCTAGGGAGTGTGGGGAGCCATAGCCCCGCCCCGTTTATTATTCATTTTTATTTAATTTCATATTTGTGGTCAACAGTGACCATTATTAACCCACACCCAACTTCGATTGTCTCAGTGGATGTCCAAAGTTCTGTTTAGGATGTTCACTGGTATTTTTTAAGAGTACTATTGGAAAGTGCATAAACCATTCATAAGATACATGTAAAATGTTTTGTGAAAAATAGTTATTGTTTTTTCACCCAACTTCATTGTCTCCCTATTTGCTTACCTGGTTCTTCATGCTCTTTTTACACCCCCTCTGTCCGCCACAATCACACATTGGCTTTTTAATTAGATGTTCACTGTTCACTGTCTTAACTGTTTCTTTTTGCTCTCTTTCTCTGACACATCCTGACTTGAAGTCACCTGGAACTGAAGCTGTAATGTAAACACATAATGAAGCCTAATTAGCCTATAGAAAAGCAAAAGAAATTTTAAACACACCAAACTAATGAAGTAGACCAACTCTTTGGCTCTAGCAACTAAACATGTCCAAAGACCAGCATTTCAGAAGGGTCAAGTTAAGGTAGTAAGTCACAGCAATGTCCCCGCATTCTCAGAACAGTTTGCACTTTTGCTATGTTTCAGCTAAAGTGTGTTTTATCTGCACCACTGATTTGTGTCATCAAATTACTTTTTTGTCTTCTTTCTATTGCAGCAACTAAAGTCTTCCTTACTGAAGACATCAAGAGCACCCGACAAGCACCGACTCAGTTAAACATGTTTTCATTTTGTCCTTTCTGCAGTTGACGCGTCAGAGAATAACCCTTGTCCAATTGCTGTCATGGTCGGACAGTCCTTCCCGGGGAGACCTGCCTGTGTGTGTATGTGTGTGCTTCTCTCTCTCTCTCCTCCTCCACCCAGTGGCTGACACACCTGCACCTAATTTGCCACCCAGCTGTCACTGATCATCCTTCGTTGTGGGCTGAGGTATTTAACTGGGTGTCCAGATGGCAGTCGACGCTGGATTGTACTCGAAGCTCGGTAGTAAAGAGTGTTTTGTGACTTGCAGCTTAGCTTTAGCCGGCTAGCTTTCTCACCTGTGGTTTTTGCTCGTTTATAGGAGGAAGAGATACAGAGCTGGAGGTTGGAGAGCAGGAGCCCGTGGATTAAGCTATTGGAGGAGAACACACACTCTGGGAATCACTTTGGAAACTCACCTGCGCACCACTGGGAGTTTGGAGAAGATCACTGTTGGACTTTGCACTTCACTTTATGTTTTGAAACTGTGTTTGGGCACTGTAAATAAACGCACCATGTACTTTGCATCCTGAGCTCCGCGACTGAGTCCGTACTTTCCCGTTACCCGTGACAATTGCATCATCCACCATTAAAAAGAACTATAGAAACAGTACTAATAATTCATTGTATTTTAGTGGTAATACAGTCAGGTAAATGCATTATGGGAAGAGGTAGGGTTTTCATTACCCATCCTAAATTGGGTAAATTGATTTTAAAGTTTGACAAGCACCATCAGTTACTATTCATTTATGTAAACAATACACACTGATACTGCAGTCAAACTTTAATTATATTTAGAATTTAATTGTTTATTAAATTTTCATATTTAGTTTCAAATGCTTTGCTCATCTGGGTCCTCCAGCTCTCCTATGCTTCTGCTATCTAAATCAGGTGGGTTGTAACATGATACAGAGGGTAGCAGCCAACAGGACAACAAAGCCAAAAATATCACACTCGTTCAAAGTGGATACATTTGTTTAAACAGACCAGACAAACTACATGCCAAAATGTTATAGTTTGCTAATATTTCATATTTCAGCAAAAAGTTTTGAAGCATTTTTTTCTGATTTCATAAAGTTAGATTAAAATAACATTAAGATCAATGAATTTACAATTAACTAGTTGTTTCTGATTAATATCATTTTTGCTAGCATCGATTAACATGTTCAAATCTACTGATTCACTGAAGTATAATTTCATTTGTGTGTGCTGATAGCTGATAGCATGTAATAGATAGCATACTATCTATTACATGTCCCCAGGTGTTTTGATCTCCCTGCTTTCATCTGTAAAAAGCACCATTAGTAGATTCTGGTACTTGGTTAATAGCAGTTGGACTACATAGAATTGGGCAGTGAGCACAGAGCCCACCAGAGGATGTTGGGCCCTCAGTTTGTTTCCGATTTTGGTCAGAGACACTCACACCAGTGGTTTGGGGGTCATTTAGTAGCTCTGGTAGTGCTCATCCTGTTCCTCCTTGCACGGAGTAGAGAAGATAATGGTCCTGCTGATGGTTTAAGGACCATCTACAACCCTGTCCAGCTCTCCTACAGTAACTGCTTGTCTGCTGGAATCGCCTCAATACTCTTGAGACACACAACAAACCTTGACACCTGAAAACCTCACCTGTAAAACATCCCTGTTTTGTGGGTTGTCTCATTGTTGCCCCTCTAGTGCAGCTGTTATTAATTTCATTACCACCAAACGCATCAATGGTTTAAACTTGTTAACATTTCTTATCCACTGACAGCTGCTGATGGCCTTGTGCTGGTGGAATCTGTCAATATGTGAGAGAAATGTGTGAAGAAATGACAAAACAGTGAACTTTTGCTCATCTTTTTATTTCTTGATTAATATTCACATCACTAGTTAACAATTAACCACAATTAACATCTCTTTCATACCAAATATTCAGAATTGAAAGGGGAGATAAGCTCTATCTAATAGGACAGATACCTCTAACAACCAGCAGTTGGTTTGTTGTCTTCTGCATGCTCTTGCTATGGTGTTGCGCCCTACAAAGTAATACAGCACACACACACACACACACACACACACTACAGTGGGTTTATTCTACAGTGCTGAAAAGTAGCTTCTTTTTGCCTGCTGCCTCTCAGGTTGAGTAAGGGCAAGCAGAAGACCAGAATACAATACACACACTTGTAATTTTCCACTCCACTTGACAGTTAAACAGCTGGAATACTGGTTTAATTGGTAGCTGCTGTATATATGGTAAAGGACAGAGGTAAAATCAGCTGCTTTTCAGTGCTGTGGTGCTGATGAGCCACTGCAGGTGGGAGACGTGGTTAGGGGCTCCAGATATATCTACCAACACTACTTTTGAAGTGTTTGAAACTTTGCTTAGGATCAGAAGCACTTTTCTGTTACTTTACAAACAGGTTCAGAATGGTCTATTATTTTTGTTATTGACAGTGGGAAGATAATTTGGTCCATGACTTGCCTTAATTCAGTCCCGTGTTGGTAGATATGTCAAGGTGTCTACATAGGAGCTGTTTAATAAAGGGTATTACTTTCTGGTGGTGGTAGGCAGAAGAAAGGGCTCACCAGTGTGTGGCAGTGCAGTTCACACCAAATGTTGCCAATTCTGAGGAGTGTCCTCATGTTCTCTTTATGCAAAGCTTCTTCAGATCATATCTAAGTGGACACACACTGGTTCTCTTCCTGCCTGTCAGTTTGAATCTGGTAAACAGTGTTTTCCATATGTGAGCTATCTTCCAAAACAGAACAGAGACAAACCTCATACATGTATTCATAATCTTGCATCTTTAATACATTTTTAAAACATTCTTGAAACTTCAGCAGCCCTTTTCTTGATGGAAAAAAGGCAGACTCTGAAAAAAAAGTACACTTTTCCTTCCCTATGCTTTCAGTCTTACCAGAATGTCTTACCTCAACTCTAACTAGGTTTATGAACGTAAATGCCCGTCTATCAACATCCACTACACCCTGTTAAGAAGTAAGATTTTTTTTGTTTTTTTCTTCTTTTTATTTCATTTGAACTAATTTGAGTTACACGCGGAGTGATAAAAACGTGATGGTGTCTATATACAGTGTGAAATACTAGTGGAAGGGTGGTATTTGAGTGCAATAACTGGGAGTTCAAACGGACATCAGAGTGAATCTGATTCTTACTTTCTGTCCAAGCTCCAAAGTAACATTAACTGTATCACACTCCTGATGACTGTAGTAAACACTGAGCATATTTCCATGGTTCTATTAAAACTTTACTAACTGAAGGGTCCATTGGGTTCCTTACTGAATATCCAAAGACAAGACTCAAATCACAAAAACCTCAGCTGGACTAGATTGCATTTTTGAAACTGATAAGAATATTTGAGCTCTTCAAATCTACACATTCTTTTCATTTATAAGATAAGGCCATATTATATATATAAATTAACATGTCTGCCTCTAAATTTTTCATAACCCACTTACCGAGTAGGCTCCACCATCAATCTTTTTATCTGTTAACTTGGGAGCATTGATACAAGCATGTTGTAGGCTACTGTCTGGCTCATAATCAATGGTCCCAAAAAGCTGCTCCTAAAGAACTTTGTAAATTAACAAACAGTCTTTTTTCACATTGAAAAGTTTGTGTATACTCATAAATACAAATAAAATTGTGTACAAATACTGGTTGCCAGGGTGGAAAGCCTTAAATATTTTTGAATTTTTCTGTTGTTAACGAATTCTTTCTTTGATTTAATGTGTTGCGAAATGAAACAGGCTTAAAGTTCATAGCTTTAAAGAGGGTCTGTGGGGCTTTCCTGTATTTTCTGTCATGTATATAACTTAACTTGAATAACATTATAATTGTATTACTTTAGAATATTTACCTTACAATAGAAAAAAAATCGTGAGATTACTTTGTCCAAATCATAGGATCCGTCAATCAGAACAAAGCTGATTTAAAGGCTTGTTTCAGGTATAGGATGAAGTGAGGGACTGCACAAGCAAAAGACCAGCAAGCATTATTTTGAACTCTACTCTAGTCCAAGAATATAAATATGGAGCTCAACATGTTTATAAAAGGGCCACTTTAACAGTCTTGATTTCATAACATCAGCTTTTGTTATTTAACACACTGTATGCTAACATTAAAATCTGTATGCTAACATTAACACACTGTATGCTAACATTAAAATCTGTATGCTAACATTAACACACTGTATGCTAACACTGAAACCTGTTCTTGACCAGAGATAGTTTTAAAGTCAGCGCTCTCAGAATAAATCAAACAAGGAGCCCACTGGCTCCTCCAAAAGGTCATTAAAGACCTTGAACGGACTACTTACAGAATGTTACTCTGCAGCTTGGCCAGAAAATAAGAAGCAGGGAATGTTAACAGGAACAACATGAGAGCAGACTGGAGAGCTGAGTGTTAAATCATCGTAGCCAACAGTACAATGCCACAAAAATCCAGATCTAGACACACAACATCAGCTCATCCCACCAGATGTTCACGCATGGAGCTACACCTTACTTCTTATATATACACGATCCACAACCCAAAGTGCTTTCATACTTTTGTTCTTCTACTCCAGAAGAAAGTTGGTTCACATCATTAATTTCACATATGACCCACGCATATGTCATGTAACACATGTTACTTTTAGGCAACGCATGGGAATGATCTGGAGGGAACAACACAATATTGAATATTCTTAAATGGTGCTTTTAGTTGTCTTAATTGTTGACTATTTGATCACTTGCTCTTTGAATATTATAACGTCATCTAGCTACCAAAACTGTTTTGTTCCCAGAAGCACACATGTACAGTACACTGCTGACAATGTTTACCAACATACAGTGAAGCAACTTTAATATCACTTAAGTGCATCAATAAAATGAACAGGACTATGTTCAAGTGCACGAGACTTTTGAGTTTTCTGGGGAACTGTACATAATTTGTATGATTATGATAATATTTAGTGTTCCAGACACAATAATATAGTGATAGCTTGAATGAGAGCAGAATGGAAGCCTTCTGCAGCATCTCTAATAGTGACGTAAGCTTTCTCACTCAGCCTTTGTTAAGAGCCAGACTATCAGTGTTCCAGAGGCTAAGCAGCGCTCTCTACAGGATGGATGCAGTAGTAACACTTCACACATCTGACAACTATGGGAGCACGCCACAGACATGTCACTAATCCCTCAGTGTTTTCAGCAGAGACCATCCCAGCCTTTTAATGCATGCTGAGCACACGGGGCCTGTCCGTATTACGGGGCTGATACGGAGCGATGCTTTCAGTGTGCAAATCAAAGTCACATCACAGTGCTGGCTTATTAGAATCTAAACTGTACCTAAAACTAACATGTTTGATTTCTTAAGATAGCATCTGGAATTACAACAAAATGAGCACACTTGGCTTTCAGTTGATTATTTCCTATAAAGCATTAAGCCATTCAGGTTTTTTGTGTGTGTACTGTGATCCCGCGCATTATTTTTATAGCTTACACTCAGTGGGCCTCATTATAGTATCTGCAGGCTCCTCTCAGATGTGCTTGGCTGAAATACTGCTGCATTCATGGCATGTGGGAGCTGGGCAGTTCCCGCTGTCCAGTTTACTTTAAGAGTTTCAATTTTTACATTTTTTTTAACTTTGAGGTTTTTACTTAAACAAAACTTTTTAAAAAAAAATCACACAAACTAAGCACTAAAGCAAAAAAACCAAACAAAAACTATTTAGCTCCTTCTATTTACACTACAGATGTAGGGTAAACTCATTTATATGCCAGAGAAGGCATTTCATCGTCTGCTACTGTGGGTAGTCACGGTGGCTAAATAGCGCTCAGTAAATTCAATCTACTAGACAGTCCAGTCTAGTATAAGTAAATCACTACAAAGGAAACTCTGGTGTTAGATCAGCCATGAATACATTATTTCATTTACGCAATCTCTCTCCTCTCATAACTACTGGATAACATCAGTGGTTGTCTGTCCTTCTCTATCTGAACGTCCTGTGCA
This sequence comes from Perissodus microlepis, assembly GCF_051167445.1. Taxonomy (NCBI): domain Eukaryota; kingdom Metazoa; phylum Chordata; class Actinopteri; order Cichliformes; family Cichlidae; genus Perissodus; species Perissodus microlepis. Next base: position 4,787,298 of record NC_140478.1, on the reverse strand, counting down.
TGTGCAGGTAACTGGAGGCTTTCCCTACACTGTATTGCTGTCAGAGAACTGGAGTGAGACACAGGTAGAGGTGACAGATGAGGAGGTGGTGCAATGAGGCGATGATACCATCATGAAAATGGTATAATAGGAACATCACACTGACACAGCTCATCACTATTTGAACAATATCGGCATGGACCACCAAAATAACAGACAGACAAAAAAAGAAAAACAATAAAGAGTTGCTTTGATTCCAGAACAGAGAAATGCTTTGTCGTCAGCAAACCACCTTTTTTCGGTGGTGCTTTGTGTTTGTGTGTCTATTTGTGTATGCACACCAGCAAGCATATGTGTGCTTTCCTGTATCAGTCTGTGCTTATGTGTGTGTGACTAAATGGTTTTATGGAGTGGGCTCTACAAAGCACCAGCAGGAGGGAGGATTTAACTAGAGGTTGTTGCTCTGCAGCCCCAAACCCTCCACTGGGGTCAACCACATGACCAGGAAATGCCATACAAGCTCAGGGTGACTGCTGAGGTCCCTCATGATGGGTGCAGGTGAATGAGTGGGTGTGAAGGTTTGCAATCAGTGCAGGAGCCAAACAATGATGTTGATTTTAAGTGTAGTACCCTTCAAAGCTCAAATAAAGACTTGTATGTCTTGAAATAGCTGTTGATTAAGCTAGTACTTGAATACCTTCATCATCCCAAAACAAAATATCAGCAGTGCTGATATATCAGACGACTTTGCGGAGTTGTGCTAAAACCACGTGACCAGGACTGATCTGCAACCTCACTTCCAAAAAGTTGGCCATGTGTAAAATGTAAATAAATGCAGAATGCAATGCTTTGCAAAAGCACTGAAATACTAGATGAAAAAACAGAAGTCAAAATTTCAAAGAAATATTAAAAAAAATATATCCATTACATTTTTAACATCAGCAGGATTTTTCAAAAAACAGTTGGATCACCTTAAGGAATTTTTTGTAATTGTTGAAAAATGTAAGTAAAACTTCTGCCACTATGGGGCAGTGTTTCACCAGTGAGCGTGTAGAAATGTTCTTTTACCTTTTAAATGCCTTTACCAGTGACTCATTAAACCCTAGTTCAGCTTGAGTGAATATCTCAACAATATGCTTTCAAATGAACATTTTAACACCAAACGACATTTTAATGATCTACAAAGTCTTCTGCCTTTTTTGGGAAAAGAGGTTGCAAATCAAAGTATTCAACTTCCCCTGGAGAATGTGAACAGTAAGTAACAGAGAAAGAAAAAGAATTGTACTCATTTATCTAAAGCAGAAGTTTTTGTTAGTATATCCTGATATATGAACAAATGTTAACAAATTCAAATGACTTAATACTGCAGGTGGCTTGGAATATAGCAAGCAGAAAGCATGCTGTAGAGTTAGTCATCACAGCAGCTCTCTGAGCTTCTACATTTTTTTATACTGTGCCAGAGATTGTGCCCTATAATTTCAATCAAGTACTAAGAAAAGGAAAAAAAAGCTCCCGAGCGTACCGAGGTGAAACAAAAGCTGATGTTGAAAAACAGCTGGATCCCTACAGTAGCTTCCTCAGTTGAAAACTGCTTTGTTCTCTCAACATTGTCAAGACGGCTTACTATTAGTCAGCAGTGAAAATTTGCAAGGAACCATTTGGCCTGTATGGACATGCCAACCATAGACCATCACACAGATTCCACAGATCTACACTATAATGACTCTGAAATGGAGACATTTAATGTGCTGGTGTGACTGAATGTTTATAAAGAATCCTGTGACACTGTGATTGACACTGTCCACCATAAGTGCTACATTACATTATAGAGTGCATGTGTTCTGTGCCACTCTGTTTAATTTCAAGGTTTATTACCATCCTTCAATATCACTCATTCAGCTGGAATTTATATTCACTCCTTCAAGGTCAATTAGAGAGATCTTAACTTTAAAAACACTTGGCTCTGAGATCAAACACAGATTTTTTTGTGCCAAATCCTCTTTGAGCCGAAACCACCCAGAGTATCAGCAGAGCTAGTGTATCCTCCCTCTTGCTGCCTTCATAATGCACGAGTTACATCGCTGAACGATTTCAATTGTACTAAAACCATCTGACTTTTGAGAAGCTATTGCACTGGTTTTAAAATCCATCTTCAGATTTGCTTCCAGACATCTCTCTTTATAGCCGCTCGAGACCAGATTCATTTTGTGGTCTTTGCAGCCACGACTACAAACATCATAATATTAAAATTCAAGGAATCATTATTGTGAAGAACTCTGAAGAGACAAACTGGTGCACTGATACCAAGAGAAGTAACGTGTGATGAATTGTAGACTGACCTGTAATGAGACGTCTGATGACCTACGAATGGTGCTGTTTTTGTTAGTTTGGTTTTTAAATGTCAAAGCCTGCCAGAGGGTCTAGAACAAAGCTCCATTACTGTGATCTGAGGCAACTGTTTTCACTAGTAGGGTGAACATTCTATGAGAAAAAGTGGCTATGGTCAAGATACTTAATAGAGCACTGATTGATTGATTGTGGGATTATTGCTTTGGGGTTGTTACATTTGGGCTTTAAGGTTGAAATGACCTTAGTCAGTGCTTACAAGGAAATGGCATCAGTGGAGAAGCTGGTGGAAACCTGCACAGAGAAACATGGACAAACAGCAATTACTTTTCTCTGTGGTAGGTGGGGCAACCCAAGGGTGACAAGGGGCCAAAGGTCAGAGTTGGTAGCAGGAAGCTGGCAGGCAGATCCCAGAGAAACACTGAGAGGCGATCGGTCAGTTCGGTGCTGCGGTGGGCAAGATGAAGGGCGGGATCAGAGGAAAGTGACTGCGCCGTGGTAGTTGGTTGGTAGTTGATTGGCAGGCCAGCGAGCGCCATGCGTGTCCCACCAAAATCTGCAGGTCATTGGGACTCAGTCTGAGGTGAGACAAGTTAAAGAAGAAAAAACAGATGAAGCGCAAAACGAAGAGAAAATGATAGAGATACAAGGATGAAAAACAAGTTTGTTGTTTTTATCAGCCTTACAGGCTCTAGCTGATGTCTGCTGTGAACTCATATGAATTAAGATAAGATAAGATAACCTTTATTAGTCCCACACGTGGGAAATTTGTTTTGTCACAGCAGGAAGTGGACAGTGCAAAAGTTATGAGGCAAAAATTAGGATACAATAAGAATAAATACAGTACACAACTGTACAGAATAGAATAAAAATAAAATACTATATACAGTAGAATAAAATAAAATAAATATACAATAAGATAAAAATAGAATACAAATACAAATGCTATATACAACTGAGTAAAAATACAACGATGACAGAAAAGATTATTGCACTTAGTGTTATTGCACATGTGTGGATGTGTGTGTTTGATCAGTTAAAGTCTTTATTGTGGAGTCTGACAGCAGTGGGGAGGAAAGACCTGCGAAATCTCTCCGTCCCACACCGTGGGTGCCGCAGTCTCCCACTGAAGGAGCTGCTCAGTGCTGTCACAGTTTTGTGCTGTCACATAATTGTCACAGCTGTCACTGTCACAATTATGGGGCAAATGATCAAAATGACATTTTTAAAATTGTATTAGTGCTACAGCCATTCATCAATTAAGATGAGTTTAGCAACAGGAACAGTGGCGGAAGTCTGTTGTCCCTCTGAACTCGGGGAGTCTGGAGACCAGCTGTGGTAAAGATGAATTTATCCACCATGACTGGCTCATCTTCACTCTGAAGGTCTCCTCATTATTAAATTTCATAATTTGGTAAAAAGGTGAGCTGGCTTCACTACTCTATCCGACATGTAAGCAGGGAGCGGGTATATGTGCTTATTCATTCATAAACACACACTATCTACATTATGTATTTTTAATTTACTCCTATTGTACATGTACCACTATTCATAATTTTTATTTTAGGGGTCTACAAGAATAGGTGTATATGCTTTAATGTTGAAAAACCCCATTACTGTTGTCATAGTGTAGCTTCCCTCTGTACTTCTTTTCACTTTTCATGACACATGACAACAATAAAGCAATGTTGGTTCTCTACAAATCACCGACTCTTATAAAAGATGGATGTAGCCACTGTGACATGGCTTCCTTGTTAGTTTAAACATTCCACGTTCCCCCATCTTGTTGTTTTGAAACTGGATGTGACCACTATGAGAAAGATCTGAGGGAAACTACATGTTCATACTGTCTGAAAGGCCAACCTTCACCCTCTGCTTTTCATTCAAAAGGACTGTAGGTTTAGGGGACTTCAGCATTGGCTCCCAGGCTATATCTTTTAGATAGAATCTGGCAGAGACTTGTGATTGAGAAGTTAGTACTATATATGACCATATATTCACTCTCTGGTTACACTAAAAAATATGAAAAGAGTGTTCAGTTTACGTATATTTTGTTTTGAGCTGGGGTTTTTTCTCTGTCATCTTACTTACCAACCTAACCAGCTAATTTTACTGTTAGCTATTCATTTTGCCTGCTTGTCCAAATATAGTCATGCATATTTTAAAACCCCAGAAAGGCAAAGACCAAAATACCATATTCCATTTCCTATTAACTGGAAAGTAAAAGTGAGAAAGTAAAAGAGGACTGCTGAATTTGAATACAGAAAGTATGAGAGAAGCATACAGATGCTAACATAAGTCTGCAAACTATAATAAAACCACACATTGGACAATTTTCCTGTAGTTTTGAAGATATTGCCATAAAGATAATAGCAATCTTAAGTTCCTCAGATGCTGAAAGTGTATTAAGACTATTATTTTGCACCTGCAGGCAACAATCAAATTGTGTGCTATTCTGTGTTGATAGGCGAGATCTCTTAGAAAGTCAGCACAAGTGGCTCTGAGCAAATAATACCAGGCTGTCAGGCAGGTAGCCTAAGGTAGCCTTATCTAAAGCACTATCAAAATAGCTCAGGCAGACATTATGCCTGTGTGGTACAAGGTGACACAGATAAATAACTAAAGAAAATCCTTGATTCAAAGCAAGGCATTTGCGGTTCAGTAGCAGTGTTATATCCACAGTATAAACAGAAACAGAGTGAATGCAACAGAAGACACTACAATTGAGTTTTTGCAAATTCTCAGAACAGTGACTTTCAAGCTACATATTGCTAATAAGTGACACAGTAAGCCATTTAAGCTGTGGATTTTCCCATATACTGAAGCAGCATTAGATGGGATTGTAATACTTTGGAGAGGTTTGCTCCAGCCAGGCGTTGGAAAATACATAAAAAGTTAAAAATCTTGGTTAACTATCTATTGATTGTTTTCAAACAAAGTTATAACAGTGTAATTGTCACTTCAAATGTACAATGGAAAGCATTAAAAAGTGAGCAGAAGAAAGAGTTTTTACCCACAACTTACTGTTAACATTAGCTTACAGGTGTTAGCTACAGCATTAAAAGCTTTAAGGAACAATTAAATTTTTTTCTGAGATTTCTTATAGTTGTACACATGAACCATCCAGATTAAAGTCCCTACATTTACAGATTAAGGGTTCGCAGATATGAGTAGCATAGCGTGAAGTGACTGGCTAGGATTAAGAACCCTATTCTCATTTATTTGGCACTTCAGTAGCACACCTGTCATAATTGTAAACTGTATGTATTCTCAATAAAAAATGGAGCCAGAGTGTGTGAGTGTGTGCCTTTACACCCACTTGTCTCAGTGATGCATTTCTCTGCACTGAGGGGCTCCCTCAGTCCATCTCCCCCAAAAGGAGTGGGTGTGGTTTCCTTCATGCTGTTCTCCTTAGCAACACCTCCAGGTGCTGTTGCCTTAGCAGTGACTCCTGGTCCTGTTGTCTGAGTGCCACTTGGGGGTGATGATGTTTTCTGCTCAGTTTTCTCTTCCTGCAGCCAAAAATAAACACACAGTTCGTAGGGGTCAGACAGAAACATGGGCATACAAAGTTTGAAAACTCATGGTGGCACATGGTGGCCAGTAGTGGCACAATGAATCAGCAGAACCACAAAAGCTAATTTTCTGTGAGCTGCTAACACATGTTTAACTGTGTTTAAGAGTGACCTTTTGTCCATTGGTCTGTCCATTTCCTGCCCCCACGTTGTCCATGGATCCAATCTTAGACTTAGCCTTAATGTTTAGCTTATGAGACTCAATCTTCACATCACCACCACCTGGGATTAAAAAAATAAGGAAAAATTAATATGATGCCATTTGGGTTTAATGGCAAGAAAAAGCACAAATGTTTTGGGATGGACCTGGCTTGTGTTTGATGTTGTCCTTGGAGCCACATTTGGATGTTACCTTGCTCACATCAACCTTCTTATTCAGGATCTGCACCTGGGGTGGAGTACATAAAAATCTTGTCTTTTTATATTCTAAGTCATTCAGTACAATGCAACTTTCACTTCAGCGTCCACTCAAGGCCACTTTAGAAAATCACTATCATTCATTATACTGCACCTGCCACATTCATATAGAGGCGTGACATTCCTGACAATGCAACAGAGTATGTGAAATTGACTCACAGCTTTTTTTTACCAATCATGCTTGATTTCCTGTTTTAACCTGTTTCATTATTTTAGAAGGTGCCTTTTTGTTTTGTTCGGCAGCGCTCCGTTTGTGCAGATAAATCAGGACGAGCTGTAACTAGTCACACCATGACTGTAGAGTTGGCAGCTGGCACGATGACCTGCCTCACAACATGTGCTAAAATCAGTGAAATTCACATATAAAATGACAGACTGGAAAATGAGATGACCATAACTCTGCTGATAAAATTTTATTAGTAACACAAACTGTCAAAACCTTTTGTTGGACCCGTAGCTTACCCTAATGTGAACGGATATTAAAGAATAGAAACAAATAGTTAAAATCCTTAAAAGCCAGTTTAAATATTCATAATGTCATCTTCCACTATAAAAACACATCAGTGATATAAGTAAATACAGAAAATGTAAATGCTGGTGTTTTTTTTCCTGGATTTTGCCTTGATATCCTGTCTCTTTCCATTAAAATGAAACCACCATAAAATTAGACAGTGTTCATGTCTTTTTTAAGTGAGCAAGCTCAAATAATTATTTTATCCACTGTAACATTTCATCGCCAAATGAATTCATGCACATCTCCAAGACAATGCGACACAGTTTGTGCTTCATTCAGTGGTTCTACTAAGGTGCAGCAGCTTGCAGATGTAAAATGTAACCCCCAGCATAGAAACTGTATCACATCATGTATAAAACATGCTTTAACTAAAAGAAACAGTGAAAACATCCAGATGATTTTCAACCAACACTCTCAACATAACCTGCTCCCGACAGCTTTAGTTTTTAAATCTCTCACCTGGAGACTCGGTGCTGTTTAAAGGTTTGAGAGTAAAGACTAAAGATAAAAAAGGCTAGGCCTAGTCTATGTACAAACTTGATATGTCTGTGTATTGTGTTTTAGTAATGCTAAGTTGTATCTAAGAACCTATGTTTAATATTGATGGTCATGAGGGAAATGCGAAGACTTTTCGATGCAGCTGAAAAATGTTAAACCCTCAAACTCTCACGGCAGAGGTCCAAAGAGCCTTCGGGGAATGCTGTTGGTCAGCAAGTGGTGATTTCATACCTGTTGATCTCTAATCTGAAAATAACCAGCTTTTTCGCAGTTCAAGTTCACAGCATAAGTTTCTATGGCAATATACTCCAGTAAGAAATTAATAATCTTCTTAGTATAGAAAACTCAGGATGAACGCTGAAGTTACCTTGATAAGATTAAATCCTGCTTCATAGTACAGGCCTCAGGGCACCATGTCGTCACCATGAGTCAACCACAAAGCTCTACATACCAAAGTATTCTAGAGTCAAACATGAGGCCTGCTACAGCTAATTCTTGGCCATAATTATTTAATGTAAAAGGACAATAATCCCAAGCAAACCAGCAAATCTATAACAGATCTTAAGAGAGCTGTGTATAGACAAATCCCAATAAACTTCCAAATGATTGTTTTAGTTGGTAAGCACTAGTAAGTAAAAATGACACAAGGTATACTTTCTTTTTACCATGACCTTTTAGTATGACTGCATGTCCCCACACTGAAAAAAAACCCAGTTTATTTGAGCTGACAGAGCAAAGTGGTGGTTTTGAGGATAGACTACAGTATGTGAAAGATGGAAACAGTCACAGTGACTCTGGTTTTCATTCATCAGATTCGACAATCTGGCTGTTATACCCTGCTTTATCACCTGTTTTACTCTAAATTGAGAACATAATCTCATCAGTTAGCAGCAGGTTAATGTATTAATGGACTTCTGTACAATCAGACCTCTTTTTCGACTACAGGAGTTGCCCCCTGATGGCCATTAGAGGTTTAAAGGCTCTTCTACAGTGGCTTAACTTGGAGACTAAATTGATATTTTGTATATACTCTGTGGTTGTGAGAGATGGCGATAGTGAAGCAGGTTTTCAGACCAGGTAGAAACAAGTCCTGAAAGGGTAGGCATGAGCACCTGCGGTCAGTTCAATTACTGAACATTAACCTAAACCCAGAGGCAAAACCGCAAAGTGCTTTTTTGGAATTGAACCTTGGAAATTTTTTGTCAGTCTCAGATCTCATGGGTGCTCCTATTTACTAAATTTGTTTGAAGAGATCCAATCAGAGAACACCGGAGGACAGTACATTGTTTATAAGTCAGACTGATTCAATTTCTTACGATGAGATTATGAGATTATCTGGCAATTGTTTAAACAGGAACAGGAATATTGTTTTGCAAGAGCAATACTGTATGAATGTGTAAATAAAGACCCAATACAATATGCATCCCCCAACGATGGACCTGATTTACATACCAAGAACATAAATTCCCATTTTATCTCTTTGTAACAAATACACCTGCTAGGTGAGTACAAGGCACAAGGGGCATTCCCAACTGATCAACCTTTTGAGCAAGATAGTCCAAATTAGGTTAAATTAGCATAAAATGCGAGAGTCTCCTTCCAGCTTCAGGAGTACTTACATTGCCACCTCCAGGGACATGTTTGATATTGTCCTTGGAGCCACAGCGAGAAGTGACGTGGCTGAAGTCCAGCTTTTTGTGCACTATCTGAACCTAAAGACAAGCAGGCAGACACACAGACAAGCAACATGAGGAAAGAAAAAAAGACAGAAAGAAAGAAAGAAAGAAAGAAAGAAAGAAAGAAAGCTGATCAGCTGGCAGGTTTAGTTGACAGGAAACAGAGTAGCCTTGTACTGTAAGTATGGAAGACTTTTTGCTATTCATTTTTTATAGAAGCTCATTGATGGTCTGCACATGAGACAGCAAAAATGCTTTTGGTACATTATGTGACAAACCATCAAAATGAGAATGTTAATGGGAAACATTCTTAGAAAGAATCAATGCAGATTCTTACAAAAATGAATGCATAATTAGCAAAAGATGAGAATACTGAGTGAATAACAACAGAGCGCTTCCATAAACAGCAATAGCTACAAAAAAAGCATAAGACAAACACTCAAAGATGAGAGAGAGTACATGCAAGAGAAGAGTGGCGTGGACAGTAATTTTGTGTTAACACATGCTGCTAAAAGCAAAAAAGCAACCGCAAGTGACAGATTCAGAACAACAGAGGGCACAAGGTGGTTTTAAAAAGATTCAAAAATAGACTAGTTTGCAGAAAAACCTGTTGTTCTGTCTGAAGTGCTTTCAGCAGTACACTACAAGCTGGAAGAACATGTTATATGGTCAGCTTCTCTCCTTAGTATTTCAGCTTTGGCTACAAATGAGATACATAACTGAAATGTAAAAATCTCTGGCTCTCTTCCACAGCATTTCTTTTGTCCTGTCTTTCTTCTCTCACCCCAACTGGCTGCGGCAGATGGCCGCCCCTCCCCGAGCCTGGTTCTGCCAGAGGCTTCTTCCTGTTAAAGGGGAGTTTCTCTTTCCCACTGTTGCCAAGTGCTTGCTCATAACAGGTTGTCTGATGTTAGAGTTTTCTCTGAATTATTGCAGTGTCTTTACCATACACCATAGACATAGGTTTGAGGTATAAGTAGAAAACAATTATACTTATCCAATTTAAATCTGATGCCGTTTGCTTTTTGGGGGTTCATGAAACTTTAAGAAGTCCAGTCACTTTCCTTCCAAGCTCCTTAGACTACCATGACCTGGATGACTGAGAACCTACCTGATTGCTAACCTCAAATTGCAAAAGGAGGCTGTCCTAAAATTAATGTGTTGAAGGCATACCATACTGTGGGGCCAAAGAGCTCAGTGATCCGATTGATGTGACATTGAATCTTGAATCTCCCTCAGTAGATGGCCTGTGATCAACCAGTAAAGTTTGCTTCTACCTGTGGTAGTGCCATCCAGTGCTGACCGATACAGGGAAGGTTAAACAATTCAGAGTTAAGTAACCTGGATTCTCCCTGCCTCTTAGTGAGAAATCTAATAAGTCAGATCAGATTTGTACTGATTCCAGAAAGTGAATAGCATGACAAAGCCTGAATGATACCCTTTGCTTAGGATGGAGTATTGTGTAGAGTGGGCTTGCAGTGCACAATGAATAACTAAACTTGATCAGGCTGGTTAACACTGAACCTTGCGGGTCTCTCTGGGTGTGAAGCCTATCTGGACAATCTGGGTTTATATTCTGAATTGGGGCTGAGTAATATGTTGCAGATAAAAGACATTTTTGAGCAAAGCAAACTTGACTCAACCTGCCAAAATGTGACTTTGGTCACTTCTAAACATGTTTTTTAACATGTTATAATTGATTTGTATCTTGTTCTGTTTAATCTGAACAAGCCCCTAAAAACAGTCAGGGATCACTGTCGGCCTCTCTCGGTTTTTATTACCACTGTACATTTTAAAGCTCAGTTTTTAAACCCTTGTGATGTAACTACAGCCCAGCCCATGCAGCAGTATATTAATGACTAACCTTGTATTGTGGATGGATTATCTCAGTTGTTCTCCTGACTGAAGTTTGGTCCATTTACAGCATCCTGCCATGCAGTTGCATTTGTCCCTAACCCTCGTGAGTTAGCGTTCATCCTCCAGCTTCACTGTGCTAATGTGTTTATATTATGCTAACCATAGCTGTGTAGCTAGCCACCATGTAGCACATATGAGCTAGCCCAACTTCAGTAACCCTACAGACGTCACTGCTGTTTAGTTTCCTGTCTTCATTTATGTCCAAAGTGATAGCACAGCTGTATGTTTTCATTTTTCAGAAATCCCTCAAATCAGAACGTGGTATATTATTTAATCTTAATTTTTTTTGAGACTTCCTACGTACCACTAGAGGGAGCCCACCTACCACCAGTGGTACGCGTACCACAGTTTGAGAACCACTGGACTAGAAAATACAGTGTCCTACTCCTTCAAGACATTTAAGCATCAACAACAGACTTATTCCAGCATTAGGAAGGAGGGACTAGTAATGACCCTCACCTTAAATTACTTTGAGGTGTAGAGTATACAGGGCCCCATTCCTGACTTCTGATATTTTCCATATTTATCAGACTTACAAATTTCATGTCATCAAACAAATTTTGCTATTAGACAAAGACAAGTAAATTGATGTATACTCTGTACAGAACTTCTGTCAGTGAAATGTATGTTTAAATTGTTGTTGCGTTTGCACTGTCTTGTATCTCTATCCCATGTAGCAAGCAGGTCTGGCCCGGATCTGGTATCAAGCTGGCACTGCTGGCTGACTTCTGGCATGGTAAGACATATGTCATCCAGATATGGGCCTGGCATAGATGGCAGCATTTATGTGATGGCATGCCACATCTGGCCCGATTGTGGATTGGTTTATGTGGCCCAGGCTCATAGAAAACAGGTCTGGCCCGGATCCGGCATCAAGCTGGCACTTCTGACTGACTGGTGTATGTCAACCAGATGTGTGCCAGGTCTGGCAATGATGGCACTAGTTATGTTCCTATTTTCCTGTTTTAGTTAGAAGACCCAAATGCCATGTTGCAATACTATACTGCTGTGGTAGCCAATGTTTCAAACGCAAGTTTGACAGGTTTGTGAGTGTACACTTTATCCAAAACCTAGTGAAGATTTACTCATGTTTACCACTGTGTGGCTGTAGCTCAGGAGGTAGAGCCGGTCACCTACTAATCGGAAGGGTAGTGGTACGATCCCTGGCTCTTCCAGTCTGCATGCCAAGAGTATGAATGTAGTTAGGAAGCACTCAGTTTAGACAAAGTGTGTTAATGTGACATGTTGCATAGAGCACTTTCAGTAATCTGGGATAGTGAAAAGGGCTATATAAGAATCAATCCATTCATTGTCTGAACAGAGTTTCTTCATGTTACTTTTCCACTATTATATTCTGGCGCATGTTGTTATTACATGTCTTGATTAAGGTACACATTAGGCTGACATCTGGAGCCAGAGCTGGAACTGTTCTGGGCCAGCACAGGACCACCAGTGTGTCTGCTGCTGGTCCATGTGTGGGCCACATCTGGCAAACCAGATCAGGGCCACCAAAGGGCCGTCATTTTTTGTGGTGTGTGGGCCAGATCCGATCCATACCAATTTTGCTATGTGGGATCGTTCTGTTCTGCCTGGTGTTGCACTGTTTCTTTGCACTCCCTGTGTTGACTGCCTGTTATATAAATGACCGTAATTTTGAAGGAACGCTGTCTGGTTTCACTGTGACTACCACTGCACATGGTTGAAATGACAATAAAGCCACTTGACTTGAAAAAATGCCCTTCATAAATAAACTTTAATTTTTAATTACCTTTTAATAAGAATTAATCCAACTACTATCATTAGGGCCAGAGCATGAAACGTGCAAAGACCCTACTGTAATCACTTCTAATGGCTTTTTGAGGCCTTTAATCTGCTTGAAAACTCATGAAATTTTGCCAACAAGAAGCCCGCCATTTTGAATTGAAGATGGCATTTCAGGAGATTATTCATGGTGTTATACTTTTGCCAACTCCTCCTTGTTTTTTTGTGGGATCAACTTCATATTTGGTTAGTCTCAACTACAAACCTGGGTCATAATGTGGAGTTTTTGAGTTTTCGTCAAAAAGCATGGCCGTGGCAACACAGCAAATTTCAATCATCTGTCACTTGCAGACAGCTGAGAAACTAAGGGGCTGCACCAAGGTCCAGTATATGATAAAGAAGGATTATTTTGAATTGTGAATCATTCAAAGCTACTCTAGTAAATTCCCAAAATAAAAATATAGAGCCAGAAATTGAAATAATAGGCTGCCCTTTGATGTCTTCATCTTTTTCACAGCCTAAGGACTGTGGACTTTGGACTCGCTAGTGTGTCCAAAACTTTCTCAGGGAAAATAGTCAAAGCTTTTAAGATGTTACAGATAAGCCACTTTGATGATGAAGAATCAAAAGCAGCCACCCTGTCCTGCTTCTATATAAACTAACACCAACCTGTTTGTGTGATATCACTTTGATTGGCTCTGTCGCTGCATTGTAAAAAAGCCCTGCAGCAAGCCTAAGACGCCTTCCTCCATTCTCTCTGTCTCTGTCTTAGTGTTGCTTCTCCAGGATGAAAATGGCATGATGACGCAGGTGGCACCAGCAAAGGATGACTCACTGAGCAGTGAGTGCACATACACTTAATGCGTAAGCACGAACACACACAAACACACAGACAAAAAGCAGCAGACTCCTCAGTTTGTATTCCTCACAGATAGCGCATCATAAATATCCTAATTGATTTCAAGCAGCTGCATGGTTCTCGTTCATCATGTCTCCTTAATATCTAATGATTCTCATGCTATGCTAGATAAAGAAGCAGGATGATGAAAATATTTTAGTAAATTACCGCTAAAAAGTGGCAACCAAGTGACACTTATCCATGAGAGGAGACCACATTTCAAAGAATGCAACATCAATTTCAGCCAAAGATAATGAGTGAGATTAATTTGCATTTTGTATTTGTACACATTTCATGTCTTCTAGCTTGTTGTAGCTAATGGTACACACTCTGTTATACTACCCATGTTCTGTATTCATTGCAGTGGATAAATCTTAGCACAAAGAGTAAGTGAATTTGTGTTTGGTTGATTATTTCTTTATTTCTAACAATGCTTCTTGGCAATAAATCTTATATCATTGGAAAGCCTGTTTATTTCCCATTAAATGGTGTCACATTTGTAAGAACAAAGCATTTGTGGGTAGAGCAGCAGTTGGGTTGTGTGTCACACCCATGAAAAACTTGACAAAGCCAAACAGCTGATTCTGCTATTGACTCTTGTTTAGTGTTGTTTATTGGATTGGGTGATTGAAGTCTGAAAAAACAAGACATACTGACAATTTATCAATTTAACAACCGGGGGGAGGGGTGGGGGCTCAGTAGCATGTGGAAGGACGACACACGGCTCTCTGGAGGTAGTGATCTTGGACCGGTTCGCTCACAGATTGGGTAGGGTAGCTTGGGTAGGCTGTTCATGCAAGAGTGACCAACACAGCCACATTTGCTGACAAATGCATCTGACAGCAGCGTGTTGCTGCGTGCAAAAACTGTATTTCAGTGTTTGCTATTATCCATACACACACACACACACACACACACACACACACACACACACACACACACACACACACACACACACACACAATAGCAGCCCCTCTCGGGTAACAGGCATCTCCGAAAACGTTAGAGCACTTTTGCAAATATGTGATGTCTTGATAAATCGAGCAGGTATTTGAAGTTCACACAGCAACATTCTCGCATGAAAATATCTTAAAAGTTTATTTTGTGACCTAGAAAGAGTAATATTTCAAACTCCGCCACTCTGTGTTCCTCCGCCGCTGCCTCATTTCGAGCTGATTGGAGACCAAAACAGACAATCAGATTTTTTTGCATCCAAGTCTGTGATTGGCTGGTTTTGTGGCACAACTATAACGGTGTACAGAAAGAGTTGAGCGCGCATGAGCAGAAATGTTGAGAGCGCGAGCAACACATTGCGAGCAAGCGCAAATGCAAAAACTGAGCGAGAGGGGCTGCTATTGTGTGTGTGTATGGATAATAGCAAACACTGAAATACATTTTTTGCACGCAGCAATGAATTTTGTTCACTCAAATTTAGCTTTTCTTTGCTCAAAATAAATTTCTCCTCAAAATGCAACACTTGCACCTGCAATTTTTTTTACGTGCGCTCAGAATAGTGGTACAAAAATAACGCCATAAAACTGCACATTGCTTACCATTTGCATACAGATTCATCCTTTTTCTGTTGCCATTACTCTTTTTTTATCTCATTCTTGAACCTGAATAACCTCTTGGTTATTCACGATTTGTTGTCAAAGCACCTACAAGCCTCTATATTAAGGCAATCTAAGTTAAGCCAAGAAATCATTGGGATTTTTAAACATTTTAAAATAGTATTCCAAGTTCTTAGACTTCACTAGAATATTATAAACACACTGAATATACTGCATGAAAGAGTAAAGTCAGACACTACAAGACTCCCTTTGCACTGAACTGTTTACTCCAAGCAAATTTGAGATTTTAAAACTTTATATAACGCAGTTAGAGCCTGTCCAGAACTGCAATAATGACATAATATGATATTGTCCAATAATGATTTTAAACAATTACACTTATTAATCAAGGTACTGGTGTTAGAAATTAGCCTTAGAGTTGTTGTTTTTTATACTTGTCTCTTACAAATATACCATACAATGAAACCTGCTTTACTATCAACAGACAGAATATGCAGGTGCATGTAGGAATGAACAGCAAGGTGGAGTGTTGTTTGAGATGTTGAGCAGGTGGTGCTTGTGATGAATGCATACAGAAGGGTGAATGTACTGGGGTGTGAGGGTGTCAATGGCAGGGACTCACTCTGGCCTTGGCAGCAGGGGTGGAGGGGTCTGATGTCTTGTTGTTCGGGGTGGAAGAGACCTGAGGAGACAACCAGCCCCCCTGGTCAACACAACCTCCAACCAACCAAATGCTACACCACAACGAGGTGGAGGACATGGGTGTGATCAAAAGAATGCAAATGCCTGGACCAATTGTGTGAGTGTAATGGATGTTAGAGCTACTTAAAAAAGAAGCCAAAGAACCAAATACATTAACCAAATGTGTGGGTGTATGAATAATATTATATAATTGATAGTAGTGGCACCAGTTAAATGTTAGAATTTATTTTTGGGACAATTTAGCATGAAGATCAGGAGTATTGTGCATTCAGATGGTAGAAAACTGGAACAGATGGAGCCTTTTTAAAACATGACATTAGTACAAATGTAATAACATTTTTCTTTTGTTAGTGACAAAAGCTAATCAAATACCATCATAAAAAAAGAGTGTCGGATTATTTATACAGTCTGAAAACAACAAATCAAATGTCACATTTCTGGAGTGTACCACTGCTCACATAAACAGCACTGATATTATTGCTAAATACTGAGGTGGGAAAGGCTATTAGTCACATAAACTCCTCCTGAATAGAAAATGTAAATATATGAGAGACAAAGCAATTTAGTATCACAAGAGACTGAATGAGCCAGTGCCAGTAATTATGATGCAGGGCGCCGATGTGTTTGTGTAAAGAAGCTTTCATAGAGTAAAAGCGTGTTTTGAAAAGCAGGGAAGATGCTCCTGTGAAACACAGTGCCTGAAAGAGTGAATGGAGTGGTTAAGTACAGTTCATAGTAATATTTTCCCTTCCGACTGCTCTTTTGTTACACACAGAAAAGTACAAGGTCAGGGCAATTTCACAGAACTATTTGCACAGAAAGCAACAGCTCCTTTTCTACAGTAATCTAACTTTAATTGGCCATACAATCATGACTAAACGCTACAGGTTGTGGAAGTTAAGCGTTGCTGAAAAGGTGCATGTATTGTGTTCCCCTGAATGGGAGTAGTGGTGACGTCTATGCTGGATACAACAACACCCAACCAAACACTGCAGTATGACCAGGCAGGAGAAAGTAATGGAATGTAAATGGATGTGAAAGGAAAATATTAACATATTATTTGTTAATCATTGTGCACCTATTTTGGTGCACAGAAAGACACTTTGTATCTGCAATTTCAGAAAAAGTCACTACAGACACATGGAAATGAAACCGATGTAGCTAGTGCAAAAGAACGCAAATTAACTTTGATTATCTAGAGAAACACAAAAACATACAAACAAGTGGACAAAATGTCAACAAGTATATTAGGAATGCAACTGTTAGTTGTGAGAACATTTAAATATAATTCAACATTTTGCAAAGTAGACGTTCTTGATCAGCCCCGATTATCTGAATGATCAACATAAAGCTTGAACCCATTAGCTTAGTTACTAGCATTCAACCCTACCAGAACCTCTGAAGCTCAAGAATAAACATATTTTATTCTGATTTCACTGTGTGTGCACGTACGTAAATTTGCCCGACTGTATTTTGCTACTCTTTAGCTAACACTAGGACGGACGTAGCTAGTGTGACATTTTCATGGCTGCAAAACAAAAGACGATGCCACCAGGAGCTGTAGGTGCAAAACACTCATTTGTTAATGACAAGTCATTAGCCAATTAGCTTGTGATTTTATAATAGACATAATTCTCGATTTTGAAACATGATATGACCAAGTTTTATAAAATTGACTTAATTTTTTATTCAGTATGAACCAAAACAAGTGAACGAGCCTATTAACCTGTAAACAGACAGCAAATCACTGTCCGCTGGCCCTCAGATAGAGAGCACTTTACGTACACAGCGTGAGGCACTTCCCCATTAGCTTTTTTTGTTTTTTTCACATTTGGAAGCCATGTCCATGTTTTCTACTATCTGTGCATAAACAGAAAACATTCACTGCTTAAAGTAAAAAAAGACATATTAGCCATTTCCCTGCTTCTGTTTTCCAAGCTTATCCAATTGATTTCCAGCTCGAGCTTTAGTAAGCTCAAAACGTCTGAGAGAGACGTCAAACTTCTCATTAACTCCCAAGAAGAAAGAAAAAAATCCCTGCACATTTTCCAAAATAGCTACTTTCTCAGCACAATATTGTTCTGAGGCAAAAACCACTCTCTGACGGACAATAGAGAAGATATAATGGATAGAGTGGACACATTATTTCACATGGCAGGGCAGACAGAGAGAGGATGATGCCTGTGATTCAAAGCGACGGCACACCCCTTCCTCTAGACACACTGTCACATAACATTGAAGGGAGACGGACAACACAGTCATGTCTCTGATCCATGTCATGACATGCTGGGCAACTTTAGGGTGGTGGAATACAGGTAGCATGCATGCTTCCTGTTCTGTATGTCATTCTGAGATGGAACATCATCTGTCAGAACATTTGCATTGCAGCAAGATGCTGTTAAAAAGTGGATATTTCAGAAAGAGGAATATGTTAAAAGATTGATGTTAGATGGAAGCTGGAAAACCAATATAGAGTTGTAAAGTTGCTATTTTCTCAGTTAACATGTACACGCCCTTTAAAATGGCCACAGTGCAGAAGTGACATGTTTCTGAGTTATTGTTATTTCAAATGGTGTCAAATTATTGGCTGCAGTCGTGAGGTCTCAGAATCTGCTCTGTGAGCAAAAGACTGAAAAGACCACAGAATTGAAGGTAAATAACATCATGGAGAAACTCGCAGCTATCCAACGGGAGATTGAGAGACCAGTGTCGGAGTGTTAAAAACAGCTTGAAATTCTCATGAGTTGTTTGTAAAAGAAAAATCACCATTATGATGCGGCTATCCCTTCGGCGCCAGCTGTGGGCTCAAGGCCGGAGCCGAACAAAAACTCCCTGATAACGACTGTGTTGAGTCTGTTCCTTCCCATTCCATGCAAGGCCACCTGGGTTGGCTGGTAGACTGTTTACTTAGCCTGGCAGGGCGAAGGACACTGTCTCAGTTGAACTATGGACACACATACACTTACACTGATAAGCACACACTCATCCCCCTCCCTTTCCAAACGCCTTCGATGCTTGTTTCCTGCGGGGGAACATGGCGGGTCTATGTGCCGCGCTGGAATGGTAGCGCTGTGCAGGGCGGCTGCTGTGTTCGCTTCGGATTACTCCTCACCCTCCACCCAATCCTGTGGCTTGTCATGTCTTTCACAATGTTGTGCTGTGGACATTTATGTGCTTTTTGTGCAGAGGAGTTTTTTTGTTTCCTGTTCTCATGCTGTCCTACCATGGAAGCACAGCATGAGTAGAGGTCTCTTTTTTTCCTCTCGTACTTTCCCACTGTAGTGTACATTTCAGTGTTTTTCTGTAACGCTAGCGATGTCCAACTTGTATCCCCATGTAATGTCTGTGTTGTGTGTGTGAGGTCGGGGGGGGGGGGTCCCATTTCACTGCAGGGTAACCTGCATGCTGTACGGCACTGCAAATATAACTGAATCCAGTGTATTCCGCAGAGTCAGAGCATGCAGTCATGTGATCATTTCTGCACTCCAGGCACCGACATTGTTTGTACAGAATTATGAGGATCCAGGAACACATTTACAATGTTTCAGGAAATCTACTTCTACTGCGAGAAAGATTTGCAGTACTGTTCAGAGAGTTTGTACCAGGACCTATTATACAGTTAAGTTTAAGGTAAGACACTTGAAATACTTTAATTCAGCATTTTTCAACACTACTTTTATCTATTTAAAAAATGTTATCTGTTTCAGAATGACCAGGAATTAAAAAGAAAAACTGTAAATTAACTATGAAATATGCAGAGGTTAAATTAAATATATTCTGACATCCAATCTCAATCCCAGAGTAAAGGAATTAATTCATGTTATTATGCTGTATAACACACATGCGCTATTTAAAGTACAAACCACCCATCGCCAAATCATTCGCTGTTACAAGAAAAGCATTCATTCATGAATCTTGACAGGTACATCACTGTCCTGAATTATTCATAGTCCTCTCTTGTGCTGTCTCTTTGTCTTACCTTTCCTCCACCAGGCTGGTACTTGATGTTGTCAATAGAACCAATCTTGGAACGGACGTTCTTTAGATCTGGTGTCGGAGCATTGATGGGTCGGGGGGTGCGGGGAGCACGGGGAACAGCTGGTTTCTTATCCAGGGGAGTCTGCTTGGGCACAGGGGGTTTGGTGATGACCCGACGGCGGTGAGTGGCACTGGATTCTCCATTGGTGGAAGCAGCCGGGGTAGCAGGAGCGGCGGTTGAGGCTGGGCGAGGACGGGCTACAGAGAAACAGAAAGTATAATAAGTATAATTTATATATCACTATAATAGTATAATAATTTATATTCTAGTATAATATAGTAAAATTTGTGAAAATGTAAAAGCCTACCACTATGTCATTTACTTCTTATGAAAGTATGCATTGTTTTTCCTTCCCACTGTCGCCAAGTGCTTGCTCACAGGGGTTTGTCTGATTGTTGGGGTTTTCTCTCTATTACATTTAATGCTTATACAATAAAATATGTCGCTTAATTATTTAATCTAACATACTTATTGCTCTATATTACCCCAGTTCTACCAGTGTTGTGACACTTCTGCCAGTGTTTGAATAAAATCATGGGGGACAAAATTTTCGGGCTGCATCTGAAATTTTGGTGGTAACCTTCTCCCACGTTTGGGCCCAGAATTTTGTGTTACCATGCTGGTCCCTGCTTTGATAAAATACCTCAAAGTGGTCCTAAAGTGGATACAGGGACCTGACTTGTAGAAGAAGTACTGGAAATACCCAAGGAGTTTTTGTAGTCATGGATGTCTGTGAAACTAACTTACAACTGCATGAAAACATGTGTATTGTGTAAGTTTGTGTATTCCCCCCCCCCCCAAATTAACCTGTCATTTTAAGTATTTTATGTTTCTTACATGTAGTCTTGGGTTTCTTGGCCTCACTGGTCTTGTTCTCAGTTTTGTCGTTCTTGTTGGCTGTAAGTGGAAAACAGAAAACAGGTTTTTCACCATAATTTTTAGGTAGCAATACAAAAAAAAATAATGAGGCATTTCCAGCCTCAGGTGGTGCCCCTCTAGCCGTTCCAAAATAAAGGCTTAATGTTGCGAGGAGTTAGGGTACTTATTTTAATGCTCCAGAAAGAAGAGGAAGAAAAGGAATATAGAATATATATTAGGTTAAGTGAAAAAGAGTGGAAAGGTGAGCATATACACACACACATACACACACATATATATATATATCTATATATATATAGACATATATACATATATATATATACATATATATATATATATACATATACATATATATATATATATATACACACATACATATATATATATATATATATACATACATATATATATATACATACATACATATATATATATATATATACATATATATATATATATACATATATATATATATATATATATAGCACAAGCCCATAGCACAAGTCACCATCAAGTGCGGGATCTACCAAGGAGATGCTCTGTCCCCACTGCTGTTCTGCATAGGCCTGAACCCCCTCAGTGAGATCATTAACGGAAGGTAGTCAGAACTGAGGGGATTGAACTACCAGAAGGCAACATTGCAGACATAGAGGACAGTTACAAGTACCTGGGGATCCCGCAGGCGAATGGGAACCATGAAGAGGCCGCTAGAAAGGCTGCAACCACCAAGTACCTGCAGAGGGTCAGGCAAGTCCTGAGGAGTCAGCTGAACGGTAAGAACAAGATCCGGGCCATCAACACCTACGCCCTGCCCGTGATTAGGTACCCTGCTGGGGTAATAGGCTGGCCAAAGGAGGATGGCCCCAACTGACCGAGTGCTCAGTGAATACCTCAGGCAGCAGAAACCCAAGAAAGAGGAGGGAGACGAGGAACCATCATGGAAGGACAGGGCCCTGCACGGTATGTACCACCGGCAGATAGAGGAGGTGGCTGACATCCAGAAATCCTACCAGTGGCTGGACAAAGCTGGACTGAAAGACAGCACAGAGGCACTAATCATGGCAGCACAAGAACAAGCTCTGAGTACAAGATCCATAGAGGCTGGGGTCTATCACACCAGGCAAGACCCCAGGTGCAGGCTGTGTAAAGATGCTCTAGAGACAATCCAGCACATAACAGCAGGGTGCAAGATGCTAGCAGGCAAGGCATACATGGAACGCCATAACCAAGTGGCCGGCATAGTGTACAGGAACATCTGTGCCGAGTATAACCTGGAAGTCCCGAGGTCAAAATGGGAGATGCCCCCAAGGGTGGTGGAGAATGACCGAGCTAAGATCCTGTGGGACTTCCAGATACAGACGGACAAAATGGTGGTGGCTAACCAACCGGACATAGTGGTGGTAGACAAACAGAAGAAGACGGCCGTAGTGATCGATGTAGCGGTTCCGAATGACAGCAATATCAGGAAGAAGGAACACGAGAAGCTGGAGAAATACCAAGGGCTCAGAGAAGAGCTCGAGAGGATGTGGAGGGTGAAGGTGACGGTGGTCCCCGTGGTAATCGGAGCACTAGGTGCGGTGACTCCCAAGCTAGGCGAGTGGCTCCAGCAGATCCCGGGAACAACATCGGAGATCTCTGTCCAGAAGAGCGCAGTCCTAGGAACAGCTAAGATACTGCGCAGGACCCTCAAGCTCCCAGGCCTCTGGTAGAGGACCCGAGCTTGAAGGATAAACCGCCCGCAGGGGTGAGATGGGTGGTTTTTTTTATATATGTATATATATATATATATATATATATATATATATATGTATATATATATATATATATATATATATATATATATATATATATATATATATATATATATATGTATATATATGTATATATGTATATATATATATATATATGTATATATATATATATATATATATATATATATATATATAAACACCCTGTTGAATAGGACACTTCTTTTCACATTAAATTATTAATGATCCAGTAATATGACAGACAACATTAATGACTAACTTAAGCTGAGACTTCAATATTCAGCATATCATGAGTTATTTGTTCATTCTCAAGTCTGTGGACACCAAATCAAAGCTATAAAGAGAGTGAAGAATAGACATGTACATTCACTGCTGTTGTCACCTCCTGTCTAGCTGATGTTACAGAAAACTGTTAACTGTACTAACACACGGTAAATTTAGAAGCGCTAAATCACAGCTCTGCCATTCTTACCTTGCTGTAGAGTTGTTTTCTTACTTGTTATTTCCAAAAGACAAGGAAACTTGGATGAACTTTTCACATCTTGTAATGACCAAAAATATTATTATTATTTTTTGTTTTTGTTTTCAGTCAATTTTTTTTTTTTAGTGTCGTTTGGTTTTGGTTACTTTTCGGATTAGTTTTGATCATTTTAGTTTATTTTGTAGTATTTCAAATATTTATATTTACATGCAATATTTAGGCAAAGTAAAATACATTTAGAATAGATATGATTATACAGACCCGACAACCAAATCAGCTGACTTACAGACTGATCAAATGATCAAAGACTAAAACTAAAAATGTTTTGTTAATATTGTGTTTAATTAAGCTTTGTGAGTGCACACTATTGTTTATCACTATATTATATGTTTCTATATGATGTAGTTTGAATTTATCACACCTACTTTTAGGTTTTATTGGCAAAGATGTGATTATTTAAGTGATATGTTCTGCCATACATATTTCTTTTTCTACAATATTGCAGAGCTGACTGCTTAAAGGCAAAATGAGACAGGAACTCAACAATTTCTGGTGACATGAAGTTTGTTAACTGCATAACATGAGTTTCCAGTAACAGTATGTACAGTTTTTGATAAAGCCACAGTATGTAATACTGCTGTGATGTGACAGAAACATCATGGACTTGGACATAACTGTTGACACTGGGGCAAAAGTCTCAAAGAGTAATGGAGCACTCATGCAGCTAAAATGAAACATAAACCCTGCAGCACATAACACCTATTGCTGTGAACTGGGTGACTGAATCATATTGTGTGAGGGTACACACAAAAAGCTCATATCTCCCTTGCTCTGAGAGGTGAGATACTGTTTGTCATGTGCAGACAAAAATACCAGTTGGGCTCTTCAAAAGCCAGCACTTGAATCTGATTAAGTCTAACATATGGTAGCAATTCAGTTAGCCTGTTGATGCAGCCTGGAGCAGCGCCAGTGTGCAATGCAAGTCACTGTTCGAGCTAGAGCAGCAAGTGAAGTTTCCTGTTGCAGAGGATATGTTGAGATACTGTAAGGAACGGCAGATTCTATTGTATATAGTATTTTATTTTATTCTATTCTATTCTATTCTGTACAGTTGTGTACAGTATATTATTCTTATTGAATTCCAGTGTTCTCTAATTTTTGCTATATAACTTTGCACTGTCCACTTTCTGCTGTGACAAAACAAATTTCCCACGTGTGGGACTAATAAAGGTGATCTTATCTTATCTTATTTCATATCATGCAAACCGGTACAGTCAGATATGCTGCAGGTGCAGCAAAGGAACTGATGCTGCACTGTATCTTTGTACCTGCAGTCTTGCCTGCAGCAGTTGCAGAGGAGCCATTCTTACTGGCAGTTGTACGGGGAGCGGGCGTGGCCTTTGGCACAGGTGGACGTTTTTCCCCATTTTCTGGAGTCTGAAGAAAAACCAAAGAAGAAATAAACAGCTGTGTTCCTGAATTTTATGTGTATGACTTTGTGTATGACTGCTGTGTGCATAAGGAGTGTTTTCCAGGCTTTTATAGTGCAGCCAAATGCAAGTAGAAAATGAAAGTGACAAGAGAAAAGAGGAGGCTAAGGTTTTAACATTGGGAGATTAAAAAGGACATTTGCGACAGATGGTGGCTGATATCTGGAACCACATGGAACAATCAGGGCTTTTAAAATGATAGTAGGCAAGAGATTTGTATGAAAACGCTCTCAATCAGTGGAAGACCTGTGTCATCCAAGCATGGCCAACAAGAGGACATTATTAATAGCATGACCACAGGATTATACAGTATGTTTAATTTCAGAGTCCATAATCCAGGGATCTTCAGCTCCAGTCCTCGAGAGCCACTGTCCTGCAGATTTTAGATGCATCCCTACTCCAACACAGCTGAATCAGGCTGTGTCCCAATTAAGAGACTGCACGCTTTAAGTACGAGCACTACGCGTACTACGTACGGTGCATACTATAAGTACGAGAAGTGCGGAAGAGAGAGGCCTGTGAAATGGGACGGTCTAGCCTTCGTCGCGCTGTTCAGGTTGCCTAGCAACCATGATACTAACCGCGAGAAACGTTTCATACAGCTTTGTTTGACAGAAATGAAGGAGAAAAAAATGTTTTTTTGCTCATTCATTTTTGTCATGACATCACTTTGATTAGTTGAGTATCTGAGGCTGAGACCACGGGACTGTAAAACATGATTGTTGTTGGGCTTCATTTCTGTACTGAACAGTCATTTTAAGATTAGCTAGTAAATAACAATTAGCTAATGTTGTTCATGAGACTAAAATCATCTCACTGTGGTAATGTAAATATAATATGGCCAATATTATATGTATTGTCAGATTAGTATGATATATATATATATATATATATATATATATATATATATATATATATATATATATATATATATATATATATATAATTGTTTATATTTCCTATCACCTTAAATCTTCACTCAAAGACAAGTATCTTTGACAGTGTATATACAGATGTGTTATACATAAGAGACAAATATTGTTCTTTTAATATGTTGGCATTATTACATTTGGCTTGCTTACATATATGTGTAAAAAGAAAATGTACAAGCTGTGATAACTGTTTCTGATAGAATGAAGAGTAGACCGATATATTAAATATTCCCTTATTGGGTGAGAAAATCAGATCATGTCATAACTGCTTTAAGTCATACAGAATAGATATCAGAGCCTTAAACAGGCTGACTTCTGCTGAATGGGTCAAACTGGGCAGAAAGTATACAAACACATAACATCCTTATAGAATATGATGTAACACTATAGATCAACTTACCTCAGAATATATAGAGCATATAAACAATTACAGCAATATGATGCAACAAACACAGCAGCTACTGATCCAAAATACTCAAAGCTTCATAGAACTGAAACAAACATTTATTTTTAGGTCCATTCTGCTGCTGATACATACTTTAGGTTTCTGAATATTAAACTTGTTGCTGCCTTTCATAGTGTGTAACTTGAAGGCCCTGAGTACTTTCTCCCACACTGAAAACACTGGAATGATAAAATTATTTGAACATTACCTAATAAGACTGATTCAGGACAGACAATTAGTTATTTTAAACTTTCCTAGCAGTCCTTCACAAACAGGGAACAGTCTGTCTATTCTCTCCATCTGTCAGCTGCTGCTGGCTCTTCCTCCTCCTCTTCCTCACACACTGCTGAGTTTGTCCTGGTGGATCATCAGGGGTGCAAAGCCTCACAGATGATGTGCAGCAGTGGGTCCCTCAGTCTGTCCTCACTCTGGACACTTGCAGTTGTCACACATGGAAATCAAATGTGTGATAAGCTGCAGGATTCAAACACAAGTGTAACTTATAAATACATGTTCATACTTTTATTCCACAATCAGAAAGAAAAAGAGAGAGAGTGCAGGAAAGACAGACAGGTGACAGTCTCAGGTGTATACACTGCTACAAACAGGAGGATTTAGTGTTTGTGTTATTATGAGTGCTAAACAAGAAGAGTTCCCAGATGTGGACACATGTGTGACACAGTGGACACATGTGTGACTTAAAGCATCTTTCTTTCAGCTTAACGAGTGAACCGTCAGCTCGTTCAAACACACGTTAAAGTCTGTTTGGCTCGACACCACCGAACAGAGGCAGCAATATAACATAGCTAACATTAACAGTACAGTGAATCCTGCTTGTGCCGTGATATTCAGGACTGCAAACCGAGCAGCATCACTGACTTTCAGCTTGTTGTGTTTGTGGATATATGACTGACTTTAATTATCCATAAAATCATCACATTCTCTGTAAGATTAAGGTCGACTATATATATATATTTTGAAGTAGAGGCTTTAAAACCAAGTTAACGCTGAAAGTACAAACATCACTAATGTCACATAACTTTGCCGACATGTGGCCAACAGTAATGTTTTAATGTTCTTGGTTATTAAACATTCGCACATAAATAAGTGACATCATATTCAGTACTTACTTTTGACAGTTCACTCTTCGGCCGCTCCCTTCTGCCGTCTGCCATATTTTTCGGCAAAATTATCCACACCCACCGCCGCGCTATGAATTGTGGGATATATGGGACCACGAAGCGTGCACCGGACTGTCGCTACCATTGACTGTAGCTACCCGATCCGTACCGGAAACCCGATCCGTACCCCGCATGCGCAAATCTTAGGTCACTTCCTCTCTTTGCCAACATTGCCACATTCAATATATTTGAATGATACGGTTAGCGCCCAATTAGCTCCTAGCATTTCTCAACAGCTCTGCCTCCTTTTCGACTACCGGGACATTTAAACAATGGATAATCCGTATACAAACAAATTCATGCTTTTCTCCTCAACAGAGAGCGTTCCCCGATTGAACAACAGCGCCGTAAAATAAGAAGAATGGCGCCAAATTACAGAGTTAATAATACAGACTTTGTAATATGTCACGTGAAGATTCATCAGCCAGATGAAGTGTTTACTGACAATTGACAGTGATAGCGGACATCATCATCACTATTCCAATCAATCCTCTCCACACAGACAAGCATAAACACACTCGACTATCACTAAATCAAATTTAACACACGTTTTGTAATGACGCTAATTCAGTTTACAATAGGGTTCATTCGCTCGGTCAGCAGGTGGCAGTATCCTCATACACTGAGGAATAAACTGCCATTAAATGAACAGAAGAAGAAGAAGAAAACATCTGCGCATGCGCGGTACGGATCGGGTAGACCCGATTTGTACGGTCCGACTTTGCACATGCGCAGTAAGGATCGGGGAGTCCTGATCCGTAACTATCTTTTTATTTTTTGTTTTTGTCTACATTATATTAAATGTTTCATTATTGGAAACATTTTAAGAGATACTTATTATTCTTAACATCTTAACAGATACTCTGACCCGTAACTATCGTCAAATGCTTCGACCGGAAGTAGACACCTTTTGTGCATGCGGGGTGCCGATCAGGTTTCCGGTACAGATCGGGTAGTGACACGGACCACGCTTGATATTTGGGGAAATCGACGGCGCATTTGGAGTACACTTCGAATTGGGACAGCCGTCGTCGCGTGGCGGTGACGTAATCGCACTCAAAATGCGTACTTCAAGCGTGCGGTCTCTGAATTGGGACACAGCCTCAGATGGCTGAATTACCTCTTCAGTGTGCCATCAAGGTTGGCAAAGGCCTGGTAACAAGCCATTAATCTGACTCAGGTGTGTTGGAACAAGGATAGATCTAAAAGCTGCAGGACAGTAGCTCTCGAGGACTGGAGTTGGAGGCCCCTGCCATAATCTAATGGGCAGTGGTGGTTACATCGATCTTTCATGTATGGGTGAAATATATATTTTAAAATGTGAAATGGCATGTAAGGATTTTTTATATTTTATAACTCTGAAAGACATATCTAGATATTAATGTAGACTGAGAGTCATCCAGTCTTTACCAAATAAAGACATAGCTTGCACTGAAGAAATACATGTAACCTTGTGTCTTATACTTACCTTGGCAGCCTTAGCAGAGCTAGTTGCTGTTGGCGGCCGCTTGGCAGCAGTAGGTGTAGTTGCCTTGGGTACAGGGCTTTTTTTATTGGCTGAAGCAGTGGTGGGGGAGGGGCGTTTGGCCGAGTTGGCCTCGCCATTTGTGGAGAGAGTGGATGGGCGTGATTTGGCAGAATCTGGTTTGGTGGAACCTGCATTAGGCTGGTGATTATGAAATTAAAGAAGCCAAAATAATAGTAAAAAAAGGAGGAGAGCGCAGAAAAGTAAGGAAGAAAAAGAAAGACAGAGATAGAAAAAGAAAAAGCTGCAGTGAACTCAGCAATGACTGCAATGACAGCGTGATATAGCAGCCCAGCCAGCAACCATAGATAATCATAAAACAGGCCATAAATTATAAAACTGACTAAGCAATTTATAACCAGCTTAGAAAGGTCATGATTACTAAATAATGAAATTACAGGCCTCAAATGAGATAAAATGAGCAGTAGCCCACAGCTGCATGTAATATGGAAATTCAATGTCAGACACTGGACAGATTCACAAACACGTCAGCTAGCATGCAGTTAGTGGACAGTGAGTTTCATTTGTGTAAGCTTATGATGTAGAAAGTTGTATGAAAACTCTCTGGCCTCGTGGCTTTAATGTAAACAGTTAGCTTAAATGCTACCTACTGGGAACATGTCAGTATGAAAGCGGTTTATTTGCCAGTTGGTCACTAAAGTTCTTTGGGTTTTTCTCTTTACTCCTAAATTTATACTCATTTACTCCAAAGGTGATAGTCTATTATGTATATAATTCTGTTCTGTATGTATACACCTGTTTCATTAACAGTAAAGCAGCTAAAACCGATTAATGAAACAGGTTCAATAAAGGGGAAACAATGAGACAACCTGAGGCAATACAAATGGTTTTACAGGTCAAGATATTTTTTGTCAAGAACATTTTTTTTGTCACTACTAGGCTCAGTGTAACGATTACTAGTATGAGACAATAACTGGACCCTACCGAGGTAGCACAGATTATCCAACTCCACCAGAATGGCACATCAATACATGCCAGTGCCAGAGGTTTACAGTGTCTAAAGAGCATAGAGGAGATTCCAGGAAACAGGCAGTTAGTCTAGGAGAGCTGAAAAGGGTTGGTTCTAAAGCCATCATCAAATCATATTTGATCCTTTGTCTAAGGAGGAATAGGATGAGCACTGCCAGAACTACAAAATGACCCCCAGGAGGCCACAGGTGTGAATGTTTCTGACCAAACAATCAGAAATACACTGGATGGCTCAAGGGCCTGACGTCCTCTAGTGGGCTGTATTACTGTTTGTCCATCCATCTATCCATCTTCTTCCGCTTATCCAGGGCCGGGTCGCAAGGGTAGCAGCCTAAGCAGAGAAGCCCAGACCTCTCTCTCCCCCCAGCCACCTCCTCCGGCTTGTCCAGGGGAACACCAAGTCCACGAGAGAGATATAATCTCTCCAGCGTGTCCTGGGTCCCAGTGGGTCATACCCAGAACACCTCACCCAGGAGGCATCCTTGTCAGATGCCCGAACCACCTCAACTGGCTCCTTTCGATGTGGAGGAGCAGTGGCTCTACTCTGAGACTCTCCCGGATGGCTGAACTTCTCACCCTATCTCTAAGGGAGAGATATTGCTGTCTGTAATATTCTTCAACATGTTGCTCAACATCAGTTTGGTGGTGGGTCAGTGATGCTCTGGGAAGGCATATCCATGAAGACAGGCACAGACCTCTACAGGCTGGGAAACAGCACCCTGGCAGCCATTAAGTATCTGGATGAAATCCTTGGACCCACTGCTGGTGAAGTGGGTCCTGGGTTCCTCCTGATGGACGACAATGCCAGGCCTCAAGTGGTAAGAGTATGCAAGCAGTTCCTGGAGAATAAAGGATGATTGACCCCAACGCTCGCCTGACGTGAATCCAACAGAACACCTCTGGGACATTAGGTTTCGTCCCTTCGACACCGCCAGGTTACACCTCAGACTGTCCAGAAGCACAGTGATGCCCTGGTCCAGATCTGGGAGGAGATCCCCCAGGATACCATCTCATTGGCAGCATGCACACAAGCACGCGGGGGACATGCATACTACTGAGTACCATTTTGAGTTGCAGTGAAATTTCACACACACATATATATATATGCATATGTATATGTGTGTGTGTGTGTGTGAAATTGCAACTCAAAATGGTTGTAATTGTGTGTGTGTGTGTGTGTGTGTGTGTGTGTGTGTGTGTGTGTGTGCACGTGTGTGTGTAATGTAGTCCTGTCAATCAGAAAATAAAACAATTATTCCAACTGGCGCACATCAAACGCTATTCACACCAAGCTTAGGGTTACCACCTATGATGACATGGGCCTCAGAAGGTAAAATACTGGTGTGACCAAGACTTTAGACAGACACACACAGACCTCCCCTAGCACACACACAAGAGATAAAGGAAATATGTTTCTGTGATTTCTGTGATCAGCTTCTGCAGCATTTGTAAGCAATTGTGTGTCTTGCTCAAGGACACTTCACAGGCTTTCGTTGGAACTGTGGGAGGTCAGACTTGTTATTATCGGGTGACTGCTTTTGCCACGATGACTGTGCAGTTTGCGTGCTGGAAATGTGCGTAGATGACACTAATTATTCTCTTTATGCGTGTCTGTATGTGACCCACCTTGCTCTTGCTGTCAGGGCTTGCCAGGGTCTTGCTACCATTCCCTGTGGGAGACTTGGCCGTCCCTTTCACACCCTTCTCCTCCTTCTTCTCAGCTGGCTTCTTCTCCTCTTCCTTCTTCTCATCTTTGTTGGTCTTCTCCGGCTTGTCCACCTTTTCCGCCTTCTCATTGGCCTTGTTGTTTTTGTCCGCGTTCATCTTCTCTAGTTTCTCCTCGTTTTTGATTATCTTCTCAGACTTCTGGTTCTTGTCTGGGCCGT
Source organism: Perissodus microlepis (assembly GCF_051167445.1). Classification (NCBI taxonomy): domain Eukaryota; kingdom Metazoa; phylum Chordata; class Actinopteri; order Cichliformes; family Cichlidae; genus Perissodus; species Perissodus microlepis. The sequence goes on along the minus strand of NC_140478.1, from coordinate 4,755,827 downwards.
AGTCCTTCTGCTGTTCTTCCTTCTTGTCAAAGTTGTCAATCTTGTCTGTTTTCCCAGACACGATGTCTGTCTTCTCCTGCTTGTCCTTGTTGTCAGATTTAACTGTGAAAGAAAGAATGCTGTCATTAGCGTCAGACTATTTTAACAAACCCTGTTGCATAATGAGTAACGGGATGTGACTGGAGACAAAAGAGCCCACATATATAAATTCAAAATTGTAACAAAATTCTAATAAATGTCATCAAATATCAAGATTCTGTTCAACTTACAACATGATTTTGAAAGCTGCTTTGCAGTAAGCAAAAGGGGGATGTACATATTAGGTGCAGTCTAGTTCATATTCTCAAAATCTCTATATCTCTAGCTTAAAAAAAAAACAAAAAAAAAACGCCACTGCACTTTACAGGAAAGGCCAGAGTCATCTCTATTTTCTGAGGCGGCTGAAGTCCTTCAACATCTGTTGGACAATGCTCAGGATTTTCTGTGAGTCTGTTGTGGCCAGTGCTATCCTCTATGCTGTTGCATGCTGGGGCAGCAGGTTGAGGGTCGCAGATGCCAATAAACTGATCCGCAAGGCCAGTAATGTTGTGGGGATGGAGCTGGATTCCCTTAAGGTGGTGTCGGAGAGGCGAATGTTGTCCAAGATAAAGACAATGCAGGATAATACCTCCCACCCACTCCATGACGGGCTGGCTAGTCACAGGAGCACATTCAGTGACAGACTGAGATTACCAAAAAGCACCACTGAATGACACAGGAAATCATTCCTGCCTGTGGCCATCTCCCTGTACAGCTCCTCCATCTAACACACTGTAAACACTGCAATAGTTACATCCTTTTTGCACACACTCTTTTCTACTCAGTAATGCTGCTGTCAACATTCTTGACATTTATTTATAATCACCTCCGTCAATCCTTGATATTTATTATTTAGTGATTTGTATATATTGTGCTATTTCTTAAATTTCTTAAATGTGTAACATATTGTATTGTTAAATAGTCTTGTCTGTTTCTGTTATTGATATTTATACTGGAGCAACTGTAACCCACATAATTTCCTTAGGGATTAATAAAGTATGCTGATTCTGATTCTGATTTAAGATGAGTGCTATCTGAGCAGAAAGCATAAATCCATTTTAACATTTTACTTTCTACAAGGTTAAATAAAAATCAGCCTCACAAATCAATCATCCAGGCATAATTTAAAACATTCTGTATGTTTTAAACCAGCGGTTCCCAACCTTTTTTGCACCACTGACCGGTTCGTTTATTGTATTTATGGTGTATTTTTATTTACAACAAAATAAAACCAGTACTGGTACCAAAAAAAAGAAGATTTATTCATAACACACGGGAAAAGACCCAGAGAAACTTAGTTAACGATAAAAAACGATAAAAACCCTGAAAACCATAAACTGAAAACCTCAACTCTTTTGCGGCCCGGTACCAAACGACTCACAGACCGGTAGCGGTCTGTGGCCCGGGGGTTGGGGACTGCTGCTGAAAAAATAAATAAAATAAAAGACAAATGTAGTAATGAGTAAAAGAAACCAAAGCTGAATGCTGGTAAGAGATTTGCTGACTTATCCACCCGTCCCGGATCTTCTCTGAGCTTTTTCTGGCACTAACAATGTGCACTCATTTGTTAAATGGCCCTCGTCATATCGGTGTAAGCAAAGGCCATCTGAGGCTATGAAGAAACCATGTCTGTGAAATGATAAAGATTATTCTGTCCTGTGAAATGTAAGAATATACAGTGACATACAAACAGGACCAAGCTTGAGCACAAACTTTAATCCAGTGTGGCACCTAAATGATGACACAGTGCTAATGTTGAAGGTTGTGTTCACCAACAAAATCCATCACATCAAATGATCTTCTGGTTGCAACTGCACTTTTGTTATTTATAGATTTGAATCTCCACATGGAAGGTTTTATGTAGGTCGAGGCAGCAGATGATTCTGGGTCTGGCTGGTAAACAGGCCAGCACCATCTATTTTATTGCACTGCCTTATGTAAGAGCTTGCAATGGTGAGGCTGTATCCTCACAATAATCCATGTCAGAGGGGTCAAACCCTATCCAACCCTGAACCCTTTTTAAGAGTCGATCTGTCATCTTTTTTATGAACTAGATGACTTATATCTCTCTTATGATTCATCTATAATTAGATTTTATTTGTCTTTATTTGTATTGTACTGTTTATAAAAAATACAAAATATCACTGCATTACAAAATATCTAAACCGTTTCTTTTAAGAAACACCATCTATCATTAAATGCTTAATAACTACAAAGTGCAGAGTACTCTAACAGATTGGAGAATAAAACTAAAGCAAACACAAAATGAGGTTCCAGCAGGAAGGTTTTAAAGCTGCATTTGCAAGTGAAATTAATAGGTTGTTAGTCTCGATTTAAAGGTCTCGATGGTGATCTTAATAAATTATTCCACAACAGCAGAGCTCTACCACCAACTGAGTCCTTAATAATCTGGGAGATACTTAAATAGCTTGCGCCCTGTGATCTGAGTTATGGTGGAACATGGAGACAAAAAAATGATCTCCAACGACGGTGAAAGGAGGGCTGTGTTATGGGCCCAGTTCTTCTGTATCTGGTTAACATGTCTGAGGATGATATGGCAATCACTGAGTGTATTTTTCTAATACATTTTTGTAATCATTCATCAATAGACTATCTTCAGCACCTCTCCCAAGAGTGAAAATCCTCAAATTAAATGTGGCGTGTTTTTCTCACTACGAGAATGACAGAATGACATCATGAAGAACAAAGAGTACAAAAAACACCTGAAGTTTGGCCTACAGGGATACTTCTACATAAAATTTCCACATTATTTGAAACTTTAAACATGCCACTGTAATAATACTCATGTTTACATAAATTCCAGTGTTTTTCAGTGTGTGACATGGTTATGAAGCACCTTTGGCGGTAATAACTGATCCACAGAGGAAAAAGGACAATAAAGTGAAAGAAAGGAAGTAAACAGGGATACATGAGGAGAGCAGAGGGGAATAGTTAATGAGGTCGATGGGGTTAAGGACACAGCCGGCGGGGCTGAGGGCTGGGAGCAGAAAACGACAGAGGCCTTTTGTTGCCATGAAGACACATCTTATGTAACTGTGACAGTGGAAAGGCCTGGTTGTGCTGTACCCTAATGCCTCCCCCCCTCTTGCCCCCTGTTTACTGTGCGATAACCGCTATTCCTCCTTTCAACCGATGGCAGCTTGCTGCTGCTGTGCTTTCTCCAACAATCAAGCAGCATCTACAGCTGCCATGAAAAAAGATCCATTTTCTTATGCTGCTCTTAACTGGAGCTGCAAACTAGCCCGCAGTAGAGATCAAATCAGGCACAAGCAGTAATGAGCACGGAAAGTTGCCACATGAATGGCTCACGTGTGCCGGTAAGGTGCCACAGTATGTTCAGCATTCAGTGCTACTGTCCTATTTATCCTGCTGCTTCTCTCTTTTTACTGGTTGTCTGCCCCAGTGATTTATTTTGTGGTGGCTTATCAAACTGTAAATGAAGTCACTTCCTGCCCTGGAAGGTTAAGCTAATGTTAATGCAAACTCATAACTTGCTGCAGTCGCTTCTTAAAGAGGCCTTCTTTGTTAAATTAATTTTAATAGCCTTGATGGCCGAGATTTATTGCAGAGCTTTGTCTGATTTTGGTGAAAATAAGTCAATATTATCCATTTCATTCATATAGCAGCAAACAAACTAAAAGTAGGATTTGATGACAGAAGAAATGAGCCATCCTGACGTCTTCAGCTGCAGTGAACAGCAAAGGTCCATATTCTCTTATTCCAAACAATATTACTCAGCGTCTTTTTTTTAGTCTTTCAATAAAGGCAGAAATCAACACTGAGTGTTATAGAAACTTCTCACAGACAGTGAAATCCAGCCAGTGCAAAAGAATACTGAGTTGGCAGCACACTTCATTAACACGTTCCAGTTTGATCAATTAGATCAAAATCAATGGAGCAGAGGCACACATACTGTCCTTTTCATGCCACACATTCCTTTTCTGTGGTGCCTGCGTTTAGCCACAATAGAACTTTACTAGTGATAGTTCAGCAATACGAAGCACAAGATTCAGCGACAAGCTTTCTGTGGCTTTAAATAACCTTCTTAAATCCTTCTTCATACAAGCCTAGAGACTGGTTTGTGATATCCTGGTAACCAAAGTGTGTAGTCCACAACCAGGTGGCAAGTGGTTGTGGGAGGTATAGCATGTGCAACCACACTGGCTTACTTAAAACAAATGCTGGTCACACAGCTGGTGACCAGCACAAGGAGGAGGTGCCAGGCTGTGGCTGCATAATGTTCTTCCACGTGATACTGAGGCCCCCATCGTTAAATGAATAAATTGTTGCCAATACGTCCTCTTTCTTCAGACTTCAATCATCCAATCCAGTAAACGAAACAATGGCACTGGCAGACAAGATTGAGTTTTTCATGGGTGCGACCCAAATACTCAACTCTGGTCCTCAACCCATAAAAAGGGGAAACAAACAGGCTTTTCAATGGTATAAATTTTAGTGCCTGAAGCATTGTTGCAAGAAATAAACACAAATGTCCTCATTTTTTTGCATCTATAGACTATGGGCTTCTATGGACAAAACAGATTTCCCCAGAAAAAGTTGATCTGCCCCGCCATTGAAGCCCCAGTCTTCACATGTGAAAAATACATCCGGACACTCATCAACCAATGTGCAAGATCATATCTGTTAGACAGTCATCAAATGAGATGAAACCCAATGATGAAGAAAACCCATTCCCCCTCACTGAATTGTCTTATTACATCTCAAACTAGAGAAGGAGATGACAATTAAAAGAGGCTTAACCTTAGAAATAATGAAAATGAATTACATCCAGAATAAATTTGAATCCCCTTGGAGGAAAATATCCTTTGGCCAGACAGCCTTCACAGTAGGATTAGCCTTGTTTTCGATCCAGCTACTCTTACAAATATATTATTGCCATCGCTATCTTCTCTTTGTAGGTAGTCTTGACTGTATGTAATCTTGCTAAACAGCAAGCTTATCTGGTCTGCTGTCATTGGTGTTGCCATTTGTCTTTTATTTCTCTAGTGAACAGAGGTTGCCCGAGGGTCACTGACCAGTCTCTATGCCTGTGTGACTGAGACCTATTGAACGTTTACCTTTAGCTGTTCAGCTGAGTTTACTAGTTATATGTTACCTGAATTATTCCTTAGTGAATGTGAAAAAGGTGGTATATATATATATGTCATCTGACCTACATGCTGCAAGTGTTAAATGTGCTAGAAAGGTGTTCTTGTGGGAGGAGAACCAAAGGAGCCTTTTATGTGAAAAGTGGTGGCAAAGAGGATCTGTGCTGTCTCAGCAATGGTATGTATGTAGAAACCTGTGTGTTATCCATTTTATATCTGCTTTTAGGATCTCAGATTGCTAGTGTTTGTTGGCTGGACTGCATTGTGGTGATATATGTGTTTGTAGATCACAGCATACAATTTGCTGACTAAAATGTCAAATACAGAGAACAAAGGATACCATCAATAGTATTCTTTAGTTACTCAGTGAAACTCAGAGAAACTCAACAACATGGACCGCAGACACATCAGGACTGCTCTATGGTTTCCACTATATTTCATACCCTGATTAACAAACTGGTGGTTTTATTGCTATGTTTTCACGGTCACATTACTGCACCCTGCCACACCAGCAATATGACTCATCCAACATGAACAAGTCAGATCATCCATTATACCATCATACCATGCTACAGCTGCTAGCAACCAACTGCACATGCTGGTGTCTGTAAGTAAAACAGAGAGAGAAAGAAACAGCTGACTGCTGTGTAAATCAGAACATGGCCATACAGAGACACAGAGATTCTACCCACTGTCATTCCCCTCCTCTACGGTGCATACCTCCACCTGTCCAGGCTCTTTTCCTCCTGCTCCCTGCTCACAGTACAGATCACAATGAAGTCTACAAACTCCAAACATCATTGTCCACGGAGACTCCTGCCTGACCTCATCTGTCAACCTGTCCAACAAGAATGAGCTCAAAGCAAGGGCGCAGATTTGGCATCGACGGAAGGGACATGTCCCCACCAATATGCAGCGATTACTGAATTGTCCCCACCAATAATTTGATCTCTTCGAGTAAAGAAAAACAAACCCGATAGAAAGAAAAAAACAATCTGTCAACGTCTCATTCACCTAGAGGCGCAGAAAGAGTTAAATCACGTTCTCTTCTGGAGTCCTACGTCATGTGACAAATATGGCCAATGTGATTGGCTGTGCCTTTCAGGGAGCTCTGTTTAGTTTTAGCAGCAGCAAGCCTGCGCTGCGAGGACCTGCAAGGAGGAGAGGAGGATGGCAGCAAAAAGAACCTGGATATAAGAAAGTATTTTTCAAAGAAACCTGTAAGTTACTTAAAGTCAAGTTAACTCATAAAATGTGTCCGTCTTAGTAACGTTACAGGCTATTCTAGGCTTTGGCCCACATCATTCTAAAATTGTATGTAACCATGAATAACGTGTTTTGGAAACAAGTTATCTCAGTCTCCCAGAGTAGCATTTCTAATTTTGATTGAAACTGTCAGAGAAAACGGCAGCCTCAAGCAAGCCAGGATATTAGTTTACAGAGGCTGTTAGAAATATATGTCTAACATTAAAATGTTGGTGTCACAATACTTTTCATCCTAATGGCACTGACATATTCATAGGGTTAATTTTTGAGACAAAATATCATGAGGTAATCTTGATTTTGCAAATATTCCACCTTGTAGTGCAGTTTGCACAAATTGTTTAAAAATGCACTCACACTACAAACATTACTGATGAGTCAAGATCTGCACAAAGTGACAGAAACACTGAAGCAGCTACACATTTTATTCTTATTGTCATGTATGTCCTATTTGTCAAGTGACAGAAGAACCAACACAAAGCCCAGAGAGTAATGGTGATGCAAGATCACAGGTGAAATTGGATGATGACTTGATGGTTCAGGACTGTATTTGAAGCACATGAGTGACTGCATGTATTTGGAATGTCTCACTGTTATTCATCAGGTGACAGAGGCAGCTCTGCCATGTTGTAGCTCGGACAGAGGTGAAGAGGTGAGGTCACAGGTGACTGACTGATGATTTGGTGCTGTAGATTAACTAGTATTTATTATCATGACAATTGTTAGGCTGCTGATGTAAATTGATTCATTGGTGTATGTTTGACAAAGAATCTGAATTGACATGTCTCACGTTTTATATGGCACGAATCAATGTGGTATTTTATCAGGTGGCAATATGTCCTAGTGCAGTCAGAGGGGAAGAGCCAGGGCCAAAGGTGAGGCACATCAAGCACAGAATAATAATTTTAATCTGAGGATAAAACGTATCTACTGAGGCTGAAAGAAGCTTCAGTGCTCTCAGAAGACTAAAAAGATGGCTAAGGTCAACAATGACTCAAATGAGATTAAACAATGCTGCTGTATGTCCAGCAGGAGAGACTGGACAGTATAGATGTAAAACAAATATGCCAGCAGTTTATCTCAGTTAACGAGAGGAGAAGGCATGTGTGTGGCCCCTTCACATAGTGGACATTGAGTTGTTGTGTGGGACACCAGTAGTTCATGTCTGTTGCTGTAACAGTAGTTCATGTTTAGAATAAAAAATCACAGCTCACTGATTTGATCGGGGCAATAGCGCCTAAAATGTTGTATAATTTTGTTGAGAGATCTTTTACTTTGTGGTCATCTTAGATGAGTAGTTTTATGGACAAAACCCACCAGGTCATTCAGTGTTCCCTTAGTGCTAATGTATCAGAGATGTTGGTGTACTATAACTGAAGTAATGTTGTTAAGTCCTTAAAGTCATATTCTTTTATTGTCATGACTGTATTTGAAGCTATTTTTATTTTTGTATGATACCTGATTTATATGGAATATGGCTGAAGTAAACTAAAGTCTAAAATACTTAGTCAGTCATTTGTTTAATAGTAATTTAACATTATATAATTCACATATGAAACTATGAATTGTGATTTTAAATGGTTTAAAAGCATGTAGAATAGCATATGTAGGCAAGTATATTTCTCCTTTTGCTATCAAGAAGCAACGACCAAAAGGAAAAAAAAAGAAACGGGGCAGGGTTTGGTGGTTGACTCATCCGTCCCCACCAATGCCAAAACCAAATCTACGCCTTTGGCTCAAAGTAGATACCTAATGTCATACCCTCCCCACCATGACCCATCACCAGTCTCTTACTTCACCACCCTCACATACTTCTTTACTGCTCCTGACTTCCTCATATAGTACTAGTTTTTTTCTGTTGGACAAATTATAAAATTTAATGTTGAATTTAAAATAATTAAAACAATGAATAACACTAGATATTACATTTAATACTTAATTGAGCTGCAGTTAACAGATATTGTTGCAAACTAACAATTTAGTAAATTGTGTTTATGAAATTTTGTAAATTGTAAATGAAGGTGGAATAAATCAGAGCTTTGTTTCACTCCTTTCACTGGCTTTGTGGCTACACTGAAGCACAATAAAAATTGTTTAGGCTTATGAAAGATGACGGTTTGGGTTAAATATATGCTGTTCACATCATTAACCCTGCAAATTAAAAAGCACTTAAGTATAATGTGCCTCATTGGTTTTAGCCTCACTGTTACAAAAAGCAACTTTGTAGCATTTGTGGTTATAACTGTTAGCATTTAGCAAAACGTATTCAGCTAGCAAAATCAAACTAACAAAACATGACCAGAAGATGCCATTTCCAGCTTTTCTGACAACAAACCAAACCAGGAAGTAAAGTACTTATTTTATGTAAAAACTGTTTTGCTGATTTATTTGATTTTGTTCTGACCTCCAGTTAAAAAACAAAAACCATGATCTGCTTTGGGCTACAGATAAACCAGCTGCTGTTATGTCTGATGAACCAGCTGCTTTTTAACGTTAGTTTGCTGTTATTAACGGGAACCACTGATACTACCAAATTTAGCAGTCCAAAAAGAGCTTTGAGTGCCTAGTTCGAGCACACCTATATACACAAAACACCTATATAAGTACCAGTCCCAGTCCTTTGAATGAGCTCTAAAAACCACAGGCAGCTGCTGTAAGCTGTGTCTTGTTTGAGAGTCCAAGCGCATAACGAAGCTTTTGATGCCATCAGCTGAAAGACGTGTCTTAAATGAAAGCTGCCGTTAGCTGAGCCTAACTGTTCTTAATATCTGCTTATTTTCAGTCTGTGTCGTGTAAGCTCAAGATTTGAGCCTTGCACTTGTCTGCCCCCTCCCTTCACAGTTGTGTACTTTGTCGTGCGTGTGGTACGTGTAGCTGTGAGTCCCTTCTGTGCTGAATGAAGACAGCACCTTAAGTTGCAGACATGCTGTCTGTTGTGAGTGTGTCTGTGTGGGTGTGCGCCTTTAGAATCTCAAAGATTCACGTCAGTGGAAGCTGTTCACCTACACACACATACTGTGTGTATGAACAAATATGCACACACACAAAATGCTAGAAATAGCCGCTCTATATTTGAATGAGTACAGTCAGTGTCAATGTCTAATCAATGTTCCAGCTTTCTGTCAACTGCAGGCTGCAAAACAAAACAACACACTGAATGGATGGATTAAACAGTTAGAGGCATGCAGTTATTCTAAAAGTAAACCAGCAGAAGCCATTACAATAAGAGCAAATGGTACATATTAAATAATCTCAGATTGGGTCAATTCAGCCTATTCTTTTATGTTTTGTCACACAAACACTTCCAATGATTGATACTCACATTAAACATCGACACAGTTTCAAATAATGAGGTCAGTACAAGTAATCCCTGTGAGCAACTGGATCAGGCTAGACTGCACTAAACACTATGTTTCAGGCAGTTTTTCCTACTCTTGCATCTGTATGACATCAGTGACAGCGAATATCCTTAAAAGGTCATTGCAGGCAAATAACTCTGGCTGATCAAACCTTTCACGTAGGGCAGCTAATCAAAAATAAGCCTTCAAGTAAACTAAGGCCCTGACTGAGATAAACGAAGATTATTTTGAACTATATATCATGCAAAGCTACTTTAGTAGTCTTAAAATAAAGGTATGGTGCAAAACGTGAGCAGAGCAGGGCCTCTCTACTCAGTCTCGGAACATTAAATGGACTGACTCCTTATAGCGCTTTTCTACTCAACTCAAAGCGCCACATTCACCCATTCATACTCATTCACACAAGCACTTTCTTCTATGCTTTTTAAGTACTTTCTACCTAACACTCACACACATTCACACTCTGATGGATCCTTCAGAGAGCAATTTGGGGCATGCACACAGGGGGAGCCAGGGACCAAACCACCCACCTTCTGATCAGTAGATGACCTGCTCTACCTCCTGAGCTACAGCCACCCAGCAATGATGATGAATCAAAAGCATGTGAAGAGAACAGGCAGAAGATTATGGGAGAACACTGTTATAGATGATTTGTTGTTATAGATAAAAGGCTATAAAAAAGGAAATTATCTATGACAGAGTTCTCCCATAATCCTCTGCCTGTTCTCTTCACATGCTTTTGTTTCATCATCGGTCTCAACCTGTGAAAATGTCCTTTGAATATCTCTAGGCACTCATAAAATAATTCTGCACCATGATCTATGTTAGACACTCATCAGATAAGATGAAACACGATTAAGATGTGATGTTATTTCCCAGACTGATTTACCTTATTCCATCACCTGTTAGGAGAAGATGTCAATTAAAAGAGACTCAACCTTTTAGGTTTTTTTATAGTACGAGTCCCCTGGAGGAGAACGTCTATTGGCCAGACAGCTTTCAATGTAACACTGACCTGGTTATGGATCATACCTCTACTTCAAATACAACATCGTGATTCTTCCTCCCCCTTTGCAAGAAATCTTATAACCTGGTTAAACAGCAGGTTCATCTTGTTTGCTGTCATTTCCTTTATTCTTTGTCATTCTGTCCACATTATTTTCAGTGTGTTTACTAGCCATGCAACTTAGCTATACATTTATTCCAAACTTAAGTTAGTGGCTGTGCAAGATAACCCTCTCATACCTTTATTACATTACTTTATTACACATTACTCCACATATTGACATGTGCAACTGCCATACACTCCTTTCAACTCAGCTCATTAACTTGATTAACTGCTATCATAAACTAGAATGACACTAGATGTACGCTGTGGATAAAAACTGGCTTCTGTGAAAACTGAAACTGATATGGCAGCCTAATAAAGAAATAAAGCCTCTTACTGAAATTTAAAATGCATCTCTTTTCACTCTGCCTTATTGTCTGAAAGGAAGCCACAGCAGACAGCTAAATTTAGCCAAATGCAATTGTGCTGTAATGATATGTGGTCAGTTGAAGTGCAGAGGAAGGAAGGGCAAAGAAAGATCTGCTGCTACTCACGAATTTAGGTGTATAATGTTAATGCTCCAGTGACATGCAACCCCTAAGGAAGATTTTAAATTTAATTGAAGATAATAAATTCTCCTGGCAAGGCAAAACCCTCTACACATTTAGTCTTCATGGTTTTGCTTTTGCTAGTGTGGGATGCCCCACAATATACAATGTGGCTATGGGTTGAAGTAACACCATTAATTTAGCTACCTTGGGCTGCTCCTACAAGTTTGCAATGCCCATCTCACCAAATGCATATACATTTTTGTGAAAGCAGTGGACGCAGCTACTACTACTACATCGTCACAGTTTTTCAAGAATGCAAGTACACAGCATGGAAATAAATAAAGCCAATGCAGAAGTGCCTAAAACTTAAATTTTTGTATAGAAGCCTGTAGCCTTAGTAATGACTTTGTGGGTTTAGTCACTAGTTTCAAGTCAACATTAACAGGAGTCACAAATGAGGATACAACAGGATGTGCTCACTGGCAAACGGCTTGCGTTTGTTACCCAAGCCATTAGAAAATGAGCATGCAGGGTCACTAGGTCTCACAGTGAGATCTACCATTGATGGACTTTTTAAAGACAGAGCCATTTGATGGCTGCGATAGTCTTTGGCTTTGCATGTTTCTACTTTTCTGTTTGCACAGCAGCATCTAATCTCACTATGCCACACAGAAGTATTTTTGCGCGCATGGCATTTTTTTTATTGGTTAATAGTATTTGGGAAACACTATTAACCAAAACACTGGATTATATTAACTTCACCTTCTGGCAGATGAGGCATTTTACATGCTACTAGATGTGTGCAAAATGTAGAGAAATATACAAGACAAGTATACGCTGTATAAACTGATTTTTTTTGGTAGAACGTAAATATTATTCAGTCAAGCAAAACACGTGACTGTGTGCTGATTGGTTGATGAATAGTCATGGCCTCCAGTGACTACAACTACACACATAGAGGGAGTCAAGAAGTCTTACCCGCTGTGTTTAGCTTACTATCTTGAGAGACGTTAGCTGACGCTCCAACAGGGGGTGGGACAGGAATTAGAAAATTGCTCTCGCAGCTTCCATGATGTCTCTTTGGGGGTGGGGAAGACGGCAAAACAGGAGATGTTATTAATGGGGAAACCATCATTGTCGCCATTGCAGCAGCCGCCTCGGTGCCGTCCGTGACCGTAAGTGAGCGCCGGACAGCCACGTGTGGGTAGGGCGCCCTGGTCAGGCATGCTGTTCCTGTCATGGTAAAATTCAGCACATTTGGTGCCATCACTGGTGAGCCTCCCATACTGGTGGGGTATGTCCCTGCCATTACCATGGGAACAGACAGATGTGAACAGTCAGACATTGCCCGTCTCACTGCAGCCCGCTGTGGAGCATCACTACTATGGTTTGTTTTTGTTTCTCTGTTACATGGACGACACGATCCCGCTCTGCCATCCTCAGCGCCATTTAAATCCCGGCACATTCTGGGACTTGCAACCTCGTGCTCTTTTTCAACACTAATATCCTCTGATGTCCACGATCCTGACGTTCTCTTTTCAGTATGGCTTGAGTATTCTCTTTCCAATCCACTCTGTCCAACACTAGTGGTAGTTTTGTTGGCTGAGGCCGCAGGTGGGTCTGTGGTTTGTGCAGCAGTGTGACCAGATTTGCTCAGGGTTAAGTCAGCAGATGGAAGAGCAGTCTCACCAGGTTGTGTATGAACACTTTGCTTTTCTAAATATGGCTTGAGGATTTGGTTTCCAGTTGTACTTGCAGGAAAATTTTCTCTGTGCTTTCCGAGTAAGTTCCCAGATGATTTCTTCTCATCGTCTTGACTTCCAAGACTTAAGTTGGTGCTTCCAGTGAAGGAAGGGCTTGTTGTGCTTCTCTCCCCTTGGCCAGAAGTCTGCTTTGCAGGAGAAAGTGAGCCCTGGCCCTGGACAGCCAAATCATCTTTGTTGCCTGTATTTTTTGCTTGCAGATTACTTTGGCCAATGTCGGGCTTGGGTATAGGTTTAGGGTCCAAGGCTGAATTCAGAATGGATGTCCCAGGTGAGAGAGAAGGTGAGGGTGACGAAGAGGATAGGGAGGAGTGGGAGGACAGGGGGCTGTTGGGACTTTGTCCTGCACTTCCTAATGACCCTCCTGCCTCCCCCACCCTAAGTCCACCCTCCCTCAATCTCCCCCCTTTGAACTCCTCATCATCGATTTTCTGTGCCGGCATGTTGAAGGTTTGGGCACCTGGGGCCTCGGCCATCACTCTGGACGATGTACCTTCCATCCTGGCTTGCCCTAATTTCACCTGATCTTCCTTCAAAGTTATTCTGGACCCTGCCTGAGCTGCAGTGGCAACCTGCCCCCCCAGTGCCATCTGGCCTTGGCAGTACCAGTCACTGTGGTGCATAGAGACTGGACTGGAGGGAAACAGTGGAGAGGAGGCCAGGAGCGCAGGGACGCTGACGCCAGAGAGAGTGCTGGAAGGTTTGTGTTGTTGATGCTGCTGCTGGTGCAGCTGCTGTTGATAATGCCCACTGAATGGTTGTCCAAACCCGCTGCTGCCACTAATAATCTCTGCGTGTCCTTTTTTGTGTAGTTTTTTTTTCTTCTTCAGAGTTTTTTCTCTCTCTCCAGTAAGAATCGTTTTACTCTTGTCCAGGAGGCAGATCTGTCCTCGGTATCCAAAGTATCATGAGCTTAGAAAGCAGAGGAAGCAATGCATCCTTTCTTTTTTAAAGTGATGCCTCCCAGTTTGTGTGTTGACGTACCCAAAGTGCATGTGTGTGTGTGTGTGCACAGTGCATGTGCATATAAGTGAGCCAAAAGAAGTGTGTGTGTGAGTCTAGTCGTCTCAGCTTCTCTCTGAGCACTGCACTGATCAGCTGTGGGGGTAAATTGCACCTTGCTCTCTCTCTCTCTCTCTCTCTCTCACTCACACTCTCTCCCTATGTCTTTATCTCTGTTCTCTTCCTCTCTCTCTCTCTCTCACTGACATCACACAGTCACATGACAGCCAGGAATATTCCCTCATTCGCTGGAGCGAGATTTCAGCATCCAGCCCCTAGCGACAAACATGCACAGGCATACACACATGAAGACAAAGATTGCATACACACATGCGGGGAACATGCATGCACACATGCGCGCAAGCACCAGATCAATGGCTGCCACAGTCACTCGTCTGCCAAATGACAGCCAGTGTTCACATGTTGATACATGGTGAAAGACACGTTGAAGACTGTAATCATCCTGGTGAGACTTGTCTCCCTGTTGTATCAGCCAGTGACTGTCCACAAAAGCAGACAAACTACATAATAAAATTTACCACAGTGACGTCGTGAAGTGCCACACAAAAGAATTTACGTCTGAACCTTGCACTCTTGTCTCCATTAATTTGTGCCTTCAGTTAAATTGTTTTGCGCTTTTCGCATTTTCCCTGTGCAAAGATTTTATCCACTTGACATGAATTACTGAATCAAATCCTTTCATTACACTTATTACTTTAACTGAGGTTCAATTTATTTATACAGGGGCCAAATATAGCTGACATTTTAACAACAGATGACAATGTGACAACTCTGAACTCCAGACATGGGGTTTGGAACAGAACAGCATGCAGCCCAATGGAGCTTTAGCCAGCAATCTGGAAATCTTCTGGAGATGTTCATCATGTTTTTAACAGATCTAGGCCCATTTTCAGTTTTAGTGTTGGGGATGTCCCATCACCAGCCGTGTGATAGCATTACCTTCAAACACCACAACCAGCTACTTCTTGCACACACATGGAAGTTTCAGTTGTGAGCAGTGTTGGGATAGTTATTCATGCTACTGCCTAAAATGACCATGTTAAAGTAATTGTCATGTAGTTACTAGTTAACACTATAAACCTTAGGCTACGGCTCCACACACTAACAAAACCAACAACACAAAGCAAAGTTAAAAAAGGTTTGAAGGTTCCTTTGTAAGTGCGCATGCGCCATTAGCGTGCTGCCTGCTGTAACCCTAATTTCCTTCGGGATTAATAAAGTATTCTGATTCTGATTCTGAAGAAAACAGACCAACGACACTTGGAATTCTACTGCACTGTAGTGAGTCTACTGTAGAAACATGAACAGGTAGAAATGGAGGCTACAATGCTGCAAGTCTAACTGCTCATCACTTGCCTTAATTACATGTTGAACGCTAACACATGTTGTGTTAGCATTAACCAAAGTTGTGTTAGCAGTATAATGCAGTTATTTCTGTCCTGGAAGCACTTTGCATTCTTATCTTCTACTTTTGTGCAATAAAAATTAAAAGAAATATTTTCACCGCTCAAAACCTGTAGATCACTCAACCATTTCACTCCTCCCGGCAAATAAACTGAAACCAGATGATTAAAGCAAGAAAACACATTATTCTTTTTCCTTCTTATCCGCTAACTTGCACTTAACTTTGTAATGAAAGTCACTACATATTTGTAACTGTAGCGCAATTACTCCTGTTATTATTGTTAAGAGATGGATCAGCATACATTAGCGGGTGTTTTATGGACAAATGGGCTTCTTTGTCAAAAAAACCAAAAACAAGAGATCAAAGGGCATAAGTATTAAATCCTAAAATATATTTAATAGTATATTTGCAAAACCTACAGCACACTCTGGCCTTTTTTAATGTAGCCCTTTAGCTCCATTAACTTCTATTCATGAAGAATTATCTTGCAAGTGACCTCTGAAGCATCTCCGGATGAATTGCAGCCAATGTCTCTACAATGGGATTAACATAAGTGCCACCGATTCTGCATTCATAACGATTACTAGACAAGGCTAAATGTTCTTGGATTGAAATTTCTGGAATATATAGTGCTATATATTTTTTAAGGCTCTTGCTTGCCTCCATTTTTCTTGTTGTTACTGGAATTCAAAAAACAAAACAAAAACAAAACAAGTAACAATAAAAGGATTGTTATTCCTATTAATTATAAGGACAATAATAAGAATTCTTCTTCTTCTTCTATTCACAAATAAGAATAATAACCATTAAAAAAAAATAGTTTTGCATATGAAACAATATACACTGCTGTACTGAATGCAGGGATGGATATCCAGAACAGGTTCCCAGAATTATAAGTCTGCTTGCCTGTTGATCCCGCTTATCAGTTCCCCTTGTACTTGCATTACAATGAGGTGTTTTCAGTTCGTGTGACAATAGTGACACAGTCTACAGCACAGATATGAACATTACTTTCATTTTTCTTGCATAAAAGGACAAGAGCGTCCAGGGCAGAAATACCCACATTTTACTGCTAACATAACTTCAGTTTTTTGTAAGGAACCGCACAGACAACATGCTAACCCTAAGTTATTCAAGAACCCACATGATGTTAAAGCTGAGTGAATACCCCAGGCCAGCAACCAGACACTGAACTTCAACAGGTGAGAAGCAGATGAGCAGTCAGATCCATTTCTACCTGTTCATGTTTCTAATGTCAAATTACTGTCACGATTACTTTAAAGTCTGTTTTTGTTCATATTTAAATACTAGGAGAAACATATGTGTATCCTCATTAGGATAGGGATTGGTGTTGGTGTGTGGGACTGATGGTATGATGGTATAAATGGTGATTATTAGACAATGTGTCAGAAGGTGATTCTAGAGAGTAACATGAACGTAAAGTAACAAGCGGCATAATGACTTACTTTCTGCTTTATGTAATTAAGTCAAGTACTGCGTTATTTTTTACAAAAAGTTTTCTGTGAATTATGTGTAATAATTACTTATTATGAGTAATGACCCCAACACTGATCACAGCAAAGAGGGGAAAAACCTCCAACAGGCACAAACATTTGACCCACAGCATGTAATTCATTTGCAAGAATCTAATGTCTGTGCTGCTCAGTCATGGTGGTGACTCTCAAAATGGAGCAATGAGAATCGATAGGAGAATCTATAAGGAATTAAATGAATAAGTGATATTGTGGAATCACTAAATCCTTATCAATTCCCATCCCTAGTAGACTGTGAATGTTTTAGGTGACTGCACATGTAGCACATATATCACTAACACAAGCTAAATTATCTGAGGTAAAAGTAACTTGTCAAAAACATGTCCGACATTTAGCTAAATATATTAGTATAAGAGATGTTGACCAGATGACTAATAAATTCCACTGAACATTGTGCTTGTTTTATATTAATAGTGATGCAAAATGGACTAGTGAGAGATCTGACTATTAGCCAATTAAAACTAAATAAGAAAATGAATGAATGGATATCTCATCATGTAAAATCTACCATTTAAAGAATATCTATATTTAAAGTTAGGGCAGATAAGTATATAAGAGAATGGATAGGAAGTTTAAAAAAATAACAAGAATAATAATAATTAAAAATAATAAATAATTTTATTTATGAAATATAGCACTATATTTTTATTTATATATGGCCAAATTACAACAAAAGTTGCCTGAAGGCGACTGGTTGGATCTGTTAATGCAACATGGTCATGGCGAAGTGAGTAGTGGCTGTCTTTTGTGCACGGTGGTATTAAGTGTCACTGAGAGCGACTCATTAGGTTTGATTGCTCTGTATGCCTGTGTAATACTCAAAGCATAAGGCAATGGTGCCCTTATTATAATGACATCCACAACACACCAATAATTAAATTAAGATGAAGTCCAAACACTTCTCAACGCCAGCTCATTAAAAATATGGAAAATCAACATGGAACCACGGCATGGCGAGCTGACGTAGACTATAAAAAAGGATTTTTAAGAGTTGTGCAGTGGTCTCTGCCTAGGACAAACCTTTGTAAGAAGGAATAGAACTCTTTCATCAGCTGTCAGTATTACATTACATTTCTCTGTAGGCTTGTTCAGCAAAGTGAAATTTCCAGGCACTTTCTAGGCATTCAAATGATGCTGTTTCCAGAGTGACCTGACATTCTGTGCTGCACTCGTATCACAAACACCATGTGCACTGCAGTGAGAATAAATTGACTTCAAGGAGTGCAACCATCTGGAATTCAGTATTCTCTCTTGGCACAATCTACTAGAGATTCTTATGGTTGCCTAAAGGCAGAAGTAACCTTTCCAAAGGACCAAGGTCATGTTCAAAAGGGGATATAGCTCTCATAATATCCTGTATGTACATCATGGAACTCTAAACTGCAACGATGACTGTCTCGGAGCAGCGATGAATGTGAAAGTCCTGGATATATTAGGTAATAAATGACAGTTGGTTCTCTTACTCAATATCTTGTATGTGGAGGAAATGTGCAGGTGTTAAGGCCTGACTGATTTGGAACGAGGCCAAATCACAACCGCTAGATGACTGGGTTGGAGCATGGCAAGGCAAGCAGGGTGTTTCTGATCAGCAGCACTGAGTACATACAGAGGTGGAAGCCACTAAGAACTAGCAATCATAATTGACTTAACCCTTTGAGATCAAAGTCCTCCAAGTTGCCCTCCTCAAAAAAGGGGTTAGTGATACCAGCGATGATGACTTAGACGTCAGTCCCCAGGCAGCTGTCTCCTGCTAATATTTTGGTGCTAGTAGTATCAGCCAGCAGTGTTACCTTCATCTTAACATCTGAGTCACCAAACAACCTGTGTGGCATTAGCCTTGAATTTTGTTTTACCCACATGCTAAACTGACAAATATTCAGAAACTACAAGATATCACATTACAAATTAAATCCCATACATTTTTTCTATTAGTGTAGAATTTTTCCATTAGGGAGTTCCAGGCAAAACTTTAATGAAAAACTGAACCTAATCCTATTCTATCAGTAACACTAACCCCTAAAGACCAAGTCCCATTCTGAAACCTGAAGATGAGCATTTTTGCCGTCATCTTCTCTGTGTTTTGAAACTCTATGTTATGAATGATAGGATTAATAACATTATTTTACAATGAATTTACAAAACTAGCTTACCAAGGTCAAGGTCAAGGGCCTTTTTCTCATAGTCTTCTAAAGGACCACGGGAGACACCCCCTGGTGGCCACTAAAAAGAACACAGGTTTAAGGCACTTCTTTGTTGGCTTCACTTTTCAGACCGAAAGCTACCTTCATCTTTTTGTACTGCCAATGGTTCAACACTTAAAATAATATTAAACGATTAAAAGTACTTTAGAAAGACAGAGAATGTAGTAGAAAGCACTACTGAATATGTAGACAGTAGATAATCTGCCTCTTAAAGCAACTTGGGGCAGTCGAGTGTCTCCATCAAACACCACTTCACCCCTAATAGATGCCAGGCCTGTGCCAAAAGAGCAAGAACAGCTCATCAAGCGTGACTGAAAATGAATGAGTATTATTACATAATTATCCATAAACAATTTGTCTAGTGTAACCACATGAGAGGAAGACATTATACCGTTGCATAGCTTCAACAGACTTAGAAAGGATAGGTATTATGCAAAAAATCCAGGCACCACTTATGTTTGAGTATGGTTTAACTCACAACTGGGTTCAAGGTTTAAAGTGTGACAGATGACGACTGCCACTTTGTATTCAGTCCTTCGTAGGTACCTGCTGAACTATCAGATCTGAAGGATTTGTGGCCTGTAGCTAATACTCCATACATCAAGTTTCACTGTGTTGCTAGAGTACAGTGCAGTTCACCATGATGACAAGGACACATATAAAAGTAGCATGAGGCACATAGTTAATATTTCACAGCTTTGTTTTTTCAACACTTCGTTTCCCTGTAGTACAAAAAAGAATATTACAACTTCTGTCTACTGTGACACAATCAAGCTCATTTCAATCAATCAATGAACTAAATGGCTAAACCAAGGCTTAGCATAAACAGATACATACAGATTATTTTGGACTTTGGACTATGAACCTTTAAAGCAGAGATGAAACAATCTTTTAATGAAACAAAAGTTGGATCATTCAGATTTGGGCAGAATCTTGCACATCTACATGATGCCTGTTTCTTTTGTGTCTCAGTGTCAGTCAGTGATGCTAGCTTAAGCACATTGTGTTTTTCTACACTTGTAATTGACACAAAGTTTCAATCCCATTTTATTACCAGTTCAGGAAACCAGATAATTATAAAGACATCATGTGCTTTTTTCCTACCAATTAAGTCAGGCTGAATTTATAAATATGAGAATCGTCTCCTTGTGACTGACATGTGATGTGAGAAACCCTCTACCTTAATTGGCTCCATGAGCTGTGAGTCAATACCTCTGCCGATACCATAGCAGCCTCGATCAAGAAAGTGTGGAAAAAGTTGATGCTCGCTCTAAAAATATGTGTATGAGCTTTGAGTTATAGCTCAGAGTTACAGCTTTGACACTAATTGGACCAATTTAAAGGTTTCTAATTACCTGAATTACTTCAGTGAGTCGTGTTTAAAAGTCACTGTAGCTCCAAATTCTGACCAAGTTAATTAGAAGGCTGAATCATTTGGCTAAACTACATAACCACCATCCCAGCATGGATTGTTTCTTTTACCAAATATTACAGTTTTGTGGATTAATGTTCTTTAAAAAATGACATCAAAGTCTGGCTCCTTGGAGGCAACACATGAAGAAATGAAGGGTGGCTCATTTCTTTGCAGAGTACTGCATATGTCGTTAAGACAGAATATCAGATCAGTTTATATGCAGATATGAACCAAAATGAGGTCTCTATGTCAGTTACCGACCTATTTTTCTCCCTAACCTGACATCCATCTCTGCTGTTTGTCCTATTTGACGGAGAGAAGAGGGGCTTTGGAGAACTGCTGTGAAACATCCAATATTTGCAAGTTACTCTGAGAACTTGACAGTTAATTAAAATCCACTTGAAAGTTGTTTTTTTTACTGCTAAAAATGGAATGATACTAATAAAAAACAGATTAATAGTTAGTTTGTAAAGTAACAATTTTTCATTAATGAATATTGTGTGGTGGGTCTAATAACATTATTGGATGACATTTACAAAACTGAAATCGGTTAAAATTCTGTTTCACTGCTTTCACTAAGAATTGACATTTGACTAATGACACAACCATCCAAACATTAATTACAACCTTACTAAAAATGATTATTATTGAACTTTTTTTAATAGCAAAATAACAAGATACTGAAGTTTAATTAACTATTATTTACTATTTATTAACAATGATTATGTAAAAATGTGATGACCTGTATAACGTTGAGAAACTGTCTCCTGGTTTTACTGCAGTTACTTTGACTTTCTCGCTGTTTGTACCACACCTTTCCCAACAGGTGAGTCACTCGATACTTACAGGTACAACCTCATGCTTCCATTTCTTCCTTGCCAGATTGTCTCTCCACAACTGCATTGCAACTCCACTGCTTTTGCATAATTCCCATGAGTTTTGCTTTTTTGGAGTTTTGGGAATATTTCTAGTACTCTGCCTCGTGTCTGCCTTTGTTACTTTGTTTGCATGGACTGCTTCTTAGTTCAGCCATTAATTAAGGAATCTTAATTTTATAGACTAAATAGCTGCAATTATTTGGCATTATTAGGCCTAATTTTGCCTATGTTAGCATACTTTAATTACTGTTGTGATTTTTAAGGCAGAATACTGTTCAGAATACCCTAACCCTATGCACATTGTTAAAGACATTTTTTCTTTGCAAACCAAATTAAAGTTAAATAATATTTTCAATATTATATTCATAGGCAAAAAGAGAAATGATAGCAATGAGCTTCAATATTTGATTCCTTTACTCCAGCTCCTTCCAATCCTTTCCAATCTTTCTTTTCATTAGTATGCTAATGGCACATGGCTGTACTTTGCCTATGAAAGGCCTGCTGTAAATGCAAATTTAGCCTGGAGAAATTATCTCTGGAAAGTTTGATGATTAGAAATTTGAAGTTGTTAAATACAGCCTCCTGAGTGTAAATGTAAAAATCTGTACTTGACTAAAACTTTGGCAACTCAACCACAGAGCCACTGGGGACACAAATAGAAGCTTGAGGCAGCAAAACAAAATCACATACGTAGACAAAGCAGCAAATGAAATCTTATCTAGTCTTGTGGCGCAGTTTATCGGAGGTGGAGGTCACAAGCAGCTCTCTTTTTGAAGGTCAAGGATAAACTGGAGACGAAGGCAGAACATGCCACAGCTGGTTGCCCGTGGCACAGATCAGAAAAGGGAGAGAGAGAGTGAAAGAGAAACTGTGAGCAGTGTGGAGGAGGTGGTGGTGGTGGTGGTGGGGAGGGGGATCTTGTCAGAGCATTTCTATTTTTAACTCTTCGACCTCACTGAGTGTCACACCCAGTCCACCCCTTCTCCATCCCTCACTTGCAGAGTCTCTGTGTTTCCACGGCAACCGCCTCCCATGTCTCCCTGACAACGCCCTCCCCAACCCTCCTCCCTCCCAAACTACCATCAATGCCGACACCCCCACAGCCCCCACCCACACCCAAATTGTCGATGCGGTGATTATTATGGTTCCGCAGCAACGTGGGGAGTCTGGGAGGGAGAGGAAAAGACGTGATGTGGATGGAGGAGACAGTAAGGGCAAACAGGGAGGGAGGAGGCAGGGGAAGAAAATGAGGGATGGAGGGCATTAAAAGAAAGGACAAATACAGAGAAGGAGGGTGGGTAGACGGGGGAATGGGGAAGACAGAAGATAAAGATGAGACATGATAAAGGGTAGAAGAGAAAGCGGGAGAACGGTAGGAATAGAAAGATTAAATAAAGCTAATACACTGAGGAAGAGACTTAACCAGAGAAGGGATTGAGGCTACAAATAAAGAAGAAAACTGGGGTGAAGTATGGAGGTGATAAGTCGGGAGAAAAGGAGGGCAAGAAGCAAAAATAATTTCCAAAACCTCCCCCTTAGCCCACTTGTTGTTCCTATGACTGGAATTAATTTAAAAGCACCACAGAGATTTTCAATTAGGAAAATTAGAGCTGATAAAACATCAAAGATAATATATTTTGTCCTAAAATAAGAAAGAAAAAGATACATTTTGAGACCCAAATAAGCAAATAGAAGACTTGCAGATACTTCTAGCCTCTACATTGCAATTTTTGTTACGTGCCAGTGAGTCAGAATTGGCAGGAACGCAGGAAGATGGAGCGACTTTCAGATGATCTACAGGCAGCAGATGGGAAGGAGTGAAAAAATTATAAAAATACAGGAGAAGGAGGAATAGTGCAAACACTGGGATGCAAAGGGCAGAGGAGAAGACAGGTAAAGATGTCAATCTACAGTCCAAAGCTGTTCTTTAGAGGATCTATGTCTTATGTTGAGCTCACTTGTGAGTAAAATTCTGCCTTTCAGAGAGTGTAAACACTACTGGGAGATAAGCAACCTTACATAGTCATCACGTGACTGAACCAAATGAGCCGTCATGATGAGTGAGCAGTCAGATATCTAAGCAAGGATAGTTAGGTGAAATACACGTTTCCAGTCTCTACATTAAGATAAACTGACATTGAACATTGAACATTGAAGCTACATATTTGTTACATATGAGAGTAGTATCAATCATCTCAAGGTTGGGTGCATGTTACGTTTCTTCCACTGTGTCCTTTGTCCATCAGTGAGCCTGATTCTGCCAGAGGTTTCTTCCTTTTAAATGGGAGTTTTTCCTTTCAACTGCCGCCAGGCGCTTGCACAGAGATCTCATAGTTGTTGTTTCTTTTTCTGTGTTACTGTAGGAACTTTATCTAATAATCCAAGGAGCTTGGAAAGAAAAGCGTCTGGACTTCTTTGAGTTGCTTGAAGTTGAGTTGCTTGAAGACGTTTCACCTCTAATCCGAGAAGCTTCTTCAGTTCTAAGGGTCCCTTAGAACTGAAGAAGCTTCTCGGATTAGAGGTGAAACGTCTTCAAGCAACTCAAAGAAGTCCAGACGCTTTTCTTTCCAAGCTCCTTAGACAAGATGACCTGGATGACTGAGAACCTTCACAGACATATTTTTATCTAATAATATGAAGCGCCTTGAGGTGACTGTTACTGTGATATGATGCTAGAGTTTCTACACTCGACAATGGTGAAAGCGAACATAGATCACATCACTCCTAACTCAGAATTTCTTCACAGTTTCTGGTCATAGAGTATGAAGGACCAGGATTACTTAGGATGAGAAATAATTAGCACATAATTATTCATTACCAATAGAAAAGATGGTACTGATTATGCAATCTTACTTAATTCTAACATAGCTGAAATTTTCAAATTCACCATGTCCTTATAATGAAGCTTCTGGTGCTGAGTGATCACGTTTACCTTGATATTGAGTGCTCTCTGGTTATGGCTAACAATGTCAAAATGTTCAAAAGTACATTTTACTCAAGACCATTAGAGTTAAAAGAAGACTGATACTTTTTTCTGTATTCATTAATATTTAGTGGCAGGCGCTGTTCTGAGACATTTGTGACAGTGATTAAGTCAGAACCAGCATGAAAGGAGGAAGGTAGGTATCATTCATTTTCTTCAACTTATCTAATTCAGGGTTGCGGGAGGGCTGTCATTTATCTCAGCAACAGGGCAGTAGTTGGGGTACACCCTAGACAGGTCGTCAGTCTGTTGGGCTGGAGCTGAGATAGAACGCCCTAGCACATACTCAGTAAGATGCTGAGCCATTAGTTGATGTGGGCTGTCTACTTATGTAAAACAAATGCAGCTAAATGAAAGCTGCTGTGTGTAAAATGTTAGTTATGCGTAAACGGAACCATTACCAGCAACTCCAGGAACCATATATATATGACTAATGCAGTGTTTGTCTAATTTAGCAAAGCTGTTGCTGTACCAGTGTTAGCCTCCTGGCACCAGTGATGCTGCTGCTTACTATTGTTACGAAAACAAGTCTGCACCGATTAACTGGAAACAGTTAGCAATGGCTTTAAACATTTTAATTAGTGCTTAGACAAGCAGCGGTGACAGCTTTGTCAGTGGATAGCAGTCGCACATGCAAAACAAACTCAATCTTAATTGCCAGTTAAAAGAAAAATCAGACACTGAAAACACTGAAAATAAATGTGGAGCACATTTGTGAATAAAAAGTGAAATGCAGCCCAGTTTTTTCTAATAAAAAAAGTTGATAACAACACTAAGGTGACTCAGTCAGATGGACTCTCTCCTCTCTGTCCTCTGTCCTACATTTTAGACCATAAAATGCTTCAAAAATAGAACCAAAATTGGATTTTTGCCAAATGAATGTGGCGAAACAATGCTTTGTAAAAACTAAAAAAGAATATTTACAGTTATGCCGAGACTTGACAATATTATGATACCTGCGCATGTTTCTTGGTGATGATTTCAGAGAGCAGTGGTTCATAGGTGTAATTTCTGTAGCAGGCACCTGATGGAGCCAGTGAGCAGGGCTGAGATTCTTCTACAACAACCTTCTTAACAACCGACACAGACTGCAACATGACTGTATGCAGTGTTACACAGCCAACCACAACACACTGGGTTTCCCGGTGGTTATCTCAATTTCTAGAATTTGCTTTGATTTAATCTCCCTGGCTCTCTCTCAAGGACGAATCCAGGACACAGCATCAGGTAAAAGATGGTTGCCACTTTGCTTTGCATACCAGAGACTCTTTGTCTCACACACACACATTGACACAGCAGGAACGACAACAATTTCTTCTTTCTTTTGGACTACATGCACATTGAAAAAATGAGGGTGTGTTCGCCTTACATAAGGGTGAAACAGTCACTGTCATCAATATTGTATATGAGAGGAAAGATGCAGAGTTAAAAATAGATGGAGTCAAGATAAAGTCAGGAGAGAGAAACTCCCAGACTGGCTGGGTAATAAAAACATTCAATCTGCGCAGTCTGGACCAAATTACACAGAGTGAAGAGACTAACACACAAGGTCATTAACAGCAGCAATTTTTAATATCTAATATTTAATATTTGATCACATCGGAGCACAGCAGCAACCATACAACCAGACACCCTTTGGAGGAAGGGTGGCTGGTTGTCTCTAATATTATTGAAAAACTACTGTTAAAAATATATTTTTAATCATTTAACCTGCAATCACTGATTCGATGTTGTTGTGGATACAACCCTGCCCATTTTAAGCAGTCACATAGAAGTTGTGTTTCAGGTAAACTCAAACAGACTCTTTAATAACTCCATTTTTGATCTCTACTAATTCCCAAAGGAAATAATGTACAGTTGTGGTGAAAAATGTACATACACTCACCGTGGACTCTCACAGTAATTTTGGACTTTAAATTATTTATTAGAGCTGTTCTATTTCCAGCATTAGCGTTTTTGCCTCTCAGCAAACACAGAAATACAAGCTACAGGATACAAGTTGGATGAGAAAGATTCACTATAACTGTGGTCATTCAAAAAAAACATCAATACATCACTATGCCTTACATAGTGATGTCAGTCTCACAGTAAACCACGAGAAATACATGTGAAATGCAACACAACTGTCTTCCAAGTACTGTAATGTGTAGTGAACCACATTAAACACATCCTGTAACAAACAGCTGAATAAATTTGTGATTTCAGTCGTTTCCAGCTTTTGTTAGGAAATGTCATTGAGATTTTTGGTAACACTAAATCGTAGCAATAACAAACCATAAAGTTTTCTGCAAACACAATGGGAAATGTGCAGTTCAAATTTGAACTGTGGAATAAAAACTTAAGGAAAAATCTGTGAAAAATCATCGCAGCCCTGCAAACATCATCACTGTATTTGTAATACTGAAGAGTCGTACAGGATGTGGGGCTGACTTAGGCACCAAAAAATCAACCCATTTAGAGAGTGCCAAGTACCATCACTTACATTTATTTAGTCATTCAAAGTCACTGGTTAGTTGTTTACTTATACCTTTATGAAAATGAATTTTAGATATATTTTCTATGAGATTTCTGGTTTAAACATTATTCTCCAGGTCAAAACTGGACTATAAATGGACAGATCCAGGCATTCTTTCCATGTACATTAGTGAGTTCGTCAGACCCCATCTTACAAAGGAGGGAATGAACCTTAGACTTGAGATACATACAGTGTACAGTTTTCACCTAAAGAAGGTAATGTGGTGATGTATGCTGGGCTAGGTGGATGAAATCTCAAATTAGCTTTAAGAATCTTAAACCTACAGGAACATCCCTCAGTTCACCTTTAGAAATAAAATAAATTTTCTGTGTTCTGTGTATTTAAATACTTCACTGTCATCCACATCCACAAACAAACACAGGGACAAGCATACTAAACATCCCCAAAATAATCTGACATAAGGATGTGCAAACTTCCTCGAGTCAGAAAGAAGAAAAAGTGAAAAGGGAAACTTGTTCTTACCTGTGGAGGTTACATTGTTGGTGGCATTATGAAAAAGAAAAAATGGGAAGGGAGAGAGAAAAAAATCAAGTTTACTCGCTTTAGAATGAACTCCATTGTCTTATACACAATTCTCCAACGTCAGCTCTAACAATCCCTCTGCTTTAAGACCTCTCTCGCTAAAATAAGACTCGAGTATTGAGTCATGTACCTGAAAACTTTCGCTCAGGCCAAGATCTGTGTGGAAGAGACAGACGCAATTCTAGCTACTTGACAAAACCTTTTATCTAAAGAGCATTAAACACATATTTCACCAGGAATGTCAGGGTGGTTTAAGGTCGGGACTAAAGCGAAGCACAGGGAATTACAGTAGAAAGTAAATCTTCATAAGGAGGGTACGAGATGTAGTCTGTAGCGACAGAGTGATCAGGCTAGAATGCAGGCATTTCAAGTAAGAGGAAGGAGTACTAGAATGAGGTGCCATCAGGGTTTTTCTCAGGTTACAGGAGGCAGGCCTTACCAGGCACTGGACAGTAAACTGCAGGTTACTATGTGGCTGGTGATTGGTTAGATTTGGATGGATATGCCTGTCTGTTGTAATAACAACAGGGGAAAATCCTGTTACATGAAGGTTTCTTCTAATCAGGATAATAATGCAAAAACAAAGATTGTAATCTCAAGTATGACCTGAGCAAAAATATAAATTCCTCCGTACCTACAAATTAACTTGGATCTATGTTTAAGATTGGTGGTCCTGAGAGGTCAAACAGACTGCAACTTAAGAAAATACCAGTAAATAGAAAAATACTACAAAAACACACAAAACACAACAGAAGCTGAATAAAACAGAGTGGAACTAGAAAAAATCTCACAAAACAAGAGCAGAGAAGTGTTACGATATGAATGTGACAGAAACCAAAACATGTGAAGGACTGCACTGAGACATGCATGAGAGAAACAGAGGAGTCTGTGTGTTTTTATCATATGATTCACATAAAACCTGCACATATGTGTTTGCTATTAGCAGTTTACTGTTAGCTTGTGAATTTTGTAACTGTTGCGTCCACGTTGTTGTCTCCCCAAAAACACTTCTGTTGTGTTTTTAAGTTGGTTTTTTTGTGCAGTCTTTTTCTGTTTCACTTGTGTTTTATCCAAGTTCTGTTATGTGTTTTACAGTATTTTCCTCTTTGCTGGTATTTTCTTGAGTTGATCACATTGAAGCACATTGCTGCGGTGAGGGCCACCGTTTGATCTTTTTTTAGATCCCCTAATTCTTGGCCAATGAAATATAAAGAATAAATTGAAGTCCCTTGTTACAAGATTTAATCTAACAATGAGGGACATGAAAATGGTTCAGAGACCGATACTTGACTTTAATATGAAAATATGGTCACTCACAGGTGACACATGGGTAACTTTATGGTGAAGGTCACATCCTGTGGCTCAAAGTAGTAGAAATTTGAGGATTTTTTGGTTCATTTTGGGTCAAATACTACATTGTAGAGAATTTAGAAAATAGCTGAATGGAGTAATGCATCTTTAACATATAACACGTCATATATAGTTTATAATAAACACCTGCAATAGAATTATAGCATTTGAAAATCACTGCGAAAAGAAAACTTTAGAGGTGAAAAAATAAAAAACTGGGTTTTGTGCCTTATCGACCTAATAAATAAATGAAAGATGAATTTGTAACACATTTTCCAGTTTTCTTGTTCACAACCATAGACTGTGTATAAAAGATGGGCATAGCCTTTGCATCTGAAAAATCAAGTGCTTTCTGATACTCAGGAAGTGGTAACTCCTGGTGTCTAAAGGAAGTACAGAAGTCTAAGGGCTCCCTTGCTCTGTGACCTCAGCTGACATTTTTCTGATGAGTCACTATCAGTTCAGATAACAAGGTTATGCTTTAGTTCCAGCCTGATTTTGACTGACACATTGCAATCCTGTGACTGTGCAGTCCTGCTTAATTTCACAGTTTGCCATAAAAAAGACAAGATGTCTACAGCAGAAACACTCCTCTAAAGTTTGCAAATGAACGAATGGCATCACAGTGGCTACATCTGTCCATCTTTTATATGACGTCTATGGTCACAGCCACACCTTGCCTCTTCTACATACACTAATTTGCCTCTATGCAGATGATTAAAGTCTACAAAGTTACTGACTGAATCTGAAAGGCATTGACAAACTGGCTTTTCCATGCAGCGACCCAGGTTATGTGTGTTTTTACAGACAAAAAGGAGATAGTGGTAGGTTACATAGCAGCTGACAATCACATGAAACAGTAGACAGTGGAGCAAGCATAGACAGCAGCAGCTATCAGCAGCAGGTCAAGTATTATCAAATTGTTATGATCACAGTAACAGATACACAGAGGCAGGCAGAGGAAAATCCAATCAGACAGTTTACCCTGGCAGGTTTGTAGGGCCCGACCAGCACAGTACATTTGTGTCCCATAGTCATGCTGGCAGCATAGGATATTATTATATTTGGACACAAATGAATTTCTGTCTGCGATATTTTCCAGATTATATTTGCAGTAGTAACAAAGAGCAGATGTTTATCTGTCGTAAAGGTAAATATCTTAAAAGCTGATTAAAACAGAAGCTGTTCTGGATATATCTGTCGGGCCCCGGTTATTTCGGATTCACAGGCGACAGGATCGAGCACCAAGCAGGCAAAGAGCCATGCATACAGGAAGACAAACATCACTACTTCTTGCTATCCTAGCCTACAATCACTTTTCTTTAAATTAGCTCCATGTTATTCATAATCTTCCCTGTAGTTCACCAACCTTCCAATGGGGGGAGCTGTGGCGACGAGGACTCCTGGTGGTCTGAGTGTGCAGGGAGAGAGGGAGGGGCTGCTTGGGTGATGGGAGGAGGGGGTGTGGCTGAGCTAAGGGACACTGGTACGCATTTGGGGGGAGTGTCTGGTGATGACGATGCAGGGGTGGCTTCTTTCTTACAGGAAGCAGCTGAGGAATTAAGAGGTGTGGCTGAAGTGGTAGAGGATGCAGGACCGGCGGTTCCCGTGGAGGCCACTGCTGCTGTTCTAACAACAGGAGTGGCCTCCGAATTACTGGGGGTAGCTGTGCAGGACATTAGTGTGGCTGAGGGGATGAAAGGCTTGGCATCGACGTTGAGGGCCGATCCAGCTATGGCTGCTGAAGGGTATGTTTCTGCTGAAGTTAAAGGTGATGGACTGGTGGACACAGTGGGGGGAAGGTCTGAAGTGCTCTTGAAAGGGTTGAAATCAGAAGCGGCTTGTGAAGCAGGGACAGTGGTTTCTACTGGGGTTGACTTTGTGAGGGAAGCAGGAGCAAGTGAGGCTGTGTTGGTGATGGGGGTGGTTGTCTGGGAGTCGGGAGTGGAACCCGGTGGGGTCTGGAGAACTGAATCAAGGAAAGAGAAGGTCTGGGAGACAGGGCTTAGGTTGTCCCCTGTCATTAGTGCTAGGCTACCGCTGACATCCCCAGCTAAACTATTCTTGGTGACTGTACTAGCAGCTGTGCTAATATGGTTTTCAGGTTTGGCTGACATTCTCTCTTCAATGGGCTTTTGCCCATTTTTAACAGACACAGAAAAGTCATCTAAACACATAGGCTCGTAGGAGCGTGAAGACAAATCTGATACTTGGCCAACATGGGAACAGTTGGTAAAACTTGTGGGTATCTGTTCAGGGGCAGAAGGTAGAGTGGGGCTGGGGATGGAGTTTGGAGCTTTGGGATCACTAGAGCCAATGTCAGCACCTGCAGCCCACTTAGGGGCAACTGTAGCTGGTGTGGGAGAGACAGGCTGCTGTGGAGCTCCCCACTCCTCTGGAAGTCTTGCCCGACTCTTAGTTTTTCTGCCTTTTACCCTACCCCCTCCTCCACTCTCTCTGATCTCCCACTCCCAGTTCTCCTCCTCATCTTCGTCCTCCTCCACCTCCCTTCTGCCTTTATCCTGCATCCTGCTGATGTTATTCTCCTGGCTATCCAAGAAGTCGTAGACCTCATCACGGCCCTTCCTCTTCTTCTTCCGTCGCCGCTGCTGCTGCTTGCCGGCTTCATTCCCCGGCCCTGCTCTGTCAGGGCTGAGGGGTTCAGAGTTGGAGGATGTAGCACTGCTGTCATCCACTGAGC
This sequence comes from Perissodus microlepis, assembly GCF_051167445.1. NCBI lineage: Eukaryota > Metazoa > Chordata > Actinopteri > Cichliformes > Cichlidae > Perissodus > Perissodus microlepis. The sequence goes on along the minus strand of NC_140478.1, from coordinate 4,724,070 downwards.
CGCTGGGAGAGAGGATGGGAGCTGCCGAGGGGGAGGGTTTTATAAGAGGAGGAACCAATCACATACTGTGTCAGAGAAACACCTGATAAAAAGCCATCAGATTATGGTTACTATAGCTGTACTTGTTATTTCAGGTTTAAATCTGATTTAACTGGGTGTACCAGCTATTTTGGTAAATAACTCTTGCATCTATGACAGTGAAAGTAAGTTGATGTAGTGAACATAATAGGATTACTCTAAATTCATGTTGAAATATGAGTTTTTATGAAATAAGCTAAAGCAGACATTTTTTCCCCCTCTTACGCAGTTGGGTTAACTTATGCAAGATATGTATCTTACCTTAGAAAGGGTTTCTGTGGTTTCACAAGAGCACTCAGTGGTGCTTGATATCCTAAGTTGTGCTTTCCAGGCTGACATTTCTTAACTTCATCAAAGCCCCCAGTCTGTTATGTCTAGCATTGCCAGACGCTGCTATACAATCAAAATGATTTAACGACCATTGTGGTTGACGATACGTTAAAGAAGCTACACAATTTTAGGCTAAAAACAAACTGTAACCAGCAAGCTGTCTTGTTAATAGTGCTCTTTAGTGGGTGCATTACAAGAGCTTAAGCCCTCACTGTCCTTACTGTTGCACTGACTACCTGTCCTTCAACATGATTCAGGTAGTTTTTTGTCTAAACCAAAGTAATTAGAGTAGTTTGCATCCAGAGTATTCCCTGATGTGTGCTACATGTGAGAAAGGACGTGTGTGAAAACTACGCCAACATAGCTAACTAAAAATTGTTCGAAGTTCAGGTTTGATAATAGCTACAGACTCTACAAAAGAAAAATACCACATTTAGGCAGTGCTACTTCTTGGTCCTTTCAAGTTGCACTGAGGGCAGCCTACTCTTTAGGCCATCTTTGGGTACCAAAAAGGTATCACATGAGTCCCTGGATGAGGACTACATGACGAGAGTTAACTTCAGTAGATATCTCTGCAATGCAAGTAAGAGGCATCTCTGACATTCAGTGATAGCTTTTAGTTCTTGCCATCCTGTTAATAAGTTCAATTATGCACATTAATTGAGCAAAGCTGGACTAATTTCCTACTAATGTTAACTTTGTTTATTTGTAGAGATAAGTGGCTTCTATGAGTTTATCTTACTGAATTATACTTATTGTCATTGCTTAACAAATACTGTAAATAATAAACGTCTGTTATTACTGTCACCTGGAGCCTTGACTCATCCCCCAAAAAACAAAGAACAGACATTTTTGTGGAACATAACTTATTTTAAAATTTTACTCGTTTAAATTTATTACCTGCTGAAATATTTCGGTGTGGTGTACATACACTGTAAAATAACAACCAGATGAAGACAGATCATTTTTAGTGACATCACATGATATGGTTGGACAGGAGAAACACCTAAGCTGGTACTATAGAAGATGTATTAGCAATGCATTTGGAAAGCACACGTGGCTATATGCTATAATACGCAATAAATTCCCGCCTTGCGTACTAGTGGTATGCCACATGCCAACCAGGAAATGCACATAAAATCATGAAGTGAAATTTGTTTTGCTGGGTTGGTTTCCAGTGATAGTAACCATAGTCTGACTGCTCTTAGGCTCTTTTTAGGCACAACATTTTCAACAATTTATTGCAGTAAGTTGTATGTGATGGTGCCTGCTTTTATAAATACATTCAACCTGTATTTGCTTTACTCACCTGTTGTTTTGTCTATGGTTCTGTAAAGACTATAATAGATCATACGTGCATAAAACGTTTTATAGATGCTGTTTTACACCAGGCATTAGATATATTTGCTTGGTGTCCCAGCTGCCTGGATTTGACTGGATATACTGTTAACTAAAATTTCACTGACAACAACGTTTGAGGGAACCTTTTAGGACCAAGTTAGACTGTGATTGACATGCACATTTGTGTGCATGTAGGGTAATGTTGTTTTTAGTTGTTACTCTTTTATGATAATAACTATAATGTAAAATGAGAGGAAGTCAAAACTGAAAGTTGGTCATATAGTTTGGTGTAGATTTCTGTTTTCCAAATTGCCAGTGAAGTCTGAAAGGAAGTGCCAGTCAACCAGTAAATGTGTGATGCAAGTGTCCTTTTGCACAAATATGCATAATTCTCAATATTTAAACATCATCATCACCACCATCCAGGATACAAAGTTGATCTTAGAGGGAGGACGCACACACGCCACAGAAAAATAAGCACACTGTGAGAGCAATGCAACCTTGAAGCAACTTAAACAGACAAATATACCAAGCACAGTTAACACAGGATCTAGCATGCAAGAACAAAATTAAAAACATGCGTGTCTACTAAGTGCACATTCAAACGCACTCAAATCACATTAAGCGTTAGGAACGCACTGCGGAATCACAAAACGATCAAATGGCAGACAAAGCAAAAAATGTTCAGCCTGCACTGAAATGATCTTCTTATTTGTCTGTTCCCACTATCTTCTCTTATTTGAGGAATGAAGGCATCGCAGTTGGCTCTGGCTTTTTCCTCTGAATCCATATTTCTCAATTATTACTGACAAGCACGTCATCAGCTCAGAGAGAACAAGAAACAGAAAGATGAACAGACAGAAACAGGCAAACTGTAAAACAGTCTATGACTGCTCATCGGCTCTTCTTCCAGTCTAAAATATTATTATTTTTTCTAGTTTTCATCATCCTAACTGCAGTCTTACATCACTACTTATTAATGGAAATCCAGAAAAAGGTGCAATCCTCTCTAAATCTGGCACCTTTCCCAGCATGGTTTAATTGATTGACTTGGCTATTTTCTCCCAACGACCTGATGCTTGCCCTGCTATAAACAACACTAAGGGAAGACAAGACCAGGGATATTATCATCTATATTTAATAGGATAACATATTTAATGGGAGTACTTCTTAATCTGGACTCTGGCAAACCGCCATGAAATACATTAAGGTTGGAGCATGGGCTGCTTTGAACACATGACCCATGCAAAAACACAGTATGAGCTGTAATTTGCCAAATTCTATTTAAGGTTTACCGCAGACAGAGCAGGAGCACAGTGGACTGCAAGCCTTAAACACAGGATAGTAAACGCAGATGAACAGAAGCATGTTTGGAAAATGTGTCATCAGTATCCTGCAGAAATATCCCCACACTGAGTTGTAGACACAACTTAAAAAAACACACAGAATTTGTGTTATAAATGACTATTTTTCATACTTATAAAGCACCTCAGCAATGACACTTCCATGAATATAAATTCCTAAATCGTGCCTATGCCTAGACAGATCCAATTTAATCCCCCTGTGAAAAAAAGTAACTTTAAGTAACATGTTTTTGTTTTTTTGCTCTTTTATTGTTGCTTCATTGGATACCCAGTGATGTGAGACAGGAGGAAGTGGAGGGGCATGACTCGCCATCACCCCAAATCTGGGTTTCTGTTTTCTGCCTGCCGACAGGGATGAGTTATTCATGCTCACTGAAGCTTAAAGATAATGTGGGACAATCAAAAAACTAACTTTTAAGATGTTTCTGGCAACTGTGTCGACAGGAAATTATGATTTCAGCGTCAATGGAATGACATTACTGCTTTCTCACTTCGTACTTACAGTTAGTTAGAGTGCGTCTTTGCCTCTGGACACCACCACAGTGGGTTTTAAATAATTAAATCAAAATGTGACTAAAGTGTAGACTTTTATTCAAGGGTTTTACAAAAGGATTGCACTAATTGTTTAGGAATTACAGATGAATTACATTAGGAATTCTACACTACATAGGCCCCCATTTTCTTTCTGTTTTTAACGCCTGGATGAAAGTCTAGACGAATATCTTACTTCTTTGCCTTGAGAAAATCTTTTCTTTTGCAGCAGACTGTTGATTTAGCCACTCTGAAAGTGTTTGCTAGCTTTTTTTATCTCTCTGACAGGTTTATTTGGATTTGTCAGTCTGACGATGGCCTTTCCTCACTTGCATCAGTATCTCATTGTACCACATATTTGCAGTTCCATAGAGTCTCTGTCATAGAGTCTCATCCCAACACTTAATGCAATTTATTTTGTGAAACTCTTAAATTAAACCCGAAAGTCTGCACTTTTGTCACATTTGCTTGTCTTTTACAGTTAACAACTGTTAAGAGAAATTGAGGGACAGCAGATGAGTTCTGAGTGAGGGGACAAAGACCTAGTTTTGGTTTTAGGTGTTGCTGGCTTCTGCTGTTCCACTTTTACACTATTAACTGCTGGGACACCAGATAAGAACACACCCACCTGTTTTCTTGATTTTACAACAAGGAAAAAAAACAAACCTTGAAAATGAATATAAATAATATCATTTTTAGCACACATTGGCACAGACTATTTTGTAATGCTCTAACTTAAATAAGAGGTTGTTTTTTTTTTTTTGCACAGTCAAGCCAGAATAAAAAACAACGATCCTAAATAAGAGAAAATTCCAGGTTTTCAGTGTACTTCTATTTATTTCTCAAACTGATTGGTTGACTGATTGATTAATTGACTGGAAGCAGCTTTAAACGAAGTATAATTTCTATTCACTACTTTACTGACTGTATTGTCAAGCAGGAAGGTTACATTTTTCTCAGCTTTTTTCACCTTGGTTATGTAAAACCGTGTTTCCCAGCCTTTTGGAGCCACGGCGCATATTTCACTTTAGAAACATCACACGGCACACCACCAAAAAAAATGTCACAAAAAGCATTTTGATAATTTTCCCCCGCAGACCAAGTATAGCTCGGTTTGTCCCCAATATACATTTTTTGCTTTCTTGTGACCACTGCTCATGCTAGGGCCTTCATCTGGGTCGCTTAGAGCAGTGTTTCCCAACCACTGTGCTGCGGCACATAGGTGTGCCATGAAAAATGATCAGGTGTGCCGTGGAAGATTATCTGATTCCACCTGATGAGTACTCTAAACGACCAGCGTGACTAACGGGCAGAACAATTACATTCTGTTCCACTAGAGGGCAGTACAACTACCTGCTCTAATTAAATGGGTTGCCAACTGCCAGTAAAACAGAAATTACATAATAGTCATGCTCTGAGACCATGCAGCTTATAATAGCAATAGATAAATATTTGAAAAGATAAAGCAGTCAATCTGACCTGAGGTCTGGAGAAAATTCTGACCCAGATGAAGGCCCTAGCATGAGTAATGGTCAGAAGAAAGCATACAAGGTATACTGGGGACAAACTGAGCCCATTCCGCTATACCTGGTGCGCGGGGGAAGATTATCAAAATGGTTTTTGTGACACTTTTGGTTTGGTGGTGTGGCTTAAGAGTCCTAATCAGGTAGAACCAGATAATCTTCCGGGGCACAACTGATCATTTCTCGCGGCACAGTGGTTGGGAAACACTGATGTAAAAGGAGAGGGACCAACCACCAATTTTCAGCCAGTAGGAGAAAGCTTCATCAATAGCCAAATAAAGCTAGCTAGCTCACAGCTTCAGATTTTTATCAGGTATTGACATAATGCACATTGTGATGTTCTTTAGCTTTCTGGACATATGTTTGTTGTCCTTACTTGAGAAGAATTTAACACAGATAAGGGTCAAAGGCTCAACAAACTGTAATTATCTGCAAAATATGTTAGCTGCTGCAACAATTGTGGTGTACAAATGCATCCATTACAGTAGCCTTTAATGGCTAACAGCTGAGCTCACCTTTGGTTTTAGAAGAGCAATTTTGAAAGTATCTAGTATATATTATGAAGCGCCTTGAGGCGACTTTTGTTGTGATTTGGCGCTATATAAATAAAATTGAATTGAATTGAATTGAATATTCATCTGTGTCACTGATGCATCAGATCTGCTGAGAGACAGGGACTTAACTCAATAGAAGCTGTTACATAACTGTTAGCTGGCTTTAAGCTAGAAGGACTATCTTTAGTACACCAACAAGCAGAATACAGAAAGGCTAATGAATAAAAATATTACTAAATGTTTAATAAGTTCTGCCTAAAATGGAAACTTGGAAAGTCAGTATAAGAGTTCAAGTGTGGGCTTTAGAGCCCTTTAGTTGTTTTTTTGCAGGCCATTTTCTTTTGACTCTTAATAGCAGGGTTTGATTTCTGGCTGAATCTGGAGTTAGATGTAGATGACAACATAATGAAGACATATAAAAGCATTTGCAGGAGAATATGCATGTTTCTATTCTAGTTTCTAAAATGTAATACAATTACATGAGCAGGAAAACTCTGATACACTGCTCTGGGTTTGTGTTTCTGTTACCTGGCAACAACAAATTTAGTTGACACCCAGTTGCTACTGATTATGATAAACATTAAAAATTCATAATAAAGACAACTAGAAATGTCATGTGGTGTACTAAATCTATGTTAGGCTACTATTTTCTCTTCACTGCAGGAACTAATGAACACTGTGTGGAGCTATATTATTTAAAATGGTCACTGTTTCATTTGTCTGTTGATCCAGTTTGTCGATTGATGATAAGGACAGTAGCCGGGTGCACAGAGTGTAAAGCAATAAGGTCACCAGCAACAAAACAGCAGAGCTGGGAGTGTTCCAGTGACGGTGAAAACTAGAAAAGACTGCCCTCTGCTGCTGAAAGCATGGCCTGTGTGATCAGGGTGTTACTTCTCCTGTCACCACTGTTCCCTCCTGCTCTGCCTTTGCGTCTCTTCAGTAGTATTAAAGCAAGAATAGCATAACATCTCAGCTTTTATTAAATTAAATGTGATGTTCACGGATTTAGACTTTTACGTTTGAGCTGCAGCTCCACTTGTTGCTATAGCTGTGTTAGAAATGCAACCAAACCCATTTGGTCTGGGAAAGTTTATGAGTCCTTTATATATTATCGATATTAAAGTGAATCAATATTAACATTTTGATTCACTGGTCCTTCACTCCCCCCTCCCCTGCTGCCCCAGAATGCAGTATTACGTGCAACCAAGCTCCAGTGTGATACCTGCAGAGTGATTCATGGAATGGATTCCCATGCCACCGGAAGAAAATGGATCGCTGCTTTTATAGGGACTGCTCCCACTGGTGTTACTGATGGTTTTGCTTTCCACACCAAAATGGCTTGAACTTTTCTGGGTGTCCATAGCTGGACTCATTCCAGTCTGGCCAAGAGTAGTGCTCATACTGGTCTGGAAGGGTGGCATGCTGGACCCCATGGTCCCTCCAATCCCAGGTTGAGAAAAGCCTGATGGAGAGAAACAGCAAGGAGCTACATCACCAACAGGAAGCTGTCTGTTTGAATGTTGTATACTTTATATACTCATACCACATGCAGCTGGGAGAGAAGTTAAATACTGATGGTAACGTTATATAAACCACAAGAATTGTAAAATAATGTCCTTTGACCAGAAGAGGCCAAAGTGCAGAATGCTGACTGCCATGTTTGGCAAAAACCAAACCTGGCATATTAGCACAAATCCCTCATTCCAACTGTCAAGCACTGTCTTGGAAGGGTGATGATTTAGCCTTGTTTTACCTTTCAGTCACTGAGAAAGCTAAGAACGCCTCTCTATAAAAATGTAAATTATAGTCAAATGTGAGGCAACATGTCCAAGAGCTAAAATTAGGTAATGCAATAGGACAAGGATCCCAAGCACACTAGCAACAACACAACGGTGAAAAGGAAAAGAATTAAGGTGATGCAAATACCCAGTGGAAACCTCAACCTGACTGAAATAGTGAGGAAGGAACTTAAGAGAGCTGTGCATAAGCAAATCCCAGCAAAGCACAATGAACTGAAGCGATGTTGTAAAGAAGAGTGTGAAAAAGATTCTCCCTCTTGGGGTGTACCTCCTATGAACACCTTCTCTGTCACATGTAATTAATTCAGTGTCTAAGTGGTTTGTCTGCTCGGAGATTAGCTGCCCACATCTCTTCAATAGGTTTGTAGGCTGCTGTGTTGCACTGACAGAGAGGTAGAAACTGTTTGTAGTGTGATGACTGTGTGTGTAAAGTAGGCATGTTTCAATTATTGAAAAAAAAAGACTTCAATTCTGAACTGCACAACTGCAGAGGTTTCTCGGATGAGAGGTGAAATGATAAAGCTTTCAACCCCAAGAATATTATCCCAGCTGTTGGAGCATGGTAGTGGTAGCATCATGTTCAGGGGCTGTTTTGTACCAGTGGCACAAGTACACAGAACAGAGTGGATGTAATTGTGAATGAGGCAGACTCACATAGAAGCCAGTGGTGAAATGGATGAAATGCATCCAATTATAATTCTGCCAAACGCCTTTACAGCTTTTGATTAGTACTAAAAGTGCCTGGTGACAGTAAAACTTACTAAGGCATATTTAAACAAACATTAGATATGCTATATGCAGGATTCTGACCATGTATGTGCAATTTTAACCCCATTTTTATTTCAAAACCGCCACAATAAAGTAAATACCAGAATCTGCACCAGATTCTTAAGTCTTTTTATTTTATTTAGATTCAAAGCAAGAAGAGACAAAATACAGTGACCTGCTACTTAGTTTGCAAGGTATTCATGGCACAGAAGGTGAAAAAGTAAAATGGACCTAGAAATGAGTCAGGCTTGCTGCTGTCCTTTGTCTTGTTCAGGCTCCACTGATCTGTCATCCCACGCATAGGACCTGACCAAGAGAAAGAGCCGGACAGACAGAGGCAAAGAAAATTGGCAAATGGAGAAAGGACAGTGGGGACCGAGAGTCAAAGAGAGAAGCAAAATGAACAGAGTGGAAAAAAGAAGAAGACGACGAGGAGCAGGAAGAAATAAAGCAGTGGGACAGAACATAAACAAACAAATGGGCAGAACAAATGTCAACCAATGCAAATAAAATCAGCATCTAACTCTACCTGCATTTTATTTTGGTGCATGGAGTAACAAAAACTGAATACAAAGATATATATGCAACAAAAAATGTACAAAAGCCTCAAACACCACACAGTAATGGTTTTTGACAGGATACTTGAAAATTGATGTTTTTTTCCTCACTGTTTCCTTTGTCCATGATTCCTGTGCAATTGATGCATGATAATAAATTGCGTTGCATACTTACTTTATAATCCCCACACCAGAGAAGATTGGAAAATGCAAAGTATTTGCTCAGTAAAGTGGCTGCAGGTTAACCAACTAGAGATTTCAGCTTTTCTTTCAAAGGAAAAACATTCCTCTATGCATTTTAACAAGCAACAAATCCTGAATGAGGTACAGTAACCTCAATTTATGGTATAAATTGGTAACTTTGGTACGTAGGTCAACTGCTGAAGTCTTCTGTTAGCTTCAAACTTTTTAACGGCTACATTTTGAATTTAATTCACATATGGTAGAGCAGGTCATCTACTAATTGGTAGACTGATGGTTTGATCCCTGGCTGCTTCAGTCAGCATGCCAAATATCCTTGGGCAAGATATTAACCACAAAGTTGCTCTCTGATGTATCCATCGGAGTGTGAGGGTGTGTGGATGTTAGATAAAAAGCAGTTACATAAAAAAAGCACAGAAAAAAGTGCTTGTGTGAATGGATGTGAAGGGGTGAATGATGCAATGTGATTAGTGAGAGCTTGATTTGTCAATCACACGCCATTAGCCAATGAGCATACCCTGCATAAACCTCCTTTCTGACAATTTGAATGACCAGATTTTAGAAAATGCCCTGGATGACTGAGCCCAAAATGAATCACCAGTGTTTACAGAGGTTTTCTCCTGTAGGCAGAGTGATAAAATTACTATCTACTACATGACTTTCAGTCCATTCACCCTCACCAGACAGGTAGTCAGAGCTGAAGGCAGGCTGTCCTGGTGGGTCTTGGCGTCCTCCTGATGACATCATTGATGACATCATCCCTGGACCTGAGGAAATAAAGAGCATTATCACTGTCATCCTCAACTGAATATATAAGAATATAACGACTGTCTCTTTAGTTTTCTAATTTTAGATTTGCAAAGCGTATCTGTATATGAAGAACCTTTCTTACAGCTTTATGTTTTTCATTACACTGAACAGGAGATATATTTATTTTTCTTTGTTTTACTTTTGCACTAGTTGTAGTTTCCCATTGTCCCTATCATACAGAGGTCCTTTTAGAGTGCTCCACATGGAGAGCGAGACAGTGCACCTCAGTCAGTCTGTATGTAGCTCTGCTCTGTCAGATGTCTGCCCATCAAACGGGTGCTGCTTCCCAAATCCTGCCTCCACATGCTGTGTGTGTCTGTGTCCTATCATTTGACAGTGAAGCAAGCAGACACAACACACTGCTGAAGGGACTATCACCATGGTTACGCAAGGAGAAGATGACAGCATCTGTGGTTCCCCTGGCAACACAACCTGTCAACAGACGTGTCTTAGAGGATCGATGCATGTTCCCAACAGCTGAGGCACACGCCAGGACTGAACTAACACACTCACAAGCGCATATACAAGACAGAAACATCACCACTATTACAAACACATGGGACACGAAGAGCCAGACTTTCTTAGCTCCTGCGAGTGCTGCAAAAGGAAAGAAGCTGAAAGGGTAATATAATCTGTTAAGTGAAATAAATGGAGGATTTGCATCCATTAATTCCCCTTAGCAGCCGAAAATAAAACTAGCTTAACATAATAATTTTGTCATCTTAACAATGAAACACGAGCATTAACTAAATAATACAATATTTACTCTACCAGTGGCCATTACATCATTAACTCCAAGTCTGACTTGCACAGTTATTTTACTAACAATCACAAAACCATGTTGAACAAATAAAACCAGCTGTCACTTATAATTCTATATAAATATTACAAAATAAATCACTATATGGTTTCAATGAGATCTACTATGGTGGTGGATTCTAACATATAGTGCATATAATATATAATACAGTCAACTAATACATAACTGAGGCTTTCCATTTACAAAGGTCTGCCAAAGGGGAGAGGATGAACTGAGGGGCTGCACCAAGAACCCAGAATAAGATAAGTATTATTAGGAACATGCAAAGGTACTTGAGTGCAATCCAAAATGAAAATAGCTGAAGCTGAGAGAAGCTGAAATAAAATGAACTGTGATCTTTGCTTCTTGCACAAACAGCACAAATTCTAATATGTATCTGTCCGTGGTCCTGAAATACACATATAAAAACTGGCACTGCAGCTGAAAACCAAAACTGACTGAAGCTGCACGTCACAAATGGCTGCTTTGTGCCGAAAGTAAAACATATTGTTGCTTTGTATACCTGAATGCACATGCATTGGTTTTGACTGAAAAGCTGTTTTTTTTTTCAGATGTACTGTGGGGAAACAGGGACGCATACTTTTGGCTCTGGCCCAGTAGCACTGTAATGGTGGATACTATGAATAATTAACAAGTGTGCATTAAAGGGAAGCTTTGGTCCACTGGATGAGTGTGTCTCTGAGAGCCAGTGTTCCTTTGTGTCTGCAACCATTTTTGGAGTATAGAGCAGCACACACAGAAACACACACAGAAGCACTAACTGCAGAGTCATTCTAGACACAACGTCACAGCTTTTTTTTTCTTTTTCTGTCTGGGTTCCCTTTGAGTAGATTTCTCTTCAGCTGCCAGTCTCCCATATTTTTTTTCCCCGATTACTATCACACTTTTACTTACGTTTGTATTTGTGTTATTACGAAGTTACTTAATGTGAATCGCTTTAAAGAGAAAGATGGACCTATTAGATGATCCACATCTCAGTGATAATTTGGAACCAAATCTGACATGTTCACCGCTTAGAAAACGAAGCTACATTTCCAACAAAGGAACTTCCTTAAACTTTCAATGAACCTATGCTTTGCCACTGCATGAACCAGCTGATCCGAGCAGAGTTGGGAAAACTGCCCATAAGAAAATAAATAGCTACACATAATACAATTTTAAGGAAATCTGTTTATGTTTTGTGTCTAGTGAAAAAAAGCAAGTATATTAGAAGAACAGATTTCTGTTATTCAGAGTCACCAGATATCTATGTCAGTGACTTTAACACGCACTACAGATCCTCTGGATAATATAACCAACGTGAACAAGCTAAATGTGTCTTGTCTAGTCATTTTGTGTTTATATTAAATATTTAATCTAGAGACCTAGTTCACAATATCATCAGAAAAGTGGTGAGTGAAGCAGGAAGCCAAGGAAACAAAAGACTTCTGTACAACTGGAAGTCCAGAAGAACCACCTTCTGCTGGCCATTAGAAAAATTGCAGGTTTAAGGCGCTTCTGCATTGTTCATCCATCTTTTATATACAGACTATGTTAACAAGTTTAGTTGCTGTTAAGCTTTCCTCAGAATCACTGATAAAAAAAAATACATACCAAATCAATGAAAGGTAACTTTATTTGTTTTCTTTCCTTTTTCATACAGCATAAGATGCACATGCACATGTTTACAGTACATCGATTGAAATAAATTGAAGCATTTGTCACCGAGAAGCTATGGGTGCTACATAGATATAAGGTGCATGCAGCCGATAGACTTATGTGAGTAAATGATAAATATGTTTTATTGTTTTATGTCTGAAAAGTTTCACTGTTCTTCCCTCCTCTTGTATCCCCTACTTCTAAGACACAGACACACACACGCACAGCAGCAGCAGCAGCAGCAGCAGCAGCATGTGCGTGCAAGCACAGTCAGAGGCCAGACAGCCCTCTGAGGATAGCAGCCAGTATCAAGCCTCAAGGTCAAACACCTCCTTTTTTTCAAACATTATTTTTATGTCATTTCTGCATCACTGGACTGGAAGCCCTTTAAAATTTTCTACCAGCAGAAACAAGCCAAAAACATAGCAGCAGGGAACCACCACTAAAATAGCCCTCACTGCATAGTTTGAAGGAATCCAGTTTGATGGGCTTCCCACTGTGCTGTACACAGGCTTATTGCACCACAGTGTCTGGCACTTTTGCGCCTCTTATTTAAACTATCTTTAGCTGTTATGGAGGGAAGGAAATCACTTTAAAAGCCAGGTTAAAGTCACAGTCCAACTGATAAAAAATGCACTACTCTGGAACATATGCAAATCAGATGGCATATACCAATATAACAGACAGATGACATACATATTCATGTGAGAGATTGATATAACAGGTGAGGCTAAGATTCAAGACTTTTATACAAAAACAACCTCTCAAAATAATTGTACTGCAGTGTAAATGAGACAGTTAGTATGATAATGACTTTAGATGACAGTCAGCAATATCACGCTTTCTGTGCTTGATTTGTAATAAAGCATTTGTTGCAGCTCAGTTGCAATGCTTTTAGATCAGCTGGATTAGGAGATCTCAATGCCAGTTCACGTCAGCTTTCTTTTGACTTTCATTTAAGCTGTCTAGGTCTGCCTAAAGGTGCAGTGCATCTGCATACCACATTGCAACCCAAATTTCCAGTTCTTTAAAAGGATTAACATTGTTCAGGTCCTATAAAAGCACAGATGTGAACATCTCTGGAATACCACTTTAAGGTTGTTGAGAAGGAAGCCACAACTCAAACATTTCTTCTGCAATGTCATAGTGCATATAGTGCTGCCTGCTGTGCAGTGCCTCTGGGGTGGTTTGGGCTTTGTTAAGTGCACTTTTTCCCATCGTGGACCGTATCTTACAGAGGTGAAGGTAACCATCCACCAATACTGAACTGAGATGCACTTCCGCTCTATTCAAGAGTAACGATTCCAGATAATTGCATCCAGGCTGAGGGCAATCCTGCTGCTGTATTTATAGACATCTCACGGGTCAGTTTAGGAAGTTTAGTATGAAAGTAGTCCTGAACAAGAATCACTCAGAGAGCACTAACCTCCACCAAAGCAGATCACTCTCTGGACAGTATTTACTGGACAGTAATTATTTAAGAGAATATTAATGCATTTTGTTTATTGATTTTGTTTTCTTTGTTCTTTTTAAATTTACTTTAAAAAGTTTATAGTGAATTAGGAATAACTCGTTTAGGGCCAACTTAAAGAAAAGGCAAAAATGTAAACGTGAGGTCAGAGGTCAAATGTTTGAATACAAACTATATACATGTGATATTTAGAATCCTTATATACGAGTACAGTATAATTTCCTAAAAGGAAATGGTGTGTTAGTCTTGAAAAAGCTATTGTCTAATTTTCCTCTTGATTGTGAGTTCTCTGCTGCATTTGTCTCTCTCACTGGTTGGTACTCCTGCCACCTCTGTGCACTGCTTTGTGTTTTACTTTATTTGTAGGTTCAAATAAAAGATCATTTGATATTACTGCCAGCTTCAACACCTGAGTGTTCCCTGACCTGTGACATAAAATGAAAAGATATGATTAGTCTTGAGCAAACTCTTAATCTGACTCATTTTTCAAATTTGTTTTGAAATGCAGTCAAATGCTTTCAAAGGGGCCCGCCTATTATAGAAGGGAGCTTAGAACTAGGTAAGATGTGCAAATCACAAGGGAGTACAGCTGGGACAGTATTTTACCCCCAAAATTGAGAGATCTTTTACCATCATCTTTCCGATGTTATCATGCTGTCTTTGGCCTGTTTCTGCTACCTGCCACTAGTTTGTGGAGCTAATATTGGCACGCATATGCTGCTAATATTCGCTCCATACCAAGGACGGAAGAGGTTAGAGTCAAACTGCTGCAGCACATTCTCAGTCACAGCTGTCACTATGTCTGGAGAGACACAAGCACTTAAGAGTCGAGTTTAAAGTTTAAAGGAGCGGACAAGAAAGCCAAGAAGGCAATGGATAGCACTGGGATGTAAAAGAGAGGAGAGAGAAATGGTAATGGCGGCAGTGAGCTATTAGAGGTTGTAAAGCACAAACATTTTTAAACTGAAGGATCAATTGTAATTTAATTATAAATATATTATTGTTTGTTATTGTTTAGTGTTGATGTGAATAAATATAAATAAACATGATGATGAAGATAAGCGACAGCTTGCCTGCCCAAGTTGAAAACACAGGTTAGATTTATTGTAATGGCAGGTGTTTCCTTCTGTAAAGATGGCAAAAGCCTTCTAAAAGCACTGAGTGGTAGTGATTTTACAGGATGACATGAAATTGCATTGCATTTCCTTAAATTCATATTCTCTGGCTAGTGTTTATCTGCTGTGTGTACGTGTTTAAGTCAAATAAAGCAGCGTGCCTGAAGATGTATGGTGCATGAAGGACTAAGTTTCAGGCCTCTATATTATATAAGTCACAAACCTTTAAAGAATTGCAAACAGCTTTATTTTGAAATAAGACACTGGACTTCGTTTTTGGCAAGAACTGCACAAAAACAAATGTGCTAAGGACCCTTTTGACTGCATGCCCTGTGTCTTGGTCTGCTGAACCTCAAGCAAGGTAAACGGAGCGAAGGACAGAGGCTGGGAAAGAATGCCCTCAGGGGAACTTCATTAAATAACCTCTGTAATGAATTAAAAGATGAACTAGTGGTTGAGATTTGCCTGCTTCCCTAGACTCTCTTATACCTTTGTGTATTAGGATTCATGATCACATGCGGGCACATCAGGAGACGCAAAACGCCAATTCCCAGAGTTCGTTGCTTCGGGCAGAAGCACTGCTGATGTGGCCGAAAGACATGAGGAGGTGAGAAGTGATTCTGAAGAGCAGCCAATGCAGCTCAGACCCTCTCATCAAACCCCCGCTGAACACCACCATAGATTAGCTGCCGGTGAGTGCTTATAATGCATAAGAAGGGTCACATGGGACATCAACTCCTCTCCCATGTGGCCAAAATGTTGCACCTTTACTTTAATGATTGCCTGTTGCAAAAATGTAATGTTTCCATGGTCAGTGCCCTGGATGGTCAACACCTGACGTCACTCATAAGACCAATTCTGTCACTCTCTCCCTTTCGGGTAATCACATGGAGCAGAATAGTTTCTACATGTTCAAAGCACCTCTCACACCTCTCATTCTGGATCACCCCAGCTATGTTTACACAACCCCTGCATTGATTGGAACAAACACTGGATATCCAGCTGGTTCCCAGCTGGATGCATCTCTGGCTGGTCTGAGACTGCAGACATCTGGGATTTCAGTCTTGTCTTGCCTCTGACCCAACTAACCTCTCCCAAAGTTCCCTTTCAGTGGTGTCACCCAGTCAAAGCTGCATTCAAACTTCTTAAAAAAAAGTTTTGTTGCAGTCTCTCTTTTGCAGAACAGAACGACGACATCCTCACCTTGCAGGAGTTGAGACACTGGCTCGAGGGGACCGCGCACCCGTTCATAGTCTGGATGGATCACAAGAATCTAGCCTACCTACAGACAGCTGAACAGCTTAATGCCTGACAAGCCAGGTGGGCCCTGTTTTTTACCCATTTCCACTTTTCCATAACTTACAGACCCAGTTCCCACAACATCAAGCACGATGCTCTGTCACAGCAATACTCCAGCTCTGAGGACACGACCGGAGAAACGACTATCTTGCTTCCCTTTTATAGGAGATTGAGTCCGCTATCCTGGAGGCCCAACAGTCTGAACTCGACCCAGGTAACGGCCCGCCTAGCCGGCTCTTCATTTCTGCTTCTGTATAATCTCAGGTATGCCACTGGGCACACATAACTAAATTTACATGGCATCCTGGCATCCATTAGACTTTCCCCTTCCTATAGCATCTCTTTTGGTGGCCTACACTGATAAAGGATGCTAGAGAATATTTCTCTTCCTGTTCTATCTGTGCACAGAATAAGTCTTCCAGCTTTCCTCCTGCAGGTCTGCTCAGGCCCTTTCCAACTCCTGGACAACCCTGGTCCCACATCACTCTCAACTGTGTGACTGGTCTGATCCCTTCCAGTTGAAACACGGTAATACTCACCATAGTAAATCGCTTTTCAAAAGATGCACACTTTGGTGCCCTACCCAAACCTTCCGCAGCACTGGACATGGTTCAGCTCCTCACAGACCGCATTTTCTGCCTCCACAGGATCCTTCTTGACATTGTCTCCGATCGCGGCCCCCAGGTCTGGAAAGAGATCTGTTCGGCAATTGGCATGAAGGTCAGTCTGTCATCTGGTTTTCATCCCCAGACCAATGGCCAAGCTGAATAAAATAATCAGGAGCTGGAATCTGCACTCCATGCATTGTCTCCACCAATAACCGCGTGGACCATGCAGCTTGCCTGGGTGGAATACACTCACAATTGCATGACCTCTTCAGCAACTGGCCTGTTCCCTTTCGAGGCCTCCTTGGGCTACCAATCCCCGCTCTTTCCGGGAATAGAAGGTGAGCACTCTACCCCATCTGTTTAGCATCATTTGTGCAGGTGACGCCGTATCTGGAAGACCACGCAAGCAACCTTCCTCCAGACCAAGGAGCAAAATAAGTGGAATCAGACTCCTATACTCCTAGGCAGAAGGTCTGGCTCCTGACAAATTTTAGTGGTCCATATGAAATTGAGGCCAGATTGCGGTTAACCCCATCTCTGCTTGCGTGAAGTCTCTGCCCCCGCAACATAGACATCGACAATGCTTTCCATGTTTCCGAGCTAAAACCATATCTCTCCAGTCTTCAGTGTAAGCAACAGTCATGGGACAAGGAGGGGGTCCTCCCTGGCTCGTTGGCTTGTTTGTTGTCTTCTCTTTTCTTTTCTCTCTCTCTCTCTCTCTCTCTCTCTTTTTCTCTCTTCCCTCCTTCACCTTGCTCTTTGTTTATTTTGTTCTCCCCACCTGGGTGGTACTCACTGCGGGTTCCTCACTGCGGCACCTCCCTGGATTTTTCCCTCACTGTGGAAAGTCTGAGTTTCTGTAAGTGATTGTTCTGTTCTGTGAAGAGTGTTTGATGACTGGATGTTTGTTACCTCTCCCTGGATCCCTGGAGTCCCGTTCCTTACCAGCACCATTGTATATAGCAGTTTGTAATTGCACTGTAAATAAGCACACCTAACTGTGATAACCTTGAGACCCATATTTAAGTCCTCACTGGCAAACATGATACCTTGTGCCTATGGTGCTCAAGTTAGTGACTATTTTGTTGGTTTTAGCTTTTTCATGGGTTGACCAATATTAATATCTAGAATATCACTCCTTGCACCACAGCGCTTTAAGATTACTAAGTTTTGAAATCTTCTTGGCTAGGTTTTACTGCTGTCAGAGACAAAGTTTAGCAGTACAAAGAAGAAGGGGCAACAGATGACAGAAACCAAGCAGATGGTGCCGGGGAAAATGGGAGATGTGTTGAATTAACTGTTGTTAATATAAAAAGATACGCACAGACAAATTAACCAGAAATCACATGAATGACACAGAGCAAAAGAATGGTCTAACAGAAGTTCTACTTTCCTCTGTAGAACTCACACTCTAGGTGCTCTGTAATAATAGACGAAGCCCATAGTTAATAATGAGCATAATCAATTTAAAAAACCTAACAGGATTAAAACTTTGGGTGGAGTAAGTCCACTGTCCTATTAAAGCTGTGGCGGTGGTCTCAAATTTGCTTAGCGAGAACAGAAAGAAAACCTAGAATTTGTGGTCCATTAGTCAATAAATAAATAAATAAATACAATAAAATGTTTGGCTGTTGAAGCTTTATTAATCTAACAATAAGCTAAATATCCACTTTGGAGATGCAGTTAAAAAAAATGCATTATAATGTGTGCATTTATTGCCCTGAAAGTTTTTACACATTTTTTATTTTAATGTTTTTTGACTCTGCCATAGTAGCTTTGAATGATTGATTCAAAATAATCCTTATTTATTTCATGTTGGGCCCTAGTGCAGCCTCTCAGTTCAACCTCAGTCTGAAACAAGTTGTTTTAACTCCCCAACTCCACTAGCTAAGACAGAGGTTCCCGAAGTGTGGGGCCCACACACACACACACACACACACACACACAAAAAAAGAGCGTTTGGACACTGCTAGCATAATGGACAGATTTTTGACGGGGCTCCCACACAAACGCAAAGCAGGAGATGAAGCATCACCAGATATGTTTCCAAACCAACCTCATTCCAAGCCAAAGACAAGAAAATATGGTGAAGCATATCTTCCCTTTGGCTTCACCTGCACAAGTGCCGAGGTAGGTCTCTGTGATAGAATTAGTTTTCCCTGCGTCGGAAGCACGCGCTGGGCTCTTCAAATCACGGACAAACAGTATCCCACATTTTTTATGTTTAGTTCACAAACACTTGTTGTAATGACTAACTACTCCTGACATTTTGGAGATGTTCTTTATACAGTAAAGTTACAGTGGGATCCAAATAATATCAGGCTGATCCTGCCACAATCTGTTCCCCTGTTCAAATCACAAACAGTATCCCACAGCTGTTTATGTTTTTAAACCCATTTTGCACAGAGAGGCATTTTTGAAAAATGTATTGATAGCAATAATGAATATTATTACACAAGAAAAAACAACCACATGTAAAATAATCACACCGTGATGCCTCTGCCTTTGTAAATGGAGGGACAGTAACTGCGTGTGTATATGTAAGTGTGTAAAAACTGAAGATATTAAGATTAACAGTAACAGTATTTTGTCTCTACCTGTAATTGTAGAAATTCATCTCATGTAAACAATAACGTGGCGCACAGCGTGACGTGAAAAAAGGCACAATCCTTTAACGTTGCATGACGAACTCTGTATTCCTCATCCACACGTAAACGCAAAAATGGATTTTTAAAAAATCGCCATTTTCGTTCATTCAAAACGCTGTTTACTGGTGGACGAAAGGTCCAAACGCATAGAAACAGCTGCGTTTTCAAAAATACCGTGTAGGTGTGGACGTAGCGTAAAAGAATTAGTAGTTTATTTCATTGCTAAGTGTAATTTATTGCAGTTTACTTTTATTTGTTCAATTGTTTACTAAATGTTTGAGGTGTGAAATAAACCTCAATGGAGCTTCTGTGCTCACAGCTGGCGATGTGTGCCTTGGAGCAGGGGTGGATCTAGAGAAATTTTCTTAGGGTGGCATGAGGGTGGCAGAGAAATCAAATGGGGTGGCAAAATCAAAGCCTTTTTTTTTTCAAACACATATGCAGGTGGTGACATATGGTTAAAGTGATTCAAATGCAGTAAGTACACATGCTTTTCATATAAATATAGTCTATAACTTAATTATTTTCTGTAGCCCACATAATTTGCTTTATCTTATTTTAACCGTTTAAGACCTACCATAGAACCAAGTCCGCCAGAGCTTATATTATATTTTTATATGCTGTAGAGCCATTTTTGGGAGCTATACATCAATACAACCATTATAGCCCAAATTTTAATAATATGTATAATTAAGTGTATAGTAATTACATAAATTGCAACAAAGTGCAATAAGCTACAAAAACATTGAAAATCGTTTTTGTTTTTTTTTTAACATATATTTCTGGTTAGAGAAATTTAAGAGGCTTATCCCTCAAAACTGAAAATACAAAAAAGTTGCACAAAATAGTTTCCCACCACAGGAAATTTATTTTGAGTGTCTTAATAGTTTTATTTTTGAAATACACCAATTTTTATATACTGCAGGAAAAACGAAAATAAATATTATAATGCAAATTTGCAAAAACAAAAAGCATATGCATCAAAATAAACTATATCCAGCAGTGCAATTTGAGTTCTAAGCATCCCAGAAACGACACCGAAAGTCATAAAGTCAAACATAACTTTTAAAAACACCAGTATAGGCTTACAAGGCACTGATGGTAAAAAACTACATTTCCGCGAAAATGACATCACTTCCGGTTTCGGGCAGGTAATGGCGGACATGCGAGAGTTCGCGCTGACGTCTATTCCAGCGTAGGAAGTGTTACGAACAGTTGATCGGATCGGCAAAGCGTGTTTCTGGAATATTATGTTTTTGTTGCTGCAAGTGCTTTTTGTGCAATTTTTGCAAAGCTATATGTGGAAGGAAACCATAACCTAGGACAAGCTGATGGCATAAGATGTAAGTACAACTTCTCCGGTTTCATATACAAAAAATAATAATTATTGTGCTTGCTTACGTGGTTGCGGTTCTACCGGGATTTAAAAATAGTTACGCAAAACGGAGCGTGCCTTAAAGGGTTAATAAACAACACTGTCATATGCAAAACTAAGGTGACACTTGGGGTGGCAAGAGATCATTTTAGGGTGGCACATGCCACCCCATGTCACCCTTCTAGATCTGCCCCTGCCTTAGAGCAGCAAACAGGGATGTATGGGCAGAAATCTGTGCCATCAGAAACTGAATTTGAATAAGTTAAATTTGAATTTGAATTGCTCGGATTGAATCTGATTTGCAACTTGAATAAATGCTTTTAAAAACTGAATTTGAATTGAAATTCAAATTATTGGTTTGAAAATGATCATCACTAAATTGAAATTGAATTTTATATTTTGAAAATTAATTAATTTGCTATGAAACTGTATTTTATCCTTTAAAATTTAGTTCTTGAATAATTTCAGATTCACTTCTCACCATTCAATTTCAGTTCCAAAATTCAGTTTTTTGGGACTTACATCCAGTTCCCGTTCAAGAGTATTTGAGCACAGATTAATAGAACTACGTTTTACTAGCGGACCGAAAGTGTTACTGACGGGAATCTACAGCATCTTGAGCTGAATTAAGACTTCAGAAGTCATTCGTCATGTTGAATGACCAGCGGATAAACTCTCAGGTTGGTAATAAATGTATTACATGTATAAGAACAAGCCTCATGATAACAAATGATAGCCGTACAGTAACTGTTATGCTTATTGTAGCTGTTAGCTAAAAACGCTAATTTAGCGTAGTTTGCCTTAGATTCAGCTTTGACAAACAAATATGATCGACTGTTTCTAGTAGAATTCCAAAGTTGTCATCTTGTACCCTGTCAGAGCCCTGTATGCTTGCAGAGACCCCTACAGTAGGGAAACATGCAAAACAGTGTCCAAACCTTTGTATTTTAGCTTTATATATGTCTTACACAGCATCCCAACTCTTTAGCTAACTTAATAACTTTAGCTAAAGTGAATAGTTAGTCTAATTCATTAGTGCAGCATTACTGGATCACCTCTGTTTGAAGTGATGATATGTGACTATCACTGTGTTTAACTACCATAATGAATGCATGCTTAATTAGTTTTTTTTTTACATACTGCTCCATTGCTATGTTTGACAGGCTGAATTTGTTGGGTCACCTCCTAAATCGACCATCTTTTACAGGTGTTTTGTGCCAGAAATGGAGTGTCCACTGAAAACTGAATATATTGAATCTCTACGCCTTGCCATTGATCCGTCTTGTGCCTTCATCTAGACAAGAGACATTAACTTAACCACTCTCATATGCTCTGTACTTACATCACCTTCCCTGACAGTCGTAGCTTGGCTCATCTGAGGGTGAAATTATAAGAATGTGTTATTTTGCAAAGTGCTCTCTAGGGTTCCTAAATAAAATATGGCATTGAGGTCATTTCTTCTGAAATATAAGAACCTCTCCTGGTGTTAATGGCACTTTGGATTTCCTTACTTTCTGTTCCACTCCCAACCCCAAATAGATGCTGACAAGCTGACACAGTAACATGGAAGAGGGAAAGAAGTTGGAAAGGACTACTACAAATAAACCTAATGCCTAACAATGAAAAATGTAAAATAAGAACAATAATAATAATAGAGATAAAAGATGAAGTAACAAGTTTTTAGTTTCTTGTTTATTCCAAATGATCATCCAGATGTCTGTGACATGTGATGACAAACACCATAATGGAAGACCTTTGTCATCTCATGCTTAAACTCATCATATATTTTTGCATATGCTGAACAGGCAGTCAGACATGCTGTAACTGTGGGGTAGAAAAGTGCATGAACATCATACGCAGGGGTCTCAAACTCCAGTCCTCGAGGGCCGCTGTCCTGCAACTTTTCCATGTGTCCCTGTTGCAACACACCTAGTAGGTCATTAGCAAGACTATAGAACTTGACTGCATGCTGAGTTGGCAATTCAGCCATTTGATTCATGTTACAGCAGCTCATGAGTGAATGAACATGGTGCAATAAAAGTATTTTTAGAAGTATATGTTTCCAAATACATACATTTACTTAAATTTACTTGAGTAGGTAGGGTTAGAGTTTGCCACCTCAGCATGGAGTCAAATTCTATACTCTTGCTAATGACCTACTAATTGTATTCAGGTGTGTTGCACTAGGGACACATGGAAAAGTTTCATGACACCGGCCCTCAAGCACTGGAGTTTGAGACCCCTGTCATACCGAATATGACAGGTGTGGCTGAACTGCATGAAGACTGAAGTTTCTCTTCTCTTCTGGCAGGACAGGAATGTGGCCTTGTCCTGTGAGGCACCGTGAGGATGTACTTAGAGTAGAACTGGACCGTCACCGGCTTCAGGCTCTTCACCTTTTCAAAGACAAAGTAGTCATTTAGATAAAATATTAGATATTGTTTACCTGTAAATGCACAAAGAGAATTTAGAAATGTAATTATTGTCAAGAGTGAACAAGCACTGATAGTGTAATCTACAGCTGTGGCCAGACGTTTAGAGAATGAGAAGTGTTGTTTGTTTATTTACAAAGTTTGCTGTTTCAGTGATAGTTGTATATCATATTATATCACTTCAAACAGAGGTGATCCAGTAATGCTGCACTAACGAATTACACTAACTATTCACTTTAGCTAAAGTTATTAACTTAGCTAAAGAGTTGGGATGCTGTGTAAGACATAAATAAAGCTAAAATACAAAGGTTTGGACACCGTTTTGCATGTTTCCCTACTGTAGGGGTCTCTGCAAGCATACAGGGCTCTGACAGGGTACAAGATGACAACTTTGGAATTTTACTAGAAACAGTCGATCATGTTTGTTTGTCAAAGCTGAATCCAGGGCAAACTACGCTAAATTAGCGTTTTTAGCTAACAGCTACAATAAGCATAACAGTTACTGTACGGTTATCATTTGTTATCATGAGGCTTGTTCTTATACATGTAATACATTTATTACCAACCTGAGAGTTTATCCGCTGGTCATTCGACATGACGAATGACTTCTGAAGTCTTAATTCAGCTCAAGATGCTGCAGATTCCCATCAGTAACACTTTCGGTCCGCTAGTAAAACGTAGTTCTATTAATCTGAGCTTGAACCGGAACCGGATGTAAGTTCCAAAAAACTGAATTTTGGAACTGAAATTGAATTGTAGAACTGAAACTGAATGGTGAGAAGTGAATCTGAAATTATTCGAGAGCTAAATTTTTAAAGAATAAAATACGGTTTCAAAGTGAATGAATTCATTTTCAAAATATAAAATTCAATTTCAATTTAGTGATGATCATTTTCAAACCAATAAATTGCATTTCAACTTAGGCTAATTCATATTCAGTTTTTAAAAGCATTTATTCAAGTTACAATTCAGATTCAATTCAGTTTCTGATGGCACAGATTTCTGCCCATAGGGATCCCCCCTCTCACTGACTTCTTTACAAGCCAAAAGTAGATGGAAAAATGATCTTTTAGCTTTCTTTACCCAAATGTAGTGACATTCACCAGTTTAGTCAATACTAGTGAAAATTAAAGTGCAATCTTTTTTTGGGTACTGTGGCAGGGGTGTGGTCTTTGGATCTGTTGTGGTGGAGAGGTGGTACGGTAAGCTCATGGGGCGATGCCGGTGGCGCGTGCCTGTAATCTACGCTACCGGGAGGCTGAGGCTGGAGGATCATTTGAGCGCAGGAGCTCTTTGCTGCAGCGGGCTATGTCGATCGGGTGTCCGCACCAAGTTTGGCATCGATGCCGAACTTAGTGCGCATAGTCCGCCCTGTGAGCTTACCGTATCACCCCTCCATTGCAGCAGAGACAGAGACCACTCCCCTGCCACAGGTACATATAGCCAAAATCTTTCTTGTGAAGTTACTGCTGCCACAAGGAGAGATACAGAAACTTTTTTCAATATCTTATGTTTTTCACTTTTTTTTAAATTTTGTTTTACCTTTCTGAGCTATTTTATTTCTATTATTAAGTTTGCTTGTTATTCATGTTTTGGTTGATTAATAGTCACCAAAGTTTTGGTGATAAATAAAGCGTATATATTGCTATAGATCTCACTATGCCCCCATGTGTCAGAAAATACCTTGTGGAGTACAATTTAATTATTTTAATTTAGAGCCAAGTTGTAATAAACAAATTCTATAAAAGAAATTCTATATTCTTTTTTAATAATTCTTAATATTATTACTATTATTATTATTAACAGAGCTCAAAGTTTGCAGTAAAAGCCATCTGAGTTTGAAAACTGCTCTGTCTGTCTTGGTGGCTTTAGGATGTCACATTTGCTCAGCTGTCAGTCAATCAGCCATTTCCAGAAGTGCTGTAAAAGCTTCGCTTATGTCATATTCACTTCAACAGATAAGCTGAACTCAGCACACACACATCCCTATTATTGACAGTGACAGCCAAGGTGTGTGCGATGACCTCACCGCTGCCTTTGCTCCTCCACTGTACTGCAGTTGCATATGACCTCAAGGTCCCGTAGCACAACACACATACACATACAAATGCATGCACTCAGGAATGCAAAACGCCTCAAATGCAAACGCACATTCTCACTGGGTGTTTTCTTTTTACATGGGCACACACAAACACACACAATATTCCAAGAAGGTCACTCCTCTCTCCCTCCCCTGTACTGTGATACCACACATACAGTAAAAGCATACTCCTGCAGGGGTGTGTTAGTATGCCTCAACAAACACAGCCACATCCCAGCTTGATAAAAACATGAGTTGACTGCAGTAGCTTCCTATTCATTGTGTTACACCATGAGCCCACAGTAAGGTAAACTTCACTCTGCTGTTAAAGTCACTATACACATTCAGTCCAGTTTAATCCCAAATTGGGCCAGAACACTAAAATTACAATTAATAAATCATTTCAATAAAACACCTCCAAATTGTTCCCCTTTCATTCAGTGTAAAGACGTTTAACTACCAAAGAAAATTTTTTTAAAAAAGCAACACTACAAAGAAATTTTACTTCCACAGAAAAAAAGACTAAAAAATTACAGAGAAGACATTGGCAGCTCATTACTCAGAGTTTGTAATGTTTTTCTATAAAGTGGTTTTAGATATTTGTGCTTACAAACGATGAAACATACACAATTAGTACAATAACTGTGACAAGATCAGGCCTAAAAGATACATAATAAAGTGTTTTTAATCTCTTGTTATTGTAAAAAGAATATACAGGTTTTAATTTAAAAAATCACCTTACTTTAAATGCAACATCAGACAAACAACACATGATATATTACATCATGTTTTTATTTACTGAACAAAATGTAGAAGCGGTGTGTAAACTAAGTGTACCCCATGATTCAATAGCTTATTGATCCTCAAGCGAGGATGTTTCTGTATGACTTTTAGTCTCATCACTGTGAAAGTATTTTGTACTTACAGTGGGCTTATGTTGCAGCACAGTGGAGCGGATGCTACTGTAGGTCAGAAGATGAAGTAAGGATTATTTTGAACCATGAATCATGCAAAGCTACTTTAGCTTACAGTGCGCATGTTGCAGAAGGTCCAGATGACTTCTTTTTACTGTATAACTCCTGATGTGTCAAACCTTAGACTTGAAAGAGTATATATATGTATGAATCTAGATTTAACAAATGCTGAGAGTACTCCACACTGGGTCATGACTATGCACTGGTAAATTATCATGTGCCTGGTTGAGAGGAGATGACAAGAAATTGGTGTTAAGGCATCATTAATTAAATAATTTAATATAATAATTATTTATTTAATTATTTATTATATATGATATTTATTTGTTTGAACTACACTTAATACTCTGTTTTTCTTTCTTAAATTAGAATTCTGATTGTACTGGTCTTGATCTTTCCGCTGCTATGTGTAAAGTGAGATAAGGCCACTCGTGTTCAGTCCACTCTAAAGCAGTAAAGTAGGTGCTGTTTGTGTAAAATGAGGTGTGAGGATGAAAAACGAGGCAGAACTAAAACATGCTGTCCTCAGTGACATTGAGGACACATGAGCACCTGGCTTCATATTCAGCTCATATTACAAAAAGGTGTATTAAAGGCCTTCATCCCAGCTGAGGCCTCAGACATTCCAACTTCCACATTAAGAGCACAGCAAAGGAAGAGTAAACGCCTGCTGCTACTGAATAACAGAAATCGGAGGACATGGAAAAAACAATGCAGTTAAAAAAGCAGAGAAAACAGAAGCTGAAGAGAAACTCCCCTGTCTGAGACATTGATTGATATTGTGTCTGACGTGTCTTCACCATCCACCTAGAGATGTCAATGTGCCAGTCTAACAAGTCATTATGTAAAAATGATTCACCAAGTTCCTCTTAATATAGAATGTATTTGAACTGCAGTCAAGTTATGTTATTCTCTTAATGTTGACCATGTTAAAGCAGCATTTTATCTTGTATAACATTAAGGCAGCTGTTAGAGTTCATTTTTGTCCATTTGACAGATTGTATATTGGCTCTTTCCTCTTTCCTCTTCTCCTATCAAATAAGCGCTCCTCCAAACTGGAATAAGTCCTGATATAAATCCTCCTGGAGAAAAACTCCTAACTTTGAAATCTTCTACTTTTTGGAAATGTAATGCAATGTATTTTCTGGTATACCACTCAAATTACTGACTGGCCTGGCTACTACTGACGATCCAGAATCAGATTTTTTGCCATGTAGGTTTTTAGTCTGATCAACCAAAAAACAACCAAAGTCACTGTAATCAGTGCAGACAGATGTTTTTATTCAGTTGTAAAAATTATTGTTAATGAACAGGTCAAAGAGCACAGCTTTCACTGCCCTTTATGAATTATGTTACTGAGTTGCTTTAAGAAAGTAGTCTTTGAATTGTAATTCCAGAGAACTACTACTCTAAATACCAGATTAATTGTGTTTACTATTAAATTGTTTTACTATTGAAACTAGGGCTGGGCGATATGGCCTAAAATCCATATTGCGGTATAATTTGAAGCATGTGCGGTAATGATATATATCGCGATATATTCTTTTCTTCTGTATAACGTATTTTTGTACTATAAGGCGCACTTAAAATCCTTTAATTTTCTCAAAAATCAACAGTGCGCCTAATGTATGAATTCTGGTTGTGCTTACTGACCTCGAACTGATTATATGTGGTACACGGCGCTCAAAAATCTGTCAAAAATGTTTTAGTACGACTTTGGTAAGCTATGAAGCCGCACCGCTTGATGGATTGTTGGAGGATTACAGCTACCATAGTCAGGAGCCTCGCAGAGTAATCTGGGTCCAAAACGTATAGGTTCCAAAGTCAAACGAACACTGCGGCATCACTGAGAGTTAAAAACTGTCTTAATTCTTTCATCTTTAATAAAATGAGTTGCTGCTTTACCAGGTGTAACAATTAAGTTTAACATCCAGGAATCCGTGAAAACAGAATTTATTAAATTTAATGGAGTTAGAAGTTAGCAGGAAGTTAGCTCGCTAGTTTCCACCTAAACATGATATAGCATGTATTGACTGAAAAATTCAAATGTACAGCTCTGCTGTCACTTCCAACACAAATGAAGACAGAAAATAAACAGCAGTGACGTTTGTAGGGTTACTGAAGTTGGGCTAGCTGGTATATAATGATGTGCTACGTGATTGCTAGCGACACAGCTATGTTAGCATAACATAAACACAGAGAAGCTGGAGGATGAAGGCTAACTTTTTTCCACTCGATACAAGTTAACGGGAGGGTTCCTGATGGTTAGGGACAAATGCAATTGCATGGCAGGATGCTGTAAACGGACCAAACTTCAGTCAGGAGAACAACTGAGATAATCCATCCACAATACGAGGTTAGTCATTAATATACTGCAACAACATGGGAATAGAGCAGCTGCGAGAGAATTCAACATTAATGAATCAATGGTACGGAAGTGGAGGAAGCGCAGTTTTTGGCTTTCTTCATATTCCAAAACGTCTCCAAAAGTTGATTCTGTTCATCTGGACGTAGCGTTTTTCTGGGAGAAACGTTTCGTCACTCATCCAAGTGACTTCTTCAGTCTCAGCTGACTGCATGTTTCCCCAATCTTATAAACACTTGGATGAGTGACGAAACGTTTCTCCCAGAAAACGCTACGTCCAGATGAACAGAATCAACTTTTGGAGATTTATTTTCCTGGATGACTGAGAATGCATCAAGACATTCCAAAACGTGTTTCATCTCTTCGCTATTTGTCATGATCCTGGGTCCTTTTGACCCAGCGTTTGGTGTTTTCTGTTCTTCCTCTGTTAGTGTTTACTCTGTTCTGCCCGTGTGTTCTTGTATCTAGTCCGCATTTCTTAGTTTGTGTCCTTTCATGCATAGTTCCTGTTTTATTGTGAAGGTCTGCGTCTTATGTGAGTGTTTTCAGTTTGCCTCCCTAGTCTCGTCACGTTAATCACTCCCAGCTGTGTTCCCCACCTGTGTAAATTCCCTGTGTTCTCTGAGTGTATTTAAGTTGTGTCTTCTGTCTTAATAGTTGCTGGTTCGTCTGTGTTGTTTCCCCTCGGTCTCCCTGCATCTCTCCATGTGTATTTCCCCGGACCTCCCTGCATCTTCGTTTCTGGTTTGTTTTGTTAGTTTTATCCAGTTTAGGTTCCAGTTTCATGTTCCCAGTGCCTTTGTTGTTTGTTTTTTCCTTTGTTAATAAATACTCACCTGCACCAGAGCTGCCGCGTCCTGGTCCTAAATATTCCACACGGCTTGCCCTGGCAAACCGTGACAGTACGAACCAGCCACCATGGACCCAGCGGCAGTAAATCCGTCCGAGGAGCTCCAGGATGACATCAGCTACAATGTGGAGATCCTCCTCGGGCTGTGGCTGGAGAATCCTCCGTACGAGCTTCACCGCACCGTTGAAAACCGGCTACAACGGCTCTTTTCCGGCCTGCCATGGCTTTTGAAATCGGTTCCTCCGACCATGCAGGCTTTTCTCCAGCACACACCGTACCTTCGCTCAGCCACTCCTGCCTCGCTGCCCAACTCGCCGGATGTGATCTTGCCCGGCCCGTCTGAGCCGTCTGCGGGGAGGAAACGCCGATCGCGCCGCCGGCGCGCCACCCCACAGCCGGACGTTCGGGCTTCTAATTCACCGGCTGTGGTGAGTGAGGACTCTTTTCCGTTTTCGGACTGTGTGACTGTTCATTCAGGGGCTGTGTTCTGTGCGGCGGATGATTATGTGAACAACGTATTCCCTGCTCAGCAGCCATTCTCTGCTCAGTTAGCTGCCCCGCAGCCACACTCTGCTCAGTTAGCTGCCCCGCAGCCACACTCTTCTCAGTTAGCTGCCCCGCAGCCACACTTTTCTCAGTTGGCTGCCCCGCAGCCACACTCTGCTCGGTCACCAGTGTCTCCCTCTTTTCAGTGTCCAGTGCCACTTTCAGTTCAGTCTCCAGCGCCTCCAGAGTCACCTGTAGCTCAGGCCCCCGTAGCTCCAGAGTCACCTGTAGCTCAGGCCCCCGTAGCTCTAGTGCCCCCGCTACCTCAGGCCCCCGTAGCTCCAGTACCCCTGCTATCCGCAGCTCTGGTTCCAGTGTCACCGGTCTCACACACTCATTCTATGCAGGGAGAAAGTTTAAGTTCCAGTCAGGGAATTTCTCGCGCTTTAGCTGCTTCAGGCACCGTTCAGCACTCCAGGGCTTCCCCAGAGGCTGGGTCTCAGTCCCCAGCTGATTCTGGACCCCTGAAGTTTAAGCAGCCACCTGAGAACTGCACCATGTCAGCATTGCCTGGGCAGAGCCAGCCCGAGCTCAGTGCATTGCCAGTCGCCTTTGTGTCAGCTAGTGGCCTCCATGACTGCTGGCTTAGTGATGACTTCGTCTCCTGTTTCCGCTGGAGGGTCCGAGGGACCGCTCCGGCCTTTGTCTCCTGTCTCCGCTGGAGGGTCCGAGGGACCGCTCCGGCCTTTGTCTCCTGTCTCCGCTGGAGGGTCCGAGGGACTGCTCCGGCCTTTGTCTCCTGTCTCCGCTGGAGGGTCCGAGGGACCGCTCCGGCCTTTGTCTCCTGTCTCCGCTGGAGGGTCCAAGGGATCCGTCCAGTCTGCAGCGCCTCCGGCTTCCATGCCGCCGCTTGCAGTGCCTCCGTCTCCGGCTTCCACACCGCCGCTTGCAGCGGCTCCGTCTCCGGCTTCCACGCCGCCGCCTGAGCGCCTCCGTCTCCGGCTTCCACGCCGCCAGCCTCGTCTGGTCCAGCTGCAGAGCCGTCAGCCTCGCCAGGTCCAGCTGCAGAACCGTCAGCCTCGCCAGGTCCAGCTGCAGAGCCGTCAGCCTCGCCAGCTGCAGCCTCAGAGCCGTCAGCCTCGCCAGCTGCAGCCTCAGAGCCGTCAGCCTCGCCAGCTGCAGCCTCAGAGCCGTCAGCCTCGCCAGCTGCAGCCTCATCATCCACGCCAGCTGCAGCCTCATCATCCACGCCAGCTGCAGCCTCATCATCCACGCCAGCTGCAGCCTCATCATCCACGCCAGCTGCAGCCTCATCATCCACGCCAGCTGCAGCCTCATCATCCACGCCAGCTGCAGCCTCATCATCCACGCCAGCTGCAGCCTCATCATCCACGCCAGCTGCAGCCTCATCATCCACGCCAGCTGCAGCC
Source organism: Perissodus microlepis (assembly GCF_051167445.1). Taxonomy (NCBI): domain Eukaryota; kingdom Metazoa; phylum Chordata; class Actinopteri; order Cichliformes; family Cichlidae; genus Perissodus; species Perissodus microlepis. Next base: position 4,692,620 of record NC_140478.1, on the reverse strand, counting down.
TCCGTGTCTTCATCCTCGCCTGGCCCAGCCTCCGTGTCTTCATCCTCGCCTGGCCCAGCCTCCGTGTCTTCATCCTCGCCTGGCCCAGCCTCCGTGTCTTCATCCTCGCCTGGCCCAGCCTCCGTGTCTTCATCCTCGCCTGGCCCAGCCTCCGTGTCTTCAGCGTCGCCTGGCCCTGCCTCGTTTGGGTCTGCGGCTAAACTGCCGCTTTCTAGGCCGCTGGCCAGGCGCCATCGCCGTCGTGGGCGGCCCCCGGACCGCCATCGCCGTCGTGGGCGGCCCCCGGACCGCCATCGCCTGAGTGGCCGCAGTTGCCGTCCGCACGGCCGGCCCCCGGACCCTCTTCGCCTGAGTGGCCGCCGTTGCCGTCCGCACGGCCGGCCCCCGGACCCTCTTCGCCTGAGTGGCCGCCGTTGCCGTCCGCACGGCCGGCCCCCGGACCCTCTTCGCCTGTGTGGCCGCCGTTGCCTTGCGCACGGCGGGCCTCCGGACCCTCTTCGCCTGAGTGGCCGCCGTTGCCGCCCGCACGGTCGGCCCCCGGACCAGTGCTGTCGTCGTCGCCGTTGCCTTCCGCACAGTCGGCCTCCCGAACTGTGTCCACGTTGCCGCCGTTGCCGTCCGCACGGTCGGCCCCCTGAACTGTTTGGATTCCTGTGCTGGCCGGCCCCTTGACTTCTTCTGTTTTGGACTCTGTTTTCCTGTGCTCTGGTGTGCTTCTTTTCTTTTGGTTTTTTGACTCGTGTTTTTTCTTGTTGTCTTTTGGCCTTCTAGTGCTCCTGTTTTGTTTTGCCTCGAGCCCTCCGTCCTGGATCCCCCGCCGCCCGCCCTGGTCGGGTTGTTTTTTTTTTTTGTTGTTTTTTTTGTTTTTGGTCGGTTTTGGGGTTTTTTTTGTGTTGGGCTGTCTGGGGCCAGCCCTTGACGGGGGGGTACTGTCATGATCCTGGGTCCTTTTGACCCAGCGTTTGGTGTTTTCTGTTCTTCCTCTGTTAGTGTTTACTCTGTTCTGCCCGTGTGTTCTTGTATCGAGTCCGCATTTCTTAGTTTGTCCTTTCATGCGTAGTTCCTGTTTTATTGTGAAGGTCTGCGTCTTATGTGAGTGTTTTCAGTTTGCCTCCCTAGTCTCATCACGTTAATCACTCCCAGCTGTGTTCCCCACCTGTGTAAATTCCCTGTGTTCTCTGAGTGTATTTAAGTTGTGTCTTCTGTCTTAATAGTTGCTGGTTCGTCTGTGTTGTTTCCCCTCGGTCTCCCTGCATCTCTCCATGTGTATTTCCCCGGACCTCCCTGCATCTTCGTTTCTGGTTTGTTTTGTTAGTTTTATCCAGTTTAGGTTCCAGTTTCATGTTCCCAGTGCCTTTGTTGTTTGTTTTTTCCTTTGTTAATAAATACTCACCTGCACCAGAGCTGCCGCGTCCTGGTCCTAAATATTCCACACGGCTTGCCCTGGCAAACCGTGACACTATTACTGTTGCCCGGTATAATTTGCAGATGATATTGTTTGCAGCCGCTGCGATACTTTCAACCAAAACAGGCGCAGCTTGATGACACCATCAACTTACGCTATCGCAGTAGAGCGGTATAGTCAACATCTCTACCATTGGCCAAATTCATATTGTTTCTACCGTATACCGTTTATACCACCCACCCCTAATTTAAACTATTATATATCTGAAAATTGCACTGCTAATATTTTTATACAATTTCGATTACTTTTTACTCTATAAAAGAAGACAGCAGTGTATATTAAAGTCTAACAACTGGACTGAGCAACTCAAATTGAACAGTTTACTGACAGGTTTGTCATTAATGAAGTATGAAACATCGAACAGCAAATCAAGATATGGATAACTTATTTTAACTTGGGTGCAACTTTTGTATTTAGATTGCATTTTCTTTCCAAGTCAATTAGGCATGGAAAAAAGTCGGCCTCGAAAGGACATTTCAGGTCTCACTTGTGTGTCTGATGCATTTGAGGAGTTGTGATATGACAACATCAGAGAAACCCCTGTGGTAAAACATCTGCTCTCAGACACAGTATGATCCTCTCTCTTGGACAGGAACACTCATATGACCTACAGGCCTACTGCGTATAGTCACCAATGCTTAGATGTTCTCGTTGTGTCTCCCTCCCCTCACCCCCCAACGGTCACGGCAGATAGCTGCCCTTCCCTTAGCTTGGTTCTGCCGAAGGTTACTTCCTGTTCAAAGGGAGTTTTTCCTTCACACTGTTGCCAAGTGCTTGCTCATAAGGGGTCCTTTGATTGGTGTGGTTGCTCTCTGTTACTTTACATTGCAATATATAATGCCTTGAAGCTAATGTTTGAATTGCATTTCAATTGAAATGAATTGAAAAAATTGAATCTCATGAATGGGCAATTCCATCTCAACTCATCACAGTTTTAAGACCTTTTCTGGTCAACCACCTCTAACTTGAATACAAATTTTATGTTCCAGTGACTTCTGCAAAATTTTGGCTTCATATATCAAATGTATCTTTTTCCACAATGGGACAGATATATGACAAATGAAACATGCAGAGATCTTTTTATTCACAAAAATGAAGTCAACTATACTTTCATCCAGCCTATGAATTAAGCAAATACCAAAAAAGCTAAAATATTAGTAGTGCACTAATTATGCCTGGAAAAACTGCACTAAACATATGCATATTTTTCATTTTTGAGATCAACTCTACTTACCATTTACAGGCCTAACATACATTAAAACATACATTAAATGTAGCTTTTTCACAACTCTTGCAGCATTCATTCTGACAGTCATAATTCTGTTTGCCTGTAGCACTTGACTAGGCTTGGTTTGTGGGGGTCAGAGTAAGAGTTTTGTATCAGACTACTGATTGTGCAAGGCAAACTAAAATGTTAACATAATAAACTGCTTATAAATCATCAAACCATGTTGATATCATCAGGGTTAACTCCTGTTAGAGGTAGACTCCATTGTTTCTCATACCCAACAGAGGACAACTCCTCTGGCTGCAAAGGTCAGACTGTATAGATGTCTGTGAAAAGACATCACTTGACTCTGCTAAAGAGAGATACAGTACTGGGTTGGGTGTGTGGGTATGAGCAAGGGGAAGATCGAGTATATGTTCTTTAGTTACCAACATGCCATACTAGTGCCATAGATTAGGGTGTATGCATTATTTTGGCTCCTTAAAGCTCTGGATTATTGCAAGTAAAACACTAAAAGCCAGACAGGTTCACTTTCAACTCGATGGATCAGGCTGTGCCTCAAGGTGGGTGCTAATTATGGCTTTGTGTGAGCATGTATGTGTGTGTGTGTGTGTGTGTGTGTGTGTGTGTGTGTGTGTGTGTGTGAAGGCAATGATGCTAAGGCAGCACTGTCTCCAGGCCGACACAGCATGACAATGACAGGAAGGGAGAGAGACAAAAAAGAAGGATGAAACAGAAACTGAGAGAAAGAGAAAGTGAAATAAAAATGAAACTATGAAAAAATGCAGAGAACAAGCCTGAGAGAAAAGACAGACAGTCCTACAGCCAGTTTCAGTCTAGACAAGGTCAGCCAAAGTGTCATGTACACTTTAAAGTAATCTTTAAAGCGACACACAGTCCCAGGAAGATCCCTGATAGCCTGGATATGTAGAGTATAATCTGAGGAACATGAGCTGTCCCTGTTTTATATGAACTTAAACCATTCTGAATTAAAGAAAAATCTGTGACTATATGTGAATTAATGATGATGCTGAAGTATCTTCATTATCATGCAAAAGATAACTAACAATGAATTATTTAGTGAAATGTTATTGTTATTCTTTTTTCAGCCAGCATGCAATTCTGAATAGGGGACGAGGTTTGTTACTAGATTCATTATTCCCTAAATCTATAGACAATTAATCTGTGAAACAAATGCTAACTAAATATAACTGAAATAAGTGATTATGTAAAATAAGGACATACACTGGTATTTTTAAAATTCATATCTGTGCAATGTTATGTGACATTGTTAATTCTTGTTTTGGTAATGTTTCTTCTTTTTTTTTTTGGTTTTGGTCATATTTCTGATTGCCCATTTGGGGGCCCAGCATTAAATTATTAATTCTTTATTTCTTTTTGTTTATTTATTTGCAAATGGCTACTTCCTACTATCCAACCATCTGGCTGGATCTGGTTCATACCAATCATTTGTCTAAAGAAGGCTAAGTTTCTCTCTTAATGGATGTTTGATTTCCAAGTACCTCTTTAGCTTGGCCCCACGGTAGCATTAACCAAATAGCTATAAACTCAAATTCTATGAAAAGCCTCTCCATCATTCTTTTAAAAAGAGGAACGAGGGAGCAGCAGCTGTAGGAGACCTCCTAACTAGTGCCAAATATGTGACCTGAGGAGGCCACCTCTACCATCTAATGTATCACTACATATCCATAAGCATTTTTTCCATTTGACAGTTTAACAAATCTGAGTACAGAACAGTTATCAGTAGGTCTACATGCTGTGCTCGGTGATACCACAGATAAATAAATGTCACAGGTGTATGTAAAACATACAAACATTACCCAACAATCTGTGGTTATGGTTAGCTTTGCTTTAGCAGTGCTCTGCTTTTTATACCCAGCATTTGCCAGTTGAAACGGGAAAAAAAACTACCTTATAAAGGGACCCTGGATACTGGTACAGGCCCACACAGCGACTATAGACTCTACATGTAGACTCAACAGAACTGAAATACTGCTGTAGTCCCTTGTTAGCACAAATCAGCCACCTTGAAATTTAGATAAATCCCTCTCTCAAGGCTATAATAATGCATGTCTCTGTGTGTCTATGAAGCTATTGTGTCTTCTCTATTTAACTCTGCAGACTGGATGACCCCTTTGCTGTCCTTCCTTCAGTGTTCTCTTCCTCACACCCTGTAGTTAGCTATCCATTTTACTTTGCTCTTAACCTTGATGCTCTAACATTTCCTTCTTTCATTTCTCTATGGTTCAATTATGGAAGGAAGGCAAGCAGTCTCAAAGCTTATCTCGCCACTGTGCCCTCATAGACAATGTTTGTATACTTTAAAACCACTATATAATATCTACTGCTACCGTATTTATTTACCATGATGTAGGGAATGAATCACAGAAAAATATTCAGGCAACAGTTACTGTATACACGTTTTTACAAGCATCTCAGATTTATTTATTTATTAAAAGTCAGTAACCAAGCAGTGTCAGACACGTTGTGCTGACAAAAAACAATCGAAATCTCCTCCCCTGTCCACCAGTCGTTTTTAACATCTAGTGATATGTCTTCAGTTCTCCATATTATAGTACCGCAAGCCAGGAAACATTACCAAACTAACAGGACAGTTGTACTCCACCATTTTCATAACACAGCTTTGATCAACTCAACATCTATGGACGATTAACATGGTCATGTCATACCTTGCTTTGGTGGTATTTTCATTTGAATCACAGGCTTGCGTGACAAATTATCATTTTGAGGCCAAGTCAGCTTCAAGTTGCTTTACTTTTTCAACACATTTTGTCTGATATTATGAACAGTTAACAGAACTTTATCTGTGCTACATTACTTCCCTGAGATCCAGCCGCTTCCACACTAACTAATGTTTTCCTACAGCTTCGGACAAATCTGACGTGACTCTTTCACCGATCATCTTCAAAAGGTGTCAAATTAATAATATGTTAGCAGTCACAAAGGATACAACGCAGCCTGGGAAATTATTTCTTCTATTTCTATAACTAACTATTTCTTCTGTGTTTCTTTAAGAGGTAAAGTCTGAAAATGAACTTTGACCCAGAGACGGACTGTCTAAAAAAGGATGGTGTCAAACTGAATTATAGTAAGTGTTGGATCCAAGCTGAGTGCCAGAGGTTCTTCAAGTGATCAGGTTTCTAACGTGACAAAAAAACTAAGCAGCATACAGTCTCCAATCCAATCACCGAGTCCTGTACCATAATGTTGCCTTTCTGTTTCTATTAAATTACATATATTATCATATAGATATGTGGTAGACTTTAAAATAACTTTAAGATATGGCGCACTACAATAACAGCCATACACAAACGGCACAGCTTCATTATTAAGCTATCACTTACCATCAGATTGATAAGATGTAACTCATTTTAAAAGCACTGCAAGCCTAATGTTATTTCAAGCAGGCCATGAAGTCAAGCTTAGTTGCAATCCCAGCTGATCTCAGTGCCAGCACACATCAACTGATGGCTCATTCTACAGAACCAACTGGTAAATACAGGTTGTGTTTTTCAGTTTTTCAGAGTGAACTGGACGCCAGTTTGAGGCAGACAACTTAAATTGAACCCTAGTGATGCCAAAATATCTAAATATCTAATGGGTTACCAACCAACCCATTCCGCCAGAAGATCACATGAAGAAAATCACTATGTCTATGTTTAAATGCTTGTAACAACTTACCGCTCTTGGTGTCCTTTCCATCCAGTAAGGGTCGGTAGTCACTCTTGGAGACCGTCTCCCCAACTTTGTCATCGTAGCTCTCTTTCTCCAGTGAAGCCACAAAGTCTCTCTTCAGAAGGGCATCACCTGGGGCCCCACCTTGGACGCCACCCCCACCCAGAGCATCTCGCAGGCTCAGGTCCATAGTCCCGTTACTGGAGAGAAAAGGGACAAAATTACTTATATTAATTTTTGCTTAATGATATTTTTCTTCACCTTTAGTCAGGCGCCCATGTTGCTCACTACACTTATAAACTTTATCAGGCAGTTTTTAGGAAAAAATCTCCCAAGTTCTTTTTTTTAACAGAGCAAGGGATTTTCAACATATGACTTCTTTTTTAGAAAACGTAAATTATTTCTATCTACAGAAAGTAGCAGGCATATTTCAGAAAAAATGACCTGGGGAAATATTAATAAGCAACTTGAAAACAGACCTTTTTATTGAACCATTTACTTCTTTTTAAGCACCTTTCAAATGCTCAAAGCTTGAAAAATCTAGTCAAAACTGAGGAGTATCTTTACTCACAATATAAAAGCTTCACAAAGGGCCTGAACTGTTACTTGAGAAAGCATCGTGCCAAAAACAAAAGCAATCAGTTCAGAGTTGAAAAAAAAAAAAGAATTACTGATGATGAGATGAAACTATAAGCACAGATATGCTGCTTATGTGCGAAGAAAGAAGGAAGATCACTGTCCCCACAGTGAAACATGGTAGTGGGAGTATTATGCTGTGGGGATGCTTCAGTGCATCTGGAACTGGGAATTAGGGCTGTGCGATATGACCAAAATCTCATATCCCGATATAAGACATCTATCGTCCTGTTAACGATATAAATCACAAAGATTTAACATTTTCTGTAAATGCTGTGAATCTCGGGCAGCTCGACTTGCGTGAAGTGTTTCCAGCTGGGCGTCGTGTACCTGGAGTGTTTTAACTGATGCATGAAACTATATATTTTTAGACATAAGTTGTAACGGCCGCCGTTTTCTTTGTGAGTATTTATTACACGGCGTGCTGCGGGGAAAAGCCTGTTCTAACGTTTGAGTCTAAGGTTTATTTTTTAGCACCTGGCGACTCTTTTTTGCTTCTCATCCGTAAATACTCTGCATACTCTTTCACGTGATTCAGTTTATTTTGAAAAGTCTCAACAGGATCTTGAGCTTTATTGTGAAAGGTTTATGTGGAAAATAAACAAGCGGACATGCGATGGTTTTACTGTCGTTGTTGCTAACGGCAATGCATAAAAACAGGCGCTTGTCCGTCCGTACTGTGGTTATATTAAATATAAGAGAAAAAGAGAACTCTGAGAAATGAATATAGCCACTACAGTGACCATCAAAACGATGAAAAAATATTGCCATAAACAGTTTATTTTGCGACACCACTAAACAAACGATAGCGTAAACTGAAACGATAGATGTTTTTATATCGCATCCGATATATATCGTTATATCAAACAGCCCTACGGGGAATCGTATTAATTTGGAAGGAATCATGAGGAATACCACTTAATTGCTTAATTAAATGCTTAATTGAAGCACCTGTTCAGCAAGCTCCAATGTGGAGAAAAGTAGAGCGGTAATATACAGTACAGCATAAAAAGCAAATATGATGCAAACTAATCCATGACACAGAGGCACAATTTGACTGACAAACCGTTTCTGGAATAAGATGCATCAAGGAAGGAAATAAGAATATGAAATGCACTCCATCCTGACATAACTTAAATCAATATGTTCAGTTAAGAAATTACCCCTTACAACTTTCTAAATCCCACAAATACACACTGCAGCCCAACACTTAGACAGCATGACCCTATTACAAACTCTTCTTTCTCCCTGTCCTTTATTTCTGTTTATCCCTCCATCCACACTCGCGGCAAACAAGCTGTCATTGTCTTGCAACTGTACCAAACACACACACACTGACACTCTGTGGCCAGCAGCCAGGATGAAGACATACAGTAGAGTGTTAGCAGGCCTTGAGAAGAACTGTAGGCCATTGTTTCAGGGGTCAGACACCTTACAGTGGTCACCACACACAACATTCCCAAACTGAGAGTCACTTTGGGGTTCTTTAACAGTCTTGTTTTCTCTTGTTGGTTTTCCCTGTTGCGCTAATCCACATGCAAATGTCTTATTTTTTCACTCTCCTCTCATTTTTCTCATAGACATACATTTTTACCAAAAGTGCTCATTCCAAGTACTTTGTGTCACAGTCACACATTCCTCCTGACTCCTCCTCACACAAACACAATCAGGATGTACTCAATAATGCCATCATTCTAATTTTTAAAATGAACTATCCCTAAATAGAAGCCTCCATTGCCCTCCTAGCGTATTATACTGCAATATTTATCGCTTCATTGGACAGGTTTCATAAGCCAGAACATTCAGAGGCCTGGACTTGGGGTTCTTTGGGGGGGGGGGCTTTTTTTGCCTCATTGAATCTGTCTATCTACCGTTGTTACTCACAATAGCAGACATTTTTTTTATCATTACTGACATACAGAATTATACAGAATAACAATTAAGTTTTGTGTCTGGAAATACAACCCATACAGAAGCTTATCCAGAATCCCAATTATGGAAAAGCTTCACGTTTTGAAGGTAACAGTGTATATAATTTCTAGATTCAATACGAAGATTTACTTACAGAGAATTACTCAAAACAATGATAAAAACATTAAAGATGATCACAGGACTCTGCAGTTCTGCTCAGTTTGAAGCTGCTTTTTGTCTATTTATGTCTGCAGTACGCAGATATTTTCAGATGAAAAAGCTCTGATAAAACCAATGTGCATTACATCCTCTACAGCATGCATAGTTAATGAGTGGCTAGTGAATAAGCTGTAATAACTGTATTACAGCTGAGCTGTAAGAAGAGTGAATCTGGCTTATATATTTCTCAATATTTCTTCCCATAATGTATAATACATATGAAATAACATTATCTTAAGGTAGTACTAGTACTAGTAAAAGTGGTGCACTCCAAAATTTTAAAGTAAAGTTAACAGCTGGTCATGCTCATCATTTTAGATGCAGAATAATATATTCTGTTTGTTTTTAGGTAAAATGTTTTCTAAAAATGTAATCTGCAAAGTCAACAGTTACTATACCTGTGAACTTTATTAGAATGTTGAAATATAGTGGACAACTACAAAAAAGTTGCACGAAACAGAGACAGTTAGTTAAGTTTAAAATATGTGAAAATTTATTTCTATTCAAATAAACATTCTGTGAATCACATTTTCTTTTTTTTCTTCTTTTTTTACAAACCACATTATTTCAACAGGATGGCTACAATCAGTGGGTTCCCTCTTAGAATAAACTTTAACATCAGTGCTACAAATCTGTATTATCATGTTACTATGTTGGCAAAGAAAAAGCAGTACATAAAGTAAGGAGGAAAAAAGAAAAAGCTGATAGTGACGGTAAGACTGTTGAGTGAGCTGTTCAGGTCTGAAGGATTAAAAACTGTCTTTCTACCCGAAAACCACCACCTCTCCCTGTCTGAAGCCAACCGTCTGCAACGTAATCACTTCACCCTCCAAACCACTGGCAGTCCTCACACAAGCTATGACACACACACTGGCAGGAATTTAAACACTTTGCTGTACCGTCATAATACAACTGAGATTAACCTGAGGATATTTTTGTAACTGTGTGTGAGGTAACGCGAAACATAATGTCAATTAAGCTCTGTTTCCAAATTGCTGCCTTTTTCTGCTTTACATAAAAAGGGTATTAGCTAGGTTTTGTAATTATTTTGACCAGGCTGACAAAGTTTTCTGGGAGGAGTTTGCATTATAGATTTTTCAATCTTGAAGTATCAGTAAATAGAGTAACTCTTAGAATTGCAAGAGTCATTGAACAAAAATGTCTTTTCATCATTTCAATCACTACAACATTAAACAACAATTTATGTAGAAAAAAGTGGAAAAAAAATGCTTGCATCAGTGGGTGTGAATGGGTGAATGAGCTATGCTGTCTAAAGTGCTTAGAGTGCTCAGTCAGACCACATAATCTGCTCCAATAAAACCAAACAAAAAGGGAAATGTCATACTAAAACTAAAAATGTATACTGTTACATTTCTGCTATAGACTCTGATGCATTCTTATGACTATAAATGAACATTTGTGATGCAAAAAAGTTATTAACAATCAAAATCAACAATTAAACTATCAGTTGGTTGGAAAGTGTTTATTTACAACATTCTTAACTGTCACAGTTTATTTGATGTATTGAATTTGTAAGTTAGCTCACATTCTAATTCTAATTAGTGTCTAATTTTTATTGCAGTTTTATTGGAGAGAGACAGAAGATCAACCAAAATATCCCCCCCCCCACCAAAAAAAAAAACCAAAAACAAAACTATTATATAAAAGTTAGAAGTTAATTTGCATGTCACTGAGTGAAATATTTGATCCCCTACAATACAACTAGAATTTTGGCTCCCACAGATTGGCTCAATCAATTGTAGATAGTCCTGATCTCAACTTGTTATGTGATTAAAGCACACCTGTCTACAGAATCAATTTCCAATTCCAGCCTCTCCACCACTATGGGCAAGACCAAAGAGCAGTCATATGGTAAATGAAGTAGTTATTATATAGGCCTTTTCTATTCTGAGAAGTCAAAACAATTTATACAACTTGTCTCATTCAGACAAGCACTTTTTTCTGTACACATTTGCATACTATCTAACATTCCCACACATTCATACGCCAATGGACTTCCTGAGCTACATATACTTGGATGTCAGGACCTAGAATGGGTCTACAATCCAATTGTAGGCCCATTGTAGCCTTCAATCCCTGGGCTACAAAACTATCAACAATAATAAACAAAGTGCTGTACAGCTATTTGAAACTAAAAGGATAAATAAATAAAAGCAATACATAGCAATACAAGTAAAAAACACAATACAAGTTAAAAACAATAAGAATTTAAAAACTAGAAGGCATAGAATTAAGACATGTAGACATGTAAGACAAATGTGTCTTCAACTTAATTTTAAAAACCCCCACAGAGCATGCCTGCCTAACATCTTGAGGGAGGTTGTTCCACAAATATGGTGCACGAAAAGAAAACGCACGTTCTCCAATTGTCTTTTTTCTGGCTCTGGGAACCTTTAGAAGGCCAGAGTCCTAAGATCGTAGAGCACGGGATGGAACATAAAGGTGTAAAAGGTCGGAGAGGTATGAAGGTGCCAATCCATTGGCCTTGTAGGTGAGCAGCAGGATCTTAAAATCTGCTCGAACCTAACAAGGTAGCCAACGAAGAGATCTCAGTAGAGAGGTAATGTGCTCAAATTTCCCAGTTCTTGTTAAAATGCGAGCAGCTGCATTTTGCACCATCTGTAGACCTCTAAAGCTTTTCTTTGGTAGCCCAGAAAGAAGAGCATTACAATAATCAATACGTGAAGACACAAATGCATGGACAAGAATCTCTGCAGTGTCGCTTGGCAAAACTTGATTTTGAATTTGGCTATGTTCCTCAAATGATACAAGGCAGTCTTTGTTATCTCTTTAACATGAGACTCGAAGGAGAGCACCATGTCGAACCACACGCCCAAGTTTTTTACCTTGTCCCTGCAATTTATGTCATCAATTTTCAAGATGAAATTTTGGGACAAGTACTGAAGTTTTTTGACAAGTACTCTGTCTTATCAGTGTTTAGGAGCAAGAAATTATCCGATAACCAGCCCCTAATTGCAGATAGACAAGATTCTAGTTTAGACACCTCAGCATAATTTCCAAAAGTTAGAGGAACATAAAGCTGCAGGTCGTTAGCGTAACAATGAAAGGTTACATTAAAAGAACGTAAAAGAACACCAAGAGGCAGCAGATACATAGAAAACAGCAATGGTCCAAGTACAGAGCCCTGAGGGACCCCATGCCTCATTGCCCAGGTCTCGGAGAGATCATTTTTAAAACTAACAGTCTGAGACCTCCCAGACAGGTAATCTCAGCCATGATAAAATATTTCCTGTAACTCCAATAAAATGTTCAAGCCTATCCAATAAAATACAGTGATCCACAGTGTCAAACGCAGCACTTAGATCCAGCAGTAATAAAGCTGAAGTGCGATCGTTGTCTGCATTTACCAGCAGATCATTTATCACTTTGACTAAGGCTGTTTCTGTGGAGTGATTTGGTCTAAAAGCAGACTGAAATGGTTCAAACAGATTGTTTGTTAACAAATGCTCAGTGAGCTGCTTAAAAACCACTTTTTCAAAGACCTTAGACAAAAAAGACAGATGTGAGATGGGTCTATAGTTTGCAACCATGTCAACGTCCAGTCCAGGCTTTTTCAAGATTGGTACTACCACAGCTGACTTAAAAGATTCAGGGAAGACTCCGGTTGTCAACGAACTACTTAAGGGAAACAGTATGTAGGGTCCTAATACTGACCACAGTTCTTTTATAGCCCAGGCTGTCAGAGGATCCAAAGAACAGGTTGTACGTCGGGCTGTTTTTACAACCTTAGTTAATCCAGATAGGGAAATAAGATAGTAACATGTCAGAGAACAGTTTATCAGCACCAACAGGTAAAGCTGCTGAGTAGTCTAATGAACAACTCGAGGAGGGAGTAATCTGATTCCTAAGTGTTTCAGAAGCAAGAAGCTTGGTAAGAAGTTTACCAAGATATTATCTAAATCCTGTAGATATTTTTTTGTTGATACAGTAGTCTGATTCTTTATCAATTTCCTTACTGATCATTTCACAACTTTCCATGTGGAACAAAAGGTACACGTTTTCAGCATTATTGCAACTGTGTATGTTTCTGGGTTTGACCCAACCTCCAGAGTTTAAAAAAAAAAAGCTGAAGCTCAGGAAGTAGAGCAGGTCAACTAATTGTAAGTTTGGTAGTTCAATCCCTGATTGCTCCCAGTCTACATGCCAAATGTCTTTGAGCAAGATACTAACCCCAACTTGCATCCATTGCAGTATTAGTGTGTGACTGGTAGCTAGAAAGCACTTAGAAAAAAGTGCTTGTGTGAGTGAGGACTGTTATATAAAACATTTTGAACCCTCAGGTAGAGTAGGGAAGCCCTATATAAGAACCAGTCCACTTACCTTTTACCATTATAGTCTATTTATTTGCAAATTATTTTAGCTTAGCAGATATGTGTGTCTGTGTGTTACACCGGAGCTCTTTAAAGGGGGAAGCTTGACAACCAAGCTAGCTACCATTAGCTGACAACTTAGCACTGATGTTCTTTCACTCAAATGATGTTACTTCTGGTTCCAAACATACAGCAGCAACAGCACTGAGAAATCAAATAATAAATGATGACATCCATCTTTTACACTCTTAATGATCAGCATGAATGGTAGATATAGACTACAAATAAAACTTGCATATGACTCAAATGTGCAAGTTGAGTTTGATATATTTTTGCAATGTGCACTTATCAGAAAACTGTGCCAACATTGAAAACAGGAACTGCTGAGATTGATAAGAATTTGGAAGCTCTTCTCAATTCCAATCCCTACGCTTGTTCTCAACCAAAGCCAGACTGATAGTTCTGACAAAAGCAGAAAACAACTTGACCACTTTTATTCTGATGCAACACAGAGGTGTCAGGGAAAACAATACTAGCTAGCTAGATTTTAAAAAGAGAGATGAAGACCCAGCTGAAACTGATTCTATGATGATGACAGGCAGCATGAGTGCCTGAGAAGTTGGACTAAGACTCAATTCGCTATCAGGCCGTTGGTGCTGAACATCTCTTGCCCTTGTTGTGTTTTGGCCAAGTTAACATCACTGATGTGACTGTACTGACCATTCATAATCAATGATTATTATGGGATTTACACCAAATGTGGTACTTTTGTGCATGTCCTAAACATATGTCAGTGTGCACATAACTTTCCATTGTTAATATATTATTATATAGTATTATATCATATAGTGTTCCTAGGAAGACAAGCAGCTGGGCCCAGTACATTGTGAGATTACTAGTGACAGCCAGGGGCTTGAAGTATAGTGGAAGTATAGTGTGTGCGGCTGAGCTGTAAAGCTGCAGCACGAGTGTGTGAACAGCAACCGTTAATAAAGCAAGTATGCTGAAAAGCACTGAACTGTGGACTGTGGTCTGCTGCGTGATTACTACACAGCTACGTCCATAACGTAAAGTAAACCTCTGAGCTACAGCAGCAGCACAAGTCAGCTCATCACATAGTTCAGCCACAAACAAAACTGGTGATTTGTTTCTCTACACCGCTGACTTTAACACTTCACGCTTGCAACCGTGACTATGTGATTACTGTTTTGTTCACCACAGACGTCTGCATGACAGAAGACTAAATGCAACCAGGTGGAGAGATGGACTCCAGGACACTATCAGTTACTGTCAAGATGGAATTCACACAATTTTCTTTTACACTGTCATTTTTTTTCATTCACTTCTCATCTGTATGTGGGTTAAAATAGATTTACAAAATTGGAATGAATACAGTTCTGATTTTGTTACACATCTGGTCAAGTTCTCATCTCACCACAGACTAGAAAACACTTGTTTTCATTACACGGAAAGATACAAGTCAGTTTTCAGCTAAGCTGTAGGTCAATTCAGCTCTGTGATGACTCACAGTACAATATCTAAATGTGTGCTAATGATGTAACAGCAGTGAATGGAGAGGTTAGTGGCCCCGGGGAGATACACTTTCCCACATTCACTGTGCTCGTTGGTGGCTAAAAATGGCAAAAAAATCATATGCATTTGCACTTCTGTTTGGCTTAGAAGACCACAAATATTTGTAGCTACAGTATTAAGTGCAGTTACCAACACGTGGTTATATTCAGGATTCTGGTTTATTATGAGATTTTATGAGTCAACATAGCACATATATTCATTTAAATACATCTGTGCATCCAGGCTCATTCACAAAAAAGTAGAGGAGCACATCGCTGCTGTAGCAGCACTTTCCATGGCATTGAAAATAGGAGTAATAAGAAAAAAGAATAATGGAAGATGTGTGTACTGAATTTATTGTCATTTTCCAGATCTAAGATCAAGAATGACACTGTAATTTGGTTTGACATTGCACTTCACCAAATTTGAATCCTGGCTGCATCTCCATCGACCTGTTTCATATAGATTTGCACTTTGCACAAAAAAACAAAACAAAAAAACAAAAACGCAAATGGAACAAAACACAAACTCATTTAACACTGGTATGAGATTTGTACTAGTGACGTCAAATACCTTAAGACAAGGTGTGTATTTCAGATGGAACTAAACATGGCTGGATTGATGTATCTGTACCTTAAAGTAGGAAAACAGCTGGCTCAAAGTAATAAAAAAAACAACAACGTCTGTTAAGGGACAGTGGGCTGTATGCTCTTCCACCATCACAGCTGCAAATCTCTATTGGAGACTAACCACATGGTGCCATATCATCAATCTAAACACAATGCACATATGTATTTTGAAGCTCTGCTGATCTATACTTTCATATTAATGAAAGATCAAACAACTATATCTAATGTGAAGCAAGTCATTTGAATGATGACTCCACAGCAAGCAGTAACATCTGAGGTTAAATAAGTTCTAATAAGTAGTTACAAATTGTTATGTGCAGCTTTAGGGAAATAGAAGGAGCTCATCCACACTCACTACTCGGTGAACAAAGTCGATTTCATCTGCGTGGTTACATGCCAAGCAGGGATCTGTCCCACAATGACAGGCAGCTCCTCTCAACAGCTAGATGACAAAGCTGGCAGATGTGGAGGATAAATATGTTCCCTAATTTAATTGGGAGCAAGTAATCTAGAGAGCTGAAATGTGTCTGAGAGTCCATTAACTGGTTTAGAAATGTTGACTCTGAAAGCAATACCAGTTCAATCGTGGTTTCATCATGCTACGTACGTTTTCTTGCTTTTCTCCTTTTATGTTTTTAATAAAACCTGGTGTGACAAACGCATGGTCCTGACAGCAGGAAAACAATGTGATATGAAAACAGGAAACATGTAGGTAACTATAAAGAACCATTCTCATTGATTAAAGAATCAGGACAAAAACATCATATCAGTGATATAAGAAGGTTTCTGTTTTTCAGACTCATGCCATCAAAACGTGTTAACAAAATCCTGTCATGGCTGCCCAGCCAGTCGCCATGGTGACTCAGCAGCTCCTCACTGTCTCCTCCTTGATGGGCACAAGTTCTGACACACCCACACACATACATGCACAGACTGTCTCTGATGAGCAGCAGTTTATATTACCGCTGATAACGCACACAAACACATGCACACGAACACACACACACACACACACACACAAACACACACACGTTACAGTATATGAGGGTAGGTGCAGACAAGTCAGCTAAATCCAGATTACTAACTGCGCAAACCTGTCAAGTGTGACTTTGTGTTGTGTTTCAGTTTCTGTGTGTGTGTGTGTGTGTTGTCAAGGTACTCAAGAAAACAAGAAGTGCACAGATGATATGAGCTGGTGAAGTTGAATAGAGGAGAACAAATGGAAACTGTAACAGATCTGCATGAAATGATACTGTATCTTTCCATCTCACTTTTTTCTTGCTGTGTGCATACTCTGATTTCATAGATTTTTCTTTCTGTGTTTTGTAGCACATTCATTCAACAGAACACTGTTTCTGTTACTTTCTTTCATTCTTGGTCCATTAAGGTGGGTCTATTATGCTTGTGCTTTTTTTTTCTGGAGACATATATACTGATTCACTGGTGGAGGTTCGTGTTAAACATGGCCAAGGTTTAATAATGAGGTTGATGTATGCACAAATAGCAAAAAGCAGAAAAAAGCAGAGGCTCATTAGACTGTAAAAACTTGGCTTGGCTCAGTATTTTTTTTTACTTTTTTGTTCAGTATGATGTCAAAAGAGAGGATATGGCTAAGACAGCCAGTTTGTGTGCACAGCTACATGTTATGTACTAGCAAGAATTTGGCCTAAAGAGAGGAAAAAAGGGAGCTTTAACATCTTGTTTTAGATGGATGATTACTTAAGAAATGGTACCAAGAGTAAGAATAAGGTTTATTTTGAACTGTGAATCATGCAAAGCTACTCTAGTAAAGTCTAAAAGTAAAAATGTTGAACTGTAAATGACCATAGTCACATTCATCTTTTCATAAATGAAAGCTTGATACATTTAAACTAAGCAGTTGACAGTCAAATAGGAAATGTCTTTGTGTTAGGCTAGTAGTTACCAATAAAGTTTCCAAGTTTGCAATCCAACTTCAAGAGATATTCTGTCATATGATGTCAAACATCAAACCAAGCTTGTGACTGAGAGGTCACAAATCAATAGCTAGTGAATATGTGGTTTCACTGTCAGATCAATTCATTACGTCTGTTTGCAAAAACAAGCAGCAACAGCAAAAATGCTCATCTTAGGCTTCAAAAATGGGACTCGGCTAATTGAGTGACAACACAGTAGTCACTCATCTAAGCATACTGCGTGTGCTTAGTGACATGTGATTGATAATGAATTCAGTTTGAGGAACAATTACATTGAGTTCATGTGTCCTTTTGTATTCAGAACTGCGGTTCCATTTAACTGAAAAGCCATTAGGGATGACTCAGCCAGTGAATACACTGCGTTTCGGACCACTGAGATTTGTTTATTTTATTGTTTAAAACTAAACATTGTGACTGGACAGTAGGACAGAAATAACCTTTGCTTATTTCAAATCATGAACACATAATAATGGAAGCTCGCAGAAGGATGAATATGAAGATGAGAAAGGGACACAGTGTTTCCCATCATTCCTGGTTCAACTGCCACATGATGTCAGGTCTGATTTGCATCTCCGCCTCTTTTCTCCACAGGAAAAACTGACCTTTGTTGTTGCCTCTGAAGCCATTGTTTGATCTATTCACTGAACCTCTACTGTACAGTTGGCTCACTCCAAAGGCTACATGGACAATCATTTTTGCACTGTGCTTGATATCTGTTGGTATTTACCTTGGTCACATTTAAGTAGCTCATCTGGGTGATCTGATAAAGATCATGATGTGTAAATTAGTAAATGGATAATTGAGTTACTAGTAATGGTATTAATAGTAATACTAAAGGCTCTGTTTAAATGCAATCTATAATGTTAAACCATCCGTCAATGCACAGATGCCATACCCTGGATGTAACAGGGACTGATCATCACATACAGCAAGTACTTTAACATCCAATACAACGCCAGCCTTTCCCGTTCTAAAGGTTTCATACACAGTGTTATCTGATGTGCATTCCCATTTGAAGCACTTTTGTTCAACGCCAAGCCCTCAAGCAAACTGACAGACCTCACAGAAGAACTGCTGTCTTGCTAACTATTAGAGGTTGACCATTTAAGCTCTTTGCTCTTTCCATCTTGAAGTTACAGCTATCAATCAACCTTTAAAAATGCACTGAACTGTTTATTTTGAGATTTAGCAACGACATTTCTCTTAAAAGATCTGTCTCACAAAGCAGGAAAAGTGCTTTAATGTGATCCACTTTTAACCAAGGCAGATCGCTATGGTAACCACAAATAAGGCAGCAGCACCAGGTCTATGTTCATACTGCTTAACATGGTCACCTCCTCACCAATCCTCACATGAACCAAATAATTTGAAGATAACAGTACAATCAAAGCACATAACTTGATATTTCCAGTAGTGGATAACATGTGTGCAGGATCAAAACACTACATAGCAATAATGTTTCTTTCAGTGACTGATATATTTCATCAGACATAATAAATGTTTGAGGGAAGTTAACGCACCTTGTCCCCAATCTGGCAATAAAATTGGCTTCAATAATAAATGAAGTATAGTGAAGTTTGTTGAAAGTCTTTAGAGGAATTCTCAAAGTGACTGGTGTAACACGTTAAGGATCCATATATTAGCAAAGTGAAAAGCTGACTGGATAACATTAAAATATTCAGAGGGGGGAAACTTATAAATATATAGAATTAATGAAAAGTTAATTCACTGTGAATTCATTACTAAGCAGGAGTGAGACTGCAAGCACAATTTCCATTTCAGTGGATTTAGTTAGTCTTAACATGTTTTGAAACGTGTCAAGATGAAAGTTTGTGGAATTTGATAGACAGTTTATTTTCCATGTGTGAGTAACACAGCTGCATTATTTGACTTATGTTGTCACTTAAAAGCAATGCAGCAAGCTGTAAACCCAAATTTGTCACACAAACCAAGGGCTTATAAACCAGCATACAAAAAGCAGTATTATCTTTCATTAGCTGTTTCATTATCTGATAATTTACCTATGGTAATTTTATCTTTATTATTAATGTTATTTGGTCTGACATTTCAGCTAGTATTCACACTATTTTCAACAGCTAGTTGCTTATTTTGACTGCTGGTTGGTGTTTGTGTTACCCAAACATTTTTGGTGAATACACATCCCTTGTGCACCGTGAAACATGGGTGTTTAGAGATAGAACAGCAATCAGTTGGAAAGGACTACACACTGTGCATTTAATCATTAGCTCTTATTAAACTCTGGCTCTCTTCTACGGTACGTCTTTCGTCCTGTTTTCCTCCCCTCACCCCCATCCAGTTGTGGCAGACGGCTGCTCCTCCCTGAGCCTGGTTCTGCCGAAGGTTTCTTCCTGTTGAAAGGGGGTTTTACCTTCCTGCTGTCGCCAAGTACTTGCTCACAGTCTGATCATTGGGATTGTTCTTTATAAATTGTAGGGTCCTTACCTTACAATATAAAGCAACTTGATATGACTGTTGTTGTGATTTGGTACTACATAAATTAAACTTAATTGAATTGAACTGAAAAGCGAAACAAATTGCTACAATAGGGTAAAATTCTCCATAGAGGTGTACGGAAGCCCAGAGTTAAAGGAAAACTCCTTAACTCCAGAAGCTCCTTACCTAGGACTCCTCCTGACCGTAGGACTTTAATAATTAGCAATATCATTCACAACCGTTACTACTTTTTTTGTAGACCACTAACTGTTGGTAATCTAGTCATCTTTTCCACTGTTCCATTCCTCTTTACTTAACAGAAAAAAATAGGAAACATCATAGTTTTGGATAACAAATGAAGTTCATCTTGTAGTCCATAGATTTTCTTTACAGTTCCAGAAAAACCTAATGGCTACAGAATGCTATCTCTCTTCATATCGCCTGGTTTCATGCTGGGCACAAATCTTATGAGATAACTCCACGTTTTGTTACATAATCTTACATTTTTTACATAATTCTTACATTTTAACAAATTTCCCACCTGTGGGACTAATAAAGGTCATCTTATCTTATTTTACAAACCAGGCCTATGATATCGCCTGGAGAAACTACAACATGATTAGATCGTATCTCTACAGTACTAGCTCTGCCTGGCTGACTTGTTGGCTTACTGAATGACAACAGAGCTTACACATTTCCTGCTAACAACTGATTATTACTGTCAATGCTACACTGTAAAATGACTTATATATGTAGTCAAGGTTTGACCAGCTCTATAATGATATTGTTTGCTTGGTTTAGTGGAAAAGCCTAGAAAAGCCTATTGCCTTACAAATGATGCAAAAATGTTAACTATACCTAGCTGGGTGCCAGCTAACTTCCGGGCTACTTGGTTGATCCCTTTGAGAGGGATTGGATGTAATCCCACCAATCCCTGAGGCAGAAATTATGGCATCATCATCATTACAACGCTCATGCATTAAAACATCTCTGATAATCCATCTAGCTTCTGTGCCAGCAGTCTCAGGCAAAAAATGGCCTTACGTTTTTTACATTTAGTATCTCTGTGATTCAAACATTCAAGGAGTCAAAGGAGTTGAACTGACATGCCTTTTTCATTTATATATTCATGATCTGGAATTTTCATGCACCTGGTCTGGAATCTGGATGTTCTCCTGATTTGCTACTCTGCGGTTACTTGGACTGTGTAGTTCTCTGCACTCTCACCTACAAAAATTACTTCCTGTTTGCAAAGATTTAGAATATCTGAGCTCAGTTTTAATCTGAACTCATCACATATACACTCTTCAGGTCCCTTACTGTCAAATTTGAGGTGACTGGCTATCCTTTTAGCATCATTTATTTTTTAGCATGCAGAGCTAACACTTTGAATGGGTTTGTTTTAGCCCAAATAGCGTTCTTTTTCTAAACCTAAGTAAGCAGTGTTGGTGCCTAAAGCTAAGAAGTGAGAAGACATAAAAACTGCAGTCTTCTGGTCCTGTTTTTAGCATTCGCCCTTGGCATCCAATAATACCGTCATCAAAGGATATCTTATGCCTATGTGTGAGACACCAGGGGCTGTGAGACACCAGGGGCTTTGAGAAAACAGCCAAACATGACACCATTGGAATGGGAACAGTTTAGCTGATAAGCCACTGGAAGTTTTGGTCGTTTTGGATACAAATATTCTACTCGGCCTGTTCTCACAATTCAGTGAGTTGGACATTTTAAGTCATTTCAGATTAAATGACAGTCTTTGCTCATTGTCATAAACTTAATCCTAAAGTATGTCAGATAGAATATTTGGGGGCCCCCCCCCCAAATATTCTGACTGGGTTCTCCTGATTGCCAAGAACAATTTTGATAATCATTCTTCCAAGTCTTAGTAATCAGAAATCACATGCTCTAGTTAAGGGTCAGCTTTAGGGCTATTTAGATCTCGGGGATTACATTTTTAGACTACGACTACATACAAGAGTGCCTGTGACTCAGGAGGTAGAACAGGCCATCCAATTGGAAGGTTGGTAGTTTGATACCTGGCTGCTCCAGTCTGCATGCCAAAGTGTCCTTGGTCAAGATACTGAAACCCAAGTTGCCTGTCCCTAATACACTGATCAGAGTGTTAGATAGAAAGCACTTAGACACCAAAAAAAGTGCTTGTGTGAATAAGGTGTATAAGGCACTTGGAGTGCTCAAGTAGAGTAGAAAAGCGCTCTCTAAGAACCAGTCCATTTACTATATGTTAATACTTGCAAATGTGACTTTGCTTAATTATCTCTTTAACTCAGAACACAGAAAGAAAAGATCCATCAACCTCTTTTAAGTCAAATACAATATCACAATATTAAAATACCTGAACGATATTATATACGATAATTTTAAGATGATAATGCGGAATAATGACATTGTAGTATGAGTTTGTTGTTGTTATAATCAGCAACAAAATGACAATAAAGTGATATGAGAAACCTCTGGAAATGAGTTGGTGACCGTGGTGACTATCAATCAAATGGCAAAGTCTTTTCCCCTTTTTAAACATTACGATTTTCTGCATCTTCACAATCTATAGAGCAAATAATTAACTGATCAAACAGAAACAGCGATCTGTTTTTAATGAAATGTCAGTTATAAACAAACACACAACAACTTTGAAATACAGTGTCAGATGAGTCTGACTGGTGTAATGAGAGTACATTATTTCAGATGTCTGTCTCCCCAAACACACTGAGCATGTCAAAGTGACATACGCTCTGTACCGTGTACCAGGCTACAGATGATGCCCACTTTATGTAACGGGGCAGCCACGTTCTTCGGCTTTAGAGATTTTACTCAGCATTGCATCATGTAGCTTCTTTGGCTCTAGCTATCACACACAGAGCAGATATGCACCGTTTACTTGAACCTTCAATCCATTTCTACTTTGAGTGCAGAATAGAGACAACCATTTTCCCATAGTATTCCCACAGACAGTCTACAGTCCTGTAGCTCAATGCGGTTTCACATGTGAGATAGAGAAAAGGCAGAAAGAGCCCTAGAGGAGAAAAAATGAGCATAGATGAAACAATGCGCTCTAATCCACACACACACAGCATGCAGAGTGTGTCTGTGCGTGTAAGTGTGTATGTGTCTCGACTGGGGGGGTACTATGTATAAAAATCAGATACTCTTCTATTCTTTATATAACAAGGCCTCCGCTGTACTGGAGATGCATCTGTTTCACCATAGAGATAAACATCATGTAAAACCTACTACGGTCCCATGTAGGAATATTATAATGACAGAGGTGCTGGCTAAATGCACTGAGACCACTACAATTACTACTGGCTTACTAATGAGGAGCCAAAGCAGGACTATCGGAGGAATCTGTTTTGTAGTGATTTTTCAGCAGGAGGGGTGTATCATCCCGACTCTGCGGCACCACCATAACAAAGAGACACGAATCCACGGACCTCTGCATGAGACACTGAACCCCCCTCACCCCCTGCCACCCCGACTCTTTCTCCTCCTCACACGCCCACCGTCCTCTCCCCATTGGGATGGGAAACACCGCGCACAGCGATGTCTCCGACTATGATTCCGCCATATCATAAGCTAAATATAGGCCTGCATCCGTGCCACTGCAGCCTGCAGACCTGAATATAAATATGGCACCAATTACATTTCATTTATAAAGGCCCACGCGAGGCTGGCGCATCGCCAGGATGCAGAGAAAACAATCGCGCGATGACACGTCCCGAATCACGTTAAAACAGTTAAACTCACCGTGTGGATGCGTCCCGAGTCTCTCGCTGAACGTGTGTGTTTGACAGTAAGAGTGTGTGATGGGGAAAATCTCTCCACCTTTCGGTGCTTGCAGAGCAAACTGGTGCCAGGACTGAGACGCAAGCCACGCCCCTTTCTCCGAACAGCTCGACCAATCAGGAGCCTGGATCGTCAAACGAGAAGTCTTCAGAGTCTGCATGCGGGAGGGGAAGCTGCCGCCTTTACGGACCGCCGGTGACAGCGGTATTTGTTTTGGCTTGATTATTTAGAGATTTAATCGTACATCTCAGGGGGAGCGTGTTAATATGAAAACACGTACAGTGGGTGACAAATTAGAGAAAAATATGCAACCGTTGGTCTCCACATTGAGAGGCTCTGGTTGCTGTTTTATGTGTGAGGGCATTTTGCTTCTCTCCTTCTGGGAAAGGGACGATAAAAAGTTGTTCTGGGAGAATATTTTTGTCCTGTAATTTCTACCGTGATGAAAGAAATCTCTTAAGTAAGCTACTTGCTCAATATGCATTTTTTTTCTTCAACAAGATGTATTTTTCAATCCCAAATATGAAAATGAATTATAATTTCATACAACTAAATCTTGTGTTTAGTTGTATTCTCAATTTAAAGTCTAATATTAGTGCTATAAGTGACCATAATGAAGAATAAAAATATTTAATATTCACTCATTAAAACTGAACCACAAACCTTCTGCATGGGCTGAACCATGCAGTAAGTCATATTATTTCTCAGACAACCCCATTAACAAAGAGGGCTAGTTCACTTTGTAGCTAGTGTTGGTTGCTAGTGGACATTCTAGTCTCAGGTTACCCAGGTACATGGGTTATTCTATGATAAAATGTTTGAAATTATCTTTTTGATTTGCAGTTTCCATCAGCTTTGCCTGCCTTGTGTCCTTTAACTTTTAATATTTTCACATTTGTTAAGATGATTGTGTGAGCTGCTAGCGAACCAGAGGACTGAGTGGCTGCTGGGGGACACAGAGGTTTCTATAGGATTATCTAGGATTATGCCTTCCATTTGATTCAGTGCAGTTTGTTTGTAATCTCCAAATAACACATATTGTTTACAATACACAAGCACAAAAATGGTCAACAAGCAAAATATCAAAGTAACAAAGTTCCTATAGAACTCTCCTTGCAGAAAGTAATTGTGTATTTCCACCAGTCTAACTCAATTCAGACACTAATAATCATGTCCAATCTTTGTATATGATTGATAACAACATGTACCTAACTGATCCCCTAAGCCAGGATTTGTTAGCGCCTATTGTTGACTGTTCTTATGAATATATTCATCACAGTTGGGGGCACCATTCATCTGACACCAATCACTATCTATTACTACTTACTTCATAATCTCATCTATTGTTATGAAATGATGAAATAA
This sequence comes from Perissodus microlepis, assembly GCF_051167445.1. NCBI lineage: Eukaryota > Metazoa > Chordata > Actinopteri > Cichliformes > Cichlidae > Perissodus > Perissodus microlepis. Next base: position 4,667,316 of record NC_140478.1, on the reverse strand, counting down.
AATAAATGAAATGAAGAACTTGATATGTTCATTAATAAAAGTAGCTGCTGTAATTGAACATCGGCATATTCTTACTTCAGTCAGATCCAGAATTGCCAGTAATTTTTGTTTGGTGGCATTCACATGTTGAAAGCCAGAGAGCTACAGCAAGACCCAGCACAAAACAGAGCAGGTATCAGTGACAACAGATATGTTACACTGATTAAGTCAGAAACAGTATGGCAAGTGATATTGGGGGTAGAGGTGGGTTGCAAAGAACTTTTTTATCCATTTGCAGACACATTTTTTTTTATCCCCAAAAGAGCTGAGAGGAACGCTTATAATAGCAGTTCTTTCATTATTCATTGTTGATTCAAAAATATCATCATTACACATAAAATACTGATTAGTATCGTATCAATAATCCATGTACCAGTTTGATCTGTTCTTGTATTAATGAAACAAAAAAACAAATTTTATTTGTTCAAATAAAATTTTGAGTGATTATCAGGAGGGCGTCCTTGAAAAAGTAAAAAGTTCTAGCTTTGTATCACACAGTGGATAAAACAAATGATGGTGGCTTTGCCATTGGAGCGGATAACGTGTACTGAAAAGGAAATTGGATGTTTTTGAGAAGGTGTGGAGACCATTTGTGAATTTTGTAGAAGGATTTGTATTATCTGAGGAGGACGAGGACTGAGGGCAATGACATTTGATTTGGGATAATGACAAATTTAGGCCTTTAACGGAGTGATAAATCTGACGACTTTTTTGTTTTCTTTTTGCTGTCTGAGAGGAGTGTATGTTCATGTAGTATTTAGAATGTTGGACTGTTTGTAAGTCATTAAAATGCAAAAAAATAATAAAGATATTGTTGGAAAAAAAAAGTTCTAGCTTTAAACCTGTTCTAAACTCATCCATTTCTGTTTTCCTTTCTCGACTGTAGTTACTCCTGATGGGTCAAACCAGGGGGCATGGCCTCAAGGTTCTTGCAGAATAGAGGAGTGGTTTCTTCTCATTCACAGTCTGCGTGACAGCCTCTCCTCCTATTACCCTCCCTTTTCCTCTTCTACTCTGATGAAGTGTTATGTAATGTCCCTGTCTATGTGCATCATCCCCCCTCCTCTCTTTCTATCATCAGCATCTCTGGTCCTGCGTTACCGAAACTCAATCTGTCACACCATCTATCCGCTCAAGTCTCTCTCTTTCCTTTCTGCTGTATCATTCTTCCATCTCACTTCTTTTTGCACAGTTTTATTCATTTTGTCCCATTCCTAAAATCCTCTCATTAAAAAGTAAAAGACATGACTAGACACTTAAAGTTGCTCTTCCTGCCACTGTGCAACAAGCCCTTCTCTTACACATCATCAGAATTCAAATATCATAAAAGCTTTTATTTAATGAATTTGTTAAGTAACTATTCAGTTGGAGTTCCTGCCTTTTAATGACATGTACTGTTATCTAGTTACTCTAAATTGAAGGTAACCCTTTGAGGTCTAAGTCGTCATCAATGACAACCAATCTTTGCAGCTGAAATATGAAGCCAGTGCCAATGCGGCAAAAACTTCAGTTTCTCCAGGTGCCACTTGAGGCTGGCTCCAAGGGTTGGTCTGCGATCATAGGCTGCCATGATATAATACTCTTTGAAAAGCATATTTGTGGCCCGGTACACTCTAAAAGTTTCATCTTTCATATTAGTTCAGTTTAAGGTGATTTTTTTAATATTTCCTCCACCTCTACAGAATAAGCTGTACATATTGAGCCACAGTTGCTCACAGTCACTTAAAGTAAAAAGCACTTTGAGCGCTCAGTTGGAGTAGAAAAGTGCTATATAAATACCAGTCCATGTACCATGCATCATCTAGGGGTGTGAGCACAGTGACCCAGTGCTCCAGCAACATAAGTCTGTGTGTCTCTGCCTCGTGTCCACACAGTTTATGGTATACAGCTCTCTAACCTAGCTACTTGATGTTAGCAGATAAAAGGCAGCTTCTGATTGCAATACACCAACACAGCATTGACAAAGATCTCTGTCTAATTAAATGAGTAATTTTGGGTTGATTCCCAGATGATTAAACATGCAACTATTTTGGTGGTAATAACTGAAATGAGTAAAGAAAATCAACAGCCTATTTATGCAAGATAATTCATAATTTTATTGGGGGGGGGGGGTGCAAGACAATAATAATAATATCAACAGACTGATTCATTATCAAAATAAATACATGCAATGCTTTTAAAAACCACCACACTTCACTCACCTACAATGCTCCTTATACATGTAATAATTCAATAATAGATTCTATTCAGAAATAGAATCTGTAAAAACAACATATCTCTATGGTAGTCTTGTCATAAACTGACACCTTGTGCAGGATGTACCCCATCTCTCACTCTGTCATGAACAATGTAATATATTGATGCTCCTGTTCATGTATTTAGAATATGATTGTAAAGTTCCATGTAGACGAAGTTTGGCTTGAAAACTAGCTCCTTTTTCCACATACAGGCATATGTCCTGGTTATTGGTGCTCAACTACTGATCATTTTAATACAGATGCAGAAGATAATCATACAAAAGGAGTTCAGCATAAAATCTGCTATCAAATCCTGCATAACAAACAAACAAAAAGTCAGTGGCCACCTCTGAATATGAGGGCCCATGCAGGATTTAGGCAACACAGACCAGTTGTTGGAGCTGCAATCACTCATTTTTTTCAGTTTGCACCAATCTGGAGGGGTTTGACTTTTTAACCATCTGATGACCTAAATAAAGAGTGAACCCCTGCAGTGCTGAGGCTTAACTTAGGGATTGACACACTAATTCTGTGGATATACCATGTACACTGTGGCTCACGCATAAAATCACTTTTATATGAAGGCTTAAACACAACACAGTGGACACATGGAAGCATTCTCTCTATCTATGGATAATGATAAGTAATATGTCATGAAAATGGCACATTTGCTGTTTTTGGAGCATTATATAAAAACATTTGAAGGTTATTATAGGAGAGCTGGTTTGATTATTGGCAGCATTGAAAGGGTCTGGGTTGTGTAGGAAGGAGATTTAGAGAAGAGAAAGGATTTGGGGCGAGGCTACACAGGGGGTGTCTGGGTTAAAGGGGGTGAGGGAAGTGAAGACTGTAAAGCATGGGTGAGGAACAGGGAGGCAAATAGGCAAATACAAGATGTGGTTGGTTCTGGCTCACTGTAGGTTTTTATTTGTACTGCAGCTGATCCTTGACATTAGTCCTGTGCTTTCTCTGATATTTCTGTCCGTTCTGTAAAAATTTTATGGTCCAAAGTTTAGATATACATAATGATTGCTGTGAAATTGTAAGCTTTTTTAAGTATGCCCCAAATTACAGATACTGATTCGATTCTGCTCTATGGTAAGAATGACCAGTGAAAATTTTAGGCTTTTATCTTTAGTTTCTGAGATATTCATGCTCAGTCATTGTTTTTTATTTTATTTTTTTTTATTAATCAAAAGTTTAAGATCACATGTGTTTAAAAGGCCAAAACTGTGCAGATATGTGGATTTATTGTTATTTTCTGTCAGGTAGTCACACTGTCATGACATTCTGATGGCAAAAGCAAAAAAAAGTTCCCTTTTTGAACATGGTCGGGTTGTTGAACTGCATAAGCAGGGTTTCTCTCAGCACGGCATCGCTGCTGAGGTGGGACGCAGTAAGACAGTCATTTGGAATTTCTTAAATGATCCTGAGGGTTATGGAACAAAAAAGTCAAGTGGAAGACCCCAAATAATTTCACCAGCACCGAGCTGGAGGATCCAATTGGGTATCCATCAAGACACTGGATAATCCTTGACCCAAATTAAGGCCATTACTGGTGCCGACTGCAGCCCCATAACCATCAGACGGCATCTGAGACTAAAGGGCTTCAAACATGAAGAACGTCTTCAAAGGCCTCGTCTCCTTGAACGCCACAGAGCTGACTGTTCTGTTCTGTTCTCTTTGCATGAGAGCACCAAAGATGGGACACTGAAAGGTGGAAGAAAGTTTTATTCTCTGATGAGAAAAAATATAACCTTGATGGTCCTGATGGTTTCCAACGTTACTGTCATGACAAGCAGATCCCACCTGAGATGTTTTCTACGCGCCACAGTGGAGGGAGTGCTGTAATGTTCTGGGGTGCTTTTTCCTTCAGTGGAACAATGAAACTTCAGGAGGTGATCCTTTGGACCACCCTGCGTGTTTCCCTGGGGATGGATGGCAAGGGATGTTTACAAAAACGGACAACAGTTACAGACTTTAGATACCCTTCATGCGGCTGTCTTCACCACTTGGAGAAATGTTCCCATTCACCTCATGGAATCTCTTGCATCAAGCATGCCGCAACAAATTTTTAAAGCGATCAATAGAAACGGTGGAGCTACTCATTACTGAGTTCATGTTTGGAACTTTTGTTTTGGGGGTTCACACGGTTTCTTTTAGAGGTGTGATCCTAAACTTTTGATCAACTGTAAAACAGCCTTTTTCAGTTTAAGTGTTGTTTTCAATAAATTCCATGCTCCAAAAATGTTATGTCTCACTCCCATTTCTTCTTGTTGCATCTTGAAGCTCTGCCCTGTTAAGATCCAACCATGCAAAATATGATTTTCGTTGCCATTTTTCAAGTGGTTTTAAACTTTTGATCGGGACTGTATGAAGTAAAAATTTCACAGCAAACATTATATATGTGCAACCTTTGGATCATACATTTTTAGCCAAGCTGGAGCTACCAGACTAGACAATTGAAAATTTAAAAACTTTGGTGATTTGAGATGGGACAACGTAAAACACCTACAACAACTCATAATATCAGAAATAATCTCATTTGGAATTTTTTTTTTCCAAAACTCAGATTGCTACTGAGAGTACTGAGATCAAAAGCTATATACGAAATATTTGTGATTCACTAAGTTTCATTTTTCTGATTGAAATACAACTTCCATTCATCTATTTTCCTTTGCTCATCCAATTCAAGCTTGAGATGGGGGTCTGGAGCTTGTGCCAGCTCTCATGGGGTACACTCTAGGGAGCAACAGGCCTAACAAAATGAGAATCTCCAGTTCACCCAGTGGTTCCCAAACTTTTTTTGATGGGCCAACGTTTTTTACAATTAAAAATTAGCAGAACAGCAGTGGGACAAAGTATCTTCTTGGTAAATCCTGCACTTGATGGCGACTTGTACTATTGGCTTGAAGTTGGCTTCTAGGGTTTTCTTCCATGTCCCCATCGAATTCCTAATGAAAGCTCTTAGGCTCTTGTTGATCTTGTATGGTTCTAGCTGTTCCAGGATCGGTGTGTAGGGCGTTGAATCACAGGCTTTCTTGTAATCAATCCAGGTGGTGCACAGGAGAGTCATTTTGGTCTTACAGTCTTGAGTGACTGCTCTACTTATCAGAAGGAGGTGTTTTGCCCCTTTGGTGTTTCTGCCTGTTCCTTTCTGGGCCTCACTCATGTATGGAGCCTGTTCATCTTAGCTGATATTATACCTAACTGGAGCTTTCATGTTGTGCTGAGGCAGGTTGTTGGCCAATAGTTGGGTGAGACTGGTCCCTTCTGGGGGACAGGTGCCCAGGTGCTCATGGAGTGCAGTTAGCTTCTTTAGTCAGTAGGTGTGAACTGTGTCAGGACCTGCTGCTGACCAATTCTTAAATCTTGAGAACCTCATACGGACCTTATTAATCTGGGTGACGTCTGGATCGGCATAACTTTAGACTTGAGTAATTACTTGAGTGAGGTGAGGGAGGATAATGGACAGGGGCCACTGTCATGCCTACAGTTTATTCAACTCTTGGCTTTTCTGTGTGCACCACAGGGTCAGCTGCGGAACCCCACATATGTATGCATTGTCTGTAACTGTCAGTCATCTGCAAAATTTACGATTTTGACAGATGGGTCTTTTGAGGTGTAGATCAGCTCTGAACCCCTTTTTGCTTACAAAAGTGATGAACAGGTTGACAAATGAGGTCAGATAGGTGTTTCTGTGGACTATGATGTTTGTAGACAATGTTGTGATCAATTATGAGAGTAGGGAGCAGGTGGAAAAGAAACTGGTGAGGTAGAGGAATGCTCTGGAGAGAAGAGGGATAGTCAGTAGAATGAAGGCAGAATACATGTGTGTGAATGAGAGGGAGAGAGGTGGAAACGTGCAAGTAGAGACAGTGAAAGTAGATGAGTTTAAATACTTGGGGTCAATCATCCTAAGCACCGGAAAGTGGACAAGACAGATGAAGAAGAGAATGCAAACAGGGTGGAGTAGGTAGAGACAAGTGTCAGGGCAATTTGTGACAGAAAGATAGCTGCAGGAGTTTACAAGATGGTAGTGAGACCTGCTATGATGTATGGTTTGGACACAGTGGCACTAACAAAAGGAGACTACTGAGGTGAAGGTGACAAAGCTGAAGATGTTAGGATTTTCATTGGAAGTCACCAGGATGGAAAATTGAAATGGGAGTGGTTTGGAAATAGAAGTAGAGAGACAAGACTGAGATGGTTTGGACCTTTGAAGAGGAGAGATAGTGGATATACAGTGGTCCCTCCCTATAACGAGGTTCACCTTTCGTGGCCTCGCTGTTTCGCGGATTTTTGTGTGCAATTTTTCATGGGTTTTTTTTCAGTGCATTGTGTTCTGTGTCCTAATTGGCTGTAGATCAATCAGTCTCCTCCGTGCAGTGTCTCCTGTACAGTACAGTGTGTTCAGCTTGTCAAACTTACATAAATCTTCAATCGCCATGTTATGGCCCTGGCCGGCTGGATATTTGTTCTGTGCTATGTCTTTAAAGAGCTGGCGGCGGCTGATTGGTATGGCATTGTTTTTGTGCCACTATTCTGAGCGCACGTAAAAAAAATGAGTGCACGTAAAATGAAATTGCAGGTGCAAGTGTTGCATATTGAGGAGAAATTTATTTTGAGCAAAGAAAAGCTAAATTTGAGTGAACAAAATTCATTGCTGCGTGCAAAAACTGTATTTCAGTGTTTGCTATTATCCATACACACACGCACACACACACACAATAGCAGCCCCTCTCGCTCAGTTTTTGCATTTGCGCTTGCTCGCAATGTGTTGCTTGCGCTCTCAACATTTCTGCCCGTGCACGTTCAACTCTTTCTGTACACCGTTATATTTGTGCCACAAAATCAGCCAATCACAGACTTGGATGCAAAAAAATCTGATTGGCTGTTTTGGTCTCCAATCAGCTCGAAATGGCGAAATGCAATATCCCAGAATCCATTTCGTCCAAAACTCGAACGAGGCACTCTCACTACCCGATCCGTACCGGAAACCCGATCCGTACCCCGCATGCGCGAAAGGTGTCTACTTCCGGTCGAAGCGTTTTACGATAGTTACGGGTCAGAGTATCTGTGTAGATGTTAAGAATAATAAGTATCTCTTAAAATGTTTCTGATAATGAAACATTTAATATAATGTAGACAAAAACAAAAAAATAAAAAGATAGTGACGGATCAGGACTCACCGATCCTTACTGCACATGTGCAAAGTCGAACCGTACAAATCGGGTCTACCCGATCCGTACCGCGCATGTGCAGGGGTTTTCTTCTTCCTCTGTTCATTTAATTGCAGTTTACTCCCCAGTGTACGAGGATACTGCCACCTGCTGACCAAACGAATGAACCCTATTGTAAACTGAATTAGCGTCATTACAAACGTGTGTTAAATTTGATTTAGTGATAGTCGAGTGTGTTTATGCTTGTCTGTGTGGAGAGGATTGATTGGAGTAGTTATGATGATGTCCGCTATCACTGTCAATTGTCAGTAAACACTTCATCTGGCTGATGAATCTTCACGTGACATATTACAAAGTCTGTATTATTAACTCTGTAATTAGGCGCCATTCTTCTTATTTTACGGCGCTGTTGTTCAATCGGGGAACGCTCTGTGTTGAGGAGAAAAGCATGAATTTGTTTGTATACGGATTATCCATAGTTTAAATGTCCCGGTAGTCGAAAAGGAGGCAGAGCTGTTGAGAAATGCTAGGAGCTAACTGGGCGCTAACCGTATCATTCAAATATATTGAATGTGGCAATGCTGGCAAAGAGAGGAAGTGACGTAAGATTTGCGCATGCAGGGTACGGATCGGGTTTCCGGTATGGATCGGGTAGCGACAGGCAGCGGCGGAGGAACGCAGAGTGGCGGAGTTTGAAATATTACTCTTTGTGGGTCACAAAATAAACTTTTAAGATATTTTCATGCGAGACTGGTGCTGTGTAAACTTCAAATATCTGCTCGATTTATCAAGACATCACATATTTGCAAAAGTGCTCTAACGTTTTCGGAGATGCCTGTTACCCACCAGATGATGTTATATTAGAATGTTGTTAAAGAGGGTCAAAAATGTTTCAACCCAGTTTGTTTTGCAGATTCTGTATAGCAGCTTTAATATAGGGAGAACACAACTTCCAGATTGTGTGAGTAAAATCAGGTTTTATTTCTTTGTTAGTTTAACAGTTTCTGTTTTGCCTGTCACTGTTCCCTCTCTGTTTTCTTACCAGGTTCTTCCTGACCTTGTACTTTCTCCTCACGTTCCCCTCTTTCCTCTCTACCTCTTCGGACCAACAATCATACACAAATAGATTGTATTCAATTAGATGAAAAAATTACTTTAATATGAAAAAAAAAATACCATTAAGATCACTAATGAAAAAGTCCTCTCTCAGTGTACTTTCAAACAAAAGACAAATTACCAAACCACGTGTACATCTAATAAAAGATATAAATATTGAAACACTGATCCAACATTATCCTTTATTGACGGATCATTTGATTTTACACTTTTACCTGAATGTGGCTCCTTTTTTTGAAAAAACTTCCTTATATCCATTATGAACCTGGCTGTCTCTCTGTACACACAGGAAGTCCAACACCCATGCACACAGACGGCTGTTGAGTCCTAGATCCTTCAGCGTTCTGAACAGTCTACCCGGCACTATTGTGTTGAATGCTGAGCTGTAATCAGCAAACAGCATTCTTACATAGTTACCCTGTTTCTTGTCCACGTGGCTGAGGGTGGTGTACAGGACGTGGGCGATGGCATCCTCCGTGGATCTGTTGGGTTGGTAGGCAAACTGGAGCGGATCTGTGGTGTCTGGGATGGAAGAGGAGATGGCTTTCTTCAACAGCCTCTCGAACACCTTCATAACCACCGAGGTCAGTGCAACTGGCCGGTAGTCATTCAGGCATGAGGGCTTGTTGTTCTTGGGGATTGCAATATGTGTCAACAAAAGCACCCAGGGGTTCTTCATATAGAGCGAGAAGATCCAAGTGCATCTTCAGAACAAATTCGACAGATGACAAGCTCCTATGTCAACTTTTCAACTGCAACCACTCAGACATGTGGGCATATTGGGGCCGGTCATGAAGTTGATGCATTTTTTTCTATTGTTCCAGTTCAAGTTAAGAGCCAAAAGAGCAATAAAATTCTGCAAACCTATGCATTTCTGGATCCTGGAAGTTCAGGTACATTCTGCACAGAAACCCTGGCAAAAAGATTGAATCTAAAGGGTAAAAAGACCAATATCCTTTTGAGAACAATGAGTCAAAATAGGATTGTTAGTGCACAAATTCTGTCTGTTCTCAAAGTGTCTGGTTTGGGAGCAAATGATTTCATGGCGTTGCCAGATGTTTTGACTCAAAAGACCATGCCATTTTCTACGTTGAATAATAATATGTTAAATTTCACAACATTGATGCAGATGTGGAGCTACTGGTGCTTCCAACGTTTTAGAGCCATGGAAGGTGATAAACAGTGTGGAAGGTGGACCTTATGCTGTAGAAACCAAAGTTGGCTGGGTCATAAATGGTGCCCTGCGCACTGGAAGTAACAGCAGAAATAAAAACAACCGCACTGCTGTAACAGCCAATAGGATTTCGGTTGAGCATCTTGAAGAAATGTTGATTAAACAGTACAATCATGATTTTAATGAAAGATCATCAGAGGAGCAGACTGAAATGTCCAGAGAGGATCTGTGTTTCATGGATATTGTTAGTAGCTCAATAAAACTTATTGGAAATCATTATCACATTGATTTGCCTTTCAGGAGAGAAGGTCCCAGCTTGCCAAATAACATCCGAGTCTCAGACGGAGACTTGAAAAGGATGCTCGTTATAAGGATGAATACACTGCATGTATAAACAACATGCTTGAACAAGGATATGCTGAATTTGTGCCTGCAGATTAGTTGCAGAAAAGTGATGGAAAGGTGTGGTACATCCCTCATCATGGAGTGTATCATCCCACAAAGGGCAAGTTGAGAGTTGTATTTGACTGTGGAACAACTTATAAAGGAGCATCATTGACTGTTCAATGATGCTCCTTTATAAGTTACTACAGAAGAGTTGCTACAGAAGAGGAGGCAGTGCACATGGTGAAGAGGCTGACGGATATCTGCACTAAAGGAGGATTTAAGCTTTCAAAATGGATCAGCAACAGTCGCACAGTGCTCATGTCAATCCCAGAGGAAAGAAGAGCAAAGGAAATGAAGGATCTGGATTTGGACACAGATCAACTTCCAGTTGAGAGAGCACTGGGTTTACAGTGGTGCATAGAAACAGACAAAGTTCCAGTTCAGACCCTCCCTGCAGGACCGTCCAACAACCAGAAGGGGCATTTTGTCTGTGGTCAGCTCACTGTATGATCCTTTGGGAATCTTGTCTCCCTTCAGTATAAACTGTTGCTACAAGAGCTTTGCCGTCAAAATTTGAAGTGGGATGAAGTTATTCCCCTCTCTCTTTCTGAGCGGTGGTGTGATTCGCTGGAGGATCTCCAGCTGATTTCAAAGTTCAAAGTGGAACGTTGCATTAAACCAAACCATTAAACGCAAGTCAAGGTGGTTATGGAACAGTGTCATATTTAAAATTGGAAAAGAATAACATCTCACATGTTGCCTTTATCCTGGGAAAAGCTAGAGTTGCTCCTCTCAAGCAAACTACAATTCCCAGGCTGGAATTGACGGCTGCAGTTCTTGCAGTTCAAGTGAATATGCTTCTGCAAAAAGAGTTGCAGGTAAGGTTGGAAAAATCAGTTTTTTGGACTGATAGTACAACAGTACTGAAATACATCTCCAATGAAACCAGAAGATTTAATACTTTTGTTGCAAACAGAATTGCTGTCATTCGAGAAGCAACAGATGTGAATCAGTGGAGATATGTTTCTTCCAAGGAGAATCCTGCAGATGACGCATCCAGAGGCATGAGAGCTGGGGACTTCCTCAAATGTAGGACATGGATAAATGGGCCAGAATTTCTCTATAAGTCAAAGGAGGAATGGACTAAACTGGATGTGGAGTACAGTGTAATTTCTGCAGATGACCCAGAGGTCAAAAAGGACCTGACAGTGAATGTCATTGTGAAGGAATTACAAAATCCTACCAACTATCTTATTCATTACTTCTCGTCTTGGGCAAAACTTAAAATCTCTGTAGCCTGGTTTTTAAAGCTGAAAGAGGCTTTGGTGTTGCTGGCGCAGAAGAGGAAAGAGTTGCTTGCTGCAGATTTGAATAAGAATGATCTGGAAAGTCAGAAAGAAGTGGAGACAAGAATGGAAAGATTTAAGACCACTTTGAAGAAAGGAAATCTGACTCCAGAAGATTTAGCAAAGGCAGAACAAGCTATTATTCAATATGCACAACAACAGAAATGTAAAACTGAAATGGCTTTAATCAGCAATGACCTCAAAGGAGTCTCCAAGGGAAGTTCTCTCTACAAACTTGATCCAGTATTGGATGCGGGAATCCTTAGAGTGGGTGGCCGATTGAATAAAGCAGCCATGCCTATGAAAGTAAAGCATCCTGCAATTTTGACAAAGGATATGCATGTGTCAACACTGATTTTACGCCATATCCATCAAAGGTTGGGACATGCAGGAAGAGCGCACATGCTGTCAAAACTGAGACAAAAATACTGGATAGTAAATGCAAATTCTGCTGCCAGGAAAATCATCTCTCGTTGTATCATGTGTAGACGCAACAGAGGAAAGTTTGTTGAACAAAAGATGGCAGATCTGCCTGAAGAGAGAGTCCTGCCAAACACAGCTCCATTCACAAATGTTGGAGTGGACTATTTCGGACCTATAAGTGTTAAAAGAGGACGAAGTCTCCTTAAAATGTATGGAGTTCTTTTTACTTGTTTGACCAGTCGTGCAGTACATCTGGAGATTGCATGTACACTTGATGCAGACTCCTGTATAAACGCTGTGCAGAGGTTCATCTGTAGACGAGGCCCAGTTTCAACCATCAGGTCTGATAATGCTACAAATTTTGTTGGGGCAAATTGAGATTTGAAAGAAAGTTTGAATGAGCTGAACCATGCTAAAATCCCAAATGCTTTTGTTCAGGATGGCATGAAATGGAACTTTACGATCCCAGCAGCCTCTCACCAAGCCTCATTCGTTCCATAAAGAGTATTTTTGCCTCAGTTCTCAAAGAACAAGTTTTGGATGATGAAGGACTCCAAACAGTCTTCTGTGAGGTTGAAGCTATATTGAACGACAGACCCATTGCCAGAGTTTCAGATGACTCAAATGATCTTGAAACACTGACACCCAATCACTTCTTGTTGCTGAAAAACAAACCAGTTTTACCACCAGGACTGTTTGATCAAAGTGATCTTCATGCCAGGAAAAGGTAGAAACAGGTACAGAGTTGTAGGCAGAGTTGTTTTGGAAGAGATGGCTTTCTGAGTACCTACCTCTGATGCAAGAAAGACATAAAAGGATGAGGACTAAAAGATGTCTTATACCTGGAGATGTTGTTTTGATTGCAGACGCTACAGCTCCAAGAGGATCATGGATGAAGTCTTAAATGTAAACCAGGATGCAAAAGGCTTGGTGCGTTCTGTGAGACTACAAACAAAGACCAGTGTTTTGGAAAAGCCAGTGGCAAAACTTCTTTTGCTACTGGAAGCCTCATCTTGAAGAAAATAATCAACGAAGATTAAGGACCTGCTTAAGGGAATAGCTCCTCCTTTTGGGATTTTGAAGTAATTGTGATTGTATACACAATTAGAGGCTGGAGTGTTGGAGCTATTTGTTTTTTATTTTTATTATTTTAACATTTGTTAAACTTTGTTGTTAGTTTACTACAAGTTTTATTTGTAGGTTAATATTTGTTTCAATGTTTTGTTTTGTTTTGGTGTTTACCTTGTTAAGTCAGCCAGTAAGAGCTGTAGGGCCATTTTTTCTATAAATAAAGAGACTGGTATAGGACCAGCATGCACTGGGGTGGGTCTATGTTTTTTTGTTTGTTTTTTTTACCAGAGCAGGAGAAGTAGCAGGAAGTAACAAAAAATGGATCTTGTTATTGCTTGCCAAACTGGATGAATAAACCATAAAAACACAACTTTCAAGTTTGGACAGTGGACTTCTTTTGCCTGTGTACAAAATATTATCTCAGTGCAACAGTGGCTTGTGGATTTCTAATTGTGGGACGTTTGGTTTGTCAAACAAAAGGAATTGTCACTACAGAAGGTAGAAGGTACCGTATTTTTTGGACCATAAGGCGCATTAAGCAAAACAAAACAGTCAGATAAGTCAAACTTTACTCAACTCATTCTTCTCTTCCTCTACTTCCGTACCATTGATTCATTGATGTTGAATTCTCTCGTAGCTGCTCTATTCCCATGTTCTGGACCTAAAAATAGGGTTTGATCTTTGGTTTCATTCTATAATACTGGACTTATTTTTCTACGAACGTTTGAACTTTGAGAGTGTTTAAACAAGAGAGAAAAGTGTGAAAATGTCAAGGCCTGTCTGAGAAAAGTGTATAAAATGTGTAGTGAGGGGTTTTACGGCCTTAAAACATCTATACTAATTGTAAAAAATAAAGTTGGCTACTTCGCGGATTTCACCTATTGTGGGTTATTTTTAGAACTCCCGCTATAAACGAGGGAGCACTGTACTGAACAAAAAATGTTGAAGATGGAGCTTCAAAGCAGGAGAAGTAGAAGAAAACCATAGTGAAAATTCATGGATATACTTAAGGAGGACATTAAAAGAGTTTGTGTGACACCCCTAAACAGGGTACCATTCAGTGGCATTACTTTCTCTACTGGTGAGATCATGCCATTGTTTCCTTTATTCTTATTCATTTGCTTTAAGTTCATATCGCTCAGAAATAATAAGTAAACCATTATTTTCACCATGCAGTTAACAATAACTTATCACAGATAGTAAAAAGCAAACATTCTTCATGCTCAGGTAAAGGGAAACCAGAAAAGCTATTGGAATTTACCGTATAGATACTCTTTATTGTCTTCCTCTTAATCTTATAACTGAATATGGAATCATCCTCACATGCAAAGTCCTAAACCAATTAGGCCTCATCATACCTTAAAGATCTCATTGTAATATTTTATACAAATGCTCATACATTCTCAGAGGTAAGAGTTCTTATGGTTCATAGAGTTTCCAAAAGTAGAATGGGAGGCGGAGCCTTCAGCTATTATTGCTTGCTCTTCCTGTTAGCAGGCACTTCTTTCTCCTCACCGTTGCTTATTGCTCAGGTCATCAGGTCACTGGGATTTTCCTTCTATTGTCGCAGAATCTTTAACTTAACAATAAGAATAAAAATACTATAATAATATAAATAAAATTGAATTGAATTGAATATAGTGATAGAAAACTGCAGATGGACCAGATTTAGGCCAAACATTTATTGCTATTTAGATTGCATATCTATGGTTTTTTATTACTAAGTATTGATACTCACAGTACTGGCATTTGGCAGCAGCTATGCAGCAGTTTAGTTTTACAGAGCATGGGTAAGGAGGAGGAATATAAAGAGGGAAAAGGGAGGCAGCTGAGAAGATTAAAAGCAGGAGTGAAAATAGAAGCAATAAAAGGAAATGGTGGAATATGTTTGTTTTTGTTTTTGTTGTTTTTTACAAACAGCAGGGTTTTTAGTGGAAACATGTTTTGAGCTTTTCTCATTCAGCTCACAATAAAACTGTTCTTGAGGAAATTCAGAAGTTATAGTTTAATATAAATTATGTCATTTTTTCTTGGTTACCATAGATTACAACCAATAGCCCCAAATCAGTAGGCTTTAGAGCTTTACCATATTAGGGTTAGTGTCGGGCTTTTAAAAACCCATCTGAAAATGCATTTTTACTCTTTAGCTTTTAATAGTGACTGAGTATCATGTTTTATTCTCTGTGTGTGTTTGTTCTACTTTTTACTTTTTTACTATGTACAACACTTTGGTCAACCTGTGTTGTTTTTAAATGTGCTTATAAACACATTGACTGATATTAGATAATTGTTAAATTTGTTTTTATTTTGCTTTTACTTTCTTTGAATGATTTTATCTGCCTCATATAGTCCAGTGAAACAGTTAACTCCAGTTCCTGTTTCAACTGAAAAAAACGAAGAGCACAATCTGTGAGACAGCAATTCAAAAGCCACGAAACCAGAGCTAATATGAGAGGTACATACAGCACCACCTAGCGGATAATAGGGGGATTACGGCTTTTTAAAAAAATACTTTCATATTTTACCTTTTTTAAGGGGCCGAAAGGGCATATCATGAGGTGAGTACAATAACGGATGGATTAAAATATTTTTTGCCTGCTACATGATATTTATCTTTGACACTTGCTCAATCAAAGACAGGTTGATAATTATGATGTGGTATACAGTCTGACTGTCTGCAGGAAAATCTGTGTTAATTTCTAATAATTTAAGGCAAAGTGAAATGATCCTTTATTCCATCTCGTGTCAGTGAAAGTTGGTCATCTTATTAGTGATGAAAAATGATTTGTTCACGCAGGTCATCAGACTGAGCAGCTTTCATCTGTAATTCTTACACAATTATGGGGGTTTGTAAACTCAGAAAACATAAGAAATTTAAAATAAAAAAACCCCAAAACATCAACAACACTTAAGAAACAGACAACCACATTCACACCTATGTAATCCCATAGTTTTCGTAGGGATTATGAAAGTATTCTGATTCTGAGGACAATTTAGAATCACCAGTTAACCTAACCCCACTAACTACATGTCTTTGGACTGTGGGAGGAAGCTGGAGTGCGTGGAGAGAAGAACCCACACAAACACAGACAGAACATGCAAACTCCACACAGAGAGGCCCCAGCCAGATGGAGTAAACAATAATTAAAACCGCGCTACCGAGCTGCTGAAAGGCGTCATAGGACAAAAATATTTTGTTAAAGAACTGTTGGTTTTTGTTTTGTTTTTTTTAAATTTTTTAATATACTATAACTCACTTCCAACAAACTACATTAATTGTAGTGACCTTACAGTAATGTTATTAACATGTTGGGAAAAATAGCTCAAGCCATAACTTCTACTTGGTGAGTGAAGTATTTACAACATTTTTACATGGTGATGTTTTTAACTATTGGTCAGAACACTTGGCCCTACTCTTGATGTCACTTGGGGCTCTGGTCTTATTTGCTGCTACGTGCTCCTCTTCTTCCTGTGATGCACTGGAAGAAGAGGAGCACGCCACTCCTCTGCTTTTATTTCTTGTGTGTTTGTATGTCACTATTGCATGTCATATGTTATATCTATTTGTTTTATAATATTTATTTGTTGGAAAATAACTGATTATTCTGATTTTTTTTTAATATTATTAGTGTGAATGCTGATTAAGCTTTCACAGTATTGAGATGTTATTTTAGCCCCTTTTCAATTAGTACCTACTGGGGTCGACTCGCCACGAATCGTCACGACTCGACTCGGATCAACTAGTTTTCCATTACAACCCAGTAGTACCTTGTTTGCATGCATGTAGGTACTGAGTAGGTACTAATGGAAAAGGGGCTTTTTATTCTGTACATTTTTGGGCGATTAAACCGTTCAACTTCAACTGGAGGAACATCAGACATTGGTGGACTTTCAGAAGGAGGTTCTTCACTGGGAAGTACATTGGACATTGGTGGAGTTTCAAAAGGAGGCTTGAAGATCTTGGATATGTGGTTCTTTGCTCCCTTTTGCAATCTAAAGTTCCCAGTAGACGGTTTGACCTTCAGTAAAATGGAGCCAGGGGCTCGTTTTGTTTGTGTTTTTTTAATATCTTACTAATTTCTGAGAAATTACTCTAAGGCTTCTCCTAATGTTCAAAGTCTATTTGGACAATGTTGACATCACAACCATTAACAAAAGTATAAAAGTACAAGTCCCCGTCGGAGCCCATGGAGTCAGGAGTACATTAGATTTAGTCAGTGTCTGTGACAAATAAATTCAACTTACCATCAGAAGTGACAAATATATTCAAAGTTAACACACAACATATTGTGTGAAGACTGCAGTGAGACATCTGCAAGTTTAAAAAACTATTAAAAACTAATTTACCTCCTCATTTGATGCCTCTCTTACTCTGTAATTCACTCACTGACACACACACACACACACACACTCACACACACATACACACACACACACACACACACACACACGCACGCACACACACACACACACACAGACACAGCAGATGTTTTGCAAATATTCTTTTTTTTAAATATTCATTTAAAATACATCATTCCACTCTTGTGATTTAAAGAATAGGAGATTTTGGCTTATAGGTAAATGATTCAGTGTATTTCTGTTAAATTTAACAAGCTTCCCAAATATTTCAGCAATTACAGGATTTCAGCTAAAAATCAGCATTCGCACTGCATTTTCATCAGGAAATGCATTCTCCAGTTATATTATGGTTTACATTTGGGATAAACCTATTTACATGGCCTTTTCTTCACTTTACTGTTTGTGTAATTACTGCTTTCTGCCTTTGTAGGGCAGCATTTTCATTTTCTGAACTCTAACCTTGGACTACATGAACATGCTAGATGCCTTAAACTGAAAACTTTAAAGGCTTCAGTGACTGTGAACCGAAATTGCCCTGGAAATACCGTACTTATATTGAAATCGAGTCAGCATCAGCTTCCATCTGCTAAGTTCAAAACTGTATTATTGTTAGTTCAACTTTAAACATTAAAATGCATCTACGCCATTTGGATTTAGATAATTTCTCTTCTAAATTGCTTCTTAAAGCACTCGGTATATATATTTTGAAATGTAGAAAGTAAAGGTAATCGAATACGCCTTGATGTGTCGGTCGGGCTTCTTGCAGACACGCAGGACTGACATTCTTTCCCGCACAGACTCTTACATTCTCTCTCATTCTTTCATCAATCCATTCATTCTTGTTTCCTCTCCTGCTCCGTGTTTGTATGAATAAGCCTCCGGGGGACCCATGCTTCGTTGTTGAATATGTTACAGCTCTCTGCTTTTCAGCACCTTTCCTCTCTTTGCATTACTTTGTGCAAGTCAGAATACAAACAGCCCCCCAAAAGGACAAACCCTCCACCCCACACAACACGTCCAAGGTAGGAAGACAGACATGAGAGTGACAAATGTAAAACTTCCTCCTAGATAGGGCGAGGAAATGTGCACGAGTGTGTCTGCCATTACAACTGTACACTCACATTCACATCATGAGAGACAAAAAGAGAACATTAACGGCCTCAAAGAATCTACTAACTTTGTGAGACACAAGCACAGGAAATGTGTCTCTGTGTTTTTAGTATGGGGAGTGGTGATAAAGACCACATCCAACCTGTTATGCAGCGTGCTTCTGTGTAAAAGAAGGAAAACATTTTGGTGATTAAACCAAACATGAAAATGAAAGTAACTTAAGACACAATACTGTGCATACTATTTGATATTAGTCAAAATCCTGTGAGTACCATGCCACTAAAAAAAAACCCTCATCTGGGCGTAGCGTTTTCAGTGGGAGAAGCGTTTTGTCATCATCCCAGTGAATTCTTCAGACTCACCTCACTACAGGTTTCCCTAACCTTATAAACAGTATATTTGCATATACTGCATATACTGAAACCAGCACCACTAGCCAACAATGGGCTGTGAGGTCAGTTTTTTAACTTAAAAAAGTAAACATAGTTCAGTAGAGTCATGCTTGCCACAACAGAGAATGTTACACGCAAATAAATGTCAGATTTAATGAAAGAAAATATAGGTACATGTCTTATCAATGCAAGTTCTTACTGATAATGTGAGTTTTACTAAATTAACCCTGTAATACCCAACCCATCAAAAAATAGCCAGCAAATTCTTTTTTTTTTGGAACTGAGATGTTTATTAACCCTTATAACAAAATCCACATTTTTTGGTATATCATTTTGTGTATGATATAGTTTTATTGTATATTTATTATATATTTTTTGTATCACATTTGATACATTGGGCGTTTTTGGCAAGTTTTTGTTAACAACAATGTTAATTTTAGACAAAAAAAGAGTTTTGTCCATAACATGGCAAGTATTGATCATATTGATGAGATAGAGGTCTCAGAAACTCATGTATCAAATATGATACAAAGGGCGTTATAGGGTTAAAGAACATAAAATTGGTCTTCATAACAGGATATAATGCTTTAAGACCCCTCAAGGAAATTTCTTGTTTTAAACAGATTGACTCAAATGGGGGTGCAGAAGACCAGAGTTGGGTTTAAGCTACCAAAAGATATTAATTTGATCCAGGGGAGCATGTGGTTGTGTTGACAGGCAAGCAAGAGTAGAAGGGCTGGCAGACTGGACAGGATCAGTAGATAGTGGGCCCAGAAAAGGGAATCTGGAGTCCAAACAAAATAAGAGAGCACTGGCAAATACAGGCTTTGAGTGTGACGCATGAAAAATTAGCAGACTTCTCACAGTTTTAGTTGAAGTCTTACCATTAAGAGTCTTCTTGATTTCAAAGGGCCTAATATACAGGGAGAACTTTTTTTGGAATTAGTTTTAAATGTAGGGTTGTTTTTTTGACTTGATAACTACTTCTTGTCCATTGTTCAGTAGTGGTTGGAAAATGTTTTATTACTGTTGGCAGTGTGGAGCAGAGCGACTCTGGTTTTCCAGAACTCTGAGCAGCAGAGGATGATGTTGTGCGGCTGAAGGTCTGCTTAAGCGTACATTAAACTCTATTAGAGACACTGACTGCTGAAGACCCAACGGCCAAATACTCATTCCTGTTCTGCTTCCTTGACATCTACTTGATATCCGTCATCCGTGTAGTTGGTACATTGTAATTTAAATTCTGTGGCTACACTTGATGTACACCTAATGGGCTCTGGGTTTGTTTGCTAACATGGGTTTATCATGCTAACAGTCTGATGACAAAATTTATATGACTGGGATCTGAGCTGACCTAGGGGACTGTGGATGTGGAAAGTATATATGCTTTAATTTGACCAGGCTGAGTGCAGGAAGCTTCCGAAAGGCAACCAAGTGAGCAACTTCAGAAGAGTGGTCAAAATGGATAAAAATAGTCATATCGGTGTCCAAGGGAGGAAAGTACACACACACACACACACACACACACACACACACACACACACACACACACACACACACACACACACACAGCTCTACTGAAAAAGTGATCTGTGCTAGATCACATGAACCACAGTGAGTGTGTGTAAGATCTAATTACTGTAGCACAGCCACAGAAACTAATGCTATTTCCTGTCTTTTATGTCTGACTGTTTGCACATTTATTTATTACAATGGAAATGGTTTAACAGTGAAGATTAAAGGATTTAGAGACTTTCCTGTGACCTTTTTTCCCCCTTCAAAGTGCTCGGACACACCGACATCCTTCATGTATGAGCAGCAGATAAGCGAGTTAGTAACACAATATAATGGATTCAATGCTAATGATCAGATTTTATTTTTATGTCAGCGTTTGTGTCACTGACAACATGCTGACAACAAGCTCTGCAGGTTTATTTTGAAAGGTCAAAGTAAGCAACTATGAGTCACACACACACACACACACACGCACACAGATATTCCTTTGGGGCAAACCGCAGAGAGCTTTATAAACTAACAGAAGAATTTTAAAGGGAATTCTGTATCAAACTGGGAGCTGGTGACAAGACTTCAATGTTGGGGTAATATGTTCAGTAAATGTAGTAAATGTCAGAACTCTGGCTGTTGCATTCTGAACAAACTGAAGTCGTCCTACTGAATGCTCAACAACAAATACAGAAAATAAAAAATCAGAGACGTAATTACTTCATAAATATCAGCATATATTTAATTTGAAACCTGTTTTTCTTTTTGTGACGCTTTTTGTGACGCTAAACTCAGTTTTCAAAATTTTGTAAGTGCTTAGCTGGTCACTATAATGCATCTTTTACTGCAAGGATCTTAAAGTTAAAACAGGCTGAATTCAAGTATGTAAGTTAGTAGCAAGATCAGACATATCTGCTCTGAGGACATCGGAGAATGCAGGGCGGGCTGAGGTCTTATTGGGATTACCTCTACAAACGTTGGTCATGTTTAATATTAAACACATAATATGCCCATTTGATTTAAATGGCCATAAACTAAAAACATTAGTTTGTTTTGTTAGAATTCCTGAGCTTTTAGTTTTTTAGTTCATTTTTTACAGTGCAGTCTGAGCACCTTTAACTGTTATGTTTCCTCTTCATAAAGATCTGTGCAGCACATGCAACGACTAACTCATCTCACTCACTCGGTTTGATTCAACAAATTCAACAAAGAGTTTTGACCTTTGGCACACACACGCACACACACACACACACACACACACACACACACACACACACGCACACACAAACCTGGGCTACACAAGTCTGTAATGATTTCATCATGTAGCAGGATATCCTACCACCATTATATAAACACTCCAAGAAGGTGCAGAGGTCTCCTCTTACTTCCCTACCCTTCCTCACCCCTCTGTATCCCACTCTCCTCATTCACTCTCTCCACATATCCCTTACCTCCTGAACCCAGACCTTTTGGGGGAGGTGGCAGCACGGCAGCAGTAGCTGTCTGGTACCTTTGTTTCTTCATTTTGGTTACACAAGGTGATGTTTTACTTTAGTCCAAATGGGTGAGGAAATTCCAACATCTCTTGACACCACTTTACTGTTTCCTTTACAGCTTCCATTGTCATGCAGTAAATAGTTTTTTTTAAAACTTAAACCCTGTAACGTAATGTAATAAGACCTCTACATCATCAGTGTGTTTTTTTTCCTGAACAACCTGAATAAATTGCATGATACATTTTCACGCAATAAATTACAGAAAAAAGATACAAATTAAAAGTCACATGTACAAATTAAGATTTAATTTCTTTCAACGAATTGTCAAAAGGTTCATCAACAGCTCAGTTAAAACAATTAAAATTTTCTGGAAATTATTTTATGGTTCAGGTTTTTCAGGGTTTGGGAGTTTTTTTTGTTTTCTCCCAGTCACCAAGTAGTGACTGGTGGTCACAAAAACAGTAGATTTCTATAAGAAAAAAGATCTCAGCTTATATGATGGGATCTCTAATGAGGTTATGTTCTTGGTCACTAGAGTCTTTTTTTTTTTTTTTTTTTTATAAAACTTGATGTTCATTCAGTAATTAATAATTAAGAACTCAGTTCACAATCAGAATAAAACAGGCATTAACCTCCTAAGACCTGAACTCTTCCACAGCATGCATTTTTAATTTCTCTTTGATATTCGGGCATATTGGGGCCCGATGAATGTAAAAACAAAGAATTACCAGATTCTTTTTTTTTTTACCTTATTTTTGTTTTTAAGAAAAATAAGAGCCACATATGAGGATATTTGTTTAAAATTTTTCATAGAACAGTAGCAGTATAATGTCCTTGTAAGTGGATATCAGGCCCCTGTAGAGCAAAATTGAGTATTTTGGTCTAAATAACCCAAAATGTGATGTCCACATATGTGGACGCCAGGTCCTAGGATTGAGATTGAGATTGTTTTTAACTAACAGAAGTTAGTTAAAAACAATTACGAGATTGGAGGTGCAGTGTTTTATATAATAAGATGAAATGTGATTTAGCAAGCCTAGCTTGTGTAGGAGCCACTGATTTTCGATTTGAGTTGGATGTTGACATGAACTGTGATTTATAAACCGTGCTGGATGAATCTAAGTTGCAGATAAAGTAAAGCTAGCATTAGCAAGCTTGCAGTTATTTTTATAGGCATATGCTTGCGCCAACTAAAAGGTGAAAATGAAACAAAATTGGTTCACATTAATAGCGATGTTGGTCTCAAAGCTACTGTAATTGTATTTATGAGGACTATTTTTAATGCTTTTTGGTTGGAGCATCTCATTGGTTGCTGTAACAGCTGTGTAACTAACAAAACTTAAATGTATATTAAAGTGAAAGGAATTCTGCCTGCAACAATATATGTGTCCAAGCCATCAAATCATTATTTTCTCACCTAAACAGAATGGCAATGGCAGTTTTATTTATTAGCACATTTGCTTACATGCAAACTCAATGTGCTTATCACAGAAGATAAAAACATTAAAACCAGTCTAGATTTAAATTACTTTAAGGCACAGTTTGCATATTCTTCGGCAAAGGGCTGAGATGTAAATTCCACACATTTGTGGGCAGTGAATGGTTCTTACAAATTTCAGGTCTTAGTGTAGTTCTTGGTGTGTAGGATCACAGACTTGTTGCATGCTTAGATCTAACAGTGTAATGTTAGGAGATGGTTTGTATTGGCCAACAGTGTGAATAAATTACTAAGTGGTCCCATTCCTTGAAGAGAATCATCTTCCACTCTGCCAGACAGAGAGGGCCTCACACACTTCCTTTGTGTGAGTGTGTGTCCCTCTTGGCTTAACACCTCCAGGCAGAGACAGGATATTGATGTCAGTTTCATTTTTTAAAGATTGACAGTCTGTTTCTTTTCTTTTTTTTTGTGTGTGTGTTTGTGACAGCTGGTGTGATTTTTAGCATTTGATTTTGGAAATAACAGCGATAAAATTCTGTCTTAAAGAGTGGAAAAACTGTAAATACAAGTGCAAATAATATGTTTAATGTAACAGTAAAATGTTCTGGTCTTCCTGGACCTGGAAAAGGCATTCGATCTGGTCCCTCACGAGCTGATTTGGCAATCGCTACAAACCCACGGTGCCCCAGAAGCTTATGTGAAACGGACTCAACTGCTCTATTGCAACGTTACAAGCGTGGTCCCATGATCGCCAGCCTTCCCAATCACCGTCAGCATCCACCAGGCCTCGGCCCTCTCACCCCTATTGTTCATCTTCTGTATGGACACTGCGATGGCCGACTTGCAATCACCACACCCATGGAGCCTCCTTTATGCAGATGACGTGAGCCTATTGGAAACAGAAGACCACCCAGTCCTGCAAACTCGAAGTGTGGAAAGATCGGCTCTCCAAAAACGGCATGCACCTGAACATCAAGAAGACTGAGTACCTCGAATGCGGCCTCCAGACTGACGGCACTATCACCATCAAGGGCGAGCCACTGACCAAAGTCACCAATTCAAATACCTTGGGTCCCTCATCACCTCGGTCTGCGAAACTTTACCAGACGCAGCATGGATGAAGTGGTGTCAGGTCACTGGAGTCCTGTGTGACAAGGGAATGCCAATCTACCTCAAGGGGAAAGTCAACAAATCGATCGTGCGCCCAGTGGCACTCTACGGCTCAGAGTGCTGGCCAGCGATGACCAAGCACGGGCAAGTTCTTCGCACCATGGAGATGAAGATGCAGAGGTGGCCCCTGGGTCTCACATGACTCGACCGAGTGATGAACGAAGACGTCAGGATTTTTTAGAAATGAATATTGTCTGTATGGACTTCCCCCCCAAAGAAAGTGCACATGTAAAACTGCAGTGACAAGCGATGCGGTTGAAAAATTTGAGTGCGCCTAACTTTTGTGCCGGTACGCCTAAATTTTTAAAGTTAGGCGTACCGGTGCGCCCATTTCAAAAAGTTAGTCTAGAGCCCTGAACATCATTAATCAGGGTGGTCTGAGGGATTGAGGTCACAGTTTTACATTTCACTCTCGTGGCCTTGTTGAAAAACAATGGATAGTTTGACGAGAAAGCAAAAATGTGTGACTGTTTAAATAAATGTTACCATTTATCTGAACTGAGACTATCTAGCCCAGAAGAACAGATGAAACTTCTTGCCGTGGCTTTGCTGTGAGCACTGCTAGTACATGTTGTCTGCTTCTCTTTATCTTCAGCATCTCCACTAACTCTCCATCTCTGAGAGCACCCAGCCATAACATGGAGACGTCCCACATGAAAAGTATGTTTTTGTGTGGTTGCTAGAGTGTGCGTGTACACACAGAATGCTTATTGCACAGACAGCCGTACCACACACACATAAAATTACACACGTGACCCCTATTTACCTTTCAAATGTAGCAGTTTGACTTCTGAGCCTGCAGATTGACTTTATCATCACCAGAACAGGATGGCAGGTCAACAAATGCAACGGAAATCTGGGGAAAAAATAACAACAAAAACCAAAAAGATGAGGTAAGCAGGTAACTGTCTCTTATTTAATAATAGTAATAATAATAAATAGATTAGGGGCCGATCCCAGCTGCTACTGTGAGGTCAAACTACAGAAACAACAGCAACCCCTACCTGCTATGTTCTTTGATCCAGCATCCTGTGAAAGAAAAGCAGACTGCCACATACGTAACCTGAAGATTTTTTTAAATATATAATTTAGTTGTGCATGTAAGAAACTATCTTTTTGTACATGAACTCCCTTATATTAGCATTCATCTATAATATCAAGTTTTATTTTAACCACTTTGGTGGCTTGGATAAAATCCTTTTTACAAAAAGTTACAGTTAGTGAAATTAAACGACCACCACAAAACAGCACTGAAGTATTAATTGTACAGGAAATGATTTTGTTTTTTTGTTTTTGTTGTTGTCTTGTTTAAGTTTGTTATAAGTAATCAGGTTTACATGGATGCCCTTCCTGACACCAGGCCAAAGGGATTTGGGTATCTGGCTGGAACCAGCGACCTTTCACTTGGCAAGTAAACATGTAAACACGGCACTATAAACCACTCTGCAGTAGTCTCTAATAACCATCATTAAGAACTAGGAACTAAGAACTAAGGCTAAAATGTGACAAGTTGGGAGTGAGACTAGTTTCACTAAAGGAAACTAGTCAAAGCTGTTGGTGTGTCTGCATATCCCTGACACACCAACAGTTTTGACTGAATGGACTCATCGATCACGAATCAATAAGCTGAAATACCATACATAATACCATATATACTTTTTAACACAATTACTTTTTTGTTTCACAAACTACTACTACTAATAACAATAGCTAATAAGTACAATATTACTACTCATTTGTAAACATATTATTTATAAATGTAGCATAATTGTTTAAATATGTTCTAAGGTTTAAATGACGACCAATTTAGTGGTAAATGGTAAATTGGTTGAAGATAAATTATTAGCCTACAATCCTTAATTGCCTTTTCAAATAGAATCTGGTTGATTAGATTATTTATCCTTGGAATATCAAAGTCAATAAGTAAACCTTATTACCGGGTCCTTAGTCTGACCTTTCCACATTTTTGAACTTTGAGAACTATTAATAAAAATTAAATGAAAAATTACATTGCCAGTTTGGACAAGGTGATTCACTAAAGTGTTTTGCTATGATATGAAAATAAGAATTTTGCAGTTAGTTGTGGAACAGTAGACTAGATTCATTTAGTTTGTGTGAGTTTTCTGGCCCACCAGACAATCCGGACTGTGTCACTGCCCAACCAGAACCTACTGGCCTATTGTTTGTATACCACCCAGCCAACTGACCGGACGTTTACCTCCATTACCTCGAGATGTTTACCTCCACAGTCGGACCAGAATAACCTGTCACTCAGCACTTACTATTCACCCATTTCCTCCAATAGCGTGACTCTGTCCTAAGAAGGGGGGGGGGACTGGATTAAAACAGGATAGAACGAGGAAAACAAGATGTGACAGAGAGGAGGGTTTCACAAAGGACAGGAAACACAAAGACATGTCAGAGAGAGCAGGATGGAGAGATGGAAGGACAGATAGAAAGAGGATGGCTGAGAGGGAAATAAGGGAGAAATGGTGAATGTGGGCTTAAGGAGGGAAATGTATGAGACAGAGGTAGAATATAAGAGAGGAGGAGGAAGGAAACTAGAAGGACAGATCAAGAAAAAAGAGGAAGAAGGTCCAGATGGTTTAATGAAGAAAGAAATAAAGAAAGGATAAAGGCAGCCAAAAATATTTCCCTACAGCTTTGAAGTCCACTTTTAGTTCCAAAGCGGTTTGTTGTGATTATGATATGATTCGATAAACAGCGGTGGCTTGCGGTGCGTGCCCCGGCAGATAAAGCGATGAAAGTTTTCTAAAACAGAAGTGACTCAGAGGTTATGGTTTTTAGCAGCGTTAGTCAGCAGACTGACAGACGCAGCTTTGATCAGCATCCAGGTCTGATGAAAAACGTCAGAATATTACACCCTTAAAAAACAACTGGAAGTAAACAAATGTGTCATTATCTGAATATTTCTTTAGAAGAATTAAAAAGAAAATAATAATTTAAAGATTTGACTTTTGACTTTAGGATTTTGTAGATGTATGTTTCATAGTAAGTATAAAAGGCAAGCAGGTTCACTGTATGAAAAGAGAATTTATTTAAAATATAACCAACAAAAGACAAACGAAAAACATTGTCTCAATGATGTTTTGTGACTGATACCCTGCTAGTGTCTTAGTAAGGTGCGTCTGTGTTCTTTCTCTTTGATTCTTACTGATTTTTCTCATTGTTTATAATAGTGATGGACGTAACTGATTTTGGGGGTTTCTTTCATCATCTTTATGACTGAAGTACAATTGGGTTGTAAGGATAAGTAAACAATTATTTCTGCATGATCTGGTCTCACTATAAATTTGAAAACATGGGAGATCACTGCCCAAGACAATGTTCCAAAAATCAGAC
Source organism: Perissodus microlepis (assembly GCF_051167445.1). Taxonomy (NCBI): domain Eukaryota; kingdom Metazoa; phylum Chordata; class Actinopteri; order Cichliformes; family Cichlidae; genus Perissodus; species Perissodus microlepis. The sequence goes on along the minus strand of NC_140478.1, from coordinate 4,639,509 downwards.
ATTCGGTGAGCCCGAGTGCTCTACTGATGGGGGCGACTGTCATCCCAGGAGAGAACAGTTCCATAAAGATAGGAATGCTTCATCACAGAGGTCACTGAGACCTGACAGCAAAACGCCCTGCACAGTGTTCTTTTCCTTTATTCTGTCACACTGCAGAACCATCTGATCTGCAACACTGGAGTGGCCCCCAGAGTGGCCACAAATATCAAAAAAATAAAACACTTAAACTGAACTTATTACACCAATTTTCATCTCTATATTTCTTGTTCTCGGACTCTACTACAGTAGTTGTGCGTTTCTTATACTGTGCCTTGGTGCAGGCGTTCAGTTCATTCTCTTTAGCTCCTATTCCTGTATGATAGTTTCATTTCACAAACTTTCTCCTCGTGGCTGGCACTCACAAACAGAAGGTGTGGACAGTGTTGGAATTTTATTGGAATTCCACATGAAAGACCAATACAAAGTGGTGTACACGTGAGAAGTGGAACGAAAATCATACATGATTCCAAACATTTTTTACAAATAAATAACTGAAAAGTGGGGTGTGCGTAATTATTCAGCCCCCTTAGTCAATACTTTGTAGAACCACCTTTTGCTGCAATTCCAGCTGCCAGTCTTTTAGGGTCTGTCTCTACCAGCTTTGCACATCTAGAGACTGAAATCTTTGCTCATTCTTCTTTGCAAAACAGCTCCAGCTCAGTCAGATTAGATGGACAGCGTTTGTGAACAGCAGTTTTCAGATCTTGCCACAGATTCTCGATTGGATTTAGATTTGGACTTTGACTGGGCCATTCTAACACATGGATATTTGTTTTAAACCATTCCATTGTTGCCCTGGCTTTATGTTTAGGGTCGTTGTCCTGCTGGAAGGTGAACCTCCGTCCCAGTCTCAAGTCTTTTGCAGAATCTTGGAAGAGGTTTTCTTCCAAGATTGCCCTGTATTTGGCTCCATCCATCTTCCCATCAACTCTGACTAGCTTCCCTGTCCCTGCTGAAGAGAAGCACCCCCAGAGCATGATGCTGCCACCACCATATTTGACAGTGGGGATGGTGTGTTCAGAGTGATGTGCAGTGTTAGTTTTCCGCCACAGGGTGGGCCATTTATATGGATACACCGTAATAACGTGGGAATGGTTGGTGATATTAAAGTCCTGTTTGTGGCACATTATTATATGTGAGGGGGCAAACTCCTCAAGATGGTTGGTGACCATGGTGACCATTTAGAAGTCGGCCATCTTGGATACAACTTTTGGTTTTTTCAATAGGAAGAGGGCCACGTGACACATCAAACTTATTGGTAATGTCACAAGAAAAACAATGGTGTGCTTGGTTTCAACGTAACGTTATTCTTTCATGACTTATTTACAAGTTTCTCTTTGTTCACAGCCATTGACATGTCGAAGAGGTTAACACATGAGGAGCGGATCGAAATTGTGTTGATATCTGGTGAACGCAGTAACCGGGTCATTGCAGCAGATTTCAATGCACGACACCCTACGAGACCACCCACCTCCCATGCTACAGTTAGCAAACTGCTTGCTAAGTTTCGCGAAACTGGTTCAGTGTTGGATTTGCCAAAATGTGGATGCAAGAAAACTGTCACTAATAAAGAAACATCAGTGGCTGTCCTAGCTTCATTCAGCAAGAGCCCACAGCGTAGCACTCGCCGTATGTCACTGGAGAGTGGCATTAGTCGAACATCCCTTTGGTGGATATTAGCTACTCACAAATGGCATCCTTACAAACTCCAGCTACTGCAGCATCTCAATGAGGATGACCCAGATCGGCGCACAGAATTTGCAGAATGGGCAAAACAAAAATTGGAACGGGACCCTCAGTTCATGCAGAAGATTTTGTTCAGTGATGAAGCAAAGTTTTATGTGAATGGTGAAGTTAACAAACAAAACCACCGCTATTGGTCTGACACTAACCCACATTGGATGGATCCCTCCAAGACTGTTGGAACAACAAAAGTGATGGTTTGATGTGGTATATGGGGTACAACGATAGTGGGTCCATTCTTCATCAATGGAAACCTCAAGGCCACTGGATATTTGAAATTGCTACATGATGATGTGTTTCCCTCTTTATGCACTGAAGCTGGCACGTTCCCTGAGTTTTTCCAGCAAGATGGTGCACCACCACATTATGGGTGCCAGGTACGAGCATTCCTAGATGAACAGTTTCCTGGAAAGTGGATTGGTCATTGTGGGCCAGTTGAATGGCCCCCAAGGTCTCCCGATCTGACCCCCTTAGACTTTTATCTTTGGAGTCATCTGAAGGCAATTGTCTATGGTGTGAAGATACGAGATGTGGAGCACCTGAAACTACGGATACTGGATGCCTGTGCTGGCATTTCTCCTGCGGTGTTGCTATAAGTGTGTGAAGAGTGGGAGAAGAGGGTTGCATTGACAATCCAACACAATGGGCAGCACATTGAACACATTTTATAAGTGTTCAGAAACTTGTAAATAACTCATGAAAGAATAAAGTTACGTTAAAACCAAGCACACCATTGTTTTTCTTGTGACATTACCAATAAGTTTGATGTGTCACATGGCCCTCTTCCTATTGAAAAAACAAAAGTTGCATCCAAGATGGCCGACTTCTAAATGGCCACCATGGTCACCACCCATCTTGAGGAGTTTGTCACCCTCCCTACCCCGGATCCAACGCCACCTCCAATGCTTACCTCCCCTCTGATGTGGACATCGGGTCAGTTGAAAGATTGCAGCGGTCCCAGATCAGATGTACACACTGGAACACTTTCCCATGTTGCTTGTCTGTGTTTATTGTGCTATGGTGTGTTGATATCTGTGCATTCCTGTATTATCCTTTTGTGTTACACATTTCGATGTTTTTTTCCTTGCTACCTAGCCTGACCTGTCTCCCCAATGTGATGTTTGTGTATTGTATGTATGGTCGGCAAGGTCTGTCATCTCGGTTGTGGGCAAAAGACCTGCAACTGACAAATAAAGGCTATCTCTTTCTAATGTGCCACAAACAGGACTTTAATATCACCAACCAACCATTCCCATTTTATTACGGTGTATCCATATAAATGGCCCATACTGGCCCACCCAGTATATACTGTGTATATATATATATATATATATATATATATATATTTATATATACATATATATACACATTAGGGGTGCAACGATACACAAAATTCACGGTTCGGTTCAGTTCGGTTCGATACTTTGGTGTCACGGGTCGATATTTTTTCGATACAAAAAAATGTTCATGCTTTTTTAATTTGTCATTTATTAAAATTATAAATATATATTTTAACTCAAACGTACAGTTTTTAAATTTAATGTTGCTGAAACAACAAAGGGATAAAATAATAAATCTGATTGAGAAATCACTCATCTTTGGAACAGAGAGTTTATTACAGAGAAATGGCTCTTTCCAAAATAAAAGCTATACTATACGCTTCTTCTGGGCTATATTCTCAGCAGCATATTAAACATATCAGGTCCCCATAAGGAGAATCATGTGCTAACGGCTGTCTAAATGACTCGGGTAAAGTTTGTAGCATGCGTGCTTGTTGTTTTTGTCTGCTTCCACTTGTCTTTGCACTAGGATGATGTCGGAGTAAATGTGCAGTGATATTCGTTGTGTTCCCACTAGTGCTGTCAGCGTTAATCTGAAATGACGTTAATGCCACAACACGGCAAATCTCCGTTAACGAGCTACCGCGGATCGCCCCGTGCTTGGGGCTGGACGGCGTCAACACGTTAACGAGCAAACTGCGCTAACACACTAGTTCCCACCCATGTAATTGAGCATTGCGTGGCACATCCGACATACTGTTTTACTTTTGTCCATGACGCGCTTACCTTCAGGGTCATACTTCACATGAAGACCAAAATAGTTCCAAAGCCCAGATCTGAATGAGGGTGGGGGGGGGGTTCAATTTGCCATGTTGCAACGAGCTTAGCTTCTGTCTTGCTAGCTTGCGCTGTGCTCAGTGGATCTGTGCTCGACAGTGCAGCCTAGGCGGAGTAGTCAAACGCAGATCCACTGAGCTCTCAACACAGACAGCATCATCAGAAGAAAAGTTGATAAAATAAATTAAAAATTTTGTATTGTTCGATACATATGCGTACCGAACCAAAAGCACTGTATCAAACGGTTCAATATCGATATTGAACCGTTGCACCCCTAATATATATATATATACCATTTAGTTTTGCATTGGAGCCTTTGCAGATGTATTAAATAAAGTGTGAGTGATAAGAAGTGCCTGTTTTAGATCCTCCAACATAGCTTGATAGGAATCCAACATTCTGTCCAACATACGCACACACAGCAGGGTGTTTTACTCGAAACGCTTCACAGCAACATATCTGTGTGTGCCAGTGGAGGGATACAGAAATGGGATGAAAATGTTCTGTCAGCACCAGCAATAGGCTTTCAGTGAGTTTGGAGTTTGTTTGTTCGCTGTGTCAGCCAATCAGCTGACAGACAGAGCTTTGAAGCTGAGGTTTCAGCTCTCAGCATCAGAGTTAGGCCTCAAGACAGACTTGGAAAGAGAGCTGAGAAAACTTGTGCTGCTTTGCGTTTTACTTGAAGTAAAGACTGTTTTGTCTAATATTGGCTTGAAAAGGACACCCTGTGACCACAGGTACACTGTAAACTCAACAAATACAGCAAGATTCTGGGTTTTAGTTCAAGGTAACAGCAATAACCTTTAAAGTGGGCAAATTGTGGAATAAAACGGTGACAGGAGTAGTACAGTGTTAAAATGTACTGTAATAATATTAATCATATGAATTATTATTAATATTATTATTATAGTAAGATATGCAAATGAGATTTCAATATTATTAATATGCTAACCACGCATGAAAATCTTTTTTATTTAGAGGTGTACAAGTAGAAAATAATAGTCACTGTGCAATAGCAATGTGAATAAATGTACTGTTATACTGGTCAGGACCTGTAATAAAAATATGAAAAATAATGGATAAAGTGTGGTGTTTAAACTTTAAGGACCTATATGAACCCTTTAGCTCAATAAAATGCATCCAGATGTTTGCAGTAGTTTGCCATTTAGTCCTTGAACTTATCAGTAAATGTGGTGCATATCTTGCTGTCGCCACACACTATGCATGTTCACAGTGCTGCATGCAGAAATGTTCAGCATATGCAGGTGATGATGGTAGTGCAGGTTACCATCATCAGGTAAAAAGCAGGGAACAGCAGACGGAGACACAGTGGCACAGAAATAGTAAAAGAAAGGAAGGGGGAAGACAGACCACAGGAGAAGACAAGGATACAAAACGCAGTGGAGCAGGAAGGAGAAAAAAAAATACTTTTAACCATGAAGGACCTTTAAACACCTTAATAAATAATATAGACTGTTGGAATTACTAAACAAACAAACAAACCCTTTCTCAAATATAAGAAGCAGTTTGCACCCAAAAGGCTCACAAACACAGCAAACATTTTAGTAAATCTTTTACTGGAAATCTAACATCACAGTAAGAGCCGAAAACTGAAACTCCAGCTTCACAAAACAGATGGTTGATGGCCAGAGTGAGCTGTGAGGTTATTTTAGAAAAAGCACAACTGGTAGCTTATCTTGTGTAGTACAAAACTCATTGTATTACAGTCCAGTGACATGCATCTGAGGTTAACAGGTGATTCTAAATGGTTGTCTATCTCTGCGTGTCACAGACTGACACACTGTGTACCCTGCCTCACAACTGCTGGGCGACACTCCAGTCTTCATTCCTAAAAACAACAGACAACTTTTTACAGTCTGTAGTTGTGACCTTAATATTTTTTTTGTGTTTTTTAATACAAAACATTTATTTAATGCCTATATATAATCCATCAAAAATATGATGATGGACATGCTTCAGTTTAACCTTACACTTCATAAATATGTAGACTGCTGTGTCTAAACTGGCAACAAATAAAATAAAATAAAAATAAAAATGCAGCTCTAGCATATAAAAACACTCTGGGGCAAAAATACTTTTTTTTTTTTTACACACAAAGCCTGGTAAAACTTTACTAATGCAGTAGTGTAGTAATGCAGAACTTCTTTCAGTTCTTAACCTTTTAACCAAATGCATCTGGGGGATCAGGAGGAGACAGTTCAGCTAGAAATTTAATATTTTCTTCCATTTGTTCTTTATTCTGATCTGTGCTTTTTAATTAAATATTGGATAATTTTTCTTCTTCTGACTTCAGAGAAAGGCATTGAAATGTGCTGTTTACATTGCAGACATCTGACAAATGACAGTGGAAAACCAACCACAGATGTGATGTTTGTCATTGAGCAACACCCCAAAATATTCATACCTGCTTGTTTAATCTTCAGAAATAACAAGAATTTTATAGGGTTATTTAAAATCTGACGAAGCAGGTAGTACTCATAGTGTAGTGGTTTAAACTCAACAAGCATAAAATCCCTGGTTTGCTTCCAGAAGGAGATACAAATCTCTAACCCTAACCCCATAAGGAAGTGTCAAAATCTGCCAAATAAATTTGCTGAGTTAGCCACCACAGTGATCCCAACACAGTGAATAAGGGAGCAGCCAAAAGAAACTTTAAAAAGCACAGTAACTATTTGCTGCTGCAGAAAATGCAGTGATGAGGGTAGTGCTCTAAAGTAAAGCGAATCAACGAGTATGTGAAAATTCTTCTTAAGTACATTTTGAATAACAAGCTAATGTTACTTTGTTTCTGCTATTCGTTTTTGCTTTTGGCCAGAACCATGTTTACCACTATGTAGCATCCTGTTATCTATACAGCAGTCAAAATAAGTTTAAAAAGACAGCACAGTCACAAAATTGCAAGTAAGACAACACAACTTTTGTGAATCACTCCTATTAGCGCTATTTGGGGATTGCTCTCACTTGCCATTTTGCCCTGTTTAGGAAATCTGGCCCATTGTGCGGATGGCAGCATGTATTTACCTTTCAGCACTGGTGATAAAATATTACACATTATTTTCAGCCTATAGTACCACTTAGCCTTCTGGCCTTTTGTTGTCCCTGTCCCAACTTTTGAGATATGTTGCTGCCATCAAATTCAAAATTTGTAATAACATGTTTCAGTTTAAACACTTCTATGTAGTATTGTATATAAAATATTGGTTTTATGAAATTTGCAAGTCATTGCATTGTTTTTTTTAACATTTTACACACTGCCCATTTTCACAGGTTGTTGGTGTGTTGTTACAGAGGGATACTATAAAAACAAAGAATTCAGGTCTTTTTAACCTCCCCAGATGCATTACAGCATTTTCCATTTCAATATGTGAGTGCCGACATCAAAGAGACTGTTGTTCGTTTCCACTGCAATACAGCCACTGAAAATCAGAGGCGACGACTGACTGCACTAATCTCAGTAGAGCACTAGCACGTTAGCTAGCCTCTGAGGAGAGCACACTGTTTCCTTTGGAGCAGAATGGGGAGCTTTGAAAACTCCACAGGGTGAAACGGAGATTCAGTGAGCTTGATGTGAATGACGGGTAAGCAAAACATCTCAGCTAAACTGAAGCCAAGAGAACACATGCAGACTCACGCTTGTAACACAGCAGGAGACAAAGTTAACCTCTTAATTCAGTCCGTTGCATTGTTTTCATCTCCTTTTTGCCACCTGAGAACTTTAGACTGGTAATTATCAATTTTATCAACATCTCTGTACAGTGTTCAGCACAACATCACTCCCTTTCAGCTAAAGATAGTGTACTGAACTGGAATACAGCAGCATAATGAATTGTATGCATCCATCCTCTTCCACTTATCCAGTTCTCATTTGCAGAGTGTGGGGGCTAGAGCCTATCCCAGCTGACGTAGGCTGAAAGGCGGGGTACCCCCTGGACAGGTTGCCACAGAGATTTATAAAATTTTTATCTTGTTAATTTTAATAACAAACAAAACTATAGAAAGACTTGATGAGAATAAGAAATTCTTCGATTGTTACATTAGTCTTTAAAATATTTTCAGTCTCACAATTGAGAACAAGCTGCAACACAAACCTTACAACCACATCAATATTCAGGCCAGTCTTCTTCCTCCCTAGCAGTTCATATCCCGCGAAGCAGGGTCCGCTGTTTTGCATGCCTTCCTCCACTTCTTCCTATCCAGGGCGGGTTCTGGTGTAACATTCGCAGCCTTCATATCATCTTTGATTTGGTCCATCCAGCACTTTTTTGGTCTTCCTCATGGCCTGTTGCCACCCAGATCTAATTGCTGGGCTGTCTTTGCGATGGAGTTCTTATCGCTACGGGCAACATGGCCATACCATCGGAGCCTCGCCTCCCGCATCTTGTCTGTGATCGGTGTCACTCCCCATCGTTTCCTGACATCTTCGTTCCTTGCTCGGTCTAGTCGTGTGAGACCCAGAGGCCACCTCAGCATCTTCATCTCCATGGTGTGAAGGGCTCGTTCGTGCTTGGTCGTCGCTGGCCAGCACTCTGACCCGTAGAGTGCCACTGGGCGCACAATCGACTTATAAACTTTTGCCTTAAGATAGATTGGCATTCTCTTGTCACATAAGACTCCACTGACCTGACGCCACTTCATCCACGCTGCGTTGACTCGGAGTCTGGCGTCTGGTCGAGTTTCGCAGTGATGGTACTGTTGGTCTGGGGGCCCCATTCAAGGTACTCAGTCTTCTTGATGTTCAGGCGCATGCCGTTTTTGGAGAGCCGATCTTTCCACGCTTCTGTTTGGGTTTGCAGGGCTATCAACATTCAGACCAGTACTCCCTAGAATGTACTTAGAGCCCTTGCACATGCAATCTGTCTACATAAAAACACCTGCATCGTGGTTGGCTCAGTCAGATATACTCGCGATCCTTACAACATGATCACATACACTACCACCCAAATGTTTTGGGACCTTTTTTTCCTCTTATCACTAAAGTGATAAAAAAATGAGTGTTAGAATTGTCAATTCAATTTTATTTATACAGCGCCAAATCACAACAACAGTCACCTCAAGGTGCTTTATATTGTAAGGTAGACCCTACAATAATATATACAGAGAAAAAGCCAACAATCATATGACCCCCTATGAGCAAGCACTTTGGCGACAGTGGGAAGAAAAAAGTCCCTTTTAATAGGAAGAAACCTCCAGCAGAACCAGGCTCAGGGAGGGGCGGGCCAATCCTAAATCCCCTTAATGATTAATTTGTCTGTGTACGTCCTTTTTCAGCATCTATTAATTGTGTTCTGTTACCAAATTTGTCCTGGTAAAGGACTGAAGGATCATTAGAAAATATTTTTCCGCCTTAGTGTCTGGTACCTCAGCCCTTGAGAATTAGTTTAAAGGCAAAAGAAAAAAAGAAAAGTTGAACTTGTCTTAAACTCATGTGAATATTCTTGTACATTGCAGCTCTTCCTTGTGGGAAATTGTAAAACAAAAAATCAACAACAAACAGACCAACAAACAAACAGACACACAGGACAAGTAGCTCAGGCTTTTAGAGAAACAGATGCCTTGTAGCTCCTCCACAGGCAGCTGCGGTATCCATACATCAGACTGTGCTAGTCTTTGAAGTGAAGTGATGCAAGAAAGCAGCTCATCATGCTTGTGTCAATGTTACTTTACTTTACCCATGTCTAGAAAGTTCTAATGCATTTCCTACAATGTTCTCTTTACACAATTTAACTTTTTACAGATACTGTAATTTAAATCTGCAATCTCATACATTTCCATTTTTGAAAGGGAATACATGAAGGAGGAAGAAAATAGCAAAATGATGAACGAGAGGAGGAGCATTCATTCATTCACACATTTATGCACACATTTGATCCTCTGAAATACAAGAAATACAACAAGGACCTAGCTCAGGACTGCAGTGAGACTCTCTTTACTGTATCAGTTAATGACAATCCCAATAAAATGAAACTTAATGAAATGCCTCTAGACCAGAAATGGCTCCCCGAGGCCCAGGAATCATCATCATTTCTCTGTATGATGTCATTTCCCTCTGTCAGAATACACCTCTACCCAGCCCCAAGCTGTGTCGCCCGGCAGAATACAACTCATCTGTCACTAGATAATGAGGCCCAGATGTGGTACTCCTCTGGTTACCTCGGCCCCTACCAACTTATCCTTGTTAGAGCAATACAGTACCCAGAATCGTGCTGTTTATTGTACTTGTCCCAGTGTCCTGGAGATTTTTTGGAGCTGAAATAAAATAAGAGAAGGTAATGATGTAGAGATGGACAAACATTATTTGCTTATAGACTATATGGCTGGCTGTGACTTACATTAGCTGGCAGTAGGGCTGGGCCATATCATACCGTTCACGGTAATACCAGTATAATGTTCGGCAACGATAGAAAAATGAAATATTGTGATAGAATATGGGTAAAATGCACATGTGCAGTGCCTTTGTTTTCATACGCACACGGCGGAAAAAGCATGGCGGTGAAAGCAGATCGTTGAATGAAGCGGATGAACCAGAATCGGTTTGTAAAAATGCTGCAAATTCAGTGGTGTGGAACTGGTTTAGCTTTCGTCCGTCAGATACACAACAAAGCACTATTTTTGGTAGAGCATGCTAGCGGGCCGTCGTTATTACTGTGTTTTTTGGAAAATATGGCACACTTAAAATCAATCCTTTGATTTTTCTGAAAATTGACAGTGCCCCTTATAATCCAATGGGCCTTATGTATGAATTCTGGTTGTGTTTACTGACCTCGAAACGATTTTATGTACACGGCGCTTGAAAATCTGTCAAATGTTTTAGTACGACTTTGCTAAGCTACGAACCTGCACCGCTTGATGGATTGTCGGAGCATTACAGCTATCGTAGGCAGGAGCCTCGCAGAGTGATACGTACTGTGCTTCAACATAATATTACCGTATGGTGTGTGTATAACCTCTTTTTAAGTTTTGTGGATATTATACATGGTTATGCTGAGGATATGTCGGCCAGTTTCCACTGGAAATGCCTTTTGGTTAAACTGTCAGCAAGGAATTTGCATTTGCACTGTTAAATTTTTATATAACTTTAATGCACATAAAAAACAGCTGCTTGTTTAAGTAAAAATACATTGATGTTTTTTGGGGTTTTTTGCACTAATAAAGTTGTGGAGTTGTAAAGTATTTTGTCTAGTGTCAATTATATCGTCAGTTATATCGTTATCGCAAATTTTTAAATGTATATCATGATAAATATTTTTGGTCATATCGCCCTGCTCTAGCTGGCAGTCTGTATTACTAAATTGCTTTATCCTATCATGTTTTTTTGTTATCATTTTGCATTCTCCCGTCAGTGCCGGTTGGAGCATTTTTAGTGGAATTACCTGGAAAATAAAAAATCTGGCTTGCTATGTGGAGCAGACATTTCAGACATTTGGTCCAAAAGTAAAAAAGTGGACTTGAGACATTTGGAGAAAATCGTATAGTGATGTTCACACTAAATGACAAGCAAAGTTTCACCACCTATTACTGATTTGAATACAGTCATGTTGGAAACCCATGAATATTCAGCTCAGTAATGTATTTGTTTTAACTTATGATGAATCCTATTATTCTGCTCACTTCTCTCTAACCCCCACCTGGAGAGCTACGCAAATTTTTCACCCAAGTTGAAAAGGTTTGACACGCACAAATTTGTGTCATACTAATAAGCCATATTTCACAGACTGTGTATGCAATCACGTGTCACAAAAACTTTGCATTTGGTGAACATACCAAGAACCTTGTGCTCTGAACGTTAGGTAGCTGTTGTGTGGCTTCAAAACTATCACATCACTTGTTAATTTCATACTGTTAATGTATGTCAGCGACCTTACCCCCATGCTTACTGTTTTTCATGGAAACATGACAAAACATCAATGCTTGTGGGGAAGAGAAGAGTAGACATACGGACACATTTTGCATTTGATGTCAAGGAAAATAAGAGGCTTTGTAAACACTACATATTTAAGTAAACTGAATCAACTTTAGATTTAGTCAACAATAATCTTGTGATACTAAATCAACTAAAACTTAAAGAATTTAAAAACCAACGTCAGCCATTGCCCTAAACTAAACTAAAATGTTCAAAACCTCTCAGCGCATCAAAATGAGAACATATTTCTCCCGTTCTATCGCCGCATTCTCTTCATAGGCTCTCTGTTAAATCCAGAATTGAATTTAAAATCCTTCTCAATGCATACTAGGTCTGGAATAATCGTGCCCCATCTTATCTTAAAGACCTAATATTATCATATTGATCAAATAAAGCACTTCACTCTCAGACTGCGGCTTTACTTGTTGTTCCTAGAATATTTACCAAGCTGTGCGTTTGTAGCTAGCAAGCTGTGCGTTTGGTGTATTTGCAGTTAGTGAGCTGCTTTATTGACCAACGCTTGAGTTTTGTTTGTTTTCCTTAAATGGTGATAGCGGCTTGTCCGTCTCTTTTAGTTGAGCTACTTTAATAAAACTATTTAATTTAACCCTTTTGCCTCCTTGACTCCTTTTCCTGACCCGGACACTTTTTGTTACTTCCCCCTCACCGCCTAGACCCCTCAGGGGAACGTAACAGTCTTTATCTTAAAATATAAAGCGCCTTGAGGCAACTGTTGCTGTCACTCTCTGTCTCACACACACACACTCGTTTTTATATCTTAGTGAGGATATGTAATTGACATAATGCTTATCCTAACCATCAAAAATAAAGGATTAACTCTAACCCTTAGCCTAAACCATAACCTAACTGTAACCCTGACACTAAAACCACATTTTGACTTTCAAAAATGCCTTCAAACTCACGAGGACAGGCACTTTTGTCCTCAAAGTGACCTTTGGTCCCCACAAGTATAGTAACATTCCAGTTTTTGGTCCCCACAAAGATTTCTAAAGAGGTATACACACACACATATATATCCACGCACACACAAAGTGCTGCCCTGCCTAATTGTAACCGTCTGTAGAGTTTCCAGTGTACAGAATGAAAGGACCACCGTCTTCCAGTCATGTTCTTCCATCCATACCTGTCACAACACTTCCTGCCAGGGGTCAGATAACCTATGGAAACCTAGCAGTTGGCGAGGAAGGTGGTCTCCTCTCTCAAGCACACGTTCAGTGAGCAGACATGATGCACGCAGTCCCAACCGATCTTTCAGCAGCAACTCTCTGACATTCAGCTAAATCATCTCAGATAAACTTGCACACAAACACACAAAGATGTACAGAGACACACCCGTACTGAGAAAACTTCCAAGTAGCGAGATAAGCCATAGCATGTCACAGGCAAATTAAAAGCAAAAGCTGCCTTAAACCAAAAATAACTGTGTGTTTTTATGATGCTGGGATGTTTATGACCAAAGAGGGAAACCAAGCCCATTGACAAACACTGCCACTGCTCACGAACTCTGACTTAATGACAGTAAACTTGCCACTGTGTAGGGGAGGGGGACAGGGCACTGGGCTTCTGCTCCTGCACAGAGGCCAGTAGTTATTAGAATATTTTACAGTGACATTAAGACAAATAAAACATTTGCTTGCATAGTGTTGATGCAGTTTTGCAGTAAATCATTGTATGTATGAGTATAAATGTTTGAGAACATCTCACATGTCCTCAACTGGAAGCTTCATTGACATGAGATTAATGCATATTGCTGCAAATAAAATAAATAAAGCCTGAAGAAAGCTGTAGTAGGTGCAGGGGGTAACTCTTTTGCAAAAACAGTGTTTTCTGTTTAAGAATGATAGCCATTCATGGCTTTGACTTAGCATGGAACACACTGTAGTTTTACTAAATGTTCATTAGCCTGAGCTTATTTTGGCAGAACATTTAAAGTGGATATTTAAAGTGAAAGGAAAGAAAAGCAAGATCAAACTAATTCTGCTACAAAGATTTTATTAGAGTTACCACATGTTGACTGTCCGACTATTAATTTTCAAATTTAATGTCAGATGTCATGCAAATGCAAACAGGGCAGTTTTTGGTTTGTTTTTTGAAGGAGCTGAACCATTCAGTTCCATTCAGATTTGTAGAGAAGAAGCAAGTAAGGGTTTGCATGTCTGTAATCAGCATCACTGGGAGATAAACATCCTCTTACATCAGCTTCAGTGTGTGTGTTTAAGAGAGAGAGATGAGTTACAGTAGAGTTATGTTTGCCCAAGGGAAACTACATCTTAGAGAGGCATTTTGGGTCTCTACATTGGGTGCTGATAGGGAGGTTAGGCCATTTTTCAAGAGTTTGTCCAATTACAATTACTCCCAGAGATTTTCTGGTAAAATTTAAAATCTTTTTATGTAAAACTCCATGAATATTCTAGACACAAAAAGACAGGAACTTTATTAGATTTAACCTTTTACAACATTATCTGTCATTTTGGTGTACTCTGAAGTTATAATGATAAGTTCCATCCATCCATCCAGGCTGGAGGCTGTCTCCGTTACCATAGGGCGAGAGGCAGGGTACAGCCTGGAGAGGTCAGTCTGTCAAAGGGCTAACACAGTCACACTCACATTCACACCTATGGGCAATTTAGAATCACCAATTAGCTCTGCCTCCCATTCAACTTTTTGGTTGATTTGGAATGTGTGAGGAAGCCAGACCACCTGGATGGAACCCACTCAGACACGGGGAGAGCAGGCAAAGTCCACACAGAAAGGGCCCAGTCACATGGTGGATTTGAACCTTCTTGCTGAGAGACAAGAGTGCTAACCACTGCACAAATGTTACTCGCCATTCCTCCAGTAGGGCAAAAAAATATCAGAAATGCCTGTTTCACTGAAAAAGTTATGTTCATTTTAATGACAGTACCATCTTATGACAAAGATACAATACTCCGTCTGTTAGACAGTTTAACAAGTTTATGTTCCTAGAAAGTGCTGACAAAGACCGTTCCATTTAATATGTTCATACATTCTTATAGCTATTTCAGAAAAAGTCCAGATGACATCCATTAATAACTGAATGTTTTGTGGTGCTGCTACTTTCATATTTCACATTATAGTTTTTAAAGCAGACTTTTCTGTTCAGGGTTAAGCACACATCAAGCCATTAAATTCCACGTCAAAGATACAATTTTAGAAGTCTGAGGGGGCTGCGGTATTGGGTTGCATATGCAGATAAGACCCGAAGGAATTCTTGACCTGCCTCTTGATTCTCCATTCAGAAAGTGCCCTCTGAGAATGTTTTCATTCATGCTTTTTCGACCCCAATCTTTGGTCAGCCTTCATCTTTACTTAATGTCTCATAGGGTAATCGTCAAAGAATGGATGTGTGTATGTGGGGGGGCACATCTCTTTTTTAAAGGGGACAATAAAAGGTACATGAAAAGTCATGAAAGTGTTGTGATAATATTGCAATAAATAGCTTAACTTTCAATATTTATTTGTAGTTATAAATATAGACACACTGTATTTCAATGCTGCACAGCAAAAGAACAGCAGGGTCACTTAATTTAATTCATTAAAACTGTTGTTCTAATGTACTGTGAGCAGTTTTGAAGGATTAAATCAACAACTTTAGCTGCTGCTCAGATGGTGTGGATGTCTAAATAAATATAATTCAGCGCCCAAACACAACCTGTGATGTTTTCTTTAGGTCCCTAATGACAAGGAAGGAAAAGATGAAGAGTGGTGATAAAGTCCGGCTGGGCTTAACTGAACCTATAAGTGTCTCTCACAAGAAAAGATTTATGAAGGTTCATTTTTGTAAGAAGATTTTCTCGAAGTGATGCAGCATGTTTTTTTCCAGGTTATGAGAAATAAACTAAATGATATAAACCGAAATCTTGTGATTCCATATAAAATCCTGGGTTAGATGTTTTCGACTGAAAAGCTGTCTGCTGTAAATTCCCTTTCTACACTGTCAGCGTGCAATTATTAACATTTTTCCCAAGTACAATACTGTAAAGTCGTTTTCCAGTAAATAACTGTATATTACATTGCGTCATGGGAATTTTCCAAATCAAATTCGTTTTACTGGACCTATTGCTATATTTTAAGCAAAAATGGGGGAAAAAAATGTCTTCTAAAAATTAAATTTTGGCTCATTTCTTTGTAATTTCAGTCAACAATTTGTAAATTTTCACTGACTGACATTGATATCTAAAGTTTTGAGGCCTTAAAGCTCACGATTCATCAATATCAATATAAGTATTTTTGTTCTTAATTTAACAATAACGATTTAAACCAATCTACCCGAAATGGAGTTCTTGCTACAGCGGGCGGTCTCAGACTAACGCAGTGGGAGGTGCGCCGGTCTTTCTCTGTCGGGTTTTTTTTTTTTTTTTTTGCAACAAGTGGTAAGAAGAGAAACAAACCTCTGACCGTCACAATAAAGCAGGCGAGTCGGCAGAAGCGCGGTGGACTAATAAAACAAGGAGGGTAAAACAGCGAACCGCTGCTGCTGTGAACATCTGGCTGAACGGGGATGCTTCATGAAAATGTTTAACTGTGTGTCCAACAGCGTGGTGAGTACAAATCTATCATTAAGTCACATTCTGTAAGTTAATCACAGGTAAAACAAACTTCGTACGAGCTTATAGTTATTTATTATTATTATCATCATCATTATTATTATTATGTTTATTTCGGAAAATGAGTTACATAATATTTTCAAACAGACTCGTTACATTTCAGCTGCCCTGTATCCCAGTGCTCATTTACAACGAACAATTGACGAATGTGGGCCAGCAACCTAAATTAGCTTAGTGAAATTTTAAGATACCCCAAATATAATGCAATATTTGAAGTTAGAGGGTTCAGCGAGCTTTTTGCCGGTAAAATATTTTGTTTTCGATAAAGTCAGGTACAGGCTTCTAAAAAAGTGACACATTTTCTTCTATTTGCATAAGTTCCGCATCACAGTACATAAATAAAATAAAATAAAACGAAATATAAATATTTATTCATGCAGACGTTAGCAATATAAATACAAAATAAAGACGGGCACCTTCACGTTTCATATTTTCGTAGCCTACGCCATGTAGCTACACTTTCAAAAAGGTAATAGAAAGGGGGGGGAGCCTGATTTGTGACCTGACTCTGAAAGACTGTTGCCAAGTGCAGACTGTAGCGTGACAAGCATACAGTGGTCTTTAGCCTGTGCACGTGCGTTACTAAACACACAATTAGTCAGAATTAAATTCAGCTGTGCGCGAGGCCGCTCTACATGCGGTCCCACGAGCTGCTAATTGAACATATACGTCCTCTTTTCCCCACAATGCTAATAGAATATTTTAAGTCATGTGTGGGCTTCCGTAATAAAAATAATATTTAGCTCGACACCATGACTGGACCCATGTCTACTTAAATAAAATAAATGCACACTCATACCTATAGAAAGCGAAGGCTAATCTCGATGGTTGTCATATGAGGACGACATAACTTTTACTAGGTGCCAGTCAGGCTAGTGCGTCACTCCAGACTTATGGCTGACACCATGTCAGAAGAAGAAAGGCCATCGACGGAGGTTGTTTTCACTCAGCTACAACAAGGACATATTTATAGCGACACAGTAGGTGTTTCACTGTCAAATTAACTGCGTTTTCTTTTTCCCGTGGGGATAACAGCTTGAGACAGACACAGAAATTGCAAGGAGCACGCGTGAGTGTACGCATTTGAGTAGCAAATGTACATAAAACAAACGCAATTAATTTTTAAATTGACTTATGCTCCTAAATTTCGTGACACATTTGAGGATATTTTTAAAAGTGTAAAGTTCTTTTTTTGCTGTCCCTTTTTAATCATTTTGATTTATATTTATTTTTTACTCTGGGGACTGTTATTTCTAATAGGGCTCCTCTGGTCCCGATGATATTTTTGATGAGGACTCTTACTCTCCGTCCTCCCTTTCCTCGTCCTCTTCGTCTGCGGTCCCCACCGAGGTCTGTGTGCAGGGGAAACCGGTGTGCACCTCCTGCGGCCTGGAGATAGTGGACAGATACCTCCTGAAGGTCAAACTAACATACTGTGTCTGGCCAAAATATCACTGACAACACTTCCAAACTAGGCCAGTTTTAATACAAAGCAGTCCAGTTATCATTCTTAGAAAAGGGGGGAAAAAGTAGTTCAGATATTTTCAGCACTTGTCAGCTTTCTTTTAATAGAGTTGTACAGCAAAGTTGCCTCTCTTTATAGCTAAATGTGGATTTGATTGTCCTACAAGAGGAATTAAATCATTTTGAGGGTTTATTAATTTTGAAAACTGATATAAATATATGAGCTAGCCTAAGCAGAACAAGTATTTCTGCAATTTCACACAGCACATTAATGCTTCGTACTAATCTTCACCCTCAGAAAATAAAGTATTTAATTTTGCCCGTAGGTTTATGATCGCCTTGTCATTGGGGTCACAGTTCTTAAGGTACAGCTGTTGAACCCTTGGCATGGGGTCCTCTTTGTGCTTTAGAGGGCAGTACTGATACATTGACTTTTTTTTTTATTTTTATATTTGTGTTTGTAAAATTAAGATGCATAAATCTCATTGTATCTGTACTGTCCTTTAAAGTACTCCAATGTACATTTGGTATTATTTTGGAATTGGAATCACACCACAAAAGGCTTATTAATTATCAAATGAGAACAATAATATCTCATTGCATTCAGAAAAATAAAAGCATTACCAATAATTCCAGGAGCCTCTATGGTCTTTAGTAATGATGATAGAATATACTTTGGAAGGGTATTGAAATAATTCTAAACTCTGTCAAAATTTGAAATCCTAGGTCAATAATCTGTGCTGGCACGTGCGCTGCCTCTCATGCAGTGTGTGTAAGACTTCGCTGGGCCGACACGTGAGCTGTTACATCAGAGACAAAGAGGTTTTCTGCAAACTCGACTACTTCAGGTACATCACACACGCACACCACCTGTGTCCTATATATGCAGTTAGTTCTATTCTAAATGTGAATTGTATAAAATGTCAGACTGTGGGAATCTGGGACTCAAGAATAGTTTAACATTATTGGTATATGATTTTTTTTTTCTGTCAAGCAGTCAAAGGACACACAGGTTTGCTATTCAAAATGTAATAATAATAATAATAATAATAATAATAATAATGGATTGCATTTGTATAGCGCTTTTCGGGGCCCTCAAAGCGCTTTACAATTACAAAAATGTAGCTTTCACTTCACCCCAAAAGATCATAAAGATTTTATCCAAAACATGAAGGAATGGAAAATGAGCTTAAACAAAACAATTTGGCTAGAAGAACAAGAACACTATAACAAACTGACCTAACCAAATGCTTATCCTAACAGAGGAAACCATTCTGAATGCAAAGAGGTGGGGACTATGCCCCCAGGTAATTTTTTAATATAATTTAATGTAAGATTTTGTTGCATATATAATATTCATATTTTTATAGTACACATCTAGTCTTTAAGTAATGATATCAAAGAGCATAAAACTATCTGATCTGTGTGTTACGTGCATGAATTAATTTTAGTCAGAATCGACTGACTGGTGAAAATATTTAGCACCTCGCAATTGGGCTGCCTTTTGCTTTCAGTTGTTTAGAAACTTCCTGTCATTTCCATCCTGTTTAAATTTTGACTAATAGTTAATATTTGGCAGAGGGAGACTATTCCAACTGACTAAAACATGACTCTTAAGGAAGTCCAAATAACGTATGACACATCAACTTCTCTTGTTAGGGGATAAGAAGGGCAAGCTGCTGCAGCTTATCCCCAAATGCATCACTGGAGAAGAATATGTTTGTTTCAAATGGATTGTCTGGTCATATTCATCACATCTGCGATCAGGTACACATGCACTTTGATCTCAGATGATGACTGATATCAGCCCTCATGCAGGCATGTCAGGGCCGGGCTGCTACACATGCAGCACATACTGGGGCATGTAGGCAATGTGGGTACAGTGAACTGACAGGAAAGGCTAAAAATGTCAATGGATTATGCCTTAGACATTATAATTGGTAACAAAATCTTGTTTGGGTGAGGGTTTTCATTTTTGTTTATTTTGTTTGTTTGGTTTTTTTTTTTTATTTTAAGTACAGGAAAAATGTAAATGACTTTTTTTTTTTTTTTTTTTTTTTTTTAAATGGGGTATCAAGGATGGACTGAAAACCTGAAGAAAGTCTTTCATAGATAAATACAGATTTTTTTTTCTTTTCTTCCTTTGTTCCAGGCGGTATGGGACTCGCTGTGCCCGTTGTGGGCGTAACATCCATTCTAGTGACTGGGTGCGTCGGGCGAGAGGTAGCACCTTCCACCTGGCTTGTTTCTCCTGCACCTCGTGTAAACGCCAGCTTTCTACAGGGGAAGAATGTGGACTTCTGGAGAATCGAATCTTCTGCCGGCCACACTATGATATTATGATGGAGAATCTCAAACGAGCCAAGGAAAACAGTGAGTGTATGGATGGACAAGGGTCCGATCTGAATTACAGCAAACAGTAAAATTATTGTGAAACTAATATTACACCCCCCCCCCCAAAAAAAAAAAAAAAAAAAAAATTTAAAATTCAACTTTGCCATGTAAACTATTTTTTGGAAGGCTTTCCAAAAAAAACTATGGTTAGAATACTCCAGACATTACAGTTCAATGCCATGCTTGCTTGCATTGGCATTTTAGTTTCACTCGAACATCAAATACTTGAATAAATGTCTCAAGGATAGAAATGAAAATATTAGAAGTTCTTAGTAACACCCACTTTGAAAATATATCTGTACTGCTAACATGAATGCTTCTGCCTGTCACAATATCACACCGAACCTTAACAAACTCTGCAGTGAGACAGCTGAATCCTCCTGTTACCACTATGTCACACATACTGAAAAATGATATAGCCTGACCCTGTACAAAAAGACACCTTTCTAACACATGGGTCTTCTAGATGGAACTCGTGTTCCGCTGATGTCCGCAGGGCATCTGATCTCAAATGGGACCAGTCATTTAAAATGTCCTTTAATCCTGTTTTTCTTAAAGAACAACCAAAAAATGAAGAGATGGCAGACAAAGATGACCTTAGCATTTTGCCCAAGCCAGCTAAGAGGGCCAGGACCAGCTTCACTGTGGACCAGTTACAGGTGTTGTCCACTTTTTTTTTTCTTCTTTTTTTTCTGTGTGCTAACTCCTGCATTGCCATTAGACCATTTACACTTAAAAGTGTCACAACAAGTGCAACCACTAGCATGAGTGACTAAAATAATAGCACTTTGTCTTTTTTCATGTCTACATTTTTAATATCCAGTGAATACTTTGTTCTTCTGTGAGAGAACACTGTTAAGTTACTGTTTTAATATTAAAGTGATGGCTGTGTATGATTGTATGGTGACTAGTGAATGTTACTGGGGCTCTGTTTGCTGAGTGTGTTCAGAGGAAAGAACAATATAAGCCAGTGATATTTGTTCAGCTTATTTTGATGTTTTTCTGCCCTCTAGTGGCAATTGAACACCATAGCACTCTGCTACCATGGTCTGTTAAAATAACAGTGAAACTCATCTTAGATTTCAGTGATGTAAACATTTACTCATCTGTCATCTCCACTTGTTTAGGTGATGCAGACCCAGTTTGCTAAAGATAACAACCCAGATGCACAGACGCTGCAGAAGCTGGCAGAGAGAACTGGACTCAGCCGCAGGGTTATTCAGGTAAAGCAGACCTGAATGACAATACTAAACGACTGCAGGGAGGTCCTGCAATAAGGTGTCACAGGATTAAGTGAGCAAATTTAGCAGTCCCTTTGAAATAATGCATGCTTAGTTGGTTGGAGTGAACAAATTTTGGGTCATAATTAAATTCTGTGGGTGGCAATTTTTGTAAGAATTTTAAAGTTTGCAGTAACTGTCAGATTTCTTCATAACTGGTCATAACATATGTGTAACTTTTGGTGCATTGCTTTGCGCTAATTGTCGGATTAATGTAAACAGTTAGAATCTGGAGCTAAATCCAGAATTTAAAATGCCAGCAAGTAACATAATGAACTTGCAATGTTCGAGTTTTCCCTCAAGTTGAGGATAGTGAGAAATCCAGGGTATTTGCACTGTTGATGTCTGGACATTTTTCTGTGTGAAGAAAAACAATCCCCTGCTCTTTCAAGGGAAACCATCACTCCAAGACCAGCGAGTAATCCAGGCTTCTTTCATACAGGTTTGGTTTCAGAACTGCCGAGCTCGTCAAAAGAAGCACATTAACCCAAATCCTGCCCAGTCAACAATGATGACATCACTTGCTCCTGGTCAGCTGTCTCCACCGTTGATGGATGATCTCCAGTATAGCACCTATATTTCTCCAGATGCACCTCTCCTCACCACACTGACCTATATGGATGGTAAGCAGTGTTGTGAGGGTTACTTTTAAAATGTATTCCATGACAGAATACATGCCCCAAAATGTATTTTGTAACGTATTCCATTATGTTACTCAATGAGAGTAACATATTCTCAATACTTTGGATTACTTAATATATTCTCATGTTTTTTACAACTACATGAATGTACTATTGCTGTGTGATTTATTACTTTTACTGAAGGTTATTTGCCATACCAATACCAACTAGATTTTAAATCTTAATATAAAATGAGTAACAGTAGGTTGACATTAGGTAAGGCTGCACTTTTTGCAGCGATCTCGCATAGAAAACTATTCCACACTTGTAAAACAGGTTCGCGGCTCTGAGCTGTAAAGGCGTAAAACCGTAAAGGGACCTCTGGCTAATATGTCGGGTTCGTGTCGGGCTCGTAGCTGAAAACTAGCTTTACTTTGTTGTCTGGGTCAGCTTTGCTAGTGAGAGACAGAGAGAGGCGTTGAAAGGCTGCTCCAAAGGAACTTATTGTTTCGGAGGAAAACACGAACACAGTGTACAGTTGAGTCTTAATAGCGTACTTACAACTGGGCTCGTCAGGCACTCTTTTTGTCTGCAGTGGTTATTATTATATTTACGTGCTTCCATCTCCGCTTTCTGGTCGGTGACAACTCGTACTTTTCAACTCCCCTTTTTCTCCCTCCCTCACTCACAGACACATAACGGGTATGGCAGTCCATTCTCCCTGCAGCACGGACTACACTGCCCATGAAGCTACATTCTTTAAGGCGATGCTTGTAACACGCTGCCTAATGCTTTCATATTAAATCATTTTTGTGAATAATTTTTTTAAAAAAATATTTCTTCACGTCATTATGCGGTCTGCAAGTAGAGGTGACATGAGCCGCGAGATTGAGACACAGACATTAGAGCCTCTTAATGCGCGTTTTGTTTGGGTGTCCACCGGCATGGAAAACTAAAAATAGAGAGAGCATAGCCTAACATATGAAACAGGAAAATACTGCCTTGTAATCCATTCATTTGAACAAAGTAACTGTATTCTGAACAGAGATAGGCAGTAACGCCTAACGCGTTACTGTAATCCGAAAAGTAAGGGATTACTATTGCAAAAACGGTAATTAGATTACCGTTACTTTCCTGTAGGAACGCTGCGTTACTAAAACCGTGATTTTTTTTTTTTTTTTTTTTTTTTTTTTTTTGCTAGAATGTCTCATGACAGTGACATAAGCAAGTGCAACGTTTGTGACAACAGCTGTGTGCAGATCAACAATGGATAATATATCGAGTGCAGAGAGAGTATGAGCGTGCAGCGTTTAAAGCGTGGAAGTACTGACCTTACTTTAAGTTTCATTCCATAAAAAGTGACAAAAACATTAGCATCCATTGTGCCTGGAAAGAAAACTTCTTTTTACAGCGAAAAAACCCCCTAAACTTCCAAGCAAGCACCGAGTGCGCTATGACATAATGGGAAATTCACAGAGAAACTCGCGGATTCTTCCACTGACAGCTGCGGCACACCTGCACCAGGGTAAACCTCCGCCTACCCCACTCCTGCTTTACAGGTGAAAACAGAGCAATAGGACCGCGAGTCTTTCATTTTATTTATTTTCTGCTGTGTTTTACTTGCATCTATTTGAAAGAGTGAGTGTAAACACACAAAAAAAAATTATTATTTTATGTGCTGGAATGTGCAGAAAAAAGGTTTAAATATTAAACAAATTTCTTCCAGTCAGAGAATGTTGCATATAATTACATTTTTGCTTGATGCATAAAGTTAAAAGATTAAAACTAATAAAACAAGTTTTAAAAAAGGAGACTTTTCCATTTGATTACATTTATACGATGGATTATGTAGAAAAAGTAGAATTGGGCTGAAAGATCTAAGTAACTAAGTAATTCATTACTTTTGAAAATAAGTAATCAGTAAAGTAACGGGATTACTTTTTTGGGGAAGTAATCAGTAATTAGTTACTGATTACTTTTTTTCAAGTAACTTGACCAACACTGATTCTGAATACCACCTTCTTAAACAGTTGCGTATTTAAAATACAAAATATGAGTAATGGTGGTACATGTATTCTGTTACTCCCCAACACTGATGGTAATACGGTCATTGCTATGCTGATCAGTCTTTGAATCTACCAATACGCAGGAAACTCAGAGCTAAGGTAATCTCTGCATCACTTGCTGATAGTTTGAAGGAATCCCATTTTCAGTACTGGGAATCAATTATTGTTGTTAAAATCAAAGTCTGAGATCTTGTCAGAAACCATGCTTATTTACCGACATCTATGATCATTGGATAACTTTGAGTTTGTTACTTCCACAGTCCAAACTCCAGACCCACTTCTGCTGCAGCCACACATGTCCCATTCACTGACACAACTGCCAGTCAGCCATGCCTAAGCTTCAACCTGCTGCGTGAAAAATAAAGCCACTGGTTCCTTCATGGTTGGATGATGAGCAAATAATAGAGAGTCAGAGGAGTTGGTTTAAAATGAATTCGCAAGGACTGGATGGGTTAAATTCATTGTCCAGCATATGAAGAGTACTGAATTTACACTGCTGCCTAATGTAAGCAGACACTTCATCAGCTCAAGTTACTGCATTAATTTCATGAAATGAAATGGATGAGAATTAATGTGAAAACTGATGTTTGTAAGATGAGACTTTTGTTAATGTGTTAAATTTAATTTATTTGAAGGATTTGATGAGATAAGGCACTTTGTTTGAAAATGATGTAAAATTGCTTGTTTGCTTTTTTTTTTTTTTTTTTTTGAGTGATGTTTTTGTTAAGGTTAAAGAACAACTGGGGATGGGATTTAAAATGCTTTTTTTCCTGTCTTATGACTACTAGAAAAGTCAGGATTGAGTTACACTACTAACAGTCTTTTTTTTGTTGTTGTTGCAAAGATAAACATGTAGAATACATGTTTTGTATATTAAAAAGCAAATGTAAACAAAACGTCAGTATTCTCCAGCTGACACTGAAAGTGTTATTGACTAAAATTAAATGAACACTTGTTGCTCAGTAGTGATATTCTTAAGAAAAGTAATACAGTAAATGTGTTTAATAAATGAATGCTAGATTCTAATAGAATCTGTATGAACTACACACTGAGTGAGTGTATACATATCCATGCACATATCCAATACCACAAATATACAGAAAGCCAATCAAAAGTCTACACTGCACTCTTGTAGGATATAGAAACTATGATTTGATAATTTGAGTGATGGCTGTTGGAACAACGTTGTTTTTATACCGTGGTGTTCTTTGGGAGTATGAGCTTTTATAAAGAAGAACGAATATGAAACTATATAAAGGGTGTGTGTTGTAAAGCAGCTAACTGCTGTAACTGATATACCAGGGATTTTCAAAAACCCCTTAATGGACCACACACACACACAGAGAGCAAAATCTCCAGTGTTAAATTAACACTAGAGAGTGTCTATATGGGTCCACACCTCTGAGTGTTAAATACAACACTGTTGAGTGTTAAATTAACACTTTTGACAGTGTTATAGGTTTAAAAGTATAACCTAGTCAGTTTTGAAGATTAACAATGGCTAACACTGAGCAGTGCTGATTTTCTAACACTGGAAAATAACTCAAAATGTTAGAAATATTCCAGAAAATCAGCACTGCTCAGTGTTAGCCATTGTTAATCTTCAAAACTGACTAGGTTATACTTTTAAACCTATAACACTGTCAAAAGTGTTAATTTAACACTCAACAGTGTTGTATTTAACACTCAGAGGTGTGGACCCATATAGACACTCTCTAGTGTTAATTTAACACTGGAGATTTTGCTGTGTATATATATATATACATACATACATACTAGGGGTGCAACGATACTCGTATTGATATTGAACCGTTCGATACAGTGCTTTCGGTTCGGTACGCATATGTATGAACAATACAAATGTTTTCATTTATTTGATCAACTTTCCTTCTGACGATGCTGTCTGTGTTGAGAGCTCAGTGGATCTGCGCTTGACAGTGCAGCCTAAGGAAAGTTGATCAAATAAATGAAAAAATTTGTATTGTTCATACATATGCGTACCGAACCGAAAGCACTGTATCGAACGGTTCAATATCAATACGAGTATCGTTGCACCCCTAGTATGTATGTATGTATATGTATGTATGTGTGTATATATATATATATATATATATATATATATATATATATATATATATATACACAAACACCCCAGGACTGCGCTCTTCTGGACAGAGATCTCCGATGTTGTTCCTGGGATCTGCTGGAGCCACTCGCCTAGCTTGGGAGTCACTGCAGTCACCGGAGACCACCGTTACCTTCACCCTCCACATCCTCTCGAGCTCTTCTCTGAGCCCTTGGTATTTCTCCAGCTTCTCGTGTTCCTTCTTTCTGATGTTGCTGTCATTCGGAACCGCTACATCGATCAGCACTGGCATTGTCCTGTTGGACTTGGACAGGCTTTGTTGTAGAAAAAAGATGCTCAAACAAAATGTCGACTTTCAAGCTCGTTGGAACAGTACAAACTACTTTTTAGATCCTTACACTAGACTTTTGCACAGTACTTCAGGTACATTTTATTTTTTATTATTTATCTTTACGTGCGATGACATAGTCCCCTACTTTTATTTTGAAATCAAATTATCAGGAAGTGGCGCTTGACATTCGGCATGCGCATATTACCGAGGAAGAAAAGCTGCGGAGTTAAACAACCGACGGCTTAAAACTGTAAACATTAAGAGCCTGGCTGACTAATGTCTGTGGTTGGGATGGAACTCTAAGGTAAAACCCGTTTCGTACACTCTTGCTTTTTTCCTACGTAGTTGTCATTGCTTATAGTATCGGTATATACCGCTCACTACTGATTTAATTAATGTTAGCACTACAGTTTATAATATTCAATCCGTGGCTTGTGGGCTGATGCTAAAACAGCATCTCTGACGACCAGAAATACTCTAAACGCTTTGGATTATTCTTGAATGTCGTTTATAGTTTAAATTTGTTGTCTCTGCTTGTATTAGGTTGTTTTAACGTTTGTATTGTGAAGGGAATTCCCTATCTCAGTGCTAGCTGTAGCACTAGCTTTCCCACATATCCTCGGGAAGTTAAGTAGCGTTAAGAAGCTAGTCCCGATTTTCAGTTTTTTGGAACGCATTTAGCCTCGGAAGATGTTACTTCTCCTTTTATCTCCTCTTTGGCTAAGTCACATACTAACACAACTCTTACCACAGCACTGGAAATCATTAATCGCCAACTAGTCTGGTAACTGCTAATGCAGCTATCAGCCAACAATTAGCGTGTCTTAGCTAAGCTACATGTCGAAGAGCTAAAAATAAATAACTCATAGAGAGCTGCCTTGTGTTAATGTAGACCGATGGAGTAATATTGGGGATATTTCTGAAATAAAGCTTACGTTAAAATGAGCCTTCTAAGCCCGCTACTGTCTGGATGAACCCACACAGCGCTTTCCATTTTGGGGTCTTGTTTTCTGACTTCTCTCTGAATAGGTTAATTTAATGTATATCTCTGATTAGGTTAATTTAATCTAGTGCAGCAGCAGCTGGCTGAAACACTTGACACCTCAGTGTAACCATATGACAAAAACGAGAAGGAAAAAAGAATGTGTGTGTGTGTGTGAAGGAGGGACTCCAGGTTTTGAATGAGTGGCATCAACTGGAAGTAAGGCCAGTTGTTGTTGTTGTTGTTTTGTTGTTGTGTGGGGTTTTTTATTTTATTTTTTGAAGAGGTTTACTTTTAGACAAAAGGTGCAACCGTTAAACTATGTAATGAATTAGCTTACTTTTTTAGTTAACTGTTATTTACATACATAAAAAATCTTGATATTTAACTTCAGCTGTTCAGCTCATTTCTGTCCACTGATCTTCACTAATTACAGTAGGCTTAAGCATTTACTGCTGTCACTTTCCATCTCACTGCAATGGTAGCAGTGTGTTTGAAGTTTGAAACAGTGAGAGCTACTTGTAGTATGATGTTTGGAGATAGATAGCAGTCTGTTAACTCAACAGTTGGTGGAAGCCAGCTTAGCATTCTGTGCCACTCGTGAGACAGAGAGCTGCTGGCAGTGCTGAGATATTTATTTTTATTTACAATATTGATATTTTATTTTTAGACTCAAGTGTGTGATTTTTATGAAATGGATAAGCAGAAGAAAATGAATGAATGCTTGGATGGATTCTTTCATATAGGGAAATTTAGAATGGTCATTGATGGTTGACCAGTTAGAACATAATTTTAATAATGTTAAAATCACTGAGGATAAGAATTTGATCATATTTTGGAGTAAAATATGATAACTTCTTGGGTAAAACATTGTTTGGCTTAGGTGGACTGTAAAATATTGAAATCATTCCAGGGTCTTCAGAGTTTTCTGGTAAAGCCAAGATGTTCGAATGAAGTTATACTACACAGTAAAATGGGAATGCATTAAATTAAAAAGAAAAATGACAGCAATCCCCACCAGCCAGGGTTGGTGTAGGTGTGCCTCAGGTAAGAGGAAAAGAGGACTATGATTGCCTATAGAGAGCCATGCTTTAGTGAGTATCAAAAAAGTTATTGGATGTGAAAAAAAACTTAAATTAAGACTGGCAGCAGAGGGGTGATACTGGTTGATATAATGATAAAAGTGTTTGATAGGAAATAATTGATGGAATGGAAGAAGGCTATAAGAATTTGTTATAGTGGAGTGAGATGTGAAGGAAGCAGAAAGGCATTGTGAGTCACCAGTTCCTGAACATTTACAGAGAGAAGGCTGCGCACACATAGTGTCAGCAAAACATGTACAAAGGTAGGTTTTATTGCAGGATAATAATTTGATAGCAGTAGATTGTTTGGTTTCAGTCTTGCTGACAGAAGTGGTTAATTTGGTAGGTAGGATTGTGGTGTGGAGTAAATTACAGGAAAAAATGATTATTCTGCTGTCACAAGAGGTTGTAATTTTTTCCCATCAGCAGGCAGGAATCATAAATCAGATATAAAAAAATACTAGTTTTTATCTTATATTTGTGGGGGTAACTGCAGGAAATGCTGATTTGTGTTGTTTTTCTTCACAGGTTAACTTGAAAGTATAGGACCAAACATTGTTCTTCAGTGCATGGATGCAAAGCCAATGCGCAGGTAAGTGTGGTAGTTTTCTGGGAAGAATGGCAAAAATATGTGGCTGTTAATTCCAGATTCTTTGGTTACTGTTTACTAGAGCAGGGCGATATGACCAAAAATATTTATCACGATATACATTTGAAAATTTGCGATAACGATATAACTGACGATATAATTGACACGAGACAAAATACTTTACAACTCCACAACTTTATTAGTGCAAAAAACCCATCAAAGTATTCTCACTTAAACAAGCAGCTGTTTTTTATGTGCATTAAAGTTATATAAAAATGTAAAAGTGCAAATGCAAATTCCTCGCTGACAGTTTAACCAAAAGGCATTTCCAGTGGAAACTGGCCGACATATCCTCAGCATAACCATGTATAATATCCACAAAACTTAAAAAGAGGTTATACACACACAATATGGTAATATTATGTTGAAGTACAGTACGTATCACTCCGCGAGGCTCCGCCTACGATAGCCGTAATGCTCCGACAATCCATCAAGCGGTGCGGCTTCGTAGCTTAGCAAAGTCGTACTGAAACATTTGACAGATTTTCGAGCGCCACATAAAATCGTTTCGAGGTCAGTAAACACAACCAGGATTCATACATAAGGCACACGGGATTATAAGGGGCTCTGTCGCTTTTCAGAGAAATCAAAGGATTGATTTTAAGTGTGCCGTATTTTCCAAACAACACGGTAATAACGACGGCCCGCTAGCAAAAATAGTGCTTTGTTGTGTATCTGACGGACAAAAGCTAAACCAGTTCCACACCACTGAAGTTGCAGCATTTTTACAAACCAGTTCAGGTTCATCAGTTTCATTCAACGATCCACTTTCGCCCTTCTCATTCTGCGTCGCCGCCATGTTCGTATGTAAACAAAGGCACTGCGCATGCGCGTTTTACCCATATTCTATCGCGATATGTCATTTTCCTATCGTTGCCCAACATTACACCGGTATTACCGTGAATGGTATGATATGGCCCAGCCCTACTGTTTACCAATTTTCTTTTTAGCGGCAGTATTATATCAGATGTGATAGTCATGGAAATCCTCAATCAAATTCCTTCTGTGTGAGAGTTAAAGATCCTCCATGGCTCATTGACACCTTGTTATGTCACCACATAAGCTTAAAAGGCAGAAAAATCCCTGCCTTACGGGATCAAAGGGGCTGGTTCAATAGAAGTTCTACCCAGAACTCTCTATAGCACTTGGTGGTACTGACCTTAGCTCTGCTGCTTTGTTGGGCTTTTAAATTTAGGTTTGATGGCCCACTGGAGAAGATAGGTGGTGTCACGATGCAGAGCAGGAGTCTGTGAAACAAGACTGGCTAAAAATAAACTTTTCACAGTAAGGGGAAACACCAGAGCCACTATGCAAAATGAAAAACTGTGTTCATGGAGTCTGTTGTGCATGTTACAGGTGAAACGGGATGGACATTAGGTTTTTTTTTTTTTTCTCTTTTGGGTGGGAAGAATGATCAACATTAGCATTTTTGTATAATGTAACATAATAGTGTATAAGGGCTGAGGTCCCATCCAGATTATAAACATGAGCTGTTTCATGCATGTGTTGCAGCCATGAACTCGTGCAGTCCAAGCAGAAACCACACAGAATATTGGAAATGTGACTGAGGTGAACTCTTTTCTCTGTTCTTTCTGAGGAAAGAAAATATCCTGACCCGATTTTCCGGAAGTTTAATTGTAAAGGCAGTTTTAGTGTCATTAATGTGAAATGAAACGGCGTAATTCTACATTTGTCATATAAAACAAAAATAGCAGTGTGTAATTGGGTAGGTAGGACCTAATTTAAGACGTTAACACTAAGACAGAATCTAATTATTGGTTTATGCTTTATAGTTAAAAGTTTCCTGTGTTGTGCAACCAGCAGCTTTAAAGGATACTCGTTAGGTCAATTTTCAGGTCCATAATTGTAATCTTTGGCTACTGGAGTAGTTTTGTATGAGTCATTGTTCAAAATGATGCTTATTTATCTTATACTACCTTGTTGTGGCCCCTCAGTTCATCTTCTGTCTGAAATGAGCTATTTTAGCCCTCTAAAGACCACCCACATTTTAAGACACTTTGATCTGATTGGCTGCCACTTATAAACATAAGGTTTGAACATCAGATCGGTGGGGTGTCGCCAGAGCCAAAGCTAATCGTGTAGGAATGGCGCCTACTCTGACATCATCCAATTATAGGAGTAGAAAAAAATTCCCGAATGTCTCTGATTAGAGTCTGGAGCAGTTTAAATTTAAATCAAAATCTCTATAGGTGCAGCATTTATGTCTCCTCATTTACCCCACTACTTTGACTCCAGTCTTTAAAACGTTACACCTACTTAAGCTTTTTAATTTTGTACTTTTACTACTGTTACTGTTAGGTCAATTCAAATGACATAATGAAAGGTCAGAATGTTTTGAGTGAAAGCATTAGAGCCTCAGTGTATCATGACCTTTTCTCCTCAGGCCAACAGTTCCTGTGAATGCTGGCTAGATGAAGTTCCTTTTTTAAAAATATCACAGCTGTTTTGTCTTGTCGCTGAGTTGCCCTGGATTACATTGCATTTTATTTTCACATTATTATGTGAAAATATGTCACTTAAAGGATATTTATTTGCTGATTTATTTTTTTTAATTTTTAAAAAAAAATTTTTATTGACTAAGATTTGAAACTTTACATTATGTATTAAATACAATCCACAAAACGTCTTTAACAAAGGTCATGTATGTGCAATGATGGAATTTCTCCCATCTGTAATGGTAAGGACACAAAGTGAAGAGGATGCGTTCAGGTGTTAGGAATTCTTGGCCAGTACTGGGAACATGAGCTGAAGTAAATCCCAAACCCAAAGTCATCCTGGGATTTAAAAAGATGCAGGGGTACACCAAGTCAACCGACCGGTGTGGATAAGTTTACACTGGCTGAGGCACATGCAGGGTACTGACCTTGCTATATTAGGTTCAGCTGATGGCCGTAGACTGACACTGTATTCAGTTCAATTCAATTTTATTTATATAGCATGAAATCACAACAACAGTCGCCTCAAGGCGCTTTATATTGTAAGGTAAAGAGCCTACAATAACACAGAGAAAACCCCAACAACCAGACGACCCCCTATGAGCAAGCATTTGTCAACAGTGGGAAGAGAAAAACGCCCTTATAACAGGAAGAAACCTCTGTCAGAACTGCGGCGGCTACCATCTAGCCACTTTTTACCGGTATTTTATTGATAATCCTGCACAGAAGCTCAGAGACACACAGACACAAAGGGGGAGGAGTTTCAGCTGTTTGAAAGCCCGAGTTTGTGCAAATAACTTTGCAAAAAAACCCCAAAACCACTCAACAAAGTCTTGGCTTCATGTTTTGACCTATTCTCCTCCTTTTCATTGTGAGCAAAGCCACCCTTGACGCCTTAAGCCTATTGCAGCATAACTAAAGAAGGATTTAAGGTCACCTAATTCAAGCCTAACTGTAATCTTTATCAAAAAGTAAAGTTTTAATCTTAATCCTAAAAGTAGGTGTCCGTATCCCGAATCCAAACTAGGAGCTAGGCCCACAGAAGAGGGGCCTGAAAGCTGAAGGCTCTGCATCACATTCTACTTTTAAGTATCCTAGGAACCACAAGTAAGCCTGCAGTTTGAGAGTGAAGTGCTTTTTTTTTTTTTTTTGGAGGGGGGGTGATATGGTGATATGAGGTCCTTGTACATGCAGTGCTGCCGTCTTCTGTTTCAGTCCGTTATTACACTCTTAAATCCTACTACTTATTCCTGCGTCTTTCGGGAGCTTACAAAGCTTCAAACGACGCGTCGACTATTAAATCAGTCGTCGACGATTTTAATAGTTGACGTAATCGTGACTAATCGACTAATCGTGGCAGCCCTAGCATGTACTCGGAACACTTTTCTTGTAAAGTAATGCACTATATAACTTAATTACTCCCACGAGAAAGTAATTTGTTACTTATGTGTTTCTCTGCAAAATGTCCTGAAACACATTGTCTCGCACTTGTCATTTACAAATATAAACCTATAAGCTACAGTCTCACACACCAACACATCCTAATGAGAACACACATGATCTTTTCCGTAGTATTTAGATATTAATACAATGCAAAGATGAAAACGAGCACAAAGAGACTTCAGAGTGATCACCACAGTGATTGTACTTTAGAAACATGAGTGGTAGAAATGGAGGGTGCAGCCTGACTGCTCATCACTTTTGTTACCTGTTAAAGTTCGTGGTCCGACTGCCTGGCTGGGGTCAGCATTCTCTCAGCATTACCATCACTGTGGGTTCCTGGCTAGCTTATTCTAATTTAAATTAATTTAATGTAACTAAGAGTATATTCATATGTACTAATGTCAGGGCCACCAGCGCACGTCAGGACGCCACTGGAATGGACATCACCAGCCGCTGTACTCTGGGGGACCCCAACAAGCTCCCTGAAGGGGTCCCCCAGCCTGCACGCATGCCCTACGTCTCAGACAAACACCCGAGGCAGACCCTGGAGGTGATCAACCTGCTGAGAAAACACCGGGAGCTCTGTGACGTGGTGCTGGTGGTGGGTGCCAAGAAGATCTACGCGCACCGTGTGATCCTCTCTGCCTGCAGCCCCTATTTCAGGTATGAGGAGACACTGTGTGATCCCACATCAGGCTAGTTTATTTACAGCTAAATTCCTGGGCTCCAGTGATTGCTGTGACACAAAAAATAATGTCATCTTTCTTTTTCCCGTTCTTCTTCAGGGCCATGTTTACTGGAGAGCTGGCAGAGAGCAGGCAGACGGAAGTGGTTATTCGTGACATTGATGAGAGAGCCATGGAGCTGCTGATCGACTTTGCTTATACATCACAGGTAGGGATGGTAGCATGCTATTAGAATTAACCGCAGGTGCACATTAAGTTAAAAAAAAAACAAAAAAAAAAACAAACAAACAAAAACTGATGAAACTGCATATTGAATGTAAAAAACTTGTCCAAACAAGTCTATGGCAAAGTTTTCAAAAAGTACGAATCAGGAGAGCAAAACCTTTGCAAGCGGCTTTATTTCCTGCAGAGTACAGTAAGGTCTATGATTAAAATGAAAAACATGTTTCTTGGCTATAACCTTGACTGTAGCAGAACTTTCTCAAAAGATGTGAGGAGACTGACATGGAGCCACAGTTTGAATGCATAAAAACGGAGGAGCTGTGGAGACCACACATTGTGATCAATCAGTTGCTAAAGCTAAAAAACTCAGTGTATCTGATGTCCTGATCTGCACCCTTTCAGGTGACTGTAGAGGAGGGGAATGTCCAGACGCTGCTCCCTGCAGCCTGCCTCCTCCAGCTTGCTGAGATCCAGGAGGCGTGCTGCGAGTTCCTTAAGAGGCAGCTGGATCCATCTAACTGCCTGGGCATCAGGGCCTTTGCTGACACACACTCCTGCCGCGAGCTGCTCCGCATTGCAGATAAGTTCACCCAGCACAATTTTCAGGAGGTAAGAACCCACATACAACTGTTCTCGGTCGTTTATAATCGCTGTATAGTGCTACGTGTTACAATGATTCTACATGTTGCTTTAGATTGAATGCGCAAAATTTACATTTAGTATACATACATTAGTATACATTTAGGATATAAAGATTTCTTTCTGTCGTGCCACATGCGTCTGTTATAAAAATGGTTTACATTTGTAAATGATCTAAAAGTGCCATATCATGGTGTTGTTGGTATAGTAAGGCCATACATTTACGTTCTGTGGTGCGCACAACAAGAAGACAAATGCAGGTAAAGACGACAGTTGGAGCTACTTCAAAGCTTCAGACTTTAAACCAACAAATCACAGTACATAAAATAGAAATCTGTTCCTGCTAAAGGTGAAAGCATCACGTTCTCCACTTCAGGCAAAAACACACTGTCAAGTACAAACAGGCTGTGAAGGTGCAGTGCAGATACTAACAGCTGGTGATGTGCAACCCAGATGTAACTGCATCAAAAACTATTTTTTCAGATATCAGTGACTTAGTTAACTGGTTTAATAATATATGCTCTTCAATTCAGCATCATGTCGCACTGTTAAAAGTCAGATTAGCCCAAGTTACCAATTCCTCCGTGGGTCAGTGATTGTATCTGCCACCAAAGAAGAGAATGAAGAAAGACGGAGACGGAAAAAGACTGCTCTCCATATTCCAAGTCTCTCTCAAATAATCTCTTCAACAGATATTTTGAATATAGTCTCACACTTGTGCACTTCACCCTGCCTGTCAATCGGTCCCTTTCATCTGGCTGGATTCCAGCCAGCGTCGTCCCTCTACTAAAAAACAAACCTCCTTAGATCCCACTGATTTAAATACTTATAGGCCAATTTCCAAACTGTTTCTTTTCAAAATCCTTAGGAAAGTTGTTGGTCGTCAACTCATTCGGATCTTAGAGTAAATAATATTTTCTATAAATTCCAATCTGGTTACAGACACAGCACTGAAACAGCGTTATTGAAAATTATTAATGATGTCCTTATGCACTCGGATAAAGGTGAGCATTCCATTTATGTCCTGCTTGACTTATCTGAAGCCTTTGATACTGTTGATAATGCTACTCTTATTAGCATACTATGAAGCTGGGTTGGGATCACCGGTACTGATCTTAAATAGTTTTTTTTTTTTTTCCATACTTATCAAACGGATATTTTAGAATTCATATTAATCAATGCATGCTCTAATCTGCACCGCTCGTATGTGGAGTGCCTGGGGTTCAAGCCTTGGACCAATTCTGTTTCTTTTTATTTATTTATTTTTATATGTTACCCCTGGGTCACCTAGTTAATGGTTTTAATAGAACAGCCTCTCCTGCCTCAAGGAACATTTCTCTGCCGTTACTAATTGGATGTATTGCTGAATGCTGAAAACTCATTTTTATAGGTTGGCATTTCCTTAATTCCTTCCCCTTCATTTGTTTGAAACCACACATGCATGTATGATGGAGTGAATGTCAAGAAAATAAGATTAAAGAAGATTATCACAACATAACCTTCATATGAGACATGGTTGCTATAAAATTTGACATTTTTTATATATATATATATACACACACACACACACACACACACACACACACACACACACACACACACACACACACACACACACACACGTGTGTGTGTGTATATATATGTATGTATACACACATTATATATAATAATCAGAAACTGAAGCGCCAGTGTTATCAAAGAAGACACCCCAGTGGAATTAGCCCAAGGCTTCAAAGACAAGGAAAATACTGAAAAAGATGGTGAAGATATTTCGGCTGTTTAAAGGGCCAACATATCACAGGGCACAAGAGCCTTCAGGCAACCGGTGTTGTGATTTGGTGCTTCATAAATAAAATTGAATTTGAAAGTCTGAAAAAGAAGCTGAATAGCATGCACTGCAAACTGTCAATACCATGTTTCCACAAAGGCAACGAACACCACAAATATACCCGCACAGTGCAAAGCATGCATGATGCAAGACCTTACCGTCCTTTGAAAATGGTGGCTTTAAACAGCTGATTAAAGTAATTTAACCTAATTACCAAATCCCTGACCATAAACCTTTCTCTCAGAAGGCATTGTACAGAAAGTATTGTCCCTTCTAGAGACATATTTGAACAGCTGTGTCATCATCCTTTACTTGATCAAGCTGTCTTGGCTAATTATAGACCAATCTTTTCCCCGTCCTTTTATTTAATAAAAAATCTTTATCAGTTATCTGTTTTACAGCTATTCTTTCATCTGCAGAGGAATTTCAGTCGGGTTTCAGATCTCATCACAGTACTAGTGAGGGTTACAGATGATCTTACTCTTATTCTCTGTGCTGCTAGACCGCAGTGCAGTATTCAGTACTGTTGACCACAATGTTTTACTACAGTGGTTTGAATCTTATCTTATTAAATAGGGAGTCTTGTTCACACACAAAAGGGTTCTGTGCTAGGGCCATTTCTATACGCAATATTATTGTAAGTTATAGCTTGCATTTTCATTGCTATGCAACGATACCCAGCTTTATCTATCCATGAAACCAGAATACACAAACGAATTAAACTGTAGGATGTCTTAAAGATAAAGAATGACCTTTAATTTCCTGCTAAATTCAGACACTGAGGTTATTGTACTCTTTCCCATAAAAAAAAAATATCTTCCGAACGTGGTGTCTAACCATATACTTACTCTAGGTGGCATTACCTTAGTCCACAGTAACACTTTGAGAAAGTGTTATAGCAGTGCTGTAGGTCTCCTTTTAAAACTTCTCTCTTAAAGTGAATTTTCTGTTTTCAGTACTGTAAGCCATTATGTTAAAAATAGCACTTTGCTACCTCAAGGCCCAGATTCCTTCCAGTCCATGTTCATGCAATGATTTCAAAGTTGTGCCAACACATTTTACAGAGCAATGGCAATGCAGGCATCAACAGGGCAATGATCTTAAGTGGAGAAAGTCAGGATGCTAGCCCAACTAAAATATTGTGAAATGAACTGATGAGAGCTATTCAGTCACCTCACCTCAGTTATTTTTAATGTCATCAGCTAAAAGCCAATTTCTCTTTGGAAAACAAAGAACAGAGAGAAGAAAAGACAGAGCGAGATTATTCCCCGTGACAGGTTTTGCTTTTGTTAGTGTAGAAATGAGATTTCACATCATGCTTTTGTGAGAAAGGTGAATTGCTTTAAAAAGTGTGAATACAATTTATTTGACGTTGATGGTAATGAAAATTGATTTGCTGACTGATGTGCTGAGACCTTTAATGAACAGTTCTCTCTTTGACTGTCTGTTGCACTTCATTTTTGTAGGTAATGGAAAGTGAGGAGTTCATGCTTCTGCCTGCCAACCAGCTCATTGACATAATCTCCAGTGATGAGTTGAACGTGCGGAGTGAGGAGCAGGTTTTCAATGCCGTGATGGCCTGGGTGAAATACAGCATCCAGGAGCGAAGACCTCAGCTACCCCAGGTTTGTCGCTAGAAGCCTGCAGTACATTCAACATCTCCTTTTGGTTTAATTCTCTTAGTCCATTTTTCCTTGTTAGTTTAGTTTGACTGTTTTTCTGATAGTTTGTGAACTACATTTTTAGTTAGTTGTCCTATTCTGACTAATGTTTCAAGCTTGACTTCTTTAATTGTATTTGCTCTGCAGGTCCTACAGCATGTCCGCCTGCCACTCCTCAGCCCCAAGTTCCTCGTGGGCACAGTGGGTTCAGATCCACTCATCAAGAGTGACGAGGAGTGCAGGTGAGTGCTGTTTGTAAGGGGAGTAGTGGTAAAAATCCTGCTTGTGCACATATAATCGAGGAAATTTATGCTATTGTGGTTAATATGAAACTGTTTACTTTGGGGTTAATGTTACAGAGACTTGGTGGATGAGGCCAAGAATTACCTGCTGCTACCACAGGAGAGACCGCTAATGCAGGGTCCCAGAACCCGACCCAGGAAACCCATCCGATGTGGAGAGGTCCTTTTTGCAGGTCAGTATCTTAGGCACAGAAATTAAAACCATGATTTCCTAATATTGCATTTTTATTTGTTTTTAATTTAAATCCTTACCAGTCGACTGTTGGTATTTTGTAGTAAAAGCCTGATTTTTATTTTTTACTCTTTCTTTCTTTCTTTCTTTCTTTCTTTCTTTCTTTCTTTCTTTCTTTCTTTCTTTCTTTCTTTCTCTCTCTCTCTCTCTTGCAGTTGGAGGTTGGTGCAGCGGTGACGCTATTTCCAGTGTGGAGCGCTATGATCCGCAGACTAATGAGTGGCGGATGGTAGCTTCAATGAGTAAGCGGCGATGTGGAGTTGGTGTCAGTGTCCTGGATGATCTGTTGTATGCAGTGGGAGGTCACGATGGCTCGTCATATCTCAACTCTGTGGAGAGGTCAGCGGCAGTCCCTGAGGCTTTCACTGTAGATATTCACAGCTTTCCAACAGTCTGTTTGTGTGTGTGTGTCTTATTCTACTTACGTGATTACCTCCACTTTAGATACGATCCTAAAACCAACCAGTGGAGCAGCGATGTGGCCCCCACCAGTACTTGTCGCACCAGTGTTGGCGTCGCTGTACTTGGAGGATATCTGTATGCAGTGGGAGGGCAGGATGGAGTTTCCTGTCTCAACATAGTTGAAAGGTAGCAGATTTCCTGTACTATACTATTTGGGTTTCCAGTTCCATTGGTGGCTACTAGATAAAAGTTAGTTTAATGCAAAAATGATTCTTTGGAATTAAATGGCCAACCTGGCTGTGTTCAGGTATGATCCCAAGGAGAACAAATGGACTCGTGTCGCATCCATGAGCACCAGGCGACTGGGTGTAGCTGTGGCTGTACTGGGAGGATTTCTATATGCTGTAGGAGGATCTGATGGAACATCTCCATTAAACACAGGTGTGCACTGAATCATGTGTAAGCATGGACTGTATAAAAAAGATGGAGAAATACTAAGTCATCTGCTAACCTTAGCAAGATTTGGTTATCAGGTACCTGCTAATTGGTGCCAAGTAATAGACTAATCTCAAATAGTGGCATTTCACTCACCAAATGAGAGCATAGATTGTCTATACCAAACAGCAAGCAGATGCAGCCCCATATGGCAGCACAAAAAATGATCGAAGGGGGGAAAATCCATAGGAGTGTAAACAACTTCTTTGTTTTTATGCACTTTATTTTAACATTTTAACAGTCATTGATGGACAAATGTTTGGAAAAGGCTCAAATGGCCACTTCGGGAACTGCAGTTTTTGGCACTTCAGAATTGCCTTCAGTTTTCTCCCTGGAGGT
Source organism: Perissodus microlepis (assembly GCF_051167445.1). Classification (NCBI taxonomy): domain Eukaryota; kingdom Metazoa; phylum Chordata; class Actinopteri; order Cichliformes; family Cichlidae; genus Perissodus; species Perissodus microlepis. Next base: position 4,599,381 of record NC_140478.1, on the reverse strand, counting down.
TGTTCAAGTCTTAATGTCTGAAGTATTGCTGCCAGAACAGCTCACAGAGCAGGCGAGCCACATTTAGATAAAGACTACTGCAGGGGCCTGGGTTCTAGTCTGGCTCTGGACATTTCCTGTGTGTCATTCACTGCTCTCTGTTCCTGTCCTCTATAGCAGCGGTCCCCAACCCCCGGGCCTCGGACCGGTACCAGTCCGTGAGTTGTTTGGTACTAGGCCGCGAGAGTTGAGGCTCAGGTGTGAAATGTATAGTTTTCAGGGTTTTTATCGGTTTTCAGCGTTATTTTGTTATCGTTTTTATCGTTTACTCGGTTTTCCTTGGTCTTTTCACGTGTGTTATGAATAAATTTTGTTTTTTTCGGTACCGGTACTAGTTTTATTTTGTTGTATTTATCCGCGACACCTTAAAGGCCGGTCCGTGAAAATATTGTCGGGCATAAACCGGTCCGTGGCGCAAAAAAGGTTGGAGACCGCTGCTCTATAGTGTCAAAAAGGCCTAAAAATAAATATTTTAAATGTCAAAAATACACAGAAACTAATACAAATGACAAACATGCCTCAGTTTGGATGGGTGTCAAATGTCTTAAATCTTTCTTCTTTTTTTTTTTTTTTCTTTAGTTGAATCGCTATAACAATTTCCAGTGTACAGTGTCACATTTTGACTACTATAATTACTAAACATAACTAGACAGATTTTAGTTGAAAAGCTGAGGATTAAAAAAAATGCAACATTTTTAAAATACTTAGATTAAAAGAATTTGTTTAATTATATTTGTATGTAAAAACTGATACTTTATCTCACAAAATGCTGTAACTTATGTCTAAAAGCAGTGTAATAAAAACTGAAACTTTTTCAGTTAAGTTTGACCAACAGGGAGCAGTTTAGGGGTTGCAATTTGGGGCTTGAATACAATTACAGAGGCTTGATGATGATGATGATCTTTAATGACCAATAGCTCAGGAGTTACACTTACTCTTAGTGGTTAAAGTTAATGGTAAAGCAAATCAAACTGTATGTAAGTGGTGTTTCTTGTTTCCCATTGATAACCACATTTGAACGATGTTCTTAGTTGAACCAATGATTGAAATCTGTCTACATATTTCTGTCATTTTCTCCTGTTATTTAATCACCTCATTCTTTCCTCTTCAGTGGAGCGCTACAACCCTCAAGAGAACCGCTGGCACACAGTGTCCCCCATGGGAACCAGAAGAAAGCACCTTGGCTGTGCGGTCTATCAGGACATGATTTACTCTGTGGGAGGTAGAGACGACACCACAGAGCTAAGCAGCGCAGAGCGATACAACCCCAGGACCAATCAATGGTCTCCTGTAGTGGCAATGACGTCCAGACGGAGTGGGGTGAGTGTGTGTGTGTGTGTGTGTGTGTTGGAGAGTCATGATGGATGTTTATGTATTTTAATGCACACCTTAAATGATACCATATGTTGTATGAGGCATTGGAGTAACTATGTGTGTCTGTAGGTGGGCTTAGCAGTGGTTAATGGTCAACTGATGGCAGTTGGAGGCTTTGATGGCACGACGTATCTGAAAACTATAGAAGTCTATGACCCTGACGCCAACACATGGAGGTAAATGGTATTCTAGTAGGATCAGTTCTTTAGTTACTATACATCAAGTACAGCTGTCAAACACTTAGCTATGCGATGTGTGTCTACATGTGTTAAATAAATTCATAGCTGTGACACTGAACACAAATGCTAATCTTAACTCTAGTTGCAGCCACACAGACTCCTGCAGGAAACTTCAAGCTGCATGATGCAGTGAACAGCTGTGATTAGTACATGCAGACATGTGGACAGGGGCTGAGTTTTAGGGAGTACTTGAGTGGCTTTTTCTTTGTGTTTTCAATGGCAGAGCAAGAATTTTAAATATTGCTCAAATGTGATTATATAATTGTGGGAAGCAAAAATGGTGATGGAGATTACATTTGGATTAATTGTGCAGCCCTGTGTTTGCACTGTTGACATTCTTTGACTTGTCTCCTTTTTTTAGGTTGTACGGAGGAATGAACTACCGCCGGTTAGGTGGAGGAGTGGGCGTCATTAAAATGACTCACTGTGAATCCCATATTTGGTAATGCCACCACCGCCCCTCTCCTTCCACACACACTTCTCATCAGCTGGCGCTTCTTCTGGCTGACTCTTGTGCCTCCAAAAGAGACATTGTGAACCGGGTGGACATGTGAGAACCATGAGGAGGACGGGGAGATGAGATGACAATAGAAGGACAAACTTTTGAACTTTACTTCACCCCCAACCCTCAAATTCAAAGTCATTAACTGACTGACCACGGTCGCCATGAAGTGCACTGAGAGCGGAAGTCTACCAAGTACCATTAAGCTTCTAGTTCAGAGAGGACGAACCTTTTTATTTTCCAAGCGTTGTGGTCTGGATTTAAACCGGTGCTTACCTTTGGTCAAGAAAGCTGCTGGCAGTGAGTGTCCTCTGAAGAAGTTTAACAGCAGCCGAAAGCCTTGCTCACCTTCCTTTTGCTTTATATGGCAGCCCCCCCTAAACTGCTGCTGCTGACCACCCACCGCCTTCAGTAAGTTTAAAGAACAGACACCCAGTGGGCAAACATACTTTCTCTTCATTGTGAGATTTCCTGGTGATACAACATTGCATACTGACTGTAAGAGCTCAAACTCCCTCATTCCGTTTGGCATAGGCTTTGAACAGCTTTCCTCTGGGCCTCATGTGTAGCATTAATCAGTAACAGTCAGGCAGCTTCCTTCTGAAGGCATCTGCATGTGTACTATGGACACACAGAGGAAAACCATATTTTGGTACTGTAGCTGTTTTTGTTGATTGAGGTCTTTAAAGATTTTATTTGTTTTATTTAGAAGAATGTAATTCACCCCAAGTGGACCGAGACATCAAAAATCAACCTCGAATGTTACTTCAGCACTTCAAATGATTAGATTTGTGCCATGAAAGGAACTTCTTTTGTTTTTCCCAAAAAGGCTCTCCATCTTGGACTGTATTTTCTGGTTAGAGTCGAGTCGACCTTGTGACAGTTGTCCAGAGTAGAACAAGAACTCGTGCTGTCCAAGATGGTATATTTGGATGAGCTTGTTTTTTGGAAGTTGCCTGGCATCAAAGACTAGAACAGCTGCACAGCTATGGACCAAACTACTGGGTCACCTACCATAATACCTGTAGGAGCTGCTCAGCCATAGAGACCTATGCTATGATCTCCTGGCGCACAATTTTTGTGCCGAGTGTTGGTAACACACCATGTACCTCAGCACCTGGTGACCTCACTCTGTAGCTTGATGTGGTCTAACACTCTGAGGCTGCAGTTCCTAAATGCTTAAAGTTTGGAAGAAGACGATTTGCAGTTGATTGTGGAATATCTGAGAGGGAAGAAACATTAAACTGGCTTATTGCAGTGTCATGCTTAAATTCAATAAGCTCTTTAGGAAATGTTTGTGAAGTCAGACTGCATGGCTAGATGCTTGATTTTTACAACTGCAGCACTAGAACTGGAAACCGCTGAATTCAAAGTTTAAAAAGTGTGGCCCAATACTTTTGTCCATGCAGTCTATTTGACCAGGAAGTAGGAAAACCAGAAATAGGAATAGCCAAGGCTAGCTGATTAGCAATGGTTGAACATTCGAAATATGAGTAAAGATGTTGCGTACTAGAAATTCAATCACAGATGGCACTGTGCTCTCTGATTGATTTTTAAAAATAAAGTTATACCCCCCCCCCCAAAAAAAAATAGAAAAAGAAAAAAAAAAGCAAACATAAAGTACTTCACCATATTTACAGGCAGCCGTTAATGTCTACATAGGAAAAAAAAAAAATTACTTGGGAACACTCGATGATGCTTCATCACACTGCCGGCACCAAGAGTCTTTTGCCAAGAATTCCATCTTGTTTGAATTTATTTAAGGTTTAAGATCATGCATACAATTTCAGGAAGTTTCCTTGATTTTGTTCAATGTGCAGTGTAGAAAGAAAGAATTGAAGAGCATTTTAAATTGCACACACAGAATGATGTTGGAGAGCGCTCTGATGCACAGCAAACAGGGTTGCTTGACTGTACTGGACACTGAGGCCACTGATCAAATGTGGACACAGCTGATTGGCGTGTCTGCGTGTCATTACAGTAAAGCTCACAGAGAAATCTGTTCTTTTTAGCCACAGCCAGTGCAATTTAAAAAAAAAAAAAAAAAAGAATAAAATTAGTTCATTTTAAAAAGAAATCAGCATCATATTGAAATATTACAAACATTGGATAGCTTACAGATGGACCTGTTTGTAAGCCCTCCAACTGATTCTCTGTGTGACAGCTTTACCACAACTTATGCTGCACCTCGCAGACTCGCATAATGATTTTGTAATTAATTCAAAATCAGAAAGGACTCTGGTTCTGTAGCCATACTGTCCCTAATCACAGAAATCAGGCATCTCTCATGGAAGTGGAGGAGAAAAAAAATTGGAGTTCTGTTACCTTCTTTGCAGTCTCTGTTTCAAATCTTCAGAGGGAGCCCTGTTGTGCGAATAGCCTTTTTAAAAATGCAGTAAAACAGGATGGACCACATGAATAGAACTGTTAACTATAAAGTAATTGCTACGTGCGTAGTAGTGTGACAATATATATTTGTTTACAGAGCCATAGGTCCATTTTCGTTCTGCTTTCAGTTCCCACATCCTTGCTTTTGTTCTGTCATCATACAGTGTAACAGCACTGCCTGCTGGTGGACGCTCATAATGCAGCACTTATACAGAAAAGGGTGATAGAGATGAGTGGTACATGGTTGTACAACTGATCTCTCACAGAGTTTAAATAGATGGTGAAATTTAGTTTCGAATGAATCTTCTCCGAATTTATTGCACTGTGATTGGTAATGTATTTTAGATTTTATCTTTTCTTTTGTTTGTTTCTTAATTATATTTTATAAAGGTGTTTCCAGACATTGGGATGGAAAAAAAGAATCACAGGTCAGCTGGGGAATCATACATTTCAGGCATCGCTGCCTTGATGCTGTGCAGAAGCAGTTTTCTTTTCCCACATGCAACACTACATGTGTCACATGCAGCTCATTACAGCAGCTCTGCACTTTAAACTATGGAATCTGATACATCCTTTTTTCCTTCTTTCTTTCTTTCTTTCTTACTTTCTTTCTTTTTTTTTTTTTTTTTATATAAACTAAAATGTCATAAGAGAGCGAGTCACAACCTGAATGTTGGTGTTTTTTTTATTTACATTTTTTTGGGTAGTTTTTGGATTATGTTCTCTCTGCTAGCACAGGGGAGGATTTCAAGAGGCAGAACTGCTGTCTGTGTAGTTACTCTTTGCAGAGCTCCACTTTAAAACAAAATGAATGTTTATGCTTCAGAAATGCTCACTTGAAAAGATGAATCGTTGACCATTTCATTCTTTTTTTTTTTTTTTTTTTTTTTTTTTTTTTTTTTTTTTTTTTTTTTTTTGATGTTGAAGAATTGTGACACATACGCAGTTGCTGAACAAAAACTGTTTGCCTGCTTCTTGAAGACTCTTCCAAAAACATTTTGCTATTTTCAACTGCCACAGAATTACAAGGAAATGCCACTCAGTTTAAGAGTCCATGCATCTTATTACTTTGGTTGTCATAATTTTGTTGTAAGAAGCATGTTTATTATTTAAACCACCCAATTTTTCAGCTGTGTGACAGCATGCTTGTTCTAATGAGTGTTAAGTCCTAGATTTATAAACAACTGTGATTTTCAACCTTTTAACGGAGCAGTTATTAATGGAATTAAAAGTACAGAAGGCAGACCAAACCTCATTTTTGGAAAAGATTTTAGACCAAAGCAAGAGAAATATGGTTCCCAGACTGAGTGGTATTTCTGTCATGTGTTCTACTAATGATGCATTGTATTATAATTGTCAGCCAGCCTTCAGTCGGTAGCCTTTTGAGAAGCCTCACCCAAAACGTGGTTGTAATTGCAGATGTTTGTTTTTGTGTATCAGAGAGCTGTCTTAGCTCACCATGTTCACTATGACAACGATTAAACTTTTTCCCGGAAGAGTTTCTCTCTCTCTCTTTTTTTTTTTTTCCTGTTAAAAGTAATATAAGTCTAAGTTTTTTAAGTAAGTTTAATTACCCCTCAGCCTCCTTTAGCAATAATGATGCTTCAATGTAGCCTGTTTGCAGCTCTGGAGGCCAGGATCACTGAACTGGAGACTCTGCTTTGCACCCTCAAAATAGCCAGGTCCCTGTAGCCAGTGGAGCCTAGCTGTCCCCCTGCAGACTGTCCCGAGCAGCTGGGGAAACCGGATGGCTGGGTGACAGTGAGGAGGAAATGTAGTTTAAACAGAAGCCTGGTACACCAACCAGTTCATGTGTCTAATTCTTTCTCCCCACTCAGCGACACCCCCCGGCAATCAAACTAATTGGCGATTCTATTCTGAGACATGCAAAGCTATGCCACCAAACACAGGTAGTTGTCTTCCAGGGGCCAGAGCAGGCGACATTAGGGAGAATTTAAAAATGTTGGTTAAGCATTTCTAGAAATCTGTCCAAATGTATGATCAACTTATCTCTAATAATAGGCTATGTACAACAGGCCTTCAAGCTAGCAGTAGTTAAACCGTTACTTAAAAAGCCATCTCTAGACCCAGCAGTCTTAGCTAATTATAGGCCAATCTCTAACCCTCCTTTCATATCAGAAATCCTTGAAAGAGTAGTTGTCAAACAGCTAACAGATCATCTGCAGAGGAGTGGCTTATTTGAAGAGTTTCAGTCAGGTTTCAGAGCTCATCACAGCATAGAAACAGCTTTAGTGAAGGTTACAAATGTTGACCAAAATATCTTATTAGAGCATGCAGTAGGTATTACAGGTACTGCGCTGCACTGGGTTGTAGTAATCTATCTAATAGACTCCAATTTATTCATGTAAATGGAGAGTCCTCTTTACACACAGGTAAATAATGGAGTTCCACAGGATTCAGTGCTAGGACCAATTCTGTTTGCATTATATATGCTTCCTTCACGCAGTATCATTAGAAGACAGCATACATTTTCACTGCTATGCAGATGACACCCAGGTCTATCTATCCATGAAGCCAGATAACACACACCAATTAGTTAAACTGCAGGAATGTCTTCCAACCTCCAAAGAGCCCTAGCTTTCTGCTTCTAAATCCAGATAAAACTGACGTTACTGTATTTGGCCCTAAAAATCTTAGAATATATTATCTAACCAGATACTTAATCTGGAGTCATTTTTGAGCAGGATAAGTCCTTCAATGCACATATTAAACAAATATCTAGGACTGCTTTCTTTCATTTGCGCCAAATCTCTAAAATTAGAAATATCCTGTCTCACAGTGACGCTGAAAAACTAGTTCATGCATTTATTACTTCTAGGCTGGACTACTGTAATTCATTATTATCAGGATGTACATCAAACTCCCTGAAAAGCCTTAAACCTTAATTCAAAATGCTGCAGCATTTTGGCTTCCCTTCATTGGCTTCCTGTTAAATCCAGAATTGAATTCAAAATCCTGCTCCTCACATACAAGGTCTTAAATAATCAGGAACCACCTTATCTTAATGACCTTGTAGTACCATATCACCCTATTAGAGCACTTTGCTCTCGCTCTGCAGAACTACTTGTTGTTCCTAGAGTATTTAAAAGTAGAATGGGAGGCAGAGCCTTCAGTTTTCAGGCCCCTCTTCTGTGGAACCAGCTTCCAGTTTGGATTCGGGAGACAGAAACTATCTCTACTTTTAAGATTAGGCTTAAAACTTTCCTTTTTGCTAAAGCATATAGTTAGGGCTGGACCAGGTGACCCTGAATCCTCCCTTAGTTATGCTGCAATAGACGTAGGCTGCCGGGGGATTCCCATGATGCATTGAGTTTTTCTTTTTCAGTCACCTTTCTCACTCACTATGTGTTAATAGACCTCTCTGCATTGAATCATACTTGTTATTAACCTCTGTCTCTCTTCCACAGCATGCCTTTATTCTGCCTTACTTCTCTCTCCCTAACTGGTCGCAGCAGATGGCCCCGCCCCTCCCTGAGCCTGGTTCTGTTGGAGGTGTTTTCCTGTTAAAAGGGCGTTCATCGGTGATTGTTGGGGTTTTTTCTAATGCATTATTGTAGGGTCATACTCTACAAACTTATAAATAACAAGATGGTTTTTAAAAACAATTCAGGCTTAAGGGACTTCCACATTGACTTCTCTTTTTAGACCTAGAAGCCCTTATTAGACCTTATTGGAGCATATTAGAGGACTTTTGTGTGACACATTTTTCAAAACATTTTCAGATTTATAGTGCAAGTTGAGGTCAATGAAGAGATTTAAGTTAATTCATTGAACTGAGCACAAGCATACACCCTTATACAGGGTTGTGCAGTTCTATGGCGTGATACTTACTGGACTGGTTTCCATAAAAGAGCCAAGCAGACAACTGCAAAAAAAGAGTACATTTTTAGTCACTATCTGGCAAAATTTGAAGGCAAATTTTAAGAGTGAAATGTAGATCTGAAAACAAGCTATATTAACACAGAAGAAGTAAAAAATAGCATAACTACTGGTGATACCCTTTTTTCTTATACCTAATTCATTCAAATCAAAATTGAATACATTACAGATATTGAATTACTAACTGTACTCGTTGCACAAGACAACTGGTGCATGTCTAGAATTGGACTTACCATCACTTGCATTAGTTGCCACTCCTTGTATGCCACAAATTTCTAAAGAATCCAACACAAACAATACCCATCTTATTATTAGAACAACATCTGTACTATAAAATGCATGTTTGTTTTTTTCAATCAACTTACCACTGTTAGTTTTTTGATGTTATAACCAGAAGCTTAGGATTAGGTATAAAGAAATTTTGGAAGAACACAGAAGTTTGACATGCTCCAGGCCATTACTGATTGGTCAGGTGCTATCCATGTGGTTTCAAAAAACAAGACTGGTTTCCCATTAAATTACAGCTCCATATGGTTGCTAATGTCCAAGGTTTCACAGTTGAACCCTGGTCTCTGCTCCGCATCCCTTGCAGTTTAGTTTTGGTGATTCTGATTCTCTTTATTGTTGAGAAGATAAGAGGTAACCACTGAGGATCAAGAACTGGTTAAGGATCAGCAGCCTGCTCTTTGTCTCCCAACTAATGAAAGGATTTTTTTTAATGACAGAAGAGAAGTAAAATGATGTTTAGTCACAGCAGCACAACAGACGGTGGTGGTGTTTCTTTTAACTTTCTTGTTGTTGTCAGAGAAAAGATCAGAGAAGAATTTGCTTTTGTTGTCACAGAAGTTGCTCATATAATGATCTTTTTTATTTCTCTGTTTTTATCCAGGGGTGTGGCTAAAGGTAGAGTCTGGTGTGGCACTGGCCCCACTGGAGTTCCCATCAAAGCTGTGGTGTCATGTCAATCGGTGTAAATTATGGGTGGAAGAGGGTTTATTACACATCCTGTTTTTCTTGGGAAAACAAACAGAGTCTGAGTGGAGTCTGAATCTTCATAGCAAGTGATCTCAACTGTGATGTCCCATCTTGTGCCACCTCAAAATTCACTCAGAATGCAGAGGTTTTTTGCCAACACTAACTCAGAACTCACTGCGTCTCCATCTACTTCACTAAAAGCTGAATAATCACTGTATGGTACTGTAACATGGGTTGTATTCAGTGGTTGAGAGGAGGCGGCAGTCAAAAACTCACGACCACACTGGTACTGGGTATTCCACAGTACTTGTTCTTTAATAAACACACTCTTCACAAACCTTACAAGGCCCGATTGAACGGCTGCTGTTTTATCATACGAAGCGAGCAGTGTTCATACAACCTGTAACGCTACATTGAGTTTGGGAAGTAAAGATATGAGGACCATCTCAGTCCACGTGTCCATATGCAAGCACGTTTCTTCCATACTCACCAGAGGGCAGTGGCGCATGCTTGTGACATCACTAAACATTAACTTAGGTTGTCTTAAAGAGACACCACTCAATTGCGACTGTTACAGTACGCTGAAGAACACTGTCCACGGCAGAGGCACAGGTACGAGGAGACGTCTGCTGAGAGATCTAAAACAAGCAGCTGTGATGGAATCTGTCAGTACTTGCTCAAGAAGATAGTCTTAATAGGGGGATATGCCAGAAATCAGCCCATCTGCACAAAAATTTAATAAAACTTCATATAATATGCACTGAATGCATTTGAAAAATTGTACTTCACGTGCCTTACAGTGAGTTGGTTTACTCCCTTTCATTCTTTTGCCCATTAATTTGCAAAATTATACTTAAAAATCATGAAACATGTTTACTGAGGTACCCACACTGTGTTTTGTTGGGGCTATTTTTCTGAATTTTGTATTTTAAAAAATTAATTTTTAATCAATTTTCAAGCAGTTTGATTTGTTAAAAAGCCTCATTTATGGGCAAATTATTGGTTAAATGAAAATGCATTTCATAGAGGTTGCAGTAATATTTTAGTAATGTCATATGACAGAATTTGTGACATGTATCTGCATGCCAATCATTAGTGAATTTCTTGTGGTAGCCCTTCCAATAGCTAGTGACTGACTCAGTGGTTCCAACTTTGGACCCAGCAATAATATAGTGTGTAGAGCTGGTGCCTGTATTTTTGTCACCTGCACCAGTTCGGTGGGGGAAAAAAAAAAGAGGAAATGTGTGAAACTGCCTCTGGATTGGACACCCAACACCCTGTTGAAAAGGGTCATATGAGAGGAACTACTGCAAGAATTTCACAGATGCTTCACAGGAAAGGGAAGATTAAAGGAAATTGCTTTCCCCTCCAAGTAATCTACACACAGAAACTGCGAGGTAGCTTTATTCTATAGCAGAAGTACTGCTAGACATTTTCATTCGCAGGACAATTAACTTGCTAATAGTTTATTTGGTGATTGGCTGTGTAACATCTGTGTTATTGCTAAATCAGTAATCACTCAAAAAATCATTTTTGTTCCAGGACTAACCACTCACGGAGACACAGCTCAGCTTTTTCACCTGCCAGACTCGAGCCCTCTCCTTGCTGAAACCTGCTAATTTAATTGCAGTGGCCTGGCCTCAGGATGGTCATTACTTCTTGTGCCAGACTCTTTAGTTCTTTAGAGTTTTAAAATGCAACAAAAACACTGATTTTATTTTAAATGATATATTTCCCAAATGTGGAGTATTGTCATGCATTGAATCGATATGTTCACTGAATAGATAAAAATGAATTGAATAGATAAAAATGATAGGAAGCTTGACTTTCTGGCCTATTTTAATTAGTCAGGATTGATGACGACCCCGTCTAATCATAAACCAAGGATTTTGGAGATAAGCAAAAAAGAAGGTTTTGGAAAAAATGGAAATAGTTTTTGATGCCTGTAAGAATGATTATTTTATTGACGGAGAGATCAAAAAAAATAATAGACAGCAGCAGTCTGTTGAATCCCCCCCCCCCCCCCCCCCCCCCCCCCCCAGATGAGCTGTGACTGAATCAGGTACATTCAGTGTTCGGCTTTAAAGTCTGATATGGTTAAAGGAAAATACACAGGTATGAAAGTGGCATCGAATTTATTAAAATTATGTATTAAATTATAAAAATATAACATATTGATATGTAATTTATCAATCAGGTGAATAAAATATATTAAACTCAACTAACTTTATTGAACCATGACAATTTTTTCATTGGACACTTTTCATGGAGGTTTTGCAGGAAAATATCTTTATGCAAGAATCCAGTTTATATAACAGAGACCTTAGTGAATGTTACAACATCAGATAACTTTGCTGTGCTTTGTTCTAAAACTATCCTAAAGTTTTGCAAGCATTTCCACAACACATGTGCTAGAAACCTTGGTTTGTAAAGCAGCATCCATGGAAATGTATGGGTACAGTGCCCAGACACATGTCTACTGCTTATCTATAAAAAGTCAAATATAAAATACAACAAATGAATTGCTTAAGCAAAGGCTTGTTAGAGTGTCATACAGCTGCATAGCAGGCCGCATTACTTGTGAGTTAAAGGCACAAACATGCTCATGAGGTCAGGCTGACTTGAGTTAGAGGAGCTGAAGTGTAGCAGACGGCTGCTGTCTGTGTCAGCACACCTGTCTCATTTGAGCCCCATTAAGGAAAATTAATATTCAAGAAATAAAATATTTATCAGCTGGTGGGTAGCTCTTCTTTGTGGGGAAGCAGACTGGGAGAACAACAACAACAAAAAGTTTGCTCCTCAGCGAGATTCCAATTTAACTTCACAGCAGGTAACAAAATATTTTCAAGGCTTGCAGACTGTGTTCTTACTGTCTGGCCTTCAAAGAGTATTGATTTGTTTTTTAAGCCTAAAATTGCAATATGTGAAAAATATCTTGGAGAGGAAATCCATTGAGATGCCCTCTAAAGAACTCAATACATTTATAATAATATTTCTGACATTAAAACACATTTTGGCAGCTTCGAGTACAGATCCATTACTGAAGGCATTTGGACAAACCACAGGAAAGTTTCCCAGCACGCTGCCGGATTAACTTCTCTCCTTTCAAGCATGAAAATACATATTCACTGCAGTGGAACTGAGCATGTGCTTTAACTCAAACGCTGTTGCATTGAACCTAAAATCAGCTGATAGGATGGTGGGGATGATGTGATACTAGTGAAGCCTACACACCTGCAAATGAGAAGAACATGTTTTATGTTCAGTGTTGTTTCTCTGGTCCAACACAAAGTACTGTTCATTCTTCCCCTATTTTGAGTTGAAGTAATACAATCCAGAGTGCTTTTCTCTTCTACAGAAATACACTTTAAAGTTCATGTAATGAGACTTCCTATTAGTGTGTACCAAAGGTTACTGAGGTATTTGAATATAAAGGTTCCTCTTTTGTTGTGCATCGGTTTCATATGTGCAACCATATTGCAGTACAAATATTGTAGGTAGGTATGTGAGTGAAAAGGAAAAGCATGCAACACAGAAGCAACACCATGCCATGGAGAGCTAAAGATGGACAGATAGCTGACACCCCTACAAGCACACAGTCAGACAAGACAGAACTTACTGTACACACATCACTGCTCCTCGCTTCTCCTTTTGTTACAGTATTGCTTTTTTTTTTTCTCTCTTTCTCCTTTTACTGTCTCATAAATGTATACAGGGCCAGTGGCTGCAGGCTATTCTTTACTGAATCATCTTTGGTTCACTGCTTCTGTCCCAGAAGACACACCCAAACTCTAAAATATACACTTACCATGAAACCTTTGCTCTGGGCACAATGCCAAACAATCTCAATTGCACTTATGTTGTTTTGTGGTTCACTTGGATCTGGTTTCTGCTCCAGTGTATATACTGTATATGTTTGTGTCACAGGGGTTTTACAGCATTGTGTTGGCAGATATAACCTAAACATTGAGCCAGAATTACAATCCACTGCCTAGTTTTTCGTGTTTCTGACCACCTCTGCCATAGAGAATATCTGAATAGAAGATGAACTCTTGAGGGTGTAAAAGTTACGTTTATTTTTCTGGCTGGGTAAACAGTATATTCCCATATCATAAATTAGGCATTACATAAGTCTCTTCTTGCTTTGTTTGCTATGTGCCATTCTTCATAATTTAAGCTATGAGAGACTTAAAAAAAGAAAGAAGAAAATCCAGTTTACTAAAGCTTTGCAATGCAAAGAACAACTTGGGTTTTGGAATAATGTGAATTAAAAAAATTATCAAAAGTCTTCATGATGACTGTAGCATTAGTCGGTGTTACTGTCTTGCTGCGACATTTAAAATGAAGATGATTTCCACATCTTTGGAGGGTGTGATCAGAAAGCAACAAAAAGCTCCCATTAAAAAGCACAAATCATACTTCATTTAAATCTGGCTGATTCCCCCTTCAAAGTTCTCTCCTTGTGCCCCTCTGGGCCACTTCCAAAAAATTCTAAGCAGGTAAGCAGGTGCACAACAGGAGGCATCACATTTTAGGGTTTAGTACCCAGTGTTCTCTCTCAGCTGCACCAAGACACTATACAGCAGGAAGGAACATTGACCATCTGACACTGGGTTTTTGGCAACAGTGCAGTTGGCAAAAAGGCATCCGGAGACTGAACATGATTCATTGAGATACAGAATTTGATTAATAAGATATTTGGCAATTAGATAAATGTACGTACTGTAGCAGAGCATGGCCTCCTGAAGTCTAGACACTGGTGGTGGAGATAAAGATGGAGGCTTGAATGGTGAAAACCAGCATGACCAAGGTGAAGCACTGAGATTTACAACACGCAGAGGGAGGAAAGAAGACAGAGAACCCACACAAACATAGGGAGACCATGCAAACTCCACACAGAAAGGAGTTTCTGTGTATCCCCAGGCAGATGGTGGAGTCAAACTTAGGGCCAACTTGCTATGAGGCAACAATACTAACCACCAGGCCAAACAAACAATATATGAAACACATCATGGATATAGGAAACCTCTGTTCTATAACCTACCACACTAGATCTGCTAAACTACATTACACACTAAGTGGCAGATCAGTGGTGAAAACAAATGAGACATCACTACCCAACAGTGTCATGAGAAAGACTGAAGCATTAGCTTAGTTACAACCATTTAACACTTTGATTACTTAAATTTTTTAAGTAATCAGCTTTTTATTCTACCTGGCCTTGGTAATCATTCAGTCCACAGTAAAATTATTGAAGCTTTTAGGCTCTTATTTAAGAAACATTAGAGAAGCCAGGCAGGTTAGCACTATATAATATTGGCTATTTAAAGGACCTCAGAAAAAAATAGTTTAAACTTATAATTAGCTGACTTATACTGATTCTGAGGTTATCCAAAAAAAAAAACAGGGGTCAGCGGCTACTGAGGCACATAGTGTGCAGAGGTTGCCAACTTTCTGCAGAATCAATCGCTACAGACCTCCAAATTTCCTGTGGTCTACAGGTTAGGTCAAGAACAGTGCATAGTGAGCCTCATGGAATGGGTTTCCATGGCCCAGCAGCTGCCTCCAAGCTTTACATCAACAAGCACAATGTAAAGCTTGGAAGCAGCTATATAAAGCATGCCGCCACTTGGGTAATTTCATGCTCCCAACTTTGTGGGAACAGTTTGGGAATGGTCCCTTCCTGTTCTAACGTGGCTGTGAACCAGTGCACAAGCAAGGTCCACAGAGACATGGATGAGTGAGTTTGGTGTGGGAGAACCTGACTGGCCTGCACAGAGTCCTGACCTTAACCCAAAATAACTCCTTCGGGATGAATTAGAGCAGAGACTGGGAGCCAGGCCTTCTTGTCTAATATGCTGCAATGGTGAAACATTCTCATAAACACACTCCTAAACCTTGTGGAAAATCTTCCAAAAGAACTGAAACTGTTACAGATGCAGAAGGTGGGCCGACATCATATTACATTATGGATTATGAATGGTATACCACTCAAATTCATGTGTCTGAGGGTGGATGAGCAAATTCTTTTGAGAACACATTGTATATATTCAATTTGACAAACTTTTTCCTTGATACGGTTTTATCTTCTTTCATTACCAAATATGAAAATATAAGTTTTTTATCCAATGCAAACGTTAGCTGCAGACAAGCTCCTGGGATTTGGTCTTGGCTTCTCCTTCTCAAAAACATCATGAAGGTCACTGAGTGATGAGTGCTGATTATACTGACATGCTGATTATGGAGTGCTCTCCTCAGGGTTTAGAGAGAGTCTGCTGCAAATTGGTCTGGGTCAGCGTTGATCATAAGAAGAAAGGAACGCCCTCTGAAGGGTCCCATTGTAAAAAAAGAAAAGAAAAAAAAAGCATGACCTGGAGCTGCTAAGTCTAAAAAACAGTGGTTAA
Source organism: Perissodus microlepis (assembly GCF_051167445.1). Classification (NCBI taxonomy): domain Eukaryota; kingdom Metazoa; phylum Chordata; class Actinopteri; order Cichliformes; family Cichlidae; genus Perissodus; species Perissodus microlepis. The sequence continues at coordinate 4,583,560 of NC_140478.1, read as the reverse complement.
TAAGGCTCTCTGTAAGCATTAAAATAATAGTTAAAACTGCTATAATAAAATTCTGTCTCACACAGATGATTACATTTGTTTTTTTTACTGACTTTTCATATGATGCTTTTTTGGATTACAACCATATGCACTAACATCCTCTAGACAAGGAACGCACTGACTAATGCAAAGTGAGTCAGCCCTTCAGATGTTCACTCAAAGGTTTATTATTAAACGAGTGAAAGGAACAATATGCAACACTTCACCTTGAGGCTTTCTGCCAACACTCTGTCATCTTGATAAGCTGTCTACCTTGAAGTGCTATCCAGAGTGAGGTAACTCCCAGAAATCAAGGAAGCACAGATGTGGAAGGAACAAACAGCAAATGCAGACAATCTGTTGCCGTATTGATCTTCCCGAGTTCCACTCAACTCATTCTGTAGTTTTTAAAATACATTTCTAAAAAAACAAAATAATGGAGACAAAGCAAAATACACAGGAGAGCAGCTGTGATTTATAAACTGTGTTTTAAGCACTCTGAGTATATGACATAATCTGTGTTTCCCCAGAATAAAGCATAACTATACATGTCTGTAACAACAGCAGAATATCAGCTCCAGCTTTTTCTACACGTTTCTACACAGATAATTTGGTCTCTTTTAGCTCATAGTTTTGGTTTAAACTTTTCACCAAAACAAATGGTTGGGGGTTACGGGTGGTCACTGTTCCAAAAAACAAGAACTTGGCCCTTCTTGCTTGGATTTATTGATGATGATGACGATTGATGATGGTGGTCAGGATGGGTACTTGTTTGTTTTCACTTAATATTATTTACCCAGTGTTTTTTTTCTCCACTTCACGCCACAAACTCCCAAATGAGAAGACTGCCAACGGAGAGCAGATGAAAATGTCTGATATGGCTGCATGTGAATCAAGATTAACCTCTGTAATAGAGGGCGACTGCTCAGTTCTGAGACAACTCCCTTTGGAGATGTTCTAGTCAAAAACCAGAGGAGAGTAAACAGAACATACCTCAGTTCTGTGTCCACTTTGATTCTGAGCTTACAGAGAAATGCTTTGCCTGTGCACACAGAGGCATCTCAATACTCGCTGATTTGCAGCACAAAGTTTAATCACTTCCTTCTCAACAGAATTGACTCTGCATTCCCTACTACTTATTTTCCATTATGGCTGAGGATGTGGGAGCACATTTACTACTAGTACTGCAATCAGAGATTCTGTCCTGGTAAACAGATGATAAGGATCCTCAATCAGCCCACTGTCCACACACACACACACGCACACACACACACACACACACACACACACACACACACACACACACACACACACACACACACACACACACACACACACACACACACCAAATGTGAGCTCTTTAATCAGATGTCTCTCAGCAGGGCTGCTGTTTTGTGCTTAGTAAAGCCGCTGAGAACCAGTAAGTCGATGGAAATTCGAATGCAGCATTTGGTGTGTAAATGATCAAATCTTTGAAACTCCTTATTAAAACACAAGGACTTCATGTAGGGTACCAAATTGGAATTTAACCCATTTGTAGTGAACTCCAACAAATACACATCTCATAAGAACCCCGCTACCAAAATAAGCTGTCATTTATTCACTCTGCCTGCTGTTCACTTCATCCCGCTTTATGTCAGCAGTCAGAAACTCAACTACAGTACATTTTAGGCCTTTTCACTTAAATCCTCCTGTGTTGCAGCCTAAAAGCACATGCTGTGCAATCGTTGAAGAAGATTTATTCATAACACATGGGAAAAGACCCAGGGAAACCAAGTTAACGATAAAAACAATAAAAAATAAAGATAAAAACTGACAAAACCCCCCTGAAAACCATAAATTTCACACCTGAGCCTCAACTCTCACGACCCGGTACCAAACGACTCACAGATCGGTAGCACTCCGTGGCTTTTCATCTCTTTCTTAAAGACCTCGTATTACCATATCACCCCCAAAAAGCACTTTGCTCTCGCACTGCAGGCTTACTTTCAGGCCCCTCTTCTGTGGAAACAGCTCCCAGCTTTGATTCAGGTGACAGATACCGTCTCTACTTTAAGATTAGGCTTAAACTTTCCTTTTGGTTCCATTTTAGAGTTAGGGCTGGATGAGATGACCCTGAATCCTTGGTTACACTGCAAGCTGGTGGGTGCTTCCCACAATGTACTTTCCCCTTTTTTCATTCTGCATTTCCACAGTGTGTCTGTTGTCCTGTCTCCCTACCCCCACCTCCAAACAGTCACAGCAGATGGCTGACCCTCCCTGAACCTGGCAGAGTGCTTGCTCAGACAGGTTTGTGTCTGTATTTTTTCTAGGGTTACAGTATAAAGTGCCTTGAAGTGAATGTTGTTGTGATATTGCATCATACAGTTAAAATGAATTGAATTGAATTGAAAAATAGTCTTTAAAAGTTTCCTTTCTGTGAAGACATGAAGAAGGAGCAGGAAAATTCTTGTGAACAATGATAACTTCCAAAAGCGCCTGCAGCTCTTTTTGAGATCATTGAATAGAAAGAACTGACTCAATGTCCCCCTAAAAGCTGCTGGTTACAATCCACAACTAAAACCGGACAACAACTTTCTCCAAGAGAAAATGAAACTCAAACTTGAAGATTGAAAATATCAAGTTGCTCTCCTGCTAAACATGAAAATATCTGCTAAGCCCATCTGTTTAAGAAAGATGGATTCTGATACGCTGGATGTAGTCTTATGATGTATGTGAGATGGAAATCGTGGACCAATTATGGTGCATGAAATCCTTTTGGATGAAAAAGAAAAGTAGAGGAGGACTGTATTAATGTGGTGGATGCTAATGTTTGAAATTACACTTAGTGAAAAACATTTTATCATGAAAAGGTTGTTTGAGACACACCCTCACCTCAAAGTGCTGCTTACGGGAAGCAGAGCTTTTCACAGCAACCACTTACAGCTTAGAGGAGCCACACGAACATCGTAAAAGGATCTATTCGAGCCATGATCTTCTCCTAGACATAATCAAGTATTTTATTGCTTGAATCTAAACAAAATATCAACTGAAAACATCAAAAGCGTGTTTAAAAAAAGAATCATGTTAATTCACAGCAACTTAAATAAACTGAAAACAAACAATAGACAACCCCCCCCCCAAATAACAACAACAATAATGATAAAAGCAGACAGGACAAATCATGTATTTACAGTATTTAACTCCGAATGTGGTCTTTGTGGCTCTTCAACTCTCTGAAACTACAAAGAAGTTGTAAAAAGAAGCATCCATGTCATGTGACAGTCACATGACATGGACATGTGCAATTTAAAGAATAATCAAATAAAATTGGAATAAGTGACTTGTTCTGATTGAACATTTGCTTTTGGGGTCTTTTGGTACATCAATATCTTTGGCCAAGCTGGGGTCCATACACTGCTAGTTTAAAAACAGGCTGCATGCATTTCTTTGTAGATGAATAGTCCTCCCACTCTTCTGTCAGAGAATAAAGTGAGAAATGAGGAGAGCTGATGTGTGAATACATATCGGGGGAGGAGTGACATGCCAACGTGTAATCAGCACTGCCTCTGATAATAAGCCTATAAATACCAGAATACATGTGAAACACATACATGTTTATGTAACAGTATATGCAATAGCGCTGCACTGCAGGATATTATGACTGCATAATAAGAAAGCAGCTTGGCTTCCATAATACCGTGAAACACATAATGTGTTCCTGTACCTATATTAACCATTACACTCTGCTCATTTATGAACCGCGGGGGAGCCACGTGGCTCAGCACTCCATTTGCACCTCATAGATTGGCAATTTAGAAACCTATACCATCTAAAGATCCCCATAATAAAAACATTGCACATGGCTCAACACGTGCAGTTATATCACACTTACAGAGCAAACGCAGTTACATACATTGGGCTGAAACAAACCAGGAGCACCACACAGAGGTAAGAGAATAGCAGAATATTTTCATCTTCCCAGAACCATTCTGTTCGGGACTACCGCCTGTGGCCTTGAACACACACCTGATACCAGCAAACAACAAGTCCTTGTCAGCTATCAACAAACTTGCTCAACTTTCTTGCTTCTTGAAACAGGAGAAAATAGAAGTAAATCTATCTATCTATCTATCTATCTATCTATCTATCTATCTATCTATCTATCTATCTATCTATCTATCTATCTAGATGGTGTAGATCTTTTGATGGTGGTATAGGTTTCGTTACTGGAATTGGATAGCTAAATAGGCCTGAGAGGCCTGTCAATTTGCTTGAAATTTTAATTATATAATTATTCTCACGTTAGAGTTTTTCTGTTAAAACCTTTTGCATTTGGATGTTTTAAATAGGTAACCATTCTACTTGACGTTAGCATAACCTAAACCCTACCCTTAAAGTGACAGTTGTGGTGAATTACCGCTATACAAATAAATGTGAATTGAACTGAAATAAATTGATTTGAAGTTATACTAGATACATCACCAGTGACTTCATGTATGTTGAAGAGGTTAGGAAGTAAAATGGAGCTTGGTGCTTGCCTGGGGTGTCTGGGTTTTAGTATGAAAGGTGGTAATGCACCAACAATGTTTTCAGTGGGGAGTTCATACCACAGTTATAGAGCTAAAACTGAGAACAGCTTTGAGTTGACCTCGCTTAGCTACAGTTTTTGAAGTAACGATGCAGTAGGCTCAGCAAAATTCTTGACTGTCACTGCATAATAATGCAATTAATGGCTTTGTCAGTCCAGTAGATGTTATGTGTTGTTGAGGGTTTGTTTTTTTGAATAAAATTAAAAAAATTTAAACTAAAAGTATGGACTTATTTGGGATGTTTTAAAAACAAGGATAGAATGACAGAGATGGGTATGACACGTGGGATTTGCAAGGAGTGTTGTATAAAAGTAAAATACTCTGGTAATAATATTCTTATCTGTCAGGTCACCATCTTGAGATGATGTTAGCCTATGATGACGAAGCTGGCCTACACAGGAAACACTTAAGCGTGATTTAGACTTCTCTGGGAAATCTCTGTCCTAACTTATGATGTAACTGCAAACGTCTTTTATATGGCGTTATTTTTGTGCCACAATTCTGAGGGCACGTAAAAAAAAAAATTTGAGCGCACGTAAAAAAATTTTGCAGGTGCAAGTGTTGCATTTTGAGTAGACATTTATTTTGAGCAAAGAAAAGCTAAATTTGAGTGAACAAAATTCATTGCTGCGTGCAAAAACTGTATTTCAGTGTTTGCTATTATCCACACACACACACACACAATAGCAGCCCCTCTCGCTCAGTTTTTGCATTTGCGCTTGCTCGCAATGTGTTGCTCGTGCTCTCAACATTTCTGCCCGTGCGCGCTCAACTCTTTCTGTACACCGTTATATTTGTGCCACAAAACCAGCCAATCACAGACTTGGATGCAAAAAAATCTGATTGGCTGTTTTGGTCTCCAATCAGCTCGAAATGACGAAATGCAATATCCCAGAATCCATTTCGTCCAAAACTCAAACGAGGCAGTGGCGGAGGAACGCAGAGTGGCGGAGTTTGAAATATTACTCTTTGTGGGTCACAAAATAAACTTTTAAGATATTTTCATGTGAGAATGTAGCTGTGTGAACTTCAAATATCTGCTCGATTTATCAAGACATCACATATTTGCAAAAGTGCTCTAATGTTTTCACGAATAAATCTTCGTTTTTTTGGTACTTGTTTTATTTTGTATTTATCTGCGACACCTTAAAGGCCGGTCCGTTAAAATACTGTCGGACATAAACCGTCCGTGGCGCAAAAAAGGTTGGGGACTGCTGCACTACAACACTGTGGAAACAGCAGCTTTTCTTACATGCTCAAGACACTGGAACTGGAAAATGTACGTGACACTGTTGCAATGTTGGTTTCACAGGCACACAAACACACCCAGGCTCTACACAGGAGTGAAGCATTAACTTAAGAAAAGTTTGGATATAGCTGAAAGGCTGGCATTAACTTGTCACACCTGGACATAAGCTATGTTTTCCTTTCTCAGACCCTATGTTTTGGAGAAGGGCTTCTTCTTTTGGCTGTAGCTACAGCTAATAATCTGCGTCCATCTAACCCTATCCACATCCATATTCAACATCCTATTGCCCAATATATCCACTATCCCACCTCTGCACATATCCAAACGTCTCAGCCCAACTTTGTCTCCAACGTGCTCAATCTGAACTGTCCCTCTGATGTCTTGTGGAAGTCTTAACATCTTCAACTCTGCCACCTCCAGCTCTTAGTCCTGTTTTTTGGTCAGTGCCACTGTCTTTAAGGCATTGATAATAGCAGGTCACAAATCATCCCTAACAGTCGTCTTTACCCACTCTGTTCTCTTCCTCACCTCTCTTGTTTTATTTTAATTTTTAAAAAACAAAAATACATTTTAATGTGTGTCACAAAGAATAGCTTTTATGTTCCCCGGCAACACTTTGGAGAATGACATAACAAAAGCAAAATTACTTACTCACACTGCAAAGGATTAGAGTTAGGATTGTGATTAGTGTTTGGGTGGGCACCAACTATGATGATTTAGAATCACCAGTTAACCTAACCTGACTAACTGCACGTCTTTGGACTTTGGAAGTCGGAGTACCCAGAGAGAGCACATGCAAACACAGGGAGAACAAAAAGGCCACACAAACTCAGGACCTTCTTGCTGTGAGGCAACAGTGCTAACCTCTGTGCTGCCCACAGTGGTTATATATCTATCAGTGTAATAGCAGTACTTAATCTTTCATAGATCTAGCAAAGTACAAACTTCACCCCAATAAATAACATTTAATCATTTAATGTTGAATAAAACATACAGGCCCAGACCTTAACCATACTGTAAAGTTTTGCTTTCCAAACATGTCCAGATGGTGAAAATATTGCACAAAAACAAACAAAAACAGAGGATTCATAAGTTAAAAGAGCACCTGGTTAGTGACCAGGAAACTCGAGTAATGAATGTGTTTCATGTTTGTGTTTCTTGAGCTTATAAAGGATCAACATTTGACTTTACACTGACCTGTAAAGACCCTAGAGGTAAACATCAGGTAAAAGGCAGGCATTTTTCCATCACAGCCTTCACATCACTTTGAAGGTGTTTAAGAATTATATGGTATGTAATAAGCGGCTTCTTTTTCTGTTTACCACAAAATGCAGACACTTCATTATCTGAGCAAGGAGAAATATTTCATGTCTATTTTTGTCATTGTCATTAAAAATGCTGTCTTTGTAGCAGTAGCCTGGCTGTCATCTCAGCAAATGCACAACTCTGTTTTAATTCTCTCCGTGGGTGAAAAGCAAAGGTAGATGGACCACATGTTTAATTTTTTTTGTCACATGTGTCAAATCCAATAGAAGACAATAGACATGGTTTGTAAATGTTTTAGAGCAACTTCATGTGTTTCTAGATTTGAACACGATGCTCCGTACATTAGTCCTGCTATAAGAAATTTTCTTGCAGAGTGCAGATGGTTGGTAGCATGGCCCATGAATTGGTCATTTGAAGAAGTGTGAAATGAAATGATAAACTGCAGGAGAATAAGTGTAGCTTATATCAAGGTACATTTAGGAGGATGGGATTTGTTTTGCTGTTGTACAATTGTTATTTCATGCATTATTATACTTTGCCTTACAAAGAAAGTCATAACAAAAAAAAGTGAAAAAATGTGCAGTTGGTGTCAGTTGTATTTGTACTGGATCACAGGATGTAATCACTACTTGTGATATTAGCATGTATTAAATGGTATGCCTGTATAATATCTATCCATTACGATGATAAATCAGTAAAGGTTGTTTAGTTGCTAATGCTAGCCATGTTTCCAAAAACTATTACCCATACATGCCTCATATTAGCCACACCTCTACCATACTTAATCCTCCTTTCTGAGCCAATAAACTAATCAGAAATGTGTTTAAAGAGGTCAGGGCAGAGGGCTGCTTTCCAATAAAGCTTTATGGAACCAGAAGTCTTTTAGCAATCACATATATTACCACCTGATGACTATTAAAAAGAATGCAGATTTAGGTTACTTTGTGTTGGCTTAATTTTACAGATTTATAAACTATACATACATCTACAACTAACTAACTATACGTCTTTTATACACTCCTGGAAAACATGCACTCAAGTGGAGTGTCTAAGCCAGAGTAGTTTTTTGTACTTTTAGCCATTAAAAGAAATAAGATTATGTCTGATTATGTCCAAAACCAAGATCTAATAGACGCAAGCTGTGCAGATGCATGCTGTCCTAACACCTCTGGGCAGTTATTTTCAAACATTATGTAAATAAAGTGCAATTTCAAAAATCCTGTTAAAAAGGTTTTTTCTCCCTAAAGGTTACCATTTTTTCCTGTTGCTGAATTCTCCCATAAATTTCCGTTCTTTAAGTACCATATCTCTCTTGTAAGGCTTCTAGTCCAAATCCCTGTGATAGTGACTTCACAGCAACACTGAACAGAGATAATAAGCAAATCCTCACATCTGATGGTTTAACCTCTTAATATCCACCGGGTCACATTCATTTAGTGACCTGAATATTAGGTTCACGGTTGCCTGTTTACATGAAATTAAGGCATTCCTATAGTGAATGGCACTGGTATGTAGTGACTTTTACAGCAAGGCAAGCAGAGACCCTGAAGCCCCTACCCCGGACTTCCTCCACTGTTTGATCAGACAAATTGAACCATATTAAAACATACTGTTTTGCGCTGCCTGCCTTTATTCTTTCAGAAATGTTGACAACCTCCTGCAGCCTGCTGTACTCTTCCAGGACAGCTTCACCCCTCTGCACTCCTTCTTGACTGAAAAATTCTAAAATGTCATCACGTCTATAGCTAAATAAATATTTGCTATTACTGCATATTTACTATTAGGCAACGATGATGAGTTGTGGAAGAATGTTTTAGAAGCTCATTCCTTCAGCAAACAATGTGTCATAGTCCTGGGTCTGGAGACCCAGAGCTTGTGTTTTTGATTAAATATTCTTTGGTTACTGTTATTCATGGTTTTGGTTATCTTTATGTCTTAGGTTCTTAGTGATCTTAGCTCTCCCTCCCTCAGCGTTTATCTTAGCCTGTGTATCGTCTCTGTGTATGCCTTCTGTGTTACCTTTCTGTCTTCCCCAGTTGCCTGCGTTCTCATGTCTGCTTTTTTTTTTCCAGTCTCAGTGTCAAGTCCGTGTCTTAGTGTGTGTGTGTCTCACTTTTCCTGTTTTACTTTGACAATCTCACGTCCCATGTCAGTGTGTTCAGTTTTGGTTCTTCCCCGTCTCGTTTGTCTGATTGTCTCAAGCTGTGTTTCCCTCCTGTTTCCCATCCCCTCATTATACTTTGTGTATTTAGTCCCCTGTCTTTCTTTGCCTGTTGTTGGATCGTCTGCATATGTCCACTTGTGTTTCTTATGTTCCATGTCTCAGGTTTTCTGGTCTTTAGTTTCTATGTGCTTGTTTTTTATTTGCTTCCCAGATTAGGTTTTGTTAGTTTAGTCTTTGTCGTTTTCTGCTTTTGTTTGTAGTTTTGTGCAGCCCCAAATAAAGGCTCGCTTTTTGTAAATTTCCTCACTCCAACTACATTGTCAGCATTTGGGTCCACACTCTCTCCATTCCACGTCTAAGACAGCAGATGTGACACAATGCAATCAAAAATTATGGAAACCTATACAATTCTTACTGGAAAACTGTATATAAAATACCAAATGTTAATGTACTCATTCTGTAGAAACATTTTATTTGGATGAATATTGCTGCTACAAATATTTAAGGTTAATAAACTGACTCGTTACTTTTGGTTAAAAGGTATAATTTAGAGCATTTTTACTCTGGGATTAAAGTGGGCAAGAAGAAGTGCAGTTGTCCTTAAGTTGTGATTGTGGTAATTCCGAATCTAGCTAGCTCTACAGAAGAGGAGGAAGCATGAAGGGAGGGGTGCTGTTTTAAGTGGCAGGTGCATGTCAAATTCAACGTTTCTATCAGCTCAACAAACAGAAGGTCCAGCTGCTGTACTTCAGTAGGAGAATAAAGAAAGAGAGATAACTTCACTCAGACATTGGAGAAAGATAAGAATGAGAGGACAAGGAAGGTTATATATAAAGGGCTGCTTGATGAACATCAAATTTATCACTTACATGTAATGTCTTAATTTTAATCACATATTGCACTTGTACATGATGTGTTTTTATAAATTATATGCTTATATATACAGGGAGTGCAGAATTATTAGGCAAGTTGTATTTTTGAGGAATAATTTTATTATTGAACAACAACCATGTTCTCAATGAACCCAAAAAACTCATTAATATCAAAGCTGAATGTTTTTGGAAGTAGTTTTTAGTTTGTTTTTAGTTTTAGCTATTTTAGGGGATATCTGTGTGTGCAGGTGACTATTACTGTGCATAATTATTAGGCAACTTAACAAAAAACAAATATATACCCATTTCAATTATTTATTTTTACCAGTGAAACCAATATAACATCTCCACATTCACAAATATACATTTCTGACATTCAAAAACAAAACAAAAACAAATCAGCGACCAATATAGCCACCTTTCTTTGCAAGGACACTCAAAAGCCTGCCATCCATGGATTCTGTCAGTGTTTTGATCTGTTCACCATCAACATTGCGTGCAGCAGCAACCACAGCCTCCCAGACACTGTTCAGAGAGGTGTACTGTTTTCCCTCCTTGTAAATCTCACATTTGATGATGGACCACAGGTTCTCAATGGGGTTCAGATCAGGTGAACAAGGAGGCCATGTCATTAGTTTTTCTTCTTTTATACCCTTTCTTGCCAGCCACGCTGTGGAGTACTTGGACGCGTGTGATGGAGCATTGTCCTGCATGAAAATCATGTTTTTCTTGAAGGATGCAGACTTCTTCCTGTACCACTGCTTGAAGAAGGTGTCTTCCAGAAACTGGCAGTAGGACTGGGAGTTGAGCTTGACTCCATCCTCAACCCGAAAAGGCCCCACAAGCTCATCTTTGATGATACCAGCCCAAACCAGTACTCCATCTCCACCTTGCTGGCGTCTGAGTCGGACTGGAGCTCTCTGCCCTTTACCAATCCAGCCACGGGCCCATCCATCTGGCCCATCAAGACTGACTCTCATTTCATCAGTCCATAAAACCTTAGAAAAATCAGTCTTGAGATATTTCTTGGCCCAGTCTTGACGTTTCAGCTTGTGTGTCTTGTTCAGTGGTGGTCGTCTTTCAGCCTTTCTTACCTTGGCCATGTCTCTGAGTATTGCACACCTTGTGCTTTTGGGCACTCCAGTGATGTTGCAGCTCTGAAATATGGCCAAACTGGTGGCAAGTGGCATCTTGGCAGCTGCACGCTTGACTTTTCTCAGTTCATGGGCAGTTATTTTGCGCCTTGGTTTTTCCACACGCTTCTTGCGACCCTGTTGACTATTTTGAATGAAACGCTTGATTGTTCGATGATCACGCTTCAGAAGCTTTGCAATTTTGAGACTGCTGCATCCCTCTGCAAGATATCTCACTATTTTTGACTTTTCTGAGCCTGTCAAGTCCTTCTTTTGACCCATTTTGCCAAAGGAAAGGACGTTGCCTAATAATTATGCACACCTGATATAGGGTGTTGATGTCATTAGACCACACCCCTTCTCATTACAGAGATGCACATCACCTAATATGCTTAATTGGTAGTAGGCTTTCGAGCCTATACAGCTTGGAGTAAGACAACATGCATGGAGAGGATGATGTGGACAAAATACTCATTTGCCTAATAATTCTGCACTCCCTGTATATAAGTCCAGAACTAAGACAGCCCACAGAGACAGTATGGGGCAAGCAAAGAGACAATGACAAGTGCTCTAGCTACATTAGAAGAAGCAAACCCTCCTCACATGGAGAGAGGATAAAGGCAATTGAAATTGATAATGTAATGAAATTGATCGACAATTTGGGAGGAGTGAAACATTCTCCTGTCTAAACTGTTTTGCAGGAAGTAGTGGATTTCACATTTCCTCTCAGGCCTCCTCACAAATCATTTGAAAGGCAAGTAAGATCGCTTACTATAAAAACTACTTTGCAACATTGACTTGGATAAATAAGTGGTTTCTGCCTAATAAGACTTTATGACTGGAACTTATGACCCTCCGCAGAGGGAACAGTATTTCTCTTCTTGGAATTGAGTGAGGAAAAAAAAATTAAGTAGTGTTTTGTGATTCTGAATAAAGAGATCAGCTATTTTCAGTAAGGTCTCTTTTAAATGAAACAAACTTTGACAAATGGACCCATTTTACTGAATATGTCTGAAATGTAGCAGCTTTGATAAAAAAAAAAAAAAGACTTTGCCCAGGTTTTGTTGGTGATGTCATGTTGATGTGTCTGTCGGGCACTCTGCCTAGAAGATCAGCTTGCGTCCAGATGAAAATTCCTCCATCACATCTATTGAACAGGGCTATGATACTAATGGGGCTGCCACTGAAAGCTGCTATAAGCTTTTTTTCCACAGCAGCTGTACAAAGCTCTGTAAGCTCTGCCACTGCAAATCATATCTGCTCCATGACAGTGTTTATGTGTGGGGTAAGTTTACCCTGCCAACAACTAAAGGCCAATGTATTCACACAGCCTATAATATGTTTGACGTGAGTAACTCACTCTCAGCACTGTATATCCATATAAAAATCACATTTTGTAAATATTTCACATTGCGACTGCATGAAAGTTTCCACAGGTTATTATTTGCAGTCTGTGTTATCTCACTAATCCTTTCCACAGGGAATGGCAAATAAAACACTGCAACTCTGTCTTCTTGCTTCTTATTCTATATTTACTTCAAATACAGTGAGATATTTTTACAGTCTTTTGTCAGTTCACAAACCTTGGACATTTTGAAACTTGTTCCAACTGGAAACAAGTTGCAGAAGAAGAAAAATACATTTGCTCAAGAAATGTAATGGGGTCATGTTGAGGTATTGGGGTATCTGTATAACTCAACTGGGACCAACATGATTCACATGTATAAGGAAACTTAACCCAACAATAGACATACACAAGTTGATATACGGTGCTGTGCAAAAGTCTCGAGTCACTTACACTAGGAAAATTGGAAATAGGCGCAGTAATGTACTTAAACATGCAAACAGGGGAATAGAGAAAATAATTGTGTTGTTGTTGTTTTTAATCCATTTATGCTTTTACTGTACTGGCTTGGAATCATTGTCATTGCTGTAAAATTAAGTTGTCAGATGCTTTCCAGATTATATTGCATTGCAGATCAAAACATGACAGTACTTTTATGCATGCATAATTCCATCAGTTTTGACCAGATCTCCAACACCACTGGCTGAAATGTAGCCACCAAACCATGAAAGGGCCCCTACTGTGTTTTACAGACTGCAGACACTATTGTACCTCTCTCCTGACCTTCTCTGCACATTACTGAGGATGATTTAAACCAAAAATTTCAAATTGGGATTTTCCACTGATTTTCAGTCCAGTTCTTCTGTAATTTGGTATACCTGAGCCTTTGCTCCCTGTTTGCCTTCCTTAACAATAGGTTCGTGACAGCTACCCTTCTACTGAAACCATTTCTGCTGAGGCTTCAGTGAACATTAGATGAATTAACTGATCATTTTTCCCTATTTCTTAACGACCTGGCTTTAGCCAGAATGTTTTTGACTGATAGATCTTAAATACTATAATACTACATTAATACAGACAATTAAATACTATTTTATTATCTGACAAACTTTTTTATCTTTGGACATTTGTCACAGAGTCAACTAAACAAATGGGTGCAAACGATGTGCTTTTACAACAGGCTGTTGGTAATAAAGTGCCTAAAGACAAAATATCATTTAATTGGTTCTCTGCTATGCTGTCCATTATGTGTAGACACAACACTGGTTCATTGGTGCCTTTTTATGCATGTTACTCAGTCGATGTTAACTTTAAAACTTTAAAAAACTTTCAGAAAGACTGGAGAACTGCTCAGGACCACTTTAAACAAATTACAAGGATGTCTGACTTTTCAGAAGCAAAATATAAAGGAATGAGGGAGGACTCAAAACTTCTGCACAGTACTGTAAATTGAGTAAAACTGATAAACTGTCCAAAAAAGGGAGCATAAGCATAACGTTTGATTACATGAAAGATGAAGGTAAAAGGGAAGTACAAACACCGAACTCTACAAAGGCACAGCAAATTAATTTCTGGCCAAATGAGTTTTAAAATAGCTTCTGTTAGTCCAAACTACCTAATTGAAAGAGAAAGCGACACCCACCATCAGTCACAGTCCCAAAACAACCTCTTGTATAAATCCTTTTGTATTTAGGAAGTTTTAAGAATAAACTTAGCAGAGTATGTAGCACTGTGCCTTTATAACACTTGTATAGCCAACATCTATTGTGCTTTTCCTACTACTACTCCTTAAAATAATGTTTCTTTTTTTTATATACATAAAAAGGCAGCAGTAGCCCTGTAGTTTCCTCAGCTCAGCCTCGTCCACTACTCTGTGTGTGTTTGTTAAAGCCATTTGAAGCATTTTTAATGTATTATTTGATCAAGAGCACGGCTTGCAGACCATCCCATATATTTGCCAAAGCTGGATAGGTGAAATTCTGGGGTTTCATTAGTCTTAGCGCCAATTAGCCAATGGTAAATGGCCTGTATTTGTATAGCGCTTTACTTAGTCCCTAAGGACCCCAAAGCGCTTTACACTACATTCAGTCATTCACTGGGGATGGCAAGCTACATTGGGCCCTCTGACCACCACCAGTAGGCAACGGGTGAAGTTTTTATTTTTTTATTTTATTTAACCTTTATTTAACCAGGAATGTCCCGTTGAGATCAAAAACCTCTTTTTCAAGGGAGTCCTGGCCAAGAGGCAGCACATTTCCAAACAAATACATACGAACAAACAAAGTTAAAAAATTACACAAAACAATTACACATTATTGAGGCAGTCTGTAGGCCTTTGAGTTTAGTTTTAAAAACATTTAAAGACAACAGTTCAGTCAGTTTCCAGTCTTTCTGTAACAGGTTCCACGAAAAAGGCGCAGAGTGGACAAAGGCTTTCTTACCCAACTCTGTGCGGACAAGGGGAACAGACAGCAGCAGCTGATCATTTGAACGCAAGGAGTAAGAACCACTATTTGTCCTTGTGATCAAAGTACAAATATAAGGAGGCAGCAATCCAAGCATAGCTTTGTAAATAAAAGTGTACCAATGCCCCTGTCTTCTAATGGCCAAAGAAGGCCATTTTACTCTTAAGTACAAGTCACAGTGATGGGTCAGATATCTACAGTTGGTAATAAACCTCAAGGAAGCATGATACATCGTGTCCAACATTAGAAGACATGAAGAAGAAGCGTTCATATACAGAATGTCACCATAATCTAACACAGATAAAAAGGTTGCAGTGACAAGACGTTTTTTTCCTGCAAAAGAAAAGCATTGTTTATTACGGAAGAAAAAACGAAGTTTAAGTCTCAGTTTCTTTACAAGTCTCTCTATATGTGGTTTAAAGGTGAAGGAATCATCAATCCAGACACCAAGGTATTTATATTCATGAACTATCTCTATGACATTTCCTTCAAGGGTGGACACCACTGGAATAGGCTCCGGGACCTTCTTTGACTTAGAAAACAACATTAGCTTAGTCTTGTCAGCATTGAGAACTAATTTTAGCTGGATAAGTGAATGCTGGAAAGCAACAAAGGCTTTCTGTAGGGTTTCAATGGCCTGAGCAAGAGATGATCCATAACAGTAAATAACTGTGTCGTCAGCATAAAAATGCAAATTTGTGTCTGAGACATTTTGACCCAAGTCATTGATATATAAAAGGAACAGAAGGGGACCCAAAACTGAGCCCTGTGGCACCCCCTTGTGGACAGCAACAAATTTAGAACAAAGACCTTCAAGTTTAATGCACTGGGTTCTATTATTCAGATAATTTGAGAACCACGCTATTGCATGTTCTGACAATCCAAGGCTGAGCAGTCTGTTTTTTAGGACAGCATGATCAACAGTGTCAAAAGCTTTTGAGAGGTCAATAAAGAGTGACGCACAGTACAATTTCTTATCAAGTGCCACAATAATATCATTTATCACTTTCATAGTGGCAGTGTTAGTACTGTGTTTTTTCCTGAAGCCTGACTGAAATTTGGAGACAATATCATTAGAGTACAAAAACTCTTTCAGCTGGTCACAAACTAGAGATTCCAGGATTTTGGATAAAACACACAAATTTGATATTGGCCTATAATTAGTCAACACCGATGGATCACCTCCTTTCAATAAAGGCAAAACAAAAGCTGATTTCCAAACCGATGGAATTTCTTTGGTTTTAATTGAAAAATTAAATAGAATTGAGAGTGGTTCTGCAATAAAATCCGCTGCCAGCTTCAAAAAATAAGGTTCCATCAAGTCTGGACCAGGAGGTTTTCTGTTTTCCAAAGCCTTTAAAGCTTTATGCACTTCATAAACACTAAAAGGTACAAAGTTAAAACGGTCTCCAGAAAACATAGAGAATTCTGGGCAAGAATTTGTTAAAAAAGTTTCTGCAGAATCAAACAGGGAACCCACTGATAAAAAGTGCTCATTAAAGCAATTCAAAATTTCAGTTTTATCATTAATTGAGACTGAGTCTTTTACAACAAATTTAGGAAAGGTTTGAGTAATTTTATTGGCAGAAAAAGACTTGATTACTTTCCAAAATTTCTGTGGATCGTTGAGGTTCTCAGTGGTGACAGACAAAAAGTATTCAGATTTGGCCTTTTTAATAAGAGAAGTGCATTTATTTCTAAGCTGTTTGAAAACAGACCAATCAGTGGAAATATCTGTTTGTCTCGCCTTATCCCATGCTCTATTACGCTTGTGTATGCTATCTGCGAGTGTCTGCGAAAACCAGGGATTTTCTGGACCTTTAATTCTAACTTTCCGTAAGGGGGCATGTTTATTAACAATTTCCATAAAACATGTCCAAGCTAGCTCTACATCTGGTAATGTGTCTTGCCCAAGGACACAATGACCAAGACTATCTGAGCTGGGGGCTCGAACCGGCAACCTTCCGATTACAAGACGAACTGCCAACTCTTGAGCCACGATCGCCCCAGTTTATGTATGCAGCTTGCTAAGTAGTTGGCTACCATTAGCCGATAACTTAGCACTCCTGTCTTTTATCAGTGTAAGGGTAACTTCTTGATCCAAAAAAACACATGGTGACACCCAAAACACAAAATGTTGAGGCTTCAAAATGCTCAAAATCCAAAACCGGTGGGTACTATTCATGAGCAATATGCGCTATCCCCCCCCCAACATTAGTATAGGCTACATTTACATCTACATTTAACCCTTTAAAAGGGGAGTGACAATTTTATTTTCTACTTTATTTCTTTAATGTAAATATGTAAGATTTGTTTGCAGTCACTGAAATGTGTGCCCCACATTATTTGTTACTACCTTTAATTGAGGAAGAATCCTTACAGGAAGACTATATCAGTATTTTTGCCTGTGTTGTTCTCTCTGCCGCCATATGGGGGCATCATTGCACCACAGTTTTTTGCTCTTCTCCCTCTGTTTTGCTGTGGCCCTTATCTGGGACAGAGTGACATTAAGGGAAGCAGTTAAAGGTTAAATACTTTTCCCAAGGGTGCTCCACGCAGTCCTTCAACATACGTTAAAATTCTTATACAAGAAGCTGCAGCCTACAGCTTACAGATCGCAATTTTATAATGTTGTAATGGCTGGACTGCAGCAATTCAGCTTCAGGGCTATATGCTAATCACCTGGCTCAGACTTGTGTAATGATTTTGCCAGCGATATTAAACATAGAAAGATGGGATGGCGCTTTGGGGGGAGGTGGATTAGGGAATTTTAAGGCTTAGAGATGCAGCTTGAATGTTCATTTCTTAGCATTCCTCTGCAGCACTGCCGCCTCAACAACCCTTCATGTTCACCACAGTGTGACAAAACCTCCTCAACTATCACCAACCTGCTAATTAAAAAACAGAGACATGGCATGCACAGATTTTTACAATTACAAAATAACACCACAGCTTTCAAAAACAGTCAGGCAGCCAGATGAGATTAGATTAAGTGATGGGATACAGGATCTGCAGTTGTAATGTGGTGTCATCATTTAATTTCAGCACAAAGTGACAGCTGTAACATTTATGCTCCATCACCTGCACTGAAAGCACACTAAGAATTAAGAAGTGATCCTTCCGTGTAAACACGATCATGTATTTGCATTAAGCATGTTTCTGTGCTCATGTGATAATTACTATGTTGTTTCTAGACAGATTTAAAACATTTTAAAAGTGTACAACTAATTAGTTGATTCAAGTCAAATGATCTGAAGGTGGTTTGACCTTAAAGACTTTAAGTAAAAGATGGCAGCAGGCTGGCTGGTTTCTGAACCAGAAATAATGCTAATGCTAATGCCAAGTAACAGACTGATAAAAATACAAATATACTGGCATTTTCCTCAGATTAGGATTTCAGCTGTACGCACTTCCTGGGAAAACTGTATCACAAAGCAGTTGGCTACACCTGCCAATGAAAGCAGCTACACCCCTATCATTAAGCCTTAAGACTATTCAAATGGGTGAGATTATATACACCCCCACTGACCACACAGTTGTTTTAAGGGGGAAAGTCCATAGAGAGTGAAATCTTACCAGGCTGTACACGTGTTTTTTTAATGTGAAGTAACACAGTTTAACGTGGGTTTTTATGGAGACTGACATGCCTTTGATGCCAGCTTCAAGTGACTGGAGATTTCTTCACTTCTGCACTGGTTTCATCTTTAGCCCCTGAAGTTGCAGCTTGATTTTGATCAGATTCTACAAGCAGAATATTTTTTATTTTGTTATTGTTTTAGAAAAGAAACTGATTACTATTCTTATAATATTATGTCCAACAACAATAACACTGACAGTGTTGCAACTGTCAGTAAGATAAAACTAAACTGTCCACTATTAAATATATAAGAAATAAAATAAATATGCCCATAAAGACAGAAATTTCATATTTTACTTAAATGAACAATTGGAGCCAACCTTGAAGTGTCAGACTTACCCCTCAGTGTGAGGTCTAGACCAGTGGTCCCCAACCCCCGGTCATTTGGTACCAGGCTGCAAGAGTTGAGGCTTGGGTGTGAAATTTATGGTTTTCAGGGTTTTTATGGGTAATTTTTGTCATTTTTATTGTTAACTCTGTTTCCCTGGGTCTTTTCCCATGTGTTATAAATAGATCTTCTTTTTTTTTGGTACCAGTACTGGTTTTAATTTGTTGTATTTACCTTAAAGGCCAGTCCGCGAAAATATTGTCTTACATAAACAGGTCCAGACCAGAAAATTGCAGAAAATTAAAACTCAACTTAAATAGTCTT
This sequence comes from Perissodus microlepis, assembly GCF_051167445.1. Lineage (NCBI taxonomy): Eukaryota > Metazoa > Chordata > Actinopteri > Cichliformes > Cichlidae > Perissodus > Perissodus microlepis. The sequence continues at coordinate 4,564,188 of NC_140478.1, read as the reverse complement.
CTAGAGCTGTGTGAGTTAACACATCATAGTCAATGAAAAATGTACATCGTCCATCACATGGCCAAGCTACTGTAAGATGCTGTAACATGCACTTGAGGGTCCATCTGTGTCGAGTTTGGATGTTCTTGCTGTGTCTTTCTGGGTTCTCTCCAGCTATTCTAGCTGTGATTAGGTTAACTGGTGATTCACCAAATCACAGCCATTTAGTTCATGTCAGTTGGTTGTAAGTGTATGAACGAGTAGCTGTTGTCTCTCTGTGTTAGCCCTGTCAGACTGGCAACCTGTCCAGGTTGTACCCCATCTATTGCCCCATGACAGCTGGGATAGGCTCCAGCACCACCTCAAGGCAGAACTGGAGAATCAAAAGAAAATTTAGAATGGTTGGATGGAACCAAATATAAAATAGCTGGGGTTGAATGCACATATGGTTACACCCCCAAGCGTACCAGTTTGAAATAGTCAATGGTTCTACCAGTAGCACTTGAGCAATCTTTTGATTTTGTTTTTAAATTTTATTAAGTACAACATTTAAGCAATAATTTAAGTATGTGTGTGTCAATATTTTAAAAAGTGTCTGGATAATACAGACTTAATTACACATTCTGTATTCAGCTTAAGATTCAGCTTTATTGTCACATCACAGATTAACCAAAGGTAAAAACCCTTTTTGCTGCAGAGCTTCAGATTAGCAGGTCACTAGCAGATAAGAAGAAACGCAGACACCAAGACACCATATTTTATATATGTGCAAATGCAAAAATAAATCAAATATAGGGAATAAATGTGATTGTGTTAAGGTTTTGGCCACCGGTTTGTGAGGCATTATTGAGAGTATTTAGCCAGGAGAGTCGATTGAGCTAACGCTAGTAGAAAGCAGTAACCAACAATACATGCTAATCAATATTAAATAACATTCAAATAAAGAGAAATTCACTTACCAAGAATGAAGCACAGAATACTTGGATGGGCTCTATCACACTAGAATTCATGTTATCTGCTAGTCTCTAACATCACAGATAGAATGTAGAAGTCCAGTTTAATGTCTGGAAATGGCAGAAGCGAAGCTTGGGATACAGGAATTGACTATGGTGACCAATCAAAAAAAAAATGGCTACACATTATTTTTAGGCCTTAACTATATCCATATTCACCCACCTACAGGTGATCTGTAATAGAAATCTGCATGAACAAATGGTTTTTTTCTACTGTGCTGTAAAAATACAATCTTCATGGCTGAAATTGCACACTTTAACACTAGTCTTTGGAAACTGACTCAGTTTTCTTGGATTTAATCCCCAGCACACAGTGTCCCAGTTGCAATGGTGTAAGAGTAACTAGCTATTAAGAGGTTCATAGTTTTGTGGAAAAATGCTCACACATCTGCCTCAGCATTGGCTGAGTTATGATTTTGCCTGAAGTGGTGCTTTCTGTCAGTGTGAGGAGCAAAGAAGTGAGTATGAAAGTGGAGATATGAAGTAAAGTAAGGTCTTTTTTGAAATATATCAAACGGAGCTTTTCGTGTGCGATTCTAATTTTGGTACCACATTCATTAATATAAATATCAGGAAGAAAAATTAACACAAATTTGTATTTGTGAGAAGAAAAAACCCCAGATAAATACCAGCCAGTGAGTATAAGTGTAAGATGAGTGCTGTAGGACTTTCATATTTCCCTGTGTGGCTGGGACGTGAACGCTAACTTTTGCATTTTGCGAGAACTGGATGATGAGGGTGAAGGAGCTCATTATTCTAGTCTTGTTACTGAGGCAGGATCCAACTGCCAAGCTACCTGAGGAGCCATATTTTGTGATACCAGCTGTTGGGCCTACAAGCTCACACTGATGCTTCCCTCCCTCACTCCCTCTGTCTCTTTGTCCACCTCTCCCTCGGATGTTCTCATTAAGGAATAAGAAAAAAGCAGCATGACAGCAGCAGCCAGCCTTTCTTCTGCTTTAAACTGTGGGTGTCAATTGGGTGAGATGAGACATAAGCGCTTGCCTTACCTTACCCTGAGCAATTTCAAGTTTTAACCTGAACTTTCAGATTGTTATAATGGGAGAGAGCACAGACCTAGCTGAAGTGACAGAGAAAGCTTGTTAGAAACCATATATAGTGATGTCTACTTTAAAATGACAAGGTGGATCTAGTAATTTTTCATACTGACCCAATATCACATCCTGCACATCATCACTCACTGCCTCACTTTAGCTGGACATTTAGTTCATGTGTTGTTGGAGATTTTCTTAGAAAAATGACAGAAGCTGTCAGTTTAAAAGCATTGCTATCCAAGACTTGTCAACCTCTAAAAATATATAAGTGGCAGCAAGAAATCCTAAGGACTTTCTGTACTCTTTAGACAGACAACTGGCTATGACCCAGAAACCAGAGGACAGTCCTTAATTAAAGAGTTAGCAGAGTTGAAACCTGAAAACACTTCAGATAAGGAGCCACCACAGACAGTGCAAACAAGGAGTTAGGTTTCATGTTAGAAAAATAAAGCCATACAGTAATACATTAAACCTGCATTCTGTTTGATGGCCACTAGATGGTGATAGTCGTGGTTGCAAGAAGACTCCTGGTCCTACAGAGGTTAAATGGGAAAACAGCTGTCTGACTTGACCTCTGTAAACACTTTCCTGCTCATTTATGAGCTCAGTAACTCCTTTTGGGTCATTTTGAATGAAAACGATTTTTTTTGTCATGTTTTTTTTGTTATGTTTGCTGGTTAATGACTTCTGATTCAGAAGTCGTTAACAAATGAGCAAGTGGTTTTCATAGTCAGACCCACCCCACTTTAACACATGTGTTTTTCTGAAACACAAATGGCGATGATGAAAGTGTTAATCTCAAGGCTTCAAAATGGGATTTCAGAAACCAATGGATGAAATCATGGGACCCATGTCCTTCTTTATACAGGCCATGGGAGCCACATCGGGAGCCGTCGTGGTGTTTTGGTTTACAAAATTGTTGTGCAGCATCAATTCATCCACAACAGTCTGAATTTCCCAGAGTTCCATTGTAAAGCAAAGAACGTAAACTGTGGTGTTTGTCTCTTTGCGACAGAACACCATAATCATTACTCACCTTTCAGCCTTACTTGCCAGATTTGGCTTGCTGTGACTTTGCCCTCTTCAGCAGGGACTACTTGCTGGGCAAGCTGGTGAACCACTGTTCCTGCTTAGCTGCTGGGACCATCTTAATGTTAATTAGCCACTTTCCTGGTGGCTAACAGTGCCCTTGGAAGGGACAAGTTATTTTGATTTAATACAAGAACTCCAGGAAAACTTATACCCACTCTCATTTAGAACTAAAATAAAACTTCCAGACATTACTTAAATTAGACATTACCGTATTTATTCCAAAGAAAGAAATGTTGGTTTTATTAAAAAGGCAAAAAACCCCAAAACCTCCCACAATAACTGTAATCAGCAGAGATGACTAACCACATCAGACAAACCCTTTCTTTTTCTTCAGGGAAAGATACTGAATGGCCATTGCAAATGCACATCTAGTTGTTCTCAACTGTTAGAAAAACAAACAAACAGGGGATTTTTAATTCAAAGTTTAGAAACGTTGACTAATTTAGGAGAACTTTAAGAAAACTGCAAAAGACCTGTGCGGTGGCACATTGTAATAAGAAGGGGTGTTATGGTACAGTTATTGGAAACACACAGAAGAGCGCTTTCTTTTAAAACGAGACAGAACCAGGAGAGAATGAATCGCAGAAATAGATTGGCAATGGATTAAAAAATACTTCCCGAGAGTGACTGCAAGGTAAATTAGAGGAGAGGAATGGCAGGAGACAGACTAAAAGAAAAGAAGGATAGAAAAGGAGACAACCCACACATCCTGGTGGTGAATCGTGATAGAAAATAAGGCCACTCTCTGCCTGTCTGTCTCTGCTCTAAGGCGGGAGATAGTATGTGTGCATATACTGTATACGTGTGTGTGTGTGTGTGTGTGTATGTGTGTGTGCGCACGCAATAGAAATTTGAGTCCTGCTGGTGGCTGCAGGCACAGTTTCCTTCATTTGCACATTTCAAAAGCCACCCCCTCCCTACTCCTGTGTCCCAGGGTCGCTGGTTATTATATAAAATGCAGAGTCCCTCACAGGCACTAGCAGGGGATGAAATCATCTGCAGGAAATTGCACTGCAAACATGAAAAGGTGATGGTGAAGACAATGGTGCATTTTAGCCAGAGCGCAGACAGTGGAGGTTTAGGTGACTTGGAGTCTGTCAGTAATGTGGAGGTGGATATAAAGTCATCAAGACTTGTGCAATCAGAGTCATTCAACCCCACAGAAAGCTGTGCAGGCTCATTTTGTAGAGCATCACACACGTGTAAATCAGCTCGAGGTGTATCGTTTGTCCGTCGGCTTTCACTGTCCTGGAATGTTTTGACATCCTACATGTTTACAAACTTGATTTCCATTCCTGTCACTAAAATGTGTGCATATATAATCAATCACTATTTCTGCACTGAAAAATTAACGTCAATCTGTGCTTAAGCCCGTATTTAGGGAGCTGGTGCCACACAGTCACCCACAGCTGTGTTGGCGAGGACGCTTTCTTTGAAGAGGTAGAGCTTAGGGGATGCTTCCTGTTTGCTGACGGCTGTTCCATCTACAGACACTGTTTGTGTTGCACTTGTAATGCCTGTATAAACACATTGTCTTCTGAGTGGATACATGATGCAACAGCATTCACAAAAAGACACATGACTGGATTTTGCTAGGGCTCCATGTACCTCCTGAAGGCTTCCCCACTAACCACCACTATATTTGACAGGTTTTCTCCTCAGAAACCAACCAATAGTCTGGAGAACCAGCTGTTTAAATGTAAAAACTTTGCTTGGTAAAATGTATCCTAAATTAGTTGGGAAGGATACATCTAGATTTAATTTATCTGATTACACCATTCATTTAGACCACCTTTGAAATCACTGATTGGACACAACAGCAGTGTATAGTTACAGTTTAGGGTCTTACAGACTCCCTCTGTAAGTCCCTCAGACTTACAGAGGGAGGAATAAGACGTTTTGCAGTTTAAAGAGATCACCAAGTTAGGAAGGTGTGTTTTATATCTATGATGTGAGGAGAGTCTACGATACTGTGCTACTTGAGTTACCAACCTGAACTAAGCTTAAGGGCTTCAGTTCATTAATATTTAAGGATCCTAATTTTACAATCCCATGGTCAACAAAGAGTTTTCACAGTACTCCTTGGGAAAAACTAAGTACAGTCTTCCAACTAGGAATAGCGCTGTTCAAATGCACTTGATTAACTGATCATAAGTAAGTGTGAGTACCTTTATAAAGGCAGAAGTTTTGTTTATGTTGGGATTCTGGACATCTATGTGACATCCAAACTAGGTTCACAATTTGGACGTCCAAACGAGATCCAACTTGGAGTCAAAAGAACATCCAACTTTTGAAACTTTGGACTGGGTAATTTGTTTGGACGTCATGTGGACGTCTATGACAGGTGCAGGAGATTTACATGATTAATAAATGTAATAATTTTTTATTTACAAATATCAACATTATTGTTATCAACATGATACTTATGAATAAAGATTACAAACACAGTATAAACAAACACGATTTATTATATGCATGTGTTTTTACATTTTCCGTTTTATTCTTTAAATAGTTTATTTATTTCAATTAATCAACTTATTTGTTTGTAACCAGGTTAAATCTGTCATTTATTAAAATGTTTTGAAATATTACATTGCATTATATATGTGTCATTATATATATCCTGTTTTATTGAACAGAGCTGATGATTGTCACCAGGGTATGAATGTGTGTGTGAATGGGTGAATGACTGAATGTCTTGTAAAGCGCTTTGGGGTCCTTAGGGACTAAGTAAAGCGCTAATCCACTGTGTAGCTTCTCACTTTTATTTTAGCATCAAGAGTCCACGCCATCTTGGAGATGTCTGCTGATCACTCTGCATTCCTTCACACATAACTGTTATGATGTAGTCCCATTTCAGAAGGTGTCATACTGTTCCAGATCATTCTTCAGTAACTTCAGTGATTATGTCAGATAATAACTGGAGACCCTATAAAAGTGTAACCAAAGCTACAGAAAAATTAACTGGTAGCCTATAGAAGACATGTCCTCCACCCTCTGGAAAAAAGGGACTATAGAGCCAATAGAAGCAGTTGAAAAACTATGTCTAAAATTAGTCTGTGTTTGACATTGAAAACACATTTGACCTATAAATAGGACGTACATGAAGTTCTTACAGACATCTACACTAAACGTTCAGTAGATGTTGAAAAAAAGACATTGCCTATCGTTACAAAACCGCTTCAATGGACCAAAACTGGGTGTCAAAAATGACATACAAAAGACGTCACTCTGCTAAATAACAAACAAAAGCAACCACCACCCTCCAACAATTTTTTTAGGTCACTGAAACAGACATTTTCTTTTGTAAACACCAAAAATACCACTACTAGATTGTCAAGGTTCTCGTGCCGAGGCGCTTCGTGCATTGGCATTATAAGAATGTAGTTTTAAGTTGAATTTTTATAGTTGAATTTTCACTTGTTTGATTACATCCAGGCACCAAACTACTTGGTTAGTGTTTAGGAAAGATCATTTGGGTCAAGTATTTGGTTTCACATGTTGAACATGAATAAGATGACTTCATATTTAATGTTACTAGGGTTACTTCTGCCCTGTCTAAATGTGACATCACTAGCTCCCATTTAACACAAACTTATTCATCTGTGACCGTGACTGTAGTTCATAATAAGAGCTTCTTTATATGTAGCCTGTTTATCTCCGCATTAATATTCTTCATGTTCTCCAGTCAAAGCATAGACAAGGACAGAGCAGGACTCGGGGAAATTCATAAATCAAAATCTTTGTGTGAAACGCAAAAGACACACTTTTATGATCAACAATAAAATAAAGAAAAAAGGAAATTAAAGAGGGCTGTTTTTCCCCCATCACGTGTAAACTAATTACACCGTGTCAAAATAAACAACTGCAGAAAAGTGCCATATTCAATGCTAAACAGTTATTAAATCACTTCTCTTTATCATCGTCATCATCATTTCTATTATCAGACTCCTTTCTCCCAGCAGCTCTTTGCAGGGGAAAAAAAAACTTTTCAAAGGAAATTGCCACATGGAGTCTCATAAATTTCCATGGCAGCCAAAAAATTTTCAGCATCTATTTTTTAACAGTCATTAGAGTGTGACAGCTGTGTGTCTGTCATTTAGTTTCTGGGTTGACATGATTTGTTTTCTGTCTGGCGTGTCAGTATTTCATCAGCTCGTTCAACAATAAGTACGTCAGGCAGGCCCTGCGCACGAGTCGTGACACAAACACAGCTGCATGCATGCACCACAAGTAACCAAAATATCCACATGGTAACATATTCTGTCTTTGTTCACAAATATAAAGAAATGCTATTTGTTATTACTGTCACTGTACTGGCTAAGCCAGCCAAAACAAACTTTTTCTGTGATTTGAAAATGACACAAAAACTTTACTGGCTACAACTTTTGCTCTGTTTTTTCTGTTCTCTGTTGTGTAAATTGTGGGATGTGTGAGGTTATTTTGTTTTGCATTTATGAGATGCTTATAAATATCCATGCTGTATTATGAGATTCTGTGTGATTATTTCTTCAAGTTTTTTGTTTCCTTTAGCATTTTGAGGAATGATGGAAGTGAAAGACTGAGTCATTGCAATGTTGGTGTTTAGTCTACAGCTCTAACATACTGTGGCGAGCTCAGACAAGGAGGAGACGGAGGTATCGTTTGGTCTTGCTTCCCCTGAGCTAGCCAGGGAGCACAGCCGTTTATTTACATTTCCAGAAAAACACTGCCGCTAGCTAACTGCTCAGCGCGGCAACAACAACAACAACACAGGGCGCCCTCTGACCCCGGAAGGACACACCGTCACAGCGAGAGGGCATCACCTGTCACTATGGCAACATACACAAAACATAACTGTACAAACAGAACCCCGAACAGCCCTGACCCACTACATAGCCCCCACCTAAGGGGTCAGTCGTCCCCGGCGACCCCATTACCCCACGCAAAGTCCTGCAAATGTCCAGGTGCCTTCTTTTGGCGCACCGGCCGGTCACGACCGGCGGGGGAAAAGTCACTTGGGTCAGAACATGGGGTGCCACCATCATCCCCTGCTCCGGCGTCTGCTGGAGCGAGCGGTCGGTACGGTGAGAGCCTGTCCCGGTGCAACACCACTATGCGCCCCGGGCCCGGCATGCGGATACGGTACACCCCGTCTGTTAGCCGCTCCACGACCTCTGCTGGCCCTTGCCAGTGACTGCAGAGTTTGGGGGACACTCCTCTCTTGCGAACCGGGCAGTACACCCAAACCTTGTCGCCAGGCATGAAAACCCCCCCTCGGCACTTGGTGTCGTAGGCTCTTTTCTGTCGTACTCCGGCGCTGGCCTGGGCCTGGCGGGTGTAGACATGAACCACCTGCAGCCGCTCCCTGAGCCTCCTGTAGTAGTCCATCTCTGGCCCACCATCAATCTCCGGCTCGGGGGGGGACCCGAACACCAGATCCACAGGTGTCCGGAGCTCCCGTCCAAACATCAGAGCGGCAGGTGTGCACTGGCTGGACTCCTGCACCGCAGTCCGATACGACCAAAGGACCAGGGGCAGATGTCGGTCCCAATCTCGCTGGTGGCGGCTGGTGAGAATGGCGAGCTGGGTGGCCAGCGTGCGGTTGAAGCGCTCAACCAAGCCATCGCTTTGTGGGTGGAGCGGTGTGGTTCTCGTCTTCTCCACCCCCAGTCGCCGGCAGATCTCCCCGAAGACCTTCGATTCAAAGTTACGCCCCTGGTCACTGTGGAGCTCAGCCGGGACCCCAAAACGGGTGAACATCTCCTCCACCAGCTTCTCGGCCGTCGTCGTTGCGCTCTGGTCCGGCACCGCGTAGGCCTCTGGCCACTTCGTGAAATAGTCCATAGCCACCAACACATACCGGTTCCCTGACTCTGTGACGGGGAAAGGCCCTAGGACGTCCACTCCCACTCTTTCCATTGGGGCCCCCACCAGGTACTGCTGAAGGGGGGCAGTGGAGCGTTGAGTTGGGCCCTTCTGTGCCGTGCAGGTGTCACAGCAGTGCACATGGAGTTCCACATCCCGTCGACAGCCAGGCCAGTAGAACCGTCCCCTGAGGCGGCGGAGAGTTTTGGCGTTCCCATAGTGTCCTGCCCCCACCGAGCCATGGACCAGCTCAAGCACCTGCGACCGCAGCGACCGAGGCACCAACAGCTGCAGGAGATCTCTGCCCTGACCGGGGGCCTGCCATCTCCGGTACAGGAGGCCGTCGTGGGTCTCCAGATTGTTGTGCTGGGAGTAGTAGGCCTTCACCTCGGGCTCCTGTCCCGACACCCCCGTCCAGGCGGGGCGTTGCGCCGCCTCCAGCCAGGCCCCCACCTGAACCAACGTCGCGTCGGCCTCCTGCTCCCGCTTCAGCTGCTGCGTTGTCAATGGGAGCCACCCCCCTCCGCCAGCTGTGGCCTGAGCAGTAGCCACCCCCAGCACCTCCTGGGCCCGCTCTTCCTGTCGCAGGCAGTAGCGGCACTCGACGGAGAGGGCATCAGCGTTGCCATGCTGTCGACCTGGCCGATGCTGGATCTCGAAGTCATAGCCCTGAAGGACCTCCAGCCAGCGGGCCACCTGCCCTTCTGGGTGCTTGAAGTTCAGGAGCCAAGTCAGAGATGCATGGTCAGTGCGCAGGAGGAACCGGCAGCCGTGCAGATATGGCTGGAAGTGCCGCACCGCTAGCACTACGGCCAGCAGCTCCCGCCGGGTCACGCAGTAGTTCCTCTCGGCTCGCCCCAAGGCACGACTGAAGTACGCCACCACCCGTTCTCCAGCCTCGTCCTGCTGGGAAAGGACCGCCCCGACCCCTACATTGCTAGCATCAGTGTCCACAATGAAAGGTTGCCGGGCGTCGGGGTAGGCCAGGACTGGGGCTCTGGTGAGGGCCTCCTTCAGCTGTTCAAAAGCCGCAGCACAGGCATCCCCCCAGCCAAACAGCTGTCCCTTGTCAGTCAGGCGGTGGAGGGGGCTGGCCATTGTCGCGAACCCTTTGATGAACCGACGGTAGTAGGAGGCTAGGCCCAGGAAGCTCCGCAGTTCTTGGACGTTCGAGGGAGTCGGCCAGTCCCGGACCGCAGCCACTTTTGCGGGGTCAGTGGCGACACCTCGAGCGCTGATCACATGGCCCAAGAACGTGGTCTCTCTCGCCAACAGGCGGCATTTCGCGGGGTTGAGCCGCAGCCCAGCTCGTCGGATGGCACTCAAGACCTCGCTCAGGTGAGACAGTGCACTGTCGAAGTCGCCACCGTGCACCAACAGGTCATCCAGGTACACAACGCAGCGGCTACGAGGGATATCCACGAGCACCCTCTCCATCAGCCTCTCAAACATCGCTGGCGCACTGCAGAGCCCAAATGGCATGACCCTGAACTGCCACAGCCCCTGTCCAATGGTGAATGCAGTCTTAGGCCTTGCGTCGGGGGCTAGCTCCACCTGCCAGTAACCGCTGCGTAGGTCGAGGGAGCTGAACCAACTGGAGCCGGTAACGTAATCTAGGGCCTCGTCGATCCGCGGCAGCGGGTACGAGTCCTTCTTGGTGACTGCATTGAGACGGCGAAAGTCCACGCAGAACCTCGGGCTGCCATCCTTCTTCCCCACCAGAACCACGGGTGCCGCCCATGGGCTATTGGACGGCTCGATCACCCCAACTGCAGCCATCTCACGGATCTTCTCTTCCGCTACCTGCCGTTTCGAGAGGGGCAGCCGGTGTGGGCGCAGACGGATGGGCTGAGCAGAGCCGGTGTCGATGGTGTGCTGGACCAGACTCGTCTGCCTGCAGTCTTTGTCACTGGCGGCAAAGATGTCCACATTCTCGTCCAGGAGGCACCTCAACCGCTGGCGCTGGTCGACGCTGAGGCCTACGCTGCTGCGCTGCCAAAGGTCATCAACAGCCTCGATGGTCTCGGTCGAAGGAGGTTTGTCAGGCTGAGAGGCTGAGGCTGAGGCGAGTGGAGATGACCCGGAGCCACCGGCATCCGAAATCTGCTGAGCGGCAGCTGCCCGACGCCTGTCTCGTCTGGTCCCCGCTCCCTGCTTTTGGCCGCGCTGGAGAGTAAAAGTCTCTGCGCCAAGAGTGATAGCCAGCTTTGCGGTGTCGACGCAGGCCCCCCAGCGGCTCAGCAGATCCAGGCCAATGATGCACTGGTCTTGAATGTCGGCGAGCCAGAAGTCGTGCACCAGCTCTAGATCCTTCAGTCGGATCCGCAACGGTTTCTTCCCCCGCATAACAGTTTTCTCCCCCGTCACTGTCATCAGCTGGGTGTCTGTGGGCAACCAACCCTTCACCAGTGGCCCGGATGTTTCAGGGAGCACGCCAGGTCGTATCAGGGAAATGGTAGACCCCGTGTCCACCAGGGCCTGGCATGGCTGGTCCTCAACACAGCAGCTCAGGTGGAGTCCCTTGAGGTGCCCAACTCGGCCCACCACTGTGCATCGTCCTTGGAAGGGGGCAGGAAGCTGGAGCGGTGGTCCCCTCGCTACACCGCTCCCTCCTCGTTTCCCTGAGGCTGCGTAGTTCCGGTCTTCGGGGCTGGTGCTGGGCAGTCACGCGCCACGTGGCCAGGCTCATCGCACCGGTAGCAGCGGTCGGTTGGTTGACGAGGACGCCTCCGGGGCACCGAGGGTTGCAGCTGGGACATCTCGGCGACCTCCCCCTCCCCGTCGCAGTCTGCGGCTCTGATTTGGGGGTAGTTTGGGGGGGGCACCTGCTGGTTAGGTCGCGAGGTGAGCACCGGCTCCGCCCTTTCAGCCTCAAGGAGCGCCTCACGGAGGGTCTGAGGCATGGCCAGGTGGACGTGTTGGCGTAGTCGCTCTGGGAAAAGTCCTCGCAGAAAAGCATGCAGGCTAAGCTCCTCACGGGCCGCTGCTGGAAACTCCGGGTAGCCACGACGAGCATACAGCAACACGTCTGCTGCAAAGGTGCCCAGGCTCTCCCCTGGTCGACGGCTCCGGTTGGTTAGCTGCTCTCTGCTCTGATCAGTGGAGTGCCGCTGCCCGAATCGCCTCTCGAGTGCCGCGGTGAGGGCCTGGAGCTCATGCTGCTCTGCCGGGGCTAGGTCAAGGAGTATCTGCAGTGCATCTCCCTCTAATGCTAGTGCTAGGTGTGTAGCAGTCTCCTCTTCGCTCCAGCCACTATGTCTGGCGGCTAGCCGCACTTGTGAGAGGTAGGGCTCTAACGGGGTTAGCCCGTTGTATTTCGGTACCTTAACTGGCGTGGTAGGCATAACTGCTCGCGGTTGGGGGCTCGGCGTGTGGGTCGACAGAGGTAGCCCATGAAGCATTGCCCTAGCATCTGTCGCGACGGGCCGCCGCCGCCGCGCGCTCGCACCATCGGGACCCGTCGGGGGACTTACATGGCCGCTCACATCCTCTCTCTTCCATCGCCAGTTTCCCATGCGGGGAATGTTCTCCTCGACGGCTTGCTCCAGCCTCTGAATGTCTCTCTCCATTACGGCGAGGGTGAGCTATCCCACTTCTGACACCAATGTGGCGAGCTCAGACAAGGAGGAGACGGAGGTATCGTTTGGTCTTGCTTCCCCTGAGCTAGCCAGGGAGCACAGCCGTTTATTTACATTCGCAGAAAAACACTGCCGCTAGCTAACTGCTCAGCGCGGCAACAACAACAACAACACAGGACGCCCTCTGACCACGGAAGGACACACCGTCGCAGCGAGAGGGCGTCACCTGTCACTATGGCAACATACACAAAACATAACTGTACAAACAGAACCCCGAACAGCCCTGACCCACTACAATACCAACATTTCTACCCTTGGGTTGAAGAAACCGTGGCTGACCATCTTTTTAGTCTTGATTGAAAAATAGTACCAAGATGAAAGTTAGGTTTCAGTGTTGGTGTCTGCTGGATGTTCTTTTTGAAAGTCACCTAGACAATCACGGGGGGTTGGAGCCACCCCAGCGACTGTAGGGTCAAAGGCAGGGTGACCCTGACAAGGATAAGCGCAAAAGAATGGACGGATGGAAACAGACGCACTCTCTACTTTTAAGATTAGGATTGAAACTTTCCTTTATGATAAAGCTCATAGTTAGGGTTCAGGTAACGCTGATCCATCCCTTAGCAATCTGCCTTTTCCAAGCAATTTGCTCACATTCACTATTTTCTCACACTAACAATAAAAGTTGCAGTTTTAAAATTCACACTGACTTAAAAACAGCACGGTGGCAGCACGGTGGCACGGTGGTTAGCACTGTTGCCGCACAGCAAGAAGGTCCTGAGTTCAATTCACCCATCAGGCCGGGGTCTTTCTGTGTGGAGTTTGCATGTTCTCCCCGTGTTTGCGTGGGTTCCCTCCGGGTACTCCGGCTTCCTCCCACCGTCCAAAGACATGCAGCTTGTGGGGATAGGTTAATTGGATAATCCAAATTGTCACTAGGTGTGAATGTGCGAGTGAATGTGAGTGCGAATGGTTGTCTGTCCCTGTGTGTTGGCCCTGCGGCAGACTGGCGACCTGTCCAGGGTGTACCCCGCCTCTCGCCCTATGACAGCTGGGATGGGCTCCAGCGCCCCCCGCGACCCTGAAAAGGATGAGCGGAAGTGAATGGATGGATGGATGGACTTAAAAACATTTACTCCACTAATAATTTATTGTTTTCTGTAACTATCTGCAACAAAAGTCTAACTTCGGACTACTTTGGAATGCACTTTTTCCACTGAATGTGTTCTGAAGGTCAAGAATAAACCTTCAAGCTAAAGTACATACTGTAATTATTCAGCTTCTTTCTTTCTTTTTTTATTTGTATTTTTTGCTGTAATGTGTTATGTCCCTGTTGGCGGTTAGCAAATGTTTTACAGCCCTGTGTCAGTCAAGAGCCCACTTATTTAGGAATGCATTAATGTCTCCCATAAAACCATAGCAGTGAGCCATAATGCAATTTAAATGTGAATGGAGTTAGGCAATCACTAATGACTACTATGATGAGTAAACAAGTCTGCTGGATATTGCTGCCTTAATTTTTTCTTACAGAAAGACTGAAAGTCACAAATTAACAGTTCTTTATTCACACAAAAACACCAGGTGCAGAATATACACAGGGGGGAGAAGCCAGGGATTACAGGGGTCCACAGGAATGTTTGGGGAAGGAAAACAGGTCCTTTTCACTCATACGCCAAATCAGTGCTCCACACACTCGCTCGCGCTGCTCCATCCACGCTCATGGTTCCAAGGTTCGGAGTAACAAGACGGGTCCGGAGAATGTATTTACAGGGAGACAAAAGTCACGAATAGGAACACGCGAAGAAACTAGAACTCACAATGCCGGATTTTACACTAACATGTCAAACTCAATAGTCCAGGGACGACGAGCTCACAGCCACTGTCTTAAGAAATGGCCAGGAAACATGATGATGAATCACCGGTGCGTGATTAGGAGCAGTTGTGTGGGCCAAAAGCGGAAGCTCGCAATGAGCTCCACCCAGGCAGAGCGATAAGAGCAGAAATCCATAAACCTGCATTCTTGCTAACTGAATATTTTGTTTCTAAAGTTGCTCGCTCTTTAAATAAAAAAACATAACACTGCAAATCCGGAAAGCTTAAAGTAGGTATTTTAAATACTCTCTTTCTCTTAGCATTGATTGATTGATTGATTGATTGATTGGTAATTTATTTCAACATGTGAACAATATACAAGTACATTTAGAAAAGAAAATAAGAGAGAAAAAAAATACTATACAAATTACATACAAAAAAACATTCTGATTAATTTACATGTTGAAAGGGAGTGGGAAGAAGTACAAAGTTCAGTATCACACAGAACCATTGCTAATGGTCTTTCATTTTGACACACACCCATGTGTATTTTTAGCTTATGAAATCGTTGCTTGCTCTTCATCGATCTGTCTCAGCCTTGACAGACTTGATCCTAGTTTGTGATCGACTGCTGTCTGAGCAGCAAACTTTAGAAGTATTTACTGCTTCTGCAGTTAATCCTGGATGATGGATTACAGCACACTACATATTTAAGACTCAAAATATCTCACATTTCTGGGGCTGCTTTACTTTAACCTCAGCTTCAGCTTCAGATCACATTTATCTGCAACTACATGTTATTACAATTAGTTTATGTTGATTTATCATCGTATGATAGTATATATTTATGCATTTTTTCCTACATGCTGTGTGGCATGTATGCATGCTTTGCCTGCTGTTCTAACTCAAGAATCTGTATGCAAAGAGTGTAATCAATCGCCTTGGTTAAAAAAAACAAACAAATGTGTCAAATATATGTGTAAATTTTAGTACAAATTTTTTAATCTAATGCCGGTAGAAAGAATGACACAGTACACATTATCTCCTGGTAGCAAAACACTGTGTTCTAGTTTCTTAACAATTCAGAATTCAACAAAAAACCGATCGGTTTGGAAAGTGTTACAACACCATTTCTAATCAGGTCACATGTGAGACCAAACACATGAGAAATAGTTTTCTTGAACACAATTTCACAAACTGACATAAGACTGCATTATGCTCTCATCCTCAATTCAAGACCCACGATTTTAGTGTCCTCCTAATTGAACAAAACCTCTCCTCCAAAGTCCATTTGGAACTGGAGAACTCACAAAAGGGTTTGACCCAGATCAACTAAACGTCATAATTAGAGACAGCAGGTTAGGACAAATACTTAAAAAAAAAACAAAAAAAAAAACCCCAAAATAAAACACTTCAGTCATGCAGATGTTATATTTAGTTTTCCATGCTGACTTGTCTGTGGTGTTTGCATGTTCGCCCTGTGCCTATAGGTGGGATTCCTCCAGATAGTCTGGCTTCCTCTCTCAGCGCAATGTTTGATTAATAGGTGATTCTAAATTAGCTGTACATATGAGGTAGAAGACTGCAGAATGAAGTGCTATATGGATACACGGTTAAAGAGTAGGACAGTAGGACAAAAAAAATCACTATACATATGCTATTACATTAGTAGTTCAGTATTTCAATGGCCAAAAATATTTTCATTAGAAAACACTTGGAGAGCATAATGAGTAATGAGTAAAACTTACATTAAAAAAGAAATATGGAATATAAATATAAAGTATCGTAAAATCATTCTACTCAAATTGTATCAAAGGAAATACGAATATCTGTTTTTTAAAAAATTGTTGTTTATAATTAGATTAAAAGATAACTGATAGTTAGTCAGCCATTAGCTATTGCATTTAAGGCACCACAAAGGGAAAATAGTACAATAATTGCAAGAGTGATACATACGCTTGATTGGAGCTAGGTGGGTCGTAATGGTGGTAGGTCAGCTTGTTGCTGGGAGAGCACATTTTATTTTCAGCTACTTCTCCTGAAAGTCTTTAGCTGTGCAGGTAGCACACTGACAAATGATGTGAGCTGCAGTGAGAGATGAGGGAGGAAAACAGCTGTGAGCAGGATTAGAGAGGCAGCACAAAGAGCCTCCTGCTGGCTGTGGCTTAAAAGAGGAGACATGAGCTCAAGGCCTAGACCTGATGGTCAGTAATTTGGCCACCACTGTCAGCTTGGAAGCTTGAAGATGAGTTACAGTTATGGGTCGAAAACAGCAGTTGAATGTTGGATATCATGTAATACTGGCTTCAACCCAGTGACCACAATTTCTGACCCCCACCCCTTTACATTCCTGGATGTACCTGTGATGATTGCACATAAAACTGGATGCAGGTTTTGGAATACACTGCTCTCTAATGTTTTAAATGTCATTCTAATTACAGCACATCACAGACATGGGAAGTAGTAAATAACAGGGGCAGCTTACAGTAATGATTCGTATGTAATTGTGAGGTTTATTTTTGTGCAACAGAAAATATCTGCCTTTGCTCCAGTGAAACCATTGCAAAAAAAGGGGGAGAGAGAGAGAGAGAGAGAGCAGTGAACAATCACAGGCCATGCAGTTGGTGAAATTACCAAATTATGCCAGGTAGTGTAATAGGCCATTTTCAAAGAAGCAAATTTTAATATGTCTCAGCAGGAAAAGCACAGGTGTAACGAAATAATACTGGCCCAATTGTATTATCTGCTTCAGTTTTAGGGTTCTGCATCTTGGCTCATTGTCACATTATAATGGTTTTACTGGGATATTGGATGATATTACTGTTAGTTACAGCTGTGCTTTTCCTGCTCTGGTACTTTTATCCATTTATCCATTACCAATACCAGTTTTTCTTTTTAGATGTTCACAGAAGATTATCCCACATAATAGTGTTCAAGAGAATTTGTACACCCTGAGCAGTTCGCAAATCAACCACAGGGCTGGCAGAGCCCGGCAACCATTCACACTAACAGGCAATCAACCTAGCTGTCCAGAGTCAAGCTGTCAAAATTTCTGTTGGTAAAAAGGCAGCAGCTGCCTTAAATAAATGCTTAATCATTTAACCAAAGGGTCCAGTTACACAAGGCCAGTCAGCATCAATCTGGCAAATACTCATCATGAGGGGAAAATAAAGTGTATTCCTTGCCTGGTTGTTAAGTTGTTGCACCCTGCCCACCACCTGTTTGACCCACTGCCCTCTGCTCAGTGCCTCAGATCAATCAGGTCTCATACCTCCAGACTCACTAACAGCTTCTTCCCCTGGGCCATTCGGACTGTTAACAAACATTACCCCGCTCCCACACCCCACCCCTGCCCTATCTGAGTAACCCTCATCACTCAGGTCACTCACACATGGACTCTACTCACACCAAGTACTTCCAAGCACTTTGCAGCCTGTCCTCTAATGTGTTCCTTTCTCTTCTTTTGTATATATTCCTCTTGATTGTATATATTTCTCCTGTTAGTATTTTGTTTCTGTTGTCTTACTATTTATATTTTATTTCTCCTCAGTTGGTGTGGAGCACCCACAATTTCGTTATGCATGTACAATGACAATAAAGGGCTATTCCATTCTTTAAACTGTTGACTGTCTAATAAACCAAGGAAATTTATATCCGGTCGTTAAGTGATGACGTGACGAATCCTACTTCCGGGCCTAAAGTTGTCTGCGTTTAATATGGCTTTTGTGTTGTTAACATGTTTTACTGTTTTGTATTTTCTTCTATTTAATCTCAAAAAGCTCCTAAAACCGTCAGTGATCACTGTTGACCTCCCTCGGCTTTTATTACCGCTAATCATTTATTTAAGCTCAGTTTTTAAAACCTTAGTATGTAACTACAGCCCAGCCCATGCAGCAGTATATGAATGACTAACCTCGTATTGTGGATGGATTATCTCAGTTGTTCTCCTGGCTGAAGTTTGGTCCTTTTACAGCATCCTGCCACGCGATTACATTTGTTCCTGACCACCGAGAACACTCATGTTAACTTTTATCGAGTCGAAAAAAAGTTAGCTTGTTTATATTATGCTAACATAGCTGTGTCACTAGCGGTCACGTAGCACATCATTATATACCAGCTAGCCAAACTTCCGTAACCCTACAAACGTCACTGCTGTTTAGTTTTCTGTCTTCATTTATGTTGGAAGTGATAACAGAGCTGTACGTTTTAATTTGTTTCCAAAACCCCGCAGTCAGGACATGCTATATTGTATTTAGATAGAAGCTAGTGAGCTAACTTCCTGCTAACTTCTAACTCCGTTAAATGTCATAAATTCCGTTTTCATGGATGCCTGGATGTTAAACTTAATTGTTACACCTGGTAGAGCAGAACGCTGATCATTTTATTAAAGATGAAAGACTTTAGACAGTTTTTCAACTCTCAGTAATGCCATAGTGATCGTTTGATATATGGACCTGCAGCGGAGTTTAGGCCCAGACACGGCTAGTGACGTCAGACTTAACGACCGGATAGGGTTTGTTTTTTTTTTTTCATAAAATCTGGGTCATTTGACCCAGCATTTTGAGTTTTAATATATTTTGATGTTTATAGTTTATATTTAAGTTCATTAGATTATCGAAGTTCATTTCTATTATGCTTAGATTGCCTTTATAGTTCATTGTTTCTTAGATTCCGATTGTGTCTTCAGCCCCTGTGTTTATCAAATCTTCTGTCCAGAAGCATTGGGAGCTGTGTAGTGTGCAGAACTGTGAGAAATGTAACTAAATTTACATTAAATTACACACTCATCTGTTATGCCAAACTAATGCTTTTGTTGCATATTAACTTCTCAACATGATTATCAGCTACAGTATGTGATTGATATTTTCTCTAATATTACATATGTGTCAAAGACCACAGGCTAATCTTTTCCCACCTACGGTTACACTACCAGCAGGCTTTATTCAATGCCGTGCTTAAGTTTATTGTAATCAATATCCACCAGGCCTTTCACCCTGCAGTTGACTGCTTTTTAAAAGCTTTTTCGATACACGGCATAAAGGCTTAACAAATCCACACATTTTTAATATACACATTTTATTTGACTTGAAAAAAGATAATGATGCTTTGAATTTAATTATTGTCTGAGTATATTAATTATTCCATAATAATGTCAATGAGGTGAGTAGACTCAGAGTAGACACTCGTATCTGACATATGAGTATATGTTAAATATTTAAACTCTGCTATCTGGGTAACATGGTCAGACTTCATGATCCTAAAAGAAGATGGGAGACAAATTCATTAAAAACGAGCAAGTCTGATTCAGTAAAATCCCTCTGCCTTCTCAGCTTTGAAGTGAACATGTTTGGATAGAAATGTCTGTCAAAATTAACTCAAACTCTGGGAACAGTGCATACTTAGGAGCTGAATAGAAGTGTCTTAGCACAAAGGATGGTGCTTGAAAAGCCTCTTCTCTCCTTTTTCCCTTCTCTTTGTTTCTCACAAAACATAGTGCACATATAATATTTGTGGAATGAATAATTGGCCAGATTTTGCAGTTCATTATTCCAGAGTGTAACCTTGGTACATTTTCAGAGCACAATTAATTTTGGATTAGTAAAAACTCAGTGAAACTGTCTCACCCAGAGGCCAGTTTTGGCCTTACACTGGTTTGAAGGGTTAATGCTACTTTGAAACATAGTAACAAATTCCATGGCTAAACTCTTTCCAACAGAAGTCCTTGGACAGGTGTAGTCCTGTAGGCAGTGACCAATAACATTACAAAAATTTGTTCAGCCTTATTTTTATCTATGTTCCCATCCCATTCTTGCCCACCCACCCCAAGGGGCTCATTAGGCAAATTAGTCAGATGACATGTTTTTTTTTTTTTTTCATTTGACAGTAAAAAAGTAATCACATATGAAGCAAAAGACAGAGATTAGAAAGACTTTGATCAAAACAAGAAACTGTAGAATAACTCTTACAACAACTGGATAATAAGGAACAAACCTAAAATAAACAGATCTACAACTACATGTTTGTTAAATAAATATAAGGATATTTTTTTCATTTGCTCTCATACAATCTGCTAAAGATCATGCATTTAAAATGATTTCAGACGTGGTGGCTTTGTTTTTACCTTTATTGCTTTCTATAAACTTGATTTTTAGTTGTTGTTATGTTTTTTTTTTAAATATGTATTACATTGTATATCTATGATGTATATTTGGATGGTTATTCTTTTTCTTATTTTCTATCTTATATATGTACTGTTACTATGTTGGATGGCCAGATTTTTAAATGATGAGGTCAATGAATGTACAAATATGTCAGTTTTTTTCCTGCTCTTGGCTCTTTATCATCTCAGTGTGCTTATCTTAGGCACAGCAGCCCCTCCCATCTGATGTTCAGACCTTTCATTTGTGAGGGGCAGCCAATCAGAACGTTTGTTTACAGGGATGGGAAAGGGAGCTGAATTCGTTTGCTACCGATAGAGGAAACTGCTGATCTGTTGTGTTTTCCCCAGACACACGCCTCGGTGGTTCCAGTGAGTGTCAGAAGAAAATGGCCAGACTGCTTTGAGCTGAGAGGAAAGCGACAGTAACAAATAATCATCCCTTAAAACCAAGGTATGCAGAAGAGCGTCTTTGAATACACTACACATCAAACCTTGATGCAAATGGGCTACAGCACCAGACCACATCAAGCGCCACTCCTAGCTGTTAATAGGATTAACAGTTTGGTGGGGTTTTTTGCTCCTTGTGTTTTGGACTCACTCACCTGTCTTCTGTGCAGAAACTCAAAGTGATAAGTAGGGATGGGTACCGGTGTCCGGTGCCATGATGGCACCGGTTCTGACATAAACGGTAGTAACCAGACCGAAAAGCAGCGCACATTTCGGTGCTTTATTTCGGTGCTTTGTTTTCCTGAGCTGTGATACACTTCTAGCCAATCATTTTACGTTTCCGAGGATAGTAGGCGGGCCCAGGTACGTACGTTCTTTTAGAGCAGAGCTACAGATTAAAAATGCCCAAGGCGAAGCGGTCAAAAGTCTGGCTGTACTTCACAGCAAAATATGCAAAGTCAGCAGCCTGCAACAAGTGCTTTAAGCTGATACTGTGATACTGTCAAAGGAGGTAACACCTCGAATCCGATGAAACACCTGGCGACGCATAGCGGGTTTTTTTAAAGCCGAGAAATGCGCCGTATTTGATAGCTTGCTGCGAGACCTCACACCGAGCACATCTACTGCGGGTGTGGTGCCTGTTATCGGACCCGGATTAGCAACATCCCCCAAATACCCGAAGAGGAGAGTCCTGGCCCCTAGCCCTGCCAGTGTAGCAGAAATGATGAGGATGATGATGGCAGCAGCAGCCGTTCTTCTCTGCGTGAGTAGCTTAATGTTGTTCGTGTGTAGTTTACGTTGAGTAGGCTAACCGCGTTATTACATTAATGCATGTAAGGTGAACTAGCAAACATCATCATAGCTACATGCGGCTGTCTTCTTGTTTGATGGCAGATACTCCCTTCACCCTGGCCAAAAAGGCTAAAATGACCAAAGAAAAAGAGGGAAACAGCTAAACATGAGAGGTTTTTGGAAAAAGTTTGTGTTTTTTCCATTGTTTAAGCACTGCTTCCAGCCAAGAGTGATACCATATATGCCCCATAGCTGCAGAAAAGGCTAAGATTGTTATCTTTTTACAAAAAACCAGCTGAACATGAGAGGTTTTTGGACCAATTTCGTGTTCTCCATTCTTTAAGCACCGGTTTGAGCACCGTTTGAGCACCGGCACCGTTTCAAAAGTACCGATTTGGCACCGGTATCAGATAAAACCTAAACGATACCCATCCCTAGTGATAAGGTTGGAAAATTGTTTGGAGAAAATGGGAGCCGCAGACGTTCCCCTCTGACTGGCCTTGAATCTGACTGCAGGAAAGCCTTCAGATTCCTTGCATTAGTTTGTTGTAAATAAACCTGTGAACTTTTATCTCAGAGTCCTGCGTTTGACTCCACCTGCTGCCACAGGTCATGACAAAAGCAAACATATATTAAGAAAGAATTCTTTGCTTTTTCTTTTTGTGCAGTTTAAGATTTTATGGCTCAGAGATAAAATGTTATTGTAGGTCAGTGTTGTGCTACTGCACTCCATAGTACCATTACCCCTTAATGGTAATATGGCAAGTGACCAATATATCTTTTAGTGGCCAGATAACTTAACCTTAACCTGGACAAAACACCACAGATGATAACACATTTTGGTAATTTCATAGATGTACAAGAGAAGTTGACCAAAGCTGAAATGTCTACACCATGCATTAATATCTCTAATATATGTATTTCTAATTGTAACCAAATGCCCAATTTTGAAGTGATGGAAAAGTACCATTCTGGAAATTCTAGATCTGGATAACTGGATAGTTGAGTGGTAGTAGATCTCTGGGCTATAATACCAAAACAATGCATTAAATCATTCTAGAGCTTTCTGCAGAGCTGAGGTATTTTCAAACGTTGGGTTAAAATAAAAAAATATTCATTAGGGAATCTTTAAAGATATGCTGTGTTAATTATTCTGTTACTGCTAAACAAATGTAAGTTTTCAATACCATGTTGATTGTTTATTATAATTTGCTAAATGATGATGTTTTTATTGCATAATGGGCAGGAAAATTTTTTATATCTACGTGGTTAAATGCTAATTGTTTTCTTTGCAGTTATTTAACTGATGTTTTTTTTTGTGGAGACTTGCCAGCTGACAACTGCCAACTGTATTCTTAAAAAATGATATTTATTCATTTATTTCATACAGGACCAACTATTCAAGTATGCCAATCAATATCAACCTTCAGAGCTCAACAGTGAGATTCCAGAAGTAAAAATTCCATCATAAAATTCTCCATAGGGATTTTGACTTCTTAAACCATATGTCGGCCAGACGGCATTGAAGGAATGAGAGAAAGGACCCAAGTGCTGGCACTGACGAACTACTTATTGTGAGTTAACTTTATTTACAATGGGACAAAAATGAAATACAAACAAAAACTGAACATTGCAGCGACTACACTGAACAAACTTAAACTGGGTAAAACTAAAAAGTGATACGAAGGAACAAAAGCCGGGAACCTGAGATATAAAACATTGAAAAACCTGAGACAGGGTACACGGAACATGGAGAATTGGAGCACGGAGAAATACCACAGGAGAAACGCAGGAGATGACAAGCAGACGGACTGACGAGGAGCAAAGGAGAACACACACTATGGCTGTGTCTCAATTAAAGGACTGCATCCTTCGGAGGCTCCATTTGAGGGCCGATTACGTCACAGCGACACGACAAAGGCTTTCCTAATTCGAAGGCTGTTCCAAACACGGCCGACAAATGCATCTTTTATTTTCCCGAATTTGAAGGATGGGTCAGGTGTATCCTTCGTGGCCCAACCTATCCCAGAATTCATAGCGGGCCCAGCCAATTCCAGTTTCCAACAATGGCGGCAGCTACTTAGTTGTAATATTACTCTTATTACTCTGTTCAATACTTTATTAATTAAATTATTATTTATAATATTTGTATAATAAGAAAAAAATACTTTTCAAATGTGGCAATGGCGGCTAAAGAGTTTGAAATAGTCTTTCGGGGTCACAAAATAAACTTTGCAGATATTTTCAGGTGAGAATGTAGCTGTGTAAACTTCTGACGTTTTCTGAGACATCTGTTACCCACCAGCTCGACAGCTGACCGGGTGGTCAAGGCTCACTAGAGCTGGCGAGAACACCGGACTCCCAGCACATTGTTTTCAGACCCTGTGCAGTCTTTTGCTACTCAGGTCAAACATGATAACTTAAAAATGTTATTGTTTGGCTTTTTTCGGTATTTTATTTGTTCCTGAGTAAATCAGTTTGGCTGAGATTAAAGTTAGTTTTCACACAGCTGAATAAACGTCAAACAGAAAACTGATTAAACAGAAGTGTGAGACGGTCGAGAATTTACTCCAATGTCCTGATATATTTTAGATAGCAAGGAGCAGATGGCTGCGTTTATTAAACTCCACCAAGACAGCGGTGACAACTCTGAAGGCTAGACCATCCCATTTCACAGCCTCGCACTTCCGGCCTTCTCAGTCTTCTCGGATGCAGCCCCTGAATTTGGACACATCCACTATATATACAGGGAGTGCAGAATTATTAGGCAAATGAGTATTTTGTCCACATCATCCTCTTCATGCATGTTGTCTTACTCCAAGCTGTATAGGCTCGAAAGCCTACTACCAATTAAGCATATTAGGTGATGTGCATCCCTGTAATGAGAAGGGGTGTGGTCTAATGACATCAACACCCTATATCAGGTGTGCATAATTATTAGGCAACGTCCTTTCCTTTGGCAAAATGGGTCTAAAGAAGGACTTGACGGGCTCAGAAAAGTCAAAAATAGTGAGATATCTTGCAGAGGGATGCAGCAGTCTCAAAATTGCAAAGCTTCTGAAGCGTGATCATCGAACAATCAAGCGTTTCATTCAAAATAGTCAACAGGGTCGCAAGAAGCGTGTGGAAAAACCAAGGCGCAAAATAACTGCCCATGAACTGAGAAAAGTCAAGCGTGCAGCTGCCAAGATGCCACTTGCCACCAGTTTGGCCATATTTCAGAGCTGCAACATCACTGGAGTGCCCAAAAGCACAAGGTGTGCAATACTCAGAGACATGGCCAAGGTAAGAAAGGCTGAAAGACGACCACCACTGAACAAGACACACAAGCTGAAACGTCAAGACTGGGCCAAGAAATATCTCAAGACTGGTTTTTCTAAGGTTTTATGGACTGATGAAATGAGAGTGAGTCTTGATGGGCCAGATGGATGGGCCCGTGGCTGGATTGGTAAAGGGCAGAGAGCTCCAGTCCGACTTAGACGCCAGCAAGGTGGAGGTGGAGTACTGGTTTGGGCTGGTATCATCAAAGATGAGCTTGTGGGGCCTTTTCGGGTTGAGGATGGAGTCAAGCTCAACTCCCAGTCCTACTGCCAGTTTCTGGAAGACACCTTCTTCAAGCAGTGGTACAGGAAGAAGTCTGCATCCTTCAAGAAAAACGTGATTTTCATGCAGGACAATGCTCCATCACACGCGTCCAAGTACTCCACAGCGTGGCTGGCAAGAAAGGGTATAAAAGAAGAAAAACTAATGACATGGCCACCTTGTTCACCTGATCTGAACCCCATTGAGAACCTGTGGTCCATCATCAAATGTGAGATTTACAAGGAGGGAAAACAGTACACCTCTCTGAACAGTGTCTGGGAGGCTGTGGTTGCTGCTGCACGCAATGTTGATGGTGAACAGATCAAAACACTGACAGAATCCATGGATGGCAGGCTTTTGAGTGTCCTTGCAAAGAAAGGTGGCTATATTGGTCGCTGATTTGTTTTTGTTTTGTTTTTGAATGTCAGAAATGTATATTTGTGAATGTGGAGATGTTATATTGGTTTCACTGGTGAAAATAAATAATTGAAATGGGTATATATTTGTTTTTTGTTAAGTTGCCTAATAATTATGCACAGTAATAGTCACCTGCACACACAGATATCCCCCTAAAATAGCTAAAACTAAAAACAAACTACAAACTACTTCCAAAAACATTCAGCTTTGATATTAATGAGTTTTTTGGGTTCATTGAGAACATGGTTGTTGTTCAATAATAAAATTATTCCTCAAAAATACAACTTGCCTAATAATTCTGCACTCCCTGTACACAGACGAGGAAACAAGAAAATGGCAGACAGGCAGGGAACACAGCTGACACTAATCAGATGAGACGAGACTGGGAGGAAGCAAAACAGAATACATTGACATAGGACACGGGCTTTCAAAGTAAAACAGAAAACACACGACAGGCACAGAGGCACGGCGTTGATAGTAAACAGAGGGCACACAGAGTACAGGGATTGGAGTGACATGAGACACGACTGACTTGGGAAGAAGAAGACAGAACTAAACCTACACTAAACATGAGGGGCACAGGAACCAAAACCTAAGAACTAGAAATCACAAATCAAGAAGAACTGGAGAGCTAGAAATACAAAACAGAAACCAAAGCAGTAGCAGTCAAAAACCATGATGAAATCAATCAATAATAATACAAAAGTCAAAACACTGGGTCACAGACCCAGGACAGTGGCACCATAACATTGAAACTATCTGTATATCCTGTAGAACCACAAGTCTCTATGAAATCAACCTTGTTTTAACAAAAACATGTTTTATTCTTAATGAAAAGAAAAATCAATCTGACATGAACTTAATATTGAGGCAGGTTAGACTTAAAAATGACAGAAGGAAACGAAATCCAAAACACGGAGCGCTCACATGCACACTTGTTTCTACTTGGGAACAAGTGGGAGTTGAAAAGAGAGCATGTCGAAGAGTAAGGGAGAAATCACAGATAAAATACAGATACCAGGAAAAGGCACATGTGAACAATCAAGACAATAATGAGGGCAGGAAAAAGTAAACAGAAGCACTTAAAGCCACGTGATGAATAAACCTTGAAAAAAAGCAGGAATTAAACTGAAAGAGCCACCATGTTGAGAGAAGAGAGGGAAAATATATAGAAAGAAAAAAAAATCACCAATACAAGACTTAAAGATTACATACAAAAAAATGTAATCACTAGCATTAAGATAAACAACGAAAGGAAAAAGACAGAGTACAACAGAAACCACAGCTATTAGAAAGAATATGAAGATTTAACTCAATGAGTGATGAGAAAAAAGCCAGGAAATCACCATCATTAGGAGCCCTCCTTCGGGGATCATGTGATTATGTGTACAAAATAACATCCAAAATCTGTTCAGCTACTTCAGTCTGGACCAAAATGAAGGACTCACACACCCACACTGGAATCCCTTGAGCCCTGCAGCTATTGTGGTTAAAAAGTCCTACAGATAAAGCTACACTGAGCTTTGCTCAGGCTGTTGCAACAGCTTTGGCTCTCAGCTACACTGCAGTACAACTGCTGTTTGATGTATAAAAAGTTGTTCCTGGTTGCTCTGGGATCCTTCTGTGCAGAACTAAAATATTATCTACAGACAATATTTCAAGAATTTTTTTTTTCTTTTCTTGTCCTTTTATTTTGTAAACAGGATTTGATTGGTTGATGATGAAGGACTAGGAAGAGTCAAGAAGAACGACGCCTGTGCTCAATTAACTATCTTTCTTATAATCATATTATCATTGTCTCAGTAGGCACTATTAGAAGAGCTGCTGGACTGAGGCCATGTGCCTCACATAACTAGTGTGTCTGAAAGGACTTCATTGTTGGATCGGTTCCTCAAAGGGGAGCTGTAAGCTCTTCTGTCTGCAGTATTCACACAAAACACAAAGTTGGTTTTCTTTTGCATTAATAATATATCATAATACACACAATACTCTTGAAATCTGAGAAAAATACATTTGGACTCTCTCTCCTTCCGAGAATTGTGGAGAACTATGCTACCTCTGTACTGTGGACTCCGCTGGGAAATATAATGTTTTTAAAGTGTAGCTGACAGTACTCTTTCATAATAGGTCTACAAGAAAGGTTTTGTATTGAACAAATGGTGGTTGTACTGGGAACAGGTGGTGCACACTTGACTTAGACATTTTTTTTCCTAATTTCACTTTCACTGAGTATATATACACACACACACACACACACACACACACACACACACACACACACACAGACACACACACTGGGTTTGGCACAAAAATGTAATCTGTATTTACAAAGAGAGCGGAGTGACATGATAGCATGTAAGAGGAGGGAGTTCATAGATTCTTGCATATGTAATTCTAAGAAATGTAAGTAATTTTATGCGTAATTTCTCAAGGCACAACGATATAGTGTGGAAAATATTTAAGCGCACATACTTATTTATTAATCTTTGTAACGTGCAGTGTACTGCTAATTGCACTGATATTAAACAGTACAAAAAACAGCACGTGTTATTTTTGTGCTTGATGTAGCAGCAGTTATTGCTGCACGGAGGAGACATCACAGAGAGTTAAGAGCCTGTGCTACCAGAGTGAGACCTTTCTCCACTCACTTTATTTTGAATGCCAGAAAAAATACAACAAAAATATACAGCTTACCAAGCCACCTAACTCTAAATTTGCTCAGTAAATTGAGAGATGACATCAAGCCTCCAACCAAAACGGAGCGATGTAACACCAGCAGCAATTAAACTTCTTCCAGCTCTTACATGCTGTGGCTCTGTGGCAGGAATTTAATAGCCTGCACAATGGGGGTTCAAAGCCAGAATGGAGCGAATGGAGGGATGAAGACTTGGACTTTGGCCCCTCCCTTGAAAAAGATCAGGCCTTGGTTGGGTGTCAGGCATGGGAAATCTCATTTTTAAGTTTTATTGCACTCAAATAAACAGTGACATATTAACTTAACTAATTTCAGGACCATGGAGAGTGCATAAGCTGCATGTACTTCAACAATATGTAAGATATAGATTAAAGATCTACAATTCAAAAAGAATTTGTTCCTTCACTGGCTTCCTAACAGTGCCAATCGTACTCCACGGACCAAATCCAGAGCCAAAGCAAGAGATTCTTTGGAAAATTTTAACACCTCAGTGTGAACCTTTGTGGGTTTTAACGCTGATCAAACCATCAGAGACGATTCATGGCTCACACAAATATAAATTTCAGGGACTTTTTGTTTATTTCATCTTCCCAAATGATTGGTTTGATTGTTTATTGTGTTAATTAACATTCTGCTGTTTCAATTCTAGCACAACCATGTCTGTTTTAATTTGCAAGAGATTTCTTGCAGATTGTATCCACTTGATTTTAGGTGCTTTGGGGACAACAGTGATCCTTTTTAATTGCTGCCTAATCTCAGGTAATTACAGGCTTTACAATTTCCGTATACAGATCTAAAATAAGGGACAGTACAAACTTACTTTGAAACAAAATTTACATCTTTTTATATAATTACATAGCAGCAGAGCTTCACATTTCAGAGCTTAAAATTTCACTCTACTGATTGTTTTTCTTTTTTAATACCTTCACTCTGGGGTGCATACCTTACCTCTGCTAAGGTTTCTTCTCACAGGCCAAAGAAAAGTATATTAAGCATAGAAAAAAGATGGTACAGGTTAGACTTGCAGTGCAACTGTATAACTGTGGCTGCTCTTAAAAGCTATTTGAGCACAATGGCAAATTTACATACACTTGGTACAGTGTTGAAAATTTCATCTGTCAGTAGTTTGCAGATGGCAGTGAACTCAGTTTTATTGTCTTAGCTTCAGTTTATTGTCTTAGCTAATTTCAGTGCATAATCTTAGCTACAGCGGCCATTGTAGAACACTATAGTTAAGCAATATGCTGGGTGTGAAGTGTCCACATGTATTTACTCTGGAAGAGGCTTTGTGACAGGAGTTCTATACAAGTTGATGAGTCGGTGACGCTCACTTCTGATTGATGCCAGTGATACTGAGGTGAGTTATCCTAAACCTTTCTGTCAGTAAGTGTTGCTGCTTATAATAATGAAACTTTCTTTGAAGTCGATTTAACAATCATGGAGTCAAACACTTAGTAAAACTCTTAATGTGAGAATGGAAAAACCTGTTTATCAGAGGGGAAGTGAGCACTTTACCCTAACATTAGCTGGTTTAATAGTAGCTTTTAACTAGCTGTTGTTGTTGTTTAGCCAGCTCATTGTTTACTGTCTGGAGATGGGAGTGTTTCTGTGAGTTCATTGCAACAATATAAGAAAGAAGTGAATATGCTCATGCACGTTTTTGTGTGTTAGAGCCCTGACTTCAGTTAAGGAGATGAGCCTTGAGGTGAGGAGGAAAAGGGTGAAGTGTAAATGAGGGGGAGCAAGAGCATGGGTGAATGAGGCAGAAGAGTAGAGAGAAGAGATGAAAAAATTGATGATTACAAAAAATGTTAATGTCCAACTGAGCCCAAATCAAGATGACAGGCAAACATGGGGGTTTCCTCCTATGTATTTTAAATGGATTAATTCTAATTTTAATTAGAATTTGTCGGCAGTAGTTTTAGATGCAAACTAGAAAAATCACCATATATTTATAAGTACAAAATTATTTCCATGCCATTAAATAACATTAAAAAAAACTTGCTGTACCTAACTGACATTATGCTCACATGTTAAATTTTATAAATTCTAAAGTTTATAAATAGATTACACAGTCATTGATCTCTTAACCTCATCTTCGTCTTCTTCCTGTCTGATCATCTTTCTCATTTAGTATATATATATATATATATATATATATATATATATATATATATATATATATATATATATATATATATATATATATCTAGCTTCACAATTCTTTACCCAGATGTGTTATCTGCTGTGATCAATTATACAGTCATGTGCTACAGTTATAGCATTTGATCAGTGGTTCTCAAACTGTTATGCGCATACCGCTGGTGGTACGTGGGAAGTCTCCCAAAAGATTTTTTAAGATTAAATAATATACCATATTTTGATTGAAAAATTTAAATGTACAGTTTTGCTATCACTTCTGACATAAATGAAGACAGAAAACTAAACAGCAATGATGTTTGTAGGGTTACTGAAGTTGTGCTAGCTGGTATCTAATGATGTGCTACGTGGTGGCTAGCTACACAGCTATGGTTAGCATAATATAAACACATTAGCACAGTGAAGCTGTAAGCTAACTTTTTTCCACTCGATAAAGTTAACATGAGGGTTCCCGATGGTTAGGGACAAATGCAACTGCATGTTTATGGCGTTATTTTTGTGCCACTATTCTGAGTGCACGTAAAAAAAATTTGAGCGCACGTAAAAAAAGTTTGCAGGTGCAAGTGTTGCATTTTGAGGAGAAATTTATTTTGAGCGAAGAAAAGCTAAATTTGAGTGAACAAAATTCATTTCTGCGTGCAAAAAATGTATTTCAGTGTTTGCTATTATCCACACACACACAACAGCAGCCCCTCTCGCTCAGTTTTTGCATTTGCGATTAGGGATGGGTACATAAACGGTAGTAACCAGACCGAAAAGCGGCACACATTTCGGTGCTTTATTTCGGTGCTTTTTTTCCCTGAGATGTCATACACTTTAGATTCTAGCCAATCATTTTACGTTTCCGAGGATAGTAGGCGGGTCCAGGTACGTACGTTCTTTTAGAGCAGAGCTACAGATTAAAAATGCCCAAGGCGAAGCGGTCAAAAGTCTGGCTGTACTTCACAGCAAAAGATGCAAACTCAGCAGCCTGCAACAAGTGCTTTAAGTGTCACGGCTGGCGGGGTGAGCCGTGTGGTGTTGGAGGAAAAGGAGGACCCAAAATGCAGGCAGCCGACTGATGATATGAGTGAGGGTTTATTTACAGGTGACAGTGGCAGAAACAGACAGCGAAGCATGAGAAAACAACTGAAGAAACCTAAACTGGAAGAACTAAATGACAAACCTGAGAGCATACAAAAGGGGTGCGGGGCAGAGAGACGCAGAGACAGGAACGAAACACCATAGAACGCAGACGAACCGACAACGAACACAGACCGACACCCACTATATATACACACACACAAGGTAATCGGGTAATCGCACACAGGAGGGAAGAAGAGCTGATCTGAATACACATGATGACTGGAGGGCACAAGCTGAACACAATGACAGACACAGACCTTCAGAATAGAACAGGAAATCCAGAACACGAGCCTTCAAAGTAAAGCAGGAACACACAGACTGATTTACAACACAACACGGGGACATGAACAGAGCACCGAGGACAGACACAGGTAGGGCTGAATATACACCAAACTTCAGGTTCAACCCAAAACTAATACAAAATCAGAATAAACACAAGGCACAAAAATGAACTTCAAGGAAACACAAAACGCTGGGTCAAAATGACCCAGGACCATGACACTTTAAGCTGATACTGTGATACTGTCAAAGGAGGTAACACCTCAAATCCGATGAAACACCTGGCAACGCATAGCGTTTTTTTTAAAAGCCAAGAAATGCGCCGTATTTGATAGCTTACTGCGAGACCTCACACCGAGCGCATCTACTGCGGGTGTGGTGCCTGTTATCGGACCCGGAGTTAGCAACATCCCCCAAAAACCCGAAGAGGAGAGTCCTGGCCCCTAGCCCTGCCAGTGTAGCAGAAATGATGACGGATGATGATGGCAGCAGCAGCTGTTCTTCTCTGCGTGAGTAGCTTAATGTTGTTCGTGTGTAATTTACGTTGAGTAAGCTAACCATGTTATTAAATTAATGCATGTAAGGTGAACTAGCAAACACCGTCGTAGTTACATGCGGCTGTCTTCTTGTTTGATGGCAGATACTCCCTTCACCCTGGCCAAAAAGGCTAAAATGACTAAAGAAAAAGTGGGAAACAGTTAAACATGAGAGGTTTTTGGACAAAGTTTGTGTTTTTTCCATTGTTTAAGCGCTGCTTCCAGCCAAGAGTGATACCATAAATCCCCCATAGCTGCAGAAAAGGCTAACATTGTTATCTTTTTACAAAAAAACAGCTGAACATGAGAGGTTTTTGGACCAATTTTGTGTTCTCCATTCTTTAAGCACCGGTTTGAGCACTGTTTAAGCACCGGCACCGTTTCAAAAGTACCGGTTTGGCACCGATATCGGATAAAACCTAAACGATACCCATCTCTATTTGCGATTGCTCGCAATGTGTTGCTCGCGCTCTCAACATTTCTGCCCGTGCGCGCTCAACTCTTTCTGTACACTGTTATATTTGTGCCACAAAACCAGCCAATCACAGACTTGGATGCAAAAAAATCTGATTGGCTGTTTTGGTCTCCAATCAGCTCGAAATGACAATGCAATGCAATATCCCAGAATCCATTTTGTCCAAAACTCAAACGAGGCAGTGGCGGAGGAACGCAGAGTGGCGGAGTTTGAAATATTACTCTTTGTGGGTCACAAAATAAACTTTTACGATATTTTCATGAGAGAATGGTGCTGTGTAAACTTCAAATATCTGCTCAATTTATCAAGACATCACATATTTGCAAAAGTGCTCTAACGTTTTCGGAGATGCCTGTTATTGGGATATTGCATTTTGTCATTTTGAGCTGATTGGAGACCAAAACTTTTTTTTTTTTTGCATCCAAGTCTGTGATTGGCTGGTTTTGTGGCACAAATATAACGGTGTACAGAAAGAGTTGAGCACGCACAGGCAGAAATGTTGAGAGCACAAGCAACACATTGCGAGCAAGAGTAAATGCAAAAACTGAGCAAGAGGGGCTGCTATTGTGTGTGTGTGTGTATGGATAATAGGAAACACTGAAATACATTTTTTGCACGCAGCAATGAATTTTATTCACTCAAATTTAGCTTTTCTTTGCTCAAAATAAATTTCTCCTCAAAATGCAACACTTGCACCTGCAAACTTTTTTTTACATGCGCTCAAATTTTTTTTACGTGCGCTCAGAATAGTGGCACAAAAATAACACCATACATGTTGGGATGGACCAAACTTCAGTCAGGAGAACAACTGAGATAATCCATCCACAGTAGAAGGTATAATATTTATATAATATTAATAATATTAATATACTGCTGCATGGGCATTTTTTAATGTTTATAGAGGCTTAATCTGAACATTAAAAAATGTTTTAATGCAGTGCAGTTGTTATTATTATCACTTGTCACATCCTGTTTATGACAGTTGAAATAAATAACATTTATATAAGAAATAAAATTGTCTTGTGTAAACTGTATGTGGTGTTAAATATAGTCCTATCCTACTGTACTTTAATGTCGGTCATAAAGGTGGTACTTTAAGAGCCATATATTTTATGAGGTGGTACTCATTGTGAAAAGTTTGAGAACCACTGCATTAGATAATCTTATTTGGTTTATTTCCTGCACTTATCTCAAAAATAAAAGCCTTCTTAGCAAATGAGAGCTTTCTGTCTACTGAAATACTTTTCAGTAAATGTTGAGATTAGATAAACCATGTAATGCAGTAGCTAACAGTGCAGGAGAATTACTAGAAAAAAATCCTCAATACTCATTAAACAGAAGGAATAAGAAAAAGTCAATTATCTTCAGGAGCTCAACAGAAGGTTAATAAAAGTCACTTACTGACCAACAAGTAAAAGATCCCCAATTCACTCCTGAGAGGAGACACAGATGTCTTTGGGGTTGCATCAGAAAGGCCATTTGGCAAAAATCTGCCAAATCAGACATGCAGAGCTACCTGCTGTGGTGACCCCTTGTAAATAAAGGAGCAGACAGAAGTAGTTTTTAGTCAAAGGCTTTTTCTTGAATGTTTTATTCTGACTGCAGTTTGGGGTTCAAATAGCTTTTCTTGCTCATAGACACCTCAACATGCTGACTGTAAGACGATTAAAGTATTGAGTCTAATTAACAAAAAAACCTGTACTAAACAAGTGAGGTGTGCTGTATAAGCAAGAGTTGGGCAAGCAGTGAGGAGTGCCAGGTGTCCATCCAGGAAACAAAAGTATTATCTTTATCACTACACCCTTGAGGTTAGCAAATGATCTGACCCTAACATAATTCAAAAAAGACAAAGATTTACGTTTAATTTTATCTGCTGCACTAAAGATTCAAAATAGAGGCCTTAGGAGAAAAGTGACTGCAAGTTAAACATTTTAAAATGCTGTTTATATTTTAATGGCAAGGAACTGAAGACTGCCAATACTTGGCTGTAAAAGGGTTTGTT
This sequence comes from Perissodus microlepis, assembly GCF_051167445.1. Classification (NCBI taxonomy): domain Eukaryota; kingdom Metazoa; phylum Chordata; class Actinopteri; order Cichliformes; family Cichlidae; genus Perissodus; species Perissodus microlepis. The sequence continues at coordinate 4,529,145 of NC_140478.1, read as the reverse complement.
ACACCACCTGAAAATGTCATACATTCTTCTGTTGGGCAAACTGGGTTATCACTGCTCAGCAAGAGGGCAGCAGTGAATGTTAGATCAGTGAGCACACACACGTATACCCTATCTGTAACTCACACAAGTAGGATTTCTGAAGAATACCTTCTTGAATTTGCACCCAGGCAGAGCTCCAATAGGTTGCGGCTTGCTACCTGTGGATTAGTTAATCCCTAAAGTCCCTTTGAATGAAATCACTCAATGCTGCTGCTGGCAGGTTTCTAAGAATCACATAAAAACTCTGATAGCAGCGTCATTGATTTCAGTGTGGGGGCCATATACAGAAGAGGGGCATGTTGAAATACAAGCAGGCCTCATCAGCTGTGAAGGTCAGGTAAAGGTCTGTTCTATCACTCTGTGCTCTGCAGTGTACAGAGCAATTCACTACCTATATTACTCACTTGAAGTCCTTTTGAAAGCAGGGTGCAAAGATTGATTGACAGACATATATTTACTACTCTTGCTATGTGAAAGCCTTAGAAGTCCTTCTTACGTGTTTTGTGTGTGACTTTAGAAAGATTAAGGGTTATAGGTTTATTTAGAAGAGTATAAAGAATTATTTTCCTTTGAAAGCTACGCTGGACAGATTGTAACAAACACCAACTGGATCAATATGCCCCAGAACAGGGGTCAGCAACCTTTAACACCCAAAGAGCTATTTGGAGCTATTCTTTTCTTTTAACCTATGTTGCCTCACCTTGAGGTTGGTAAATCTGTCTATCACATTTTGGTGGTCAAGTCTCTCAAGCATCTCTTTCTCAACTGACATCACAGCCAGGTGCTGGAGTCTGCTTTGACCCATGGTCCTTCTCAGCCAGGTATGGAGCTGACTCAAGACACCAAAAGACCTCTCACAGCTACAGCTGCTAACTGGGTTTGTTAGGGCAACCCGAATAACAGTTTTTAGTGTGGGGAAGATCTGATTATCCAGAAGATTGTACAATGTTAACATATCTGGAATGGCACCAGCCTCACTCTTGAGCTTCAAAAAGTCTTTGGCAACCGTGACTTCCTCTGACTGAAGTTCAATATGGTAATGCAGTGCCAGGGCTGACAACCCAGTTTGTTTTGCAGATTCTGTATAGCAGCTTTAATATAGGGAGAACATAACTTCCAGATTGTACGAGTAAAATTAGTTGTTTGTTTGTTTTTCTTTGCCAGTTTAACAGTTCCTGTTTTGCCTGTTAGTACTCCCTGTCTGTTTTCTTACCTGGTTCTTCCTGATCCTGTACTTTGTCCTCATGTTCCCCTCTTTCCTCTCTCCCTCTTTGGAATGACAATCATACAAAAATAGATTGTATTCAATTAGATTAAAAAAACAAATACTATTAAGATCACTAATTTAAAAAAGTCTTCTCTCAGTGTACTTTCAACCAAAAGGCAAATAACCAAACCACGGGTACATCTAATAATGGATACAAATATTGAAACACTGATCCAACATTATCCTTTATTGACGGATCATTTGATCTTACACTTTTACCTGAATGTGGCTCCTTTTTTTGAAAAAACTTCCTCATATCCATTATGAACACACACACACAGACACACACACACACACACACAGACACACACACACACACACACACACAACAGGAGTTATAAGGTTAATGGGCATCCAGTCAGTTAGCTAGTTAGTACCTTGGGTTCAATATCGGCACATATGACAAAATAACCAGTTTCTCTCATTACATTTCAAACAGGACAGTGGTAACAACAGCAGGCTACGGACAATGTTAAGTTTTAGATTTTAAATAGGCTGTATACATTTCAATGAGATCAACAGGGCAGTCAAATATCGCTGATTTTACTACAGAGCAAACATCGTCGGAAAACACGTTTTCAACACAGCAGGTTACCTGGTGTAATGTTTTTCAGTTAAAAAGAAACATGGTCTGATTCCTACCTAACTATATAAAGAGTAACTGAAGGTTAAATGCAGCTAATATGTCCTGTTTTAAGCCAGGCACTTCCACCTCCGCTCCGCTGCATCTCAGCCACCATCGCTCTGGCAGCAACAGCGCTACTGCGGGTGTGGTGCCAGTTATCGGACCCGGAGTTAGCAACATCCCCCAAAAACCCGAAGAGGAGAGTCCTGGCCCCTAGCCCTGCCAGTGTAGCAGAAATGATGATGGATGATGATGGCAGCAGCAGCTGTTCTTCTCTGCGTGAGTAGCTTAATGTTGTTCGTGTGTAATTTACGTTGAGTAGGCTAACCACGTTATTACATTAATGCACGTAAGGTGAACTAGCAAACACCGTCGTAGTTACATGCGGCTGTCTTCTTGTTTGATGGCAGATACTCCCTTCACCCTGGCCAAAAAGGCTAAAATGACCAAAGAAAAAGTGGGAAACAGCTAAACATGAGAGGTTTTTGGACAAAGTTTGTGTTTTTTCCATTGTTTAAGCACTGCTTCCAGCCAAGAGTGATACCATATATGCCCCATAGCTGCAGTAAAGGCTAACATTGTTATCTTTTTACAAAAAAACAGCTGGACATGAGAGGTTTTTGGACCAATTTTGTGTTCTCCATTCTTTAAGCACCGGTTCGAGCACCGTTTAAGCACCGGCACCGTTTCAAAAGTACCGGTTTGGCACCGATATCGGATAAAACCTAAACGATACCCATCCCTATTTCTGACATTGCAGCCTTAAGCTCATTATCTAGCCAAGGTGCATAGTTCTTTTTAACAGTAAATCTTTTTAAGGGGTCATGTTTGTCAGCCAGGTAGCAAAAGTTTTCAATAAACATAGATAATGCCATATCAGGGTCACGCTTGAGGCAGATGTCAATCCAATGAATTTCTTTTACGTCATTAATATACTTATCTGCACTGAAAGTTTTGTATGATCTATGAAAAATAATCTTTTGTGCAGTTTTCAGTGGTTTCATTTTCTTGGTCAAACCTACAAGATTATGGTCACTATAACCAACTGGAATAGAAACAATATTAGAGCAATGCTCAGGAACATTTGTATATATGTGATCAATACATGATGATGACCTATGACCTCCTGCGTTGACGTGACCTGGGTGGGAATGGTGATCATCTGAGACAGGAAACAAGCCAACGCTGATGAACTTATCTTTTTCCTTAAAGGACAAGGAGCTGACCAATTGATATTAAAGTCTCCTAATAAGAACATGTCTTTGTTTTCCTCAGTTACTCTTTCCAGCATTTCACAGATTAGTTCTACATACAACATATTACTACTTGGGGGTCTATAGCAGCAACCTGCTAATACAGGCCTGCCATAGAGTGGGTGTAACTGAACCCACACAATTTCCAGATCGTCAAGCGTTAAGTCCATACGTAGTTTGCTTGCCATATTATCATTAATGTATAGGGCTACGCGCAGTGTTGGGTGTAACGCGTTACTAAGTAACGCGTTACTGTATTTAAATTACTTTTCCAGTGAAAAAGTAGAGTAACTAATTACTGTTCATTTTTAGGTATTTTAAATACAGTTACTTACAATGTACTTGCATTACATTGTAAAATAACTAAACTCGCTGAAAATCATTATTTAATTTCAATAATTTATCTTCTAAGGTAAAAATAAACTCTGCCGCTTTAACATCGCTGTAGTGCAGCTGTACGTCATTTCGCGCCAGTTTGCCGCATAGTCGTATTCTACAGCGGAAGATGTCGGACTCAGCTGAAGCGACGGCCTGTTTTATGAAATGGAAATATTCCCGTCACTTCACTTTTCTAAAACAAGCAGACAAGAACATTACAGTAATATGTAAGCTATGTCCTGGGGAGAAAAAATTATCGGCCGCTGTCAATAGCACGAGTAATCTGCTGAAGCACCTGACACGGCAGCACAGACAAAGCCTTCTGAGTGAGCCATCTTCATCATCCATGGATAACACCGCGGCAACTCCTGCTAAGCAGACGAAACTTGATTTCACTTCAGCAACACAGAAAGTGTCTGAAGGTGAGCTTAAGAAAATGATTGCAGGCTACGTTGTGGAAGAGATGCTACCGCTGCGTACTGTAGAGTCTCCGTCTTTTAGGTGCATATTAAACAAAATACCTGTGTGTGGCAAAAAAGCAGCACTGCATGATCGAAAAACGTTTTCTACTTACTTAGATGAGTGTTATGGTGACATGGAAATGGAGCTTAAAGAGACATTCGAGAGTTTGGAATATATTTCCACGACTGCTGACATTTGGACCAGCCATAACAAAAGTTTTCTCGGAATGACGGCACACTGAATTGATCCTTCTACTTTTATACGAGGACATGCAGCACTAGCATGTAAAAGAGTTCGAGGGAGACACACATATGATGTCATCGGCAATGAAATCGAGCAAGTACATTTGGCTTATGGACTGAACTCTAAAGTGACAGCCACCGTGACAGACAACGGGTCCAATTTTATCAAAGCTTTTAGAATGTTCCAAAAATCAGACTCTGATGAGGAATCGGAAGAAGATGAAGAGGTGACATTTACTGATGTTGAGCAGACCCTCTCCACAGAATCTGAAGGACAGTTTTCTCTCCCTCCACACTTAAGGTGTGCATCACACACACTGAACTTAATTTTTCATGATGTTGAGAAATGGCTTCAAGCAAATGAGGCAAAATTCATCTACAGAAGTGCAACTTCAAAGTGTTCTGCAATGTGGACAAAAGCAAACCGTTCTTCTGTTGCTTCAGAGTTGGTAGATAATTTTTTCAAGAAAAAACTCATAGTACCTGTTTCAACACAATGGAATTCATTTCATGACGCTCTGTCCAGGATCACTGACATTCCCCTTGCTGAATTAAATACTGTCTGCACTCAGTTTGGAATCAAATGCTTCACTGATCGGGAGTATCTGTTCCTAAAGGAGTATTGTATCGTGTTGAAGCCACTCACTGTTCCACTAGACATATTGCAAGGAGAAGAGAACTGCTATTTTGGAATCCTTCTTCCAACTCTGGAGATTCTAATGTCCAGGGCGCTGGCACTGCTTAAGCTGACAGCATCCCTCCCTGATATCATTGTTAAGGTAATCTATATATAGCCCTACCCTAAAATAAATTTTTGTTTTATTTATCATGCTCTTATGTGAAGTGTCTGATGTATTTTTTTCTCATAGGCGATCAAGGTGCGCTTTTCCTCAATGATGGACAATAAAGAAGCTCTCCTGGCTGCAGTCACTTTGCCTAAATTTAAGTTACGCTGGATCAGAGAAGAAGAGAAAAAAGACATGGTTAGGGCAATGCTTACTACAGAGTGCCGTGGGTTGTCTCTTGAAGACCAACAACCTGCTCAAGATCACAAGAACCCTGCTAACTCCACTGAGGACTTTTTTTCATTTGAGGAGGACGACTGCACCTACTCTGCTGAAACAGAGGTGATGGAATATTTGAAATCTGCTGGGTCTGAGCATAGCCAGTTTCCCAGGATTAAGGCCATTTCACTGAGGTACAACACAGCCACACCATCAAGCGTACCAGTCGAAAGGCTTTTTAGCCTCGACAATCTTGTGCTTACACCCAGAAGGCACAGACTGTCAAGTGAACGCTTTGAGAGACTTACATTAATGAGATACAACAACTTATTACAATCTCAAAAACAACACAGCTAAGTAGTACAAAAAATGTTTTGGAAAACATGAGTGCATACAGCATGCAGGAAATATGGTGCTCATTGGTTTGAGGAAGTTTCAGAGGAATTCTGTTTGTTAACCAAAGTTCAGAGTTAACTTCACTTTGTTAAATCACATGACATGATTACATACATTATGTATGAATATGTTACTCATTGCTTTGAAAATGTAAAAATTTTAATGTTTACTGCGTGAAATATGTCATGTATATCATTTCTTAAGTTAAGCTTTTTTGTTATTCAGATATGTTGCAGAAAAATATATTTGTTATTCTGGAATTGTGTTTCTTAGCTAAAGAAAGTTACATTCCTTACTAAAAAATGTAATTATTAAAGATTTTTTTTATAGAATGTAATAAAGATGATTCAGGAAGCAAAAAGGCTAAACTATTTCATGTTGACTCGTATTTTTTTTTTTTTAAATTACTTATTATTTAAAGAGTTTAATTTCTATTGTTTGTCCACTCAAGGTTTATGGGGATTTTAATAAGTATTTAGTTAAATTACTTATTGAGTAATTAAGTTACTTTTCAGACACAGTAATTAGATAAGTATTTTAAATACAATATTGATTAAGTAATTAGTAATAGTAATTAATTATTTTTCTAAAGTAATTTACCCAACACTGGCTATGCCCCCTCCAAATCTGTTTCTGTCCTTCCTATACAATTTATAACCTTTTATTTCAAATTCATTATTCTCAACGGCATCGTCTAAATGAGTCTCGTAAATAGCCAGCACACTTATCGTATTTGTTGACAACAGTGACTGAATTTCCTGAATCTTATATTTAAGGCTACTGAAAAATCTTTACCGGAGAATCCGGTATAAGTATAGGGTCAGACATTTGCAGACCGATCGATCTCAACAGCTACAAATGACAACATTGCTGAAGTCTAAATATTAATTCCGGCGTTCTGTGACCTCGGTTTAACAATTAATTTGTCATATTTCAGGACTGCAATATCACCTCTGTCTCTGGCCGCTCTCAGCTGTGGTAACAGTTCTTTCCTCTTCTTCCTGATGGACTCTGAAAAATCCTCGTTGATGTAAAGATTGGTACCTTTCTAGTTGAGAAAATTAATTGTTTAACTTTAAACCTTTGTAGTCTGACCACAATCTGCCTGGCTCGTGCATTTTCCTTGTATGGACTGACTCTGTGAGCACGTTCAATTTGAATGCTGTCACTATCCAGGCCCAGCTTGTTCTTCAGCATGTGTCGGACTTTTTTCTCTGATCCTTCCCACGTTTCTGCTTTTTCATCTATTAATCCATCCACCACAATGTTGTTCCTTCTCGATTGATTTTCTAAATAATCCATCTTGGTTGTTAATTCTCTGTGTTCCTCGCGTATGCTGCTGACCGCCGATTCAAACTCTTTTAGTTTGCTTTTAATGCACTTTTCTTCAGTTTGCAGCTCGGTGACAACCCCATCCGTGAATTGCAGGCTGGATTTAACATCCTGTACATCCCTTAGAATGCTGTCCAACCTTTTGTTAGTTCCATCCATGATTAATTGGACAAATGTCTTAAAGTTATCTTGCTGTTGGTGAATCAGCGCTTTGTAAAACTCCCGTTGCTGTTCCAGCATAGCGTTCAGCGTGCTAACACTGACATACATAGCTGTCATCCTCTGCCGGTAGCACCTTAACGGCCTTCGGGGGCATATCGACCAGATCGTTTTGCCCCCCCCCCCCCGTGAAGATCGCTTCGTGTACAATGGAGTTCACAAAAACGTATATGTGAATGAAATTATACGTGATACGGTGCGACGTTCTTTCCACGCTCGCTGCAGTGAATTCGACTGTGATTAATAAGGAAATCAACGCAGATGACAGTATTTAGCTACAGTATATAGTCCTCAGTGCCTGCTGCATCATCAGTTGTATAGTGCAAAAATGGAACAAGAATAAGAGCTTGCACATATTCTTTAATGTAGAGGTCATAATCTCGAGGGTCCATGGGGAGCATTTAAAACCTCATCTAACACTCTCATATTAGTCACTTAACTTCGTGGTGCAATAAACAAATAGCTGAATAAGGTGGAGCAATTTTTTTCATCTTTTTATTGATGCTATTATTATTAATAATCTGAACCGTAGCCCAAGTATTGCTTTCAATTTTTTTTGCCTGTGTGTTCTTTTAGACAGAAGGGTCATTTCATCCCAATTTACCAAATTTATATTTGAGGTGTCATTTTAAAATTCTAAAAAACTGCTTGATCTAGGTCCTTCACATTTCTTTAGTTAATAGGTTAATATATGGTACCATAGCTCTACAACTCTCAGGATTCTCAGGAGTGCAGCTCAAGTTAATTTCAGAATAACTAATGCATTATGTCCCTGAAATATTTGGATTTCTGCATAAACCACAGTTTACTGTTGACCTCGGGTGAAAGATTTCAGAGATATTAAAGCTTGAAAATGGAAAAAAAACAAACTAAAAATGTCAGGGTCCTGGGTCTGAGCGACCCAGGATCCCTGAGCAGTTATGAATTATATTATTATTATTATTGTATGTATATTTGGTGTTGCTGTCTTTCTCCCTGTTTGCGTGTGTGTGTGTGTGTGTGTGTGTGTATGTGTTTCGGCGGGCGCCTTCAGGCCTGGTGGGTGTGGCCCTGCTGACGGTCTGGCCACACCCGACGCCACACACCTGCTGCTGATCAGGCCTCGTCGGGGGAGCTACTTAGGAGAGTCTTGGAGCTCCCACCGACGCGGGATCATTGCTTGAGACTCCACGTTAGTCACCCCGTTGTGCTTGGTTAGTGTGTGTGTATGCCCGTGGTTCTATGTGTCCTGACGGCTGCTTCTATTGTGTCCCCAGGAGAGGGGTGGAGTGCCAGACAGCAGCCAGCACGGGGGAGTGCTGAGACACGGGAGCGGAGAGCACAAACACTGGGAGAAGACACGACACGGGAGTCTGGGGAAAGCACGGGGATTTATTGTTGTTTAGTTTCATACACTGTAAATAAACGCACTGTTTACACACAGAGCGCCGCGCCTGGGTCCTCCTTCCCTACACCCCCACGGTCTGCCAGCCAGACCGTGACAAAAAACCTACAAAGTTAAAGCAATCATTTCATCACATCCTGTTGGAAGGGTTTAAGCCGTTTTTGCTGATAGAAAATTACAATTAGTACCTTTGAAGGTCCTGAAAAACAGATAATAAGAATTTAGTGATGATAGCTTATTAAAAGGTCATTATTATTTCTCCATCTGTGTAATGCAGATGGAGAAATAATATAGGCATTGCCTTTTAAAGGAATAATGTACTCCCATACCGGAAAGCATTCAGGAATATCATCAAGCCTATTTGCATATTTAGGCGCAAAGACTGCATTTTTAGATTTTGACTTACAAAAAATGTGATTGAGTCATTTGAATATAGACATTTGATTTCTATAATCTTCAGTGATTTGCTTTAGTGTCAAATCCTTCCAAATGCTGCTGTAGGTCATTTCTGAACTAGGTGGGCTGTGTTGAGTTACTATAATAATCAGTGTCAGTGGGAGTCATCTGTGCTCCAGCAAATGGTTAACTTAATGTGATAATGTGAAGAAGGTAGATAATTTTGTCACCTTTACTTTAGAGGTTTGATACACTCCCTGAAAATCTGTGAAAATGTGTACAGAGATATCAGGTCAGATAGACTTTCAGTCCTATTATAAATGAGAAAATTAATAAATGTTATAACTATAAAGTATTCATGGGACAGTCTTCCCTGCCAGCTGCACCATGATGGATGTCCTGGCCGTGTTGAAGACATGAGCTTCATAGGGAAGAAATCTATTATATTTCCACAATGTGTACATCTGGTCTCAGCCTCTTATTTCTCTCATCATTCTTCTTCCCCATCTTTCATTCCAACATTCTTTTTAACATGGACATTTTTCATGACATGATGGTTCCTTTCCTGCAGTGATGCTATCTTGGCTTTGGCTTGACAAAAAGCAAAGAGGGAAATAATGGAAGAAAAAAAGATGAACACCTGCGGTGTTGGAACACGCTGAAATATGGGCTGTGAGCCTTTGGCCTTCTTGTTGTTTGTTCTGTTTGATTGTCAACTGCTGTAATTAACCATATGTTAGATGTAATTCATGATGGAGAGGCTGAGCCAAGTCATTATTGATTCCTAGGATAACAAGCACAACCTAATAGGTTTCAGTGATAGGAGGAGTCAATCTTCTTGGGTGCTTGGAGTAGAATTTTTAAGAATATATTCTGGCTGTTTTAACGTGAGCATTATTAGCTAAGCAAACTGTTAGCTAATTAGCTAGAAGTATTAGGTAAGTGAAACCACATGTAATAAAAGTATCACCATATATAGCTCGTCGAGCTTCTCCGAGCACTGCTTGGTATCCCAAATAGTTTTCCGTAGAGAGTTCCTAGAGTTCCTGTGGTTTCCAAACGTAAAATTGGACGTAGAGCATTCATCACCCTGTCCTGTGACACATGGTTTAAATCTTACCAGCTTATTAGCTTTAATCCTGTTAGTTAGAAATGTTAGTTAAGAATACAAAAAGTATTGTCTGGCTGACTGGATCTGGTAATATTATATGGTGGGCTAAGCACCCATGAGCTTGTTTACTTTCCAAAACATCTATGCACAATTTCAGCACTCAGAAGTCTCAGCTGAAAAGATTAGTTCTTTCACATATTGCTAGCATAGACAGAAACTCAAAAAACAGCATTAAACCAGATAATAAGAAGCTACTTTTGGCTGCTCCCTTATTCACGTTTGATGTTTTATGCCAGGTACCCTTCCTGACACAACCCCAAAATGACTTGTGTGTCCTCCCAGGTCAACCAGTGAATAAACTAGTACACTGTGGAACCGCAAACACCATTAAACCAGATAATTCACTTTAATCACAGATTCAATTACCACATATTTCTGTCGATGTCAGATGTAGTCAATGCCAAGCTAATGTTTACAAGGTGCCACAACATGCTTTTTTAAAAAAAGAAATCTGTTTTTGCTTGGAATTTGTGTGTGTGTGTGTGTGTGTGTGTATGTAGTTGTGTGTGATTGTGGGTGTGTGTGGCACCATAGAGGCTGAGCATGGTTGAAAAGCTGGCATGAATCTCCCGCACTTCAGCCTAGAGGAGTGAAGTTGGCCAGTTGATACAGTCATTTTCTCCATGAGCAGCCTCAGCTTTTGTAGAGGGGCAAAAACGGTAGTCATGGCAGTGTACCACAGCAATGATTAATCTGGCAAAGGCAGAAACAACAGTCACTGGCACGTGTTTTGCCATTCTGCCACTAGAGTTTGGGCAACTACTTTGATACTCTGACAGAGGACTGGCTGGACTTCATACTAGAGTTAAAGGGGAAAAGTGTGTGAATGTGTGTGTGAATGGGTGGATGATTGTGTATAGTGTAAAGCGCTTTGGGGTCCTTAGGACCAAGTAAAGCGCTATACAAATACAGACCATTTACCATTTACCAAAAGACACAGAGACACAGACTGCAACTTGTACCTAGGTGGCACTGAGGAAGATTTCTTCATTCTTTAGAGTCAAGTTTCATTTGAGAGTCTCAGTTTTACCTGTTTGGATACAGTCATGAATCACAATGAAAGGCCACTTTAGCATAACATTGCCTCTAAGCTTGAGGGACACTGTGGTCAAATAATATGTTGTACAAAACAGAGCCATTCCCTGTAGACTTAAGTATTTTTGCTTAATGTAACTCTAATCATCCTGCAATTACACCACAAATCTAAATTTCCATTATTATGCAAAGACATTTCAGGTAATATCACCTCAGTGCTCAAAATAAGCAACTGTGGGAGAACAATTTAGACTGTTAGATCTCATCATCCTGAGAGAAGACTAATGGGAAGAAACACATAAGTTTAATCATATTGTAAAATATAACTACAAACTAATGTGACAGCAAGACTACATATGAGCGGGCGGAGGGAGGTTTGGGGTCTTCACTCACCCCCGTTCTTGTTAACCATCGGGGCTGGGGGGCTGGGAGGAGATGCTGGCCGTCGGATTGGGGTCTGAGGTGCGGGGCCTCCCTGCTACTGCAGATAAGGAGGCGGTCTGCTTTCCTCCACCCCAGAGAGAAGGGTTACATCTCCTGGGTCCGGGTACGGTTTGCCCCTCTGGGGGCGGGGGTACCTTGACCTGGGATATAGAGTATGTTTGGGAAGTGTGAATGTGTGTACAGTGTCTATTTGTGTCTGTCTCCACGTCGGGTGAGTTTCGAGTATTTGTTTGTGTATATGGGGGTGGGAATGCATGTTTGTGTCTGCGTGCGCCTGTTCGTCTGTGTCTATATGTCAGTTTGGGTCTTAGACTCCACCTCTCTGGCAACATCTCAGGCTCTCCGAGGTACGGAGGCCTATCTCCCCTCACCACACTCCCTGCCAGTGGCTGATGCCCTCAGATGTTGGTGTGTTGGTGGTTCTTGGTGTCTGGGGCTGGGCGCTCATGTATGTACCGGCTCACTCGTGGTGGCCGATTGGCGGGGCCTGGCGCCCGTGGCCCGGCTGGGCCCCTTCCGGGGGGTGGGGTGACCTCTCTGGCTGTGCCGGTCCTCTCTGGCAACCCCCTCTGTCCTCTGCTCCGTGACTGCTGGGTGACCTCTCGTTTGGGGCTCTCCTCAGCTCTTCCCAGGAGGGTGGCACGGTTGCCCCTTTGGTGGTCCTCCTTGGGTCCTCGTATTCTGGGGCCTCTGGATGTCTGGGGCCTGGATCTCCTCCATACCTGCTTCATGCCCTGGGGGACGGGGCTATGACTCCCCACACTCCCTAGCAGATCGTTACATGGAGAAACCTTTTGAATACAAGCGTGCTGATGAACACAGGTGTGCACACAGGTGTACACACGGGTGTTCACAGACACAAACTACACCTTTCTTGGCTGCTACCTCAAAGCACATTGTGCGCTGTCGATCTTGTGTACTGCACAATAACATGTAATATTTAGTATCTACTGTTATCTACTGTTAGCTAGTTTGGTGCTGTATTTATTATTTTGCTCTTTTTTGTTTGTTTTCTCTTCTGTTTTTTTTTTTTTTTATCTCCATACAGGTGATCCAGGTGTTTTGTATTTCTTTTTTTTTTCTTCCCCCCTTTCTCACCATCTCTTCTCCCCTCAATTTTTCTTTCTCTCCCTCTCTTTCATTCTTTCTCCCTGTCCTATCCCCCAGTCATGTCTGTCCCATCTATAACAACTGAAAATCAAATAAAATAAATACATAATTATAATAAAGGTCAATCAAATGGACCAATATGGCAAGGCCACGATGAACCAATTGCTAAAGTAAATCCGCTTGGCATCTTTCTTGGCCTTCAGACAACAGTTCTGATGGCTAAAGATCCAAACGGGACAGGCAAAAAAAAAAAAAAATTCTGCACACCATGAAGAACTGGCCCCAGTATAAGGTTCAATTACGTCCTCAAAATACTTGCTTAATTACTTAGTTGAAATTCAATCGCTTTTTCAGATCAAATTCGTCTTGAAACGCAATACCAACGCCATCAGTAATATTAGAGGATTGTGTGCAGCTCTCCAGCCTGCAGTAACTTCAGACACACAGCAGATTGTGTGTGTATTTGCACCAAGTTGAGCTTTAGCTTGATTTTCTGCACATGCAGTTTCTGATGACAATATCTAAATACTTTCAAAATTAAGATTTCCTTTGGAAATCCTTCCATAGTATTAGTTGTACATTTCTTTTTTATACATGAATGAGATAAAATGATAAACTTCAAATCATCTCCTTCCATTAAATACACCACAAGCTGAGGGAAGCTAATCTTGCTCTGTCTAGAGTGGAGAAAAGCACCAATTATGACTTTAAAAGTTTATTAATCACCATGCTACATTTTTTTAATTTGCTAATTCACATAGAAAAAAACACAAAATATCACTGCTGAAAAGTAATGGTTGTGCTTAAGTGCTGTATTGAGACAAATTAAAGAAGGAACTGAAAGGAAAAAGTGAGGTAGGAAAAGGTGCAGAAACAACAGGGATGACTGTAGCCCTGAGAGGATTCTCATTGAAAGCTTCACAAGGAGTGTCCTGAGGCTGGTGTCCGTGCACCAAGACTCATCATGCACAGACATCTTCAGAAAAAAGAGCTACAACTGTAACATTCCTACTGTTAAATCACTCCTGTAGTCCAAAGTCAACACAGTTCCTAGAAGGTTTTAGAGCGCTGCGTACTTCCATTTGCTAATAAGATTTGTGGAGATGCTGATTGTCTTTTCCAGGACTTTGCATCTGTTGACAGCATCACTACTTCTACTACTATTATTTTTTTGACGTAAACTACAAAATAAATAAATACAAACATGCATATAAATATATACATATGAATACAAATGAATGAATGAATAAATAAATACAAATTCCCAATTTTCTAATGAGAGAATGAAAAATATAATAATAATTTAATTATTCCATATTTGGGATATTCTTTTGTTACAGCAGTGGAAATATTGATTTTGACTTTTTATTATTAGCATAGCTTTTTAGATGCACTATTGTGTAACTGCAGTACTAAATGTCATGAATGATTTTATGAAAATGTACAGGAATATAGATTTGTAGTTTAAAGCACTTTTCAGGAAAGGGACAAACCTGCATTCAGGTCTTTCACCTATCAGAGATCCCTGCATATGGAGGAATCCCTGCTGGTGAAGAAAGCTAGTCTTACAACAGTTTTCTGAAAGGTAGTCTTTTCTACTGAATACTCTTCTATGTGTAAGGTCAATTGCTTTCCTTGACAATCAAAAAGTTCTCAAAAATATCAATTTTTTCACAATTACAAGGTGTGAGAAAAATTTGTGTGCCCCAGTCCCATCTGTCCTTCCAAAGATAACATGTTGTTCCCTGTGAGGAAGAGACTGGGGAGCCCTTCATTGACATGTAAGGCAAGTTCAGGCTTGACTTAAACATTGTCTAGTATTTTTTTCATGTGTCTATTCTATTTTGCTATTATTTATGGTTATGGGAGTTTCTCTTATCGCTCTCCTCCCTCACTTTCACTGTCTGTATTTCATGTGTGCACATTCTAAAGATACAGAGCTGAGAAGTCAAGAAATGGGTTTGGTGCAAAGATGACCTCGGCTGAGCTGACGACTCCTTACATTACTGTACTGTAAGTGCTGGGTATGCGTAGGACAGTTTGTCATGCTATCACAGTGACTAACACAGTGAAACAGACTCACACACATCCACACCTAGAGCCAGATTAGAAGCACTAATTTATCTCACATGTATTTCTGGCATGTCTTTGGGCTGCCAGTTGAAAATGAAGGGCCTACGTAGAGAATGCCCACCACTGTGCACCTTTTGTTTTTTGTTGTTGTAAACTAAAAGTTCTACAAATAATTACAGTCACGCCTAATGGTTATGGGTAATTTGGTCTTATGAGAAGTTTTTGCTGACTTGTAGTCCAACCATTTTTCTCGCTCTCTCTTTGTTTCTTTTTTACCCTCTGCCATGGGTGAATGCTCACCGAGTGGATTATCTCCTGTACTTGTTACAGTTCATTAAGTTTTTTTTTTGATTACTGAACTGAAGTCATTGAGAACACCATGTTCTCTTTTCTCACTTCTCTTTAAATTTCACATTAAATAAAACTGCTTCTTATGTCATTGCGATGTTCTCATTACTCATGGTGCTGACAGCATTTTTATATGCAGATATAAATTAATTAATCCATTAATGGCTAATGATTGCAGCTGAGATGAGGCTTGTGCACAGAGATCGGAATTTATAAAAGGATTTCATGCATACACAGCGCTTTATAAAAGTGAAGACATTTTTGCCATTGCACACAAAATTTTGAATCGGCTGCAGATCTAAACAGAGTTTCATGCATCTGCCGTCTATAACAAATATCAGAGCAATCCTTCTAGTAATTGTTGAAATATTTCAGTATAATATAATAACTGAAATGACCCAAAATATTGCCAAACCTAACAATTACTTGATGTGAATGTCATGACCACGTATTTATACTTATAAACCTGTTGTTAAAACATATAATTTAAATTTTGGTATGACATGCTGACGGTCATGTGTCGATTCAAACAAAATGGCATGATGGCATGAAGACTTTATTAAAGAGAACACAAGTTTACGCACGACACAATTCAATTCAATTCAGTTCAATTTTATTTATATGCCTCAATGTGCTTTATATTATAAGGTAGACCCTACAATAATACATACAGAGACAAAAACCCAATAGTCAATGACCCCTTTTGAGCAAGCACTTTGGCGACAGTGGGAAGGAAAAACTCCCTTTTAACAGGAAGAAACCTCCGGCAGAACCAGGCTCAGGGAGGGGCGGGGCCATCTGCTGCGACCGGTTGGGGTGAGAGAAGGAAGACAGGATAAAGACATGCTGTGGAAGAGAGACAGAGGTTAATAACAGGTACGATTCAATGCAGAGAGGTCTATTAATACATAGTGAGTGAGAAAGGTGACTGAAAAAGAAATACTCAATGCATCAAAGGAATCCCCCAGCAGTCCATACCTATTGCAGCATAACTTAGGGAGGATTCAGGGTCACCTGGTCCAGCCCTAACTATATGCATTAGCAAAAAGGAAAGTTTGAAGCCAAATCTTAAAAGTAGAGATAGTGTCTGTCTCCTGAATCCAAACTGGAAGCTGGTTCCACAGAAGAGGGGCCTGAAAACTGAAGGCTCTGCCTCCCATTCTACTTTTAAACACTCTAGGAACAACAAGTAGGCCTGCAGTGTGAGAGCGAAGTGCTCTAATAGGGTGATATGGTACTACAAGGTCATTAAGATAAGATGGGGCCTGATTATTTAAGACCTTGTATGTGAGGAGCAGGATTTTGAATTCAATTCTGGATTTAACAGGAAGCCAATGAAGGGAAGCCAAAACAGGAGAAATATGCTCTCTCCTTCTAGTCCCTGTCAGTACTCTTGCTGCAGCATTTTGGATTAGCTGAAGGCTTTTCAGCGAGTTTTTTGGACATCCTGATAATAATGAATTACAGTAGTCCAGCCTGGAAGTAATAAATGCATGAACTAGTTTTTCAGCGTCACTCTGAGACAGGATATTTCTAATTTTAGAGATGTTGCGCAAATGAAAAAAAGCAGTCTTACATATTTGTTTAATATGTGCGTTGAAGGACATATCCTGGTCAAAAATGACTCCAAGGTTCCTCACAGCGTTACTGGAGGCCAAGGTAATGCCATCCAGAGTATGAATCTGGTTAGATACCATATTTCTAAGATTTTCAGGGCCGATACAATAACCTCAGTTTGATATGAATTAAGAAGCAGAAAGTTAGCGGCCATCCAGGTCTTTATGTCTTTAAGACATTCCTGCAGTTTAACTAACTGGGATGTGTTATCTGGCTTCATAGATAGATAGAGCTGGGTGTCATCTGCATAGCAGTGAAAATTTATGCTATTTCTTCTGATGATACTGCATAAGGGAAGCATGTATAATGCAAACATAATTGGTCCTAGCACCGAACCCTGTGGAACTCCATAATTAACCTCAGTGTGTGAAGAGGACTCTCATGAACAAATTGGATTCTGTTTGATAGATACGATACAAACAACTGCAGCACAGTACCTGTAATACCTACAGCGTGCTCTAATAGTTCTAATAGGATATTATGGTCGACAGTATCGAACGCTGCACTGAGGTCTAGCAGGACAAGCACAGAGATGAGTCCACTGTCAGAGGCCATAAGAAGATCATTTGTAACCTTCACTAAAGCTGTTTCTGTGCTGTGATGAGCTCTGAAACCTGACTGAAACTCTTCAAATAAGCCATTCCTCTGCAGATGATCTGTTAGCTGTTTGACAACTACTCTTTCAAGGATGTTTGATATGAAAGGAAGGTTGGAGATTGGCCTATAATTAGCTAAGACTGCTGGGTCTAGAGATGCTTTTTTTAATAAAGGTTTAACTACAGCCAGCTTGAAGGCCTGTGATACATAGCCGGTTATTAGAGATAGGTTGATCATATTTAAGATTGAAGCATTAATTAATGGCAGGACGTCTTTGAGCAGTTTTGTAGGAATGGAGACATGTTGATGGTTTGGAAGAAGTAATTACTCAAGTTAACTCAGAAAGATCAATTGGAGAAAAAGAGTATAAATAAATATCAATGGTGCTGAAAGTAGCTGTAGATAATGTTACATCTGTGACATTATTATGAGTCATTTTTTCTCTAATGGTTAAAATTTTATTTGTAAAGAAATTCATGAAGTCATTACTAGTTAACGTTAAAGGGATGGTTGGCTCAACAGAGCGCTGACTTTTTGTCAGCCTGGCTACAGTGCTGAAGAGAAACCTGTGGTTGTTCTTATTTTCTTCAATCAGTGATGAATAGTAAGATGTTCTGGCTTTGCGGAGGGCTTTCTTATAAAGCAACAAACTATTTCTCCAGGCTAAATGATGATCTTCTACATTTGTGAAATGCCATTTCCTCTCCAGCTTACGAGTCATCTGCTTAAGCTACATGTTTGAGAATTATACCATGGAGTCAAGTACTTTTGATTTGAAGCCTTATTTTTCACAGGATCTACAGTTTCTAGAGTCATACGAGGTGAGGAGGCAAAGTTATAAACAAGATAATCAACCTCTGTTGGAGTAGCATTCAGGTAGCTACTCTGTGTTGGTACAGGGCATTGAAGATGATAACAGTGAGTGGATTATACTCTTAAACTTAGTTACAGCACTTTCAGAAAGGTATCTACTGTGATGAAGTCTACTCCCAACTGCTGTGTAATCAATTATTATAAATTTAAAAGTTATCAGGAAATGATCAGACAAGATCACAAAGAACCCCTCTAAAAGCAACTGGCTTCCTTTTATGTTCCACCTGATTCAGGTGAGCATCTGGAATAGCCCAGAAATGTGAACAGCTCTAACTCCGGTTC
This sequence comes from Perissodus microlepis, assembly GCF_051167445.1. NCBI lineage: Eukaryota > Metazoa > Chordata > Actinopteri > Cichliformes > Cichlidae > Perissodus > Perissodus microlepis. The sequence continues at coordinate 4,510,598 of NC_140478.1, read as the reverse complement.
TTTTTCCTGACACAGGTAGGATGGCCAGTCCCCCTGTCTTTTCATCTTCCACAAGTAGTTCAATTAAATACTAGCTCATGAACCTAATAAAGAATCACTAACCACAAATCCGTGTTTATTTTCTTTTTGTAGTTTTTAAATACAAATCACTCAAATTAATAAAAGTACAATTAAGGGTAGTGGAACCCCTGGTCTCCATTACAGACTGACAGCATTTTTTTATGAGTGGTAAACATAAATCAGTGTCTCATGCATGCTTTGCAAAGATCATCCCTGATCTGATAACCCAGTTTAGGGGAGGACAAGACGGGGGCCCAGTAACATTTCAGTGAAGGAGCAGTGTCACCCCAGGTCATCCATTTGAACTGGATTTAAACATTCTAGTAGCAACAAATTAAATATTCAGGCCACACAATACTTCACACTTAAGCCACATAGACACTGGAAGTGATTTGCAGCAACGTAAATATTCAGGCAAGCAACTGAAAAGGCTACCAATGAGAGTGAAGAATACCATTGGTTGGCATATATCCTGCTAGTAAATCCATTAGAGGGTTACAGTAAGTAGGTTACTGGAAGGGGCAACACCCCAAGTGACCAGCTGGCAACTTCAAAGCGATGCATGACGAGCAAATTGTTCCCAGTGTGTACACAACCCTGTCCACAAAAAAATGTCCTGAAGTCAGGTGGTCTGGAAACATTTCGCTGCATCAAACTACTCATTGTTTTCTGTCTGGTTTTAATCAGCTCACCAGGGTCACCCATATTATTCTCCAAAAATACTGACCTCTACCAGTGCTACCCCTCCTTGCTGGGATTTTTTCTGGAGTTATCATATTCACAAGGTTTTCAGAATACATGACATGATTTAAACTCATCCAAGATTTTTAGGAGATGCACGTAATCTCTCAATGAGAAATTCCTACATTACCTCATTTTCAAGTTATAGTGTTCACAAAGGTGGGCATCCACGCTGTTGCCTGTCCATCCAGCAGATTGATGACAATACCCCATCAGCCTTTTGACTGAGGGGTATAAACCTTACAGTCCCCATGATTCCCCATGAACAGCTGGAGTACTTAAACGTCATCATTTCCTCTGAGATTACAGGCATTCGTCCTGGATTAGACGAATAACACTAGTAAATTTGTAACACCTCCCTTTGCTTCACTTGCACGAAGTGTTAATTTTGCAATAATTTTTATCATGGTTTTCATCAATGACCTTATTTTTCTTATAAAAAACAAGACAACCAAACTAATGCACATGACAAAGACAAAAACTGTTTTTGTCAGTGAAAAAAATGAAAACATCCTGGATAATTGTGATCCAATCAGAACTAATTAAACTGTATAGAAAGGTGGGAAAAACATTACAAACTTTTACATTTTTTACAATTTCAGTCAACTAAATTGGCTTTTAATTGAGTCTACAATATTTGTATTATATTTAGTCTACTAAAAATAATATTGTAAGGTAAAAATCCTGCAATATAAAGCGCCTTGAGGCAACTGTTTGGTGCTATATGAATAGACCTGAATTAAATTCAAAAACTAGACAAAAACTAAATAAAAAAATACATGTTTGACAACTACTCTTTCAAGAATGTGCATGCGTTTGTGTGTATTTGGCTGAAATTATTTGAAAGTTGACAACAACAGTGCTTCTGTTGTAGGGTTTCTTTGAAATATTTCATCACCTCCAGACCAAAGACATACTGTACTTGTCCATATAATGTATGTGAATTAATTCGGTGAGCACAATCAGACCTCTGAATTACATTACAGTCACACCGAAGCTAATGATTAAAACATGCTCCTCCTGTCTGCAGATTGCTCTCGTACGTGGGAGGGCACTTCCCAAGTATCTGTGCAACCATTTTCCATTTTATTTCCTGCTGTGGCTCAAACGGGAATTACTGCAACCTCCTGCATTGATTGGCTGGGACATCATTTGCAGGAGTCCCATAATTAGAATTGGAGTTAATCCCTCTCTGTCTTCTCCCCACTGCATATTTTCCTTCTTGAGAACTGACCTCTTTCAAAGATAAGGTGCACACCTTCCTTGTCTCTCTGTTCCCGAGACTTCTGAGCACAGCTGATAAACCTCACTTTTGTGGAGACTTGCTGTCTGAACCTTGCCCTCCAATTTTAAATGCCTGGTTGTCTTGCAGTCAATCAGCTGCTAATTAACGATACCTCATCCTGCTTCCCTGCCATTCAATCTCCCTGAGTGGATATCTTGTCTGAACATTCATGTTCACTTTTGGCTGTTGACAGCACTGAAAGGAAGGTCATAGTGTGATGAATTAATAACGTAAAACACACACACAAAAAATCCACTACATCTTTTTAAAAAGAAGCGTTTCTTAGCTTTCTTCAAATTTGGCCCAGAATCAGTGAATGGCAGAACTCTTCTGGTAAGAAATCTAAAGATAATCAACAGTAACAGTAACAGTGAGAATTGTACTATGATTTAACACATAAATTCATTACCCATAATGAATTTGGCTAAAAGTACTTCTTAGAATTGGTTTCTTTCCTTTAGTGGTATGTAGATATCTAAATACTTTTCTTCCAATGAGCCTTTAATTTGCAGATGATTATGTTTGACAATTTGGCTCTGACAAGTATAATAAGTGACAAGAGATCATTTCTGGTCGTTCACACCTTACATTATATGAATGACACAGAAAAATCTGTCAACAATTTTTAATGAACATTTTTTGGAAAAATGGGGTTATGAAAAATGTTTCTCCTCTTATGCTATAAATGCACACATTTCCAAAGCACAACAGTGTTAACTGAACACCATCAAAACTATTACAACATAACCAACAACCATGAAAGGTGTTTTTTTGTTAAAAGGTGGCACAATAAAATGAAGAATATATTTTTTTTGATAGTCACAAAATCAATAAAAAATGCGTTAATGTGCAAAGTATGTATTCTGACCAACATGAAGTCAATTACGTTAAACAGCCAGAGATCTACTCTAATGAGAAATTATTATCATTATTATTATTATTGTAGTAGTGGTAACAGTAGTACTAGTAGATGTGTGTTTAAATTTTCTAAGACAGCCAGGCCTTCATCATGACACATGGTTTATGTCACTTCTAAATTTGTAGAATATAAAAAAATAAACCAATTTAGATACAAAAATACTGATGAATCACTGATTTTTAAATATCAACTGTTTGTGATCCCGAGTAAACCAGTAGAAGAATACATTTGTTGTAATGGCCTATTCAAATTTCAGACCAGCAATGCTATAATGAAGGGTGGGCTAAAAATATTCTGCACTGATTTGATAGACTGACTAATTTAAAGAGAAAATAATCACTTCAAGTTATCGCTGTTGAAGGTGATTCTATAGGTTGTTGAATTATGGAGCCTACATACTTTTGCATTTTGCATTTGTCCTTAATCGTGTTTTGTTACATGAATAAGGACACAGCAATGATGAATAATGATGCACTACAAAACAGTAGTGTGTCTGAGGTTGTTTTGTCCTGACACCTAAAAGAAGACGGTGAGTGTGTGATTTCTTTTCTCCATTACTTCAACTTATGAGCACCTTTTATTTGCGTGAATGAAACCCAACTAGTTCATCTAAATACATCCATTATTCATCTTATTTTTTATGCCATTAAGCTATTATCAGACGTGCCCAGAAACATCTGGACATGTGATTAGTGTCAACGTTAACTAGATATGTATCACTGATGTGGATCTACAGTGTCCGTCTCCTTTTCTATACAACCAAAAACATCAGCAGTTTCATTTTAAGGTCAGTTGTGGAAATGTAATACTCAGCTATACAAAAACAGTCACAACAACAAGCTAGCAGACGATATGAAAGGGCAGCAGTACTTGAGCACAAGAGGGATTAATCATAATAAGATTCCTGATACAGAGAAATATGGACACTGGACCATAAAGTCATCATTTGAACATCAAAATAGGCCTAGTAGTGAACTGCTGCCTCGGCAATATAAGCCACTCATTCCATTATAATTATGTGATATTATATAAATTAATTAAACAGCAGTGTTAGAAAAGGTTGTGAAGTTTTTACATTTCACATGTTATTTCATACACCATGTGTATTTACACATCAGAACTGCTGTCTTGTCTGACAGGGATGCAGATGTTGCTCACTGAGCGTGGATTAACTGCTGCTAATCAACAACTCCATGTGTATGTCGAGTCAGACGTTTTGTTTTTTTCTGGCAGTAGTTGATTCCATGTATGACTCTATCAGATTGTTTTGAGATGTGCTGTGTTTTTAACAAGCTGCCAGACAGTTTGATCTCTGCCCTGTAGCTTCTCGTTAAGTTGATTTAACCAATGGAATGTGTCACTCACAAAAACCAAACTTCAAGTGTAAAAGCATCATTCATTCTGAGCGACAGAACTGTGTCTGCTTTTCTCTGCACACATATTAAAACATGGGAAATTTTCAACAACCTGGCAATCATTTTTACCCATCTTGTTATTCCTTGTTAAGTTAATTCAAGTGATGGATTATACCTCTCAGAAAACAAACCTCATCACTCAATGTGAGTGACAGATACATTCTGCTCACAGCTGTGAGGAGCCAACATGTTCCCTGACTGTTAGCAGTTTGTTTACTCACCATTATTCCTTATTATCTGGTTGTTATGTCTGTTCATATTTTTACAGCACATCTACACTTTTTGATGCTGGGTAAAATATGTAACTGAAATCAGCAACAGAAGATAACATTAAATACTGTAACACAACTTTTAAAATATATGCTTGCTTTGAATTTGACACTAGCCACGCTTTTTATCATAGTACACATCCTCTATCAACTTTCTTAGGAAATGTATTCATTCACCTTGTTATCTTTGGTAATTAGCCGATTCCACACATCAATAACACAACAGATACTTATTCTTGGGGTGGGATATGTTATAAGAGCAGAGACCAGTGCCACCACTCAACCTTGGCCTTCAGCCCATAAGAATAACAGACAAATTCTACAACTAAAAAAATCTACAACAATGCCTCTATGCGCCATTTCCTACTTCTGAAAAATTTATAAAAATGTTGTAATAACTATGCGCTAGGTTATATCCTAGTCAGTTCAGGTTTATGGCATCGACTAACTGACATCATAAAACTGGACATAAAACGCTGATTCGGTACAATTTAATGTTGTTCTTTTTCTACACCCAGGAAAGGTAATTTCTGATTTTGCAGAGCATATACACACTGTTCTATCTGTACAGAGTAAGCGAGAATTGGGTTACAGAAAAATGCATCACAGAGTTTCCTGCCAATTATAGCATAAAGGGAGAGTAATGCTTCAATGTTATATATAATCAACCTATCTCTAATAATCGACTATGTATCACAGGCCTTCAAGCTGGCTGTAATTAAACCTTTATTAAAAAAAGCATCTCTAGACCCAGCAGTCTTAGCTAATTATAGGCCAATCTCCAACCTTCCTTTCATATCAAACATCCTTGAAAGAGTAGTTGTCAAACAGCTAACAGATCATCTGCAGAGGAATGGCTTATTTGAAGAGTTTCAGTCAGGTTTCAGAGCTCATCACAGCACAGAAACAGCTTTAGTGAAGGTTACAAATGATCTTCTTATGGCCTCTGACAGTGGACTCATCTCTGTGCTTGTCCTGCTAGACCTCAGTGCAGCGTTCGATACTGCCGACCATAATATCCTATTAGAGCGATTAGAGCACGCTGTAGGTATTACAGGTACTGTGCTGCAGTTGTTTGTATCGTATCTTTCAAACAGAATCCAATTTGTTCATGAATGGAAAGTCCTCTTCACACACTGAGGTTAATTATGGAGTTCCACAGGGTTCCATGCTAGGACCAATTATGTTTACATTAATATATGTTTCCTTTAGGCAGTATCATTAGAAGGCATGGCATACATTTTCACTGCTATGCAGATGACACAACTTTATCTATCCATGAAGCCACATAACACATACCAGTTAGTTAAGATATAATAACCTTGAATGACCTCCAACTTTCTGCTTCTAAATGCAGATAAAACTGAGGTTATTGAACTTGGGCCTAAAATTTTTAGAAATATCAAACCAGATTCTTACTCTGAACAGCATTACCTTGGCCTCCAGCAACACTGTGAGGAACCTCAGAATCATTTTTTGACCAGAATGTGTCCTTCAATGCACATATTAAACAAATATTTATAGGACTGCTTTTTTTTTTTCATTTGCGCAATATCTCTAAAATTAGAAATATCCTGTCTGAGTTATGCTGAAAAACTAGTTCATGCATTTGTTACTTCTAGGCTGGACTACTTCTAATGATGGTTCCTCCTATAGCTCTTCTTCCTTTTTGGGTTTCTGATGCCTGAGGTATTCACTAAGCACGCAGTCAGTTGTGCCATCTTCCTGATGTACTCATGAATGTTTGTCTCATCCTGCAGTGTGATTCTGACACTCACTAGTCCTCTACCTTCTTTCTTTTGCTTAGCTTACAGTTTTAGGGTGCTGAATTTGGGGTGAAACCCTCTATGCATGGTAAGGAGCTTCCTTGTCTTGATGTCAGTGGCTTCCACCTACTCTTTTGGCCATCTTATTATCCCCGTGGAGTATCTGATCACTGGCAGGGCATAGTTCCCATTTGCCTGTGGGAATCCCAGGTACTTGTAGCTGTCTGCAATGTCTGCATTGTTGTAGTTTCTGTTAGTGTGATCCCTTCATTTCTGATTACCTTCCCTCTCTTTGTTACCATTCGACTATACTTCTCCAGTCCAAAATCTCAGGCAACTGTTCTGTCTACCTGAAGCTAGTGTTTCGCCCCTCTGGTATTCCTGCTTATTCCTTTCCGTGCCCCTCATGTATTGAGCATTGTGCCTGTTTATCTTAGCCGCTGTGATGCCTGACAGGAGCTTCTATGTGGTACTAAGGCAGGTTATTGGCCAGTAGTTGAATGGGACTGGTCCCTTCTGGGGAACTTTAGGGATTAGGACTGCCCAGTCTTCAGTTAGCCATTGCATGCATCTATAATCCATTAGCAGCTGGTCAATTTGTGCTGCCAGAAGCTCATGGAGTGCGGTCAGCTCCCTCAGCCAGTGGTGCTGTCCAACTCTTCATACTGGAAACCCGTTTTTGATGTCTGCCACTGTAATGGTCACTGGATCCTGTTCAGGGAGGTTGTTGTGGTCTGCTCTTAGATCCACTAGCCACTGAGCTTTGCTGTTATGGTCCTTCTCCCATTTGCTCTTCCAGTATTGGTCAGTCTCCAGACTTGGTGGGGCTGTTCTCATATTTTCCCCTGCCACTGAGAATACACCTTAAATAGTTCAGCTGAGTACACCTATAGCATGATTCCCTTTTAACACCTTTAAGCAGTTTTATGTGTAAACACTAGATTAACAAGAAAGATTAACTTAGCAGGTACTGCCAGTCATGAAAATGAATGCTTTAATGTTAAACTTGCACTACAGTTATATTAGTGGTAAAACATTTATTAGTCATGTGGTGATGACTTAGAGAATGTAACATGAAAATTTGGAGACCATTACAGTCAACCATGTACTCGCTGGGTTTGGTGCACTCCTGTCATGATATTAGATGAAAGCAATTTCTGAGATAATTAAACAGACTATTTGCAATTTCTCATAACATGACCTAACATGATTGGAATTATCCCATACTTTATTATGTATGTGAACTTGTGTGTGTGTGTACTGATGTATTAACCAGTGTGTCAAATGTTGCTCTCAGCTGAGTGAGGATTTAGAGACAGCTTAATGAACATTGTAATTTCACTCTCTGCCCTCTCAGCAGTGCACCGAGTCTCTTTTTTACTGTCAGAATGATGGTCGAGGATACACAGTACTTTCTAAACTTTTCATCTCAGTATTTATGAGTACTGCATTCCTATTATCCCTGACTTAATATGGTAAGTCATTGATTTCCTCATATTAATTCCCAGAATAATGAAGAGTCTAAACTCTACCCACTGTAAAAAGACATACTATACCCACACTGCCAAAACTCAAAATCTTAGCAAGTATATTTGTCTTATTTCTAGTCAAAATAATCTCATCACACTTAAAATAGGACAAAAATCAGCTAAAGAGTAACATCTCAGTAAGATATATTAAGACTGCTTTCTTCCATTTGCGCAACATCTCTAAAATTAGAAATATCCTGTCTCAGAGTGACGCTGAAAAACTAGTTCATGCATTTATTACTTCCAGGCTGGACTACTGTAATTCATTATTATCAGGATGTCCATCAAACTCCCTGAAAAGCCTTCAGTTAATCCAAAATTCTGCAGCAAGCGTACTGACAGGGACTAGAAAGAGAGAGCAGATTTCTCCTGTTTTGGCTTCCCTTCATTGGCTTCCTGTTAAATCCAGAATTGAATTCAAAATCCTGCTCCTCACATACAAGGTCTTAAATAATCAGGCCCCATCTTATCTTAATGACCTTGTAGTACCATATCACCCTATTAGAGCACTTCGCTCTCACACTGCAGGCCTACTTGTTGTTCCTAGAGTATTTAAAAGTAGAATGGGAGGCAGAGCCTTCAGTTTTCAGGCCCCTCTTCTGTGGAACCAGCTTCCAGTTTGGATTCAGGAGACAGACACTATCTCTACTTTTAAGATTAGGCTTAAAACTTTCCTTTTTGCTAAAGCATATAGTTAGGGCTGGACCAGGTGACCCTGAATCCTCCCTTAGTTGTGCTGCAATAGACATAGGCTCTCTTCCACAGCATGTCTTTATCCTGTCGTCCTTCTCTCACCCCAACCGGTCGCAGCAGATGGCCCCGCCCCCTCCCTGAGCCTGGTTCTGCCAGAGGTTTCTTCCTGTTAAAAGGGAGTTTTTCCTTCCCACTGTCGCCAAAGTGCTTGCTCATAGGGGGTCATATGATTGTTGGGTTTTTCTTGTAGCTATTATTATACGATCTACTGTGCAATATAAAGCGCCTTGAGGCGACTGTTGTTGTGATTTGGCGCTATATAAATAAAATTGAAATGAACTGAATATATTAACATGTTTTTAGACTGTGGATCTTGAAACTAGAAAATTTTCACTTGTTCCATTGGCAGATTTATCCTCTTATTTCAAGCAAAAATATCTTGTATTAAGTGGAAAAAATCTGCCAATGAAAGAAGTGAAAATTTTCGAGTTTCAAGATCCACAGTCTAAAAACAAGTTAATCTGGGATGCGGGGCCTCCCTGCTACTGCAGATAAGGAGGCGGTCTGGAGGCGGTTACATCTCCTGGGTCCAGGTACGGTTTGCCCCTCTGGGGGCGGGGGTACCCAAACCTGGGATATAGAGTATGTTTGGGAAGTGTGAATGTGTGTACAGTGTCTATTTGTGTCTGTCTCCACGTTGGGTAAGTGTCGAGTATTTGTTTGTGTATATGGGGGTGGGAATGCATGTTTGTGTCTGCGTGCGCCTGTTCGTCTGTGTCTATATGTCAGCTTGGGTCTTAGACTCCACCTCTCTGGCAACATCTCAGGCTCTCCGAGGTACGGAGGCCTATCTCCCCTCACCACACTCCCTGCCAGTGGCTGATGCCCTCAGACGTTGGTGTGTTGGTGGTTCTTGGTATCTGGGGCTGGGCGCTCATGTATGTACCGACTCACTCACAGCTCACTCCTGGTGGCCGATTGGCGGGGCCTGGTGCCTGTGGCTTGGCTGGGCCCCTTCCGGGGGGTGGGGGGCCCTCAGGCCTCTGGCCTCTGGGCCTGAGGCCCGGTCCTCTCTGGCACAGCTGGCTGCTGGCAGAGCCCACGGGCACGTCACTGCAACCCCCTTGTTTGGAGCTCTCCTCGGCTCTTCCCAGGAGGGTGGCATGGTTGCCCCCCGGTGGTCCTCCTTGGGTCCTCGTATTCTGGGGCCACTGGATGTCTGGGGCCTGGATCTCCTCCATACCTGCTTCATGCCCTGGGGGACGGGGCTATGACTCCCCACACTCCCTAGCAGATCGTTACATGGAGAAACCTTTTGAATACAAGCGTGCTGATGCACACAGGTGTGCACAGATACAAACTACACCTTTCTTGTTTGCTACCTCAAAGCACATTGTGCGCTGTCGATCTTGCGTACTGCACAATAACATGTAATATTTAGTATCTACTGTTAGCTAGTTTATTGTGATGGTGTTGTATTTATTATGTTGCTCTTTTTTGTTTGTTTTCTCTTCTGTTTTTTCTTATCTTCATACAGGTGATCCAGGTGTTTTGTTTGTTTTTCTTCTTTTTTTTCTTCCCCCCTTTCTCACCATCTCTTCTCCCCTCTCTCCCCTACATAATTATAAATGGACCAATATGGCAAGGCCATGATGATCCAATTGCTAAAGTAAATCCGCTTGGCATCTTTCTTGGCCTTCAGACAACAATTCTGTTGGCTAAAGATCCAAACGGGACAGGCAAAAAACAAAAAACAAAAAAAAAAAACCCAAAAAACAAGTTAATATATCTCACTGAGATGTTACTCTTTAGCTGATTTTGTCTTATTTTAAATGTCATGAGATTATTTTGACTAGAAATAAGACAAATATACTTGCTAAGATTTTGAGTTTTTGCAGTGCATACAGTCTGCTATTTTCTGAAAGTGAACAAAGGCTTTTTAAAGCGCTTCAGTCATGCAGTAAATGTATGATCCGTTCATCCTAGGAGAATATTGTTGGCAAGGCAGCAGTAACCACTAATATCCAGGTTACAGTGAAATTAGTTGTTCGGGATTTACTTTTTGAAATGCACTGTATTAATGAGTGGGTTCTCAGCTCTGGGTGTTTTTGTATAAGACACAAGAAAGTAGAACAAATCAAAGACCAAGTCTGATTTGGGGAGAGGTCATCCTGACACTGATGCACAGTGAGTGAAAGCAGAGTGTGTGTCTAGTGCTGCTTTTATAGCACTTCATATTTTCAGGTGATACCAGGTGGTTAAAATGCCATTTCCCCAAAGCTCTTGGTGTGTTTTGTAGCAGCTTGAGCCTCAACATGGCTGTTATTATTTTGTGAGAGAGTGTGTTATTCTCTCCCTAGTCTTTGACACGCCCATCTTCTCTAGAGTTAATTAGCAGCCATTCCTTTTGATTTTTGACTGTATCACCTCTATTGGGGTGATATGGTAAAGAGTAAGAGTAATGTATTACCCAGATAGAGCGCTTCACACTCGGACTGCTGCTTTACTAGTGGTTCGTAGAATATTTAAAAGTAAAAAGGGAGGCAGAACCTTCAAACCCCTCTTTCAGATCACCTACTATTTGTGAAAGCTGGTGGTTCGACCCCTGGCTGCCCCAATCTGTATGCCAAGTATCCTTAGGCAAGGTAGATGCTCACCAATGCATCCATCAGTGTGAATGTTTAGATAGAAAGCACTTAAAGCATAGAATAAAGTGAATGTGGCATGTTGTATAATGTGCTTTGAGTACTCCGGAAGAGTAGAAAAGTGCTATATAGGAATCAGGCCATTTACCATATTTGTTAAACCAGCTCCATTTTGGAGACAGACACCCTCTCTACTCTTAAGATTAGGCTTAAAACTGGATCAGGGAAGCCTAAATCCTCAGTTATGCTGCAATACGCTTAGGCTGCTGGAGCTAAGGCTCTAGTCACACAGGCCTAGAGACTGGTTAGGGCAACCGCTGGTTGCTGGAGAAAAACACCGCCTTCCGGCCACTTTAGTAGCTAGCAGGTTGCTGTGATTGACAGTATTTGCATAGCAGACACCAACTTGTCTGCAAACACTCACAAAACCCTTGCCATGTCGTGATTGAAGAGTGAAAAATGCAACACAAAACAGAAATGGTGACTGCAACAACAACATCTTTTTCTAGTTTGCATCGCTCTTGTTCAAATTTTAGTACTACTCAAAAAGTAAATGGTGTTTGCAGAAAATATATTCCAAGAGTATCTGTTCATTCCTATTGGAAATGACGGTGAAAGGTCAAAGTCAGTGACCCCCTTTGGTCATATCTTTATAGCTCATAAACAGAAGGAGAGAGAGGATTCAGTTTACACTGTTTTGTTTCTCTAATCAACTGACACACTAATGCACTAGACATGAAGAAGAACGACAAAGCTTAACAAAATAAAGTCTGTTGGTGTATCACAAATCAGACCTATTGCCTAAATTCAGCAAACTCAAGTCCAAAGTGAAACATCTGAAAAAGAAAACATGAATGCATATTGCAACTTGACTGTTCACCCAACGCATATAATTGTGAGAAAGTAATTCTAGTTCACTTTGCAATGAGGAGCAAAAAGGTGACATGATCACAATGGATCAATAAGAGTAAATACCTTATACTAGCTCAGGGGTCTTGAATATTATTTTCTTTGAGAGCTTGATCAAATGAAGGTGGCTGAGAGATACTCATGGTTTCATATTTCTAGTAAAATGTATTCCCATTAGTAATCCACACCCTCAAACTGCTAAACTAAATTTGTCTCATTACCATAAGAGTCAAATTCTGATATTTCATTATATTTCATTATATTTTGTATCACCCTTTTCCAACGCCCCCTCCCCTTCATTTAAGCTTCACCATGGCCTAATGGTGCCCTGGACACCTAGCATTAGTTAGGTAATGGTTCAGAAAATAATTACTAAGTTTCAGATGGTCATCTTTTCATAGCAAACAATCCAAAGTCACTGCAAGATATTAATGACAAACCTCGTGCTGTGAATGCAGTATTCGCAGGTATTCTCTCAACTGAAGATTGGTCTATTTTCGTGTCTTCTTTCTGCTATGATGGAAGTAGCAAGACTATGTAAACCGCGATTACCCACATTTTAGAAAGCTGATTTTTGTTTCACTAGCCAAACCCAGGTCCAATAACTGTCAGAAATCTTGAATCAAGAAGTCACTTAAACAGAACCTGTTTGACAAAGTGAAGTAGGCTAAAAGCTCTCAAGAGCAAGCACATCATGCCACGAACTCATGAATCTCAAGAATAAATGAGAAACAAAGGCACTGACAAATTTCAGTCTGGAAAGGTTTACAAAGTCATTTGTAAGATTCTGGGTGAGAAAGAGCCATTGTACATACTGAGAGAAAACCTGGAACAGTGGTGAACCATCTGAATAATGGCTGGCCTACTAAAATTACTCAAAGAGCACACTGTCCACCAATGCAGCAAGTGACAAACCAACTCAGAACAACAACTAAAACACTGCATGCCTCACTTGCCTCAGTTAAAGTCAGTGTTTGTGATTCAACAACACCAAACATAGTGGGCAAAAGTGGTTCCAATGTGAAAACCACCGCTGACCAAAAAAGAACAAAAAGGCTCTAAAATCTGCCAACAAACATCATCATGATCCCCAAGACTTTTAGGGAAAAAGACAAAAAGAGGTAAAAGTTTAAACTACAAGCTACAACTGTCTCCTTGTTGGTTGTAATTGGTCAATGACAGCAGCCAGCATCTGCTTGATTTAAAAGTACTGAACAAAATTCAACTTTTAGTTATACATTTTGAAGTAGTTGGCATGTTATAAAATGCCACTCTATCATCTTGTAACTTCATCACTTACAATACAGGGGAAGAGATAGTATTCTGGTTGTTGACTGGTTGGTAGAACATCCTTCCTTGGAGTGTTATTTCATTTGTCCTGGCCATTAATAAGGTCTTATTATACAGATTTTTGGTAAAGATTGATTTCGATCAGCTACTGTTTTTGTCTTTGTGGCGGGGCGTGGTCGGCGGTGCCACGGCAGGGAAGGCGGACGCACCTGCGCAGCATTGCAATCACCCCTCGCCAGCTTAAGTTCGGTGTAGGGTCCTGTTGTGGTGTTTCTGTTGTTTGTGGTATGTGGCTGGCAGCTGGGAAACTAAGCCGAGTTGTGTGAACAGCAACCGCAATAAAGAAAATGTTCAAGATTGGTGAAACGTGGTCGTGTCATGGCTCTTACCTGCCACAGTCTTTTTTGTCTCTCAAAAAATACACAAAAACCAACTTTGTTTGTCTTTGTTAATTACCAGCTTCCACTTGTAAGAAAACACACTTGTGTTCCAAAAGAACATTTATTGAAGTTGTAGCTTAGTAGCTTGATACAGTATGTGGCTATGATGCAGATGCAACCTCTAATGTCCCTCCTGACACAAAACAACTGCTGAATGATTTTTTTCCCAATCATAATCATCTCAAAAGCTGAAGCACTTCATTCCACCTCATTAGACTATTTCGTCTTCTTGGGCACTGGTTTGAGAAACCAGTTTAGAGTAGGGTTGGGTTTTGATTATGATTTTCTGATTAAAATCGATTCTAGCTTGAATAAAGCGATATTGATTCATTAAAATCCTGAATCGATTTTTAAATATAAATTTATTTTGCCCGAAACGCCCGAATCTCAGGATAAACCTCACAAAATTTCGACAAAAACCAAACAACTAAAAACATAAATGAGAGCAGGTACACGGATTCTGCACAAAAGCCGACAGTTCACAGACTCCGATGCCTCATCGGGTCTGCGCTTTGTGTTTATGTCCTTTTTTTGCCCTAGATAATGAAGCTGCAGTTTTGCGTCTCTCCAACCAAATTTGACTGAACCAGCAGCAAAAGAAGATCCAAACTACGCTTCACATTTCGCTTCACATAAACACTGTCATGAATTCCCTCTTACTTTTGCTGTTTTGCTTCCACCACGGTAAAATGACACTTCATGCACAGCTCTCTCTCTCTCTCTCTCTCTCTCTCTCTCTTTCAGTGTACTTCAAGAACAGTTTCACATCTAAAAATCTGCATTTTTTTCTGCATTACTCGGTTGCTTATTACGCACAAGTTACTGTTATGTTCAGCGCTGACGGCGCTGTTTTTTTTTTAAAATTTAACTGACTTCTGACAAGAAAGTCTATTTTTTGCTGTTCAATACTGAAGAACTTTTTTTAAATTATGCGAAATTGCAAAATGCTTAGCCGTGTCTCTGTGACTTTGCTCTGCTTCATTTCAGCAGCATCAGGTAATGTTTATATGCTGATTCATGGTTTTCTTCTGTTTTTGTTCTACTGCAGAATATTTTTAAGGTTATCTGCTATAAAAAGCCAGGCCAGAAAAATCTCCTTCATGTTTTTCTGTGTTTTAAGCTCAGTTACTTTGACACAAAGGCATCTGCTGTGATGCTTAAACTGGGCATACACTGTGCGATTTTTTCAGTCGCGCGATTCAGCTCCTGCTCAAACTGTACGATTGACTCGCAGGGATTAGAAGTTCGTAGGTCACGATGCAGGGTCTCACACTATACAGCCTGATGCTCTGATGCGACCTGAGTGCTCAAACTGTGTGTCCATAAAATAAAGGTTATAACAGAAATTCTGTCGCTTGCTCTCCCTCTCTGTCTTTCACTCACACAGACACGTACACCACCACCATCAACTTTGCTAAATTGCTAATGAAAAACATTGATCAAGCAGCTGTGATTGAGCAGCAAAGTAAATCCAACTATTTTCACGGTTGTTGTGGTCGTGATAATTTTGTGAGGCCACATCGAAAAGGCTCGGATGAGTTTTCCAAAGTTCTACAAGTTGTGCCTCCATCGCTTGTGCCCAGATCACACGCTGCACTGCTGTGCTACTCTGTCTTTTTCACCGACGTTTATGTGTTTGCGCGTGCGCAGTGTGAGCGGCTGCGGCGACACCCTCACGACGGTCGGGAGGATTTGATGATCGGGAGCTGGTCGTGAGGTGTTAATCGCTTCTCGTTACCCCACGTATACTACACGATGCACGACGCACGATGAAGGCCAAACTCGGGCCGATCACCAAAACGGTCGCACGACTCAAAAAAACATCGCACCGTGTAAGCCCAGCATTACGCCTCTGATGAAGTCTCACAAGTGTCAGCTTTCTTTTTATAGATATAAAAATATGGATATGTACTGATAAATGATCAGAATTGTAATATTTCTGATTGTCTGAGGCAAAATGTCCCTGATTCAAATCGAATCCATCAAATTGAATCGTGGATCAAATCTAATTGGGACCTTGTGAATCGAATCGATTCTAGAAATCAGTGACGACACCCAGCCCTAGTTTAGAGTATCACGGGCCTCAGTAAATTTCTATGATATAATTTTGTGAAAAAACTATTTAAGTATCGAAAATGTGTGGAATGTGATGATTCATATAGCAGCGGTTATATGTGTTCTGTACAATTAAAACCCATTGTGTACAATGGGATTATGAGTTTATAATGTTCAAGCACAAATTGCTATTTTTGTGAATTTTTCATCCAAAACTGGTCACATTAAGGAACAGTGTCAGAATTAGAGGACTTAACAAATACAATTATATACGTCACCTCTCAGCACCTCTCAATGTTACTAAAGAAAAGACCGGGCTTTCATCACTCTCATTCACTCGCCCCAAAAAAGAGCTGCCAGCCAATTTTCAAAGCTTGAACAGCACAGTTTTAAATCTAATATTAAAACTATATCCATTTTTTATGTCCAGGTTCTTGTTTATTGGCTTTTTTACCTTTGGTTCACAAAATTACTGTATCGGAATATAGTACTCTTTTTTTCTTTAAAAGCTTATTAAGGGGAAGGAGTGGTAACTATGATAAAATTGGTTATATTCATTGCAACCACTCAACATCTACACTGGACTGAAAGACAGCACAGAGGAACTAATCATAGCAGCACAAGAACAAGCTCTGAGCACAAGATCCATAGAGGCTGGGGTCTATCACACCAGGCAAGACCCCAGGTGCAGGCTGTGTAAAGATGCCCCTGAGAAAATCCAGCACATAACAGCAGGGTGTAAGATGCTAGGCAGGGCATACAAAGAGTGCCATAACCAAGTGGCCAGGATAGTATACAGAAACATCTGGCCGAGGAAGTCCCAAGGTCAAAATGGGAGACGTGCCCAAGGGTGGTAGAGAATGACCAAACTAAGATCCTGTGGGACTTCCAGATACAGATGGACAAAATTGTGGTGGCTAACCAACCGGACATAGTGGTGGTAGACAAACAGAAGAAGACGGCCGTAGTGATCGATGTAGCGTTTCCGAATGACAGCAACATCAGGAAGAAGGAACACAAGAAACTTGAGAAGTACCAAGGGCTCAGAGAAGAGCTGGAGAAGATGTGGAGGGTGAAGGTAACAGTGGTCTAGTGGACTAGGTGCAGTGACTCCCAAGCTAGGCGAGTGGCTCCAGCATATCCCAGAAACAACATCTCTGTCCAGAAGAGCGCAGTCCTAGAAACAGCTAAGATACTGTGCAGGACCCTTAACCTCAACACACACACACACACACACACACACACACACACACACACACACATATATATATATATATATATATATATCCACACAAGAAGGCATCGGTGGGCAAGAGACGAAAACAGGGCGTTGTTGGAATGCTACTACACAAGTAACCCTGGCGGAAGGGGCTACATGAATAGGATGAGGGACCTATGGATTCTTCGATACCCAACATCCGCAATGACGGCGAAACAACTAGTAGCTCAGTGTTCCAACATTCGAAAGAAGGGACTGCTATCACAGCTAGAGATTGACAAGGTACAACATAAATGCTACGGCAAGGAGGAGTCAGGACGCCAGGTCAGGGGGGAGATATCATCACCCCCACCCGAGATTGGGTACATAGCCCCAAGTGCGATAGGAGAAGGATCGTTGAGTGCGAGAGGAACTGACCTGAGAAATAGGATCATGGCCAAGCTTGAAACCTGGATCCCCCGTAGCCGGTTACCAAGATTACGTGAAGTACCCTCAGAAGGTCTGCTAGATGATGTTAATGCAGCACTACGGACGATACCTACAACCACGATTACCGACACTAACAAACTGATCTACAATACGGCAGCAGTGATCAGTGAGATGCTTGGCTACAAGTTGAACAGCCACAAGGGGCAGTACCCTCCATGGAGAAGGAGGCTAGAGAGCAAGATCAAAGCAGCACGGAGGGAGGTTAGCCAACTAACGGAGTTGCAGAAAAGTGCGGCAAAGAAGGTGCATAAGAAATACAGCAAACTGTCTATACCTGAGGCCAAGCAAAGACTCACAGCCTTGGCCAGCCGCTTGAGGAGGTACACCAGAGAGATAGAAGGCAGGAGAATAAACCAGCTGTTCTCCACAGAACCAGCAAAGGTGTACTCTCAGTGGCAAGGGAACAATAAGAGAACAGCACCACCAAGGCTGGAGACGGAGCAATACTGGAAGAGCATATGGGAGAAGGACGCAACCCATAACGGCAATGCTCAGTGGCTAGTGGATCTGAGGGCAGACCATAGCGACCTCCCTGAACAGGGACCAGTAACCATCACAGTGGCAGATATCCAAGAAAGGGTCTCCAGTATGAAGAGTTGGACAGCACCAGGGCCCGACATGGTTCACGCCTACTGGCTGAAGAAGCTGACTGCACTCCACGAGCGTCTGGCAGCACAAATGAACCAGCTGCTAGTTAACGAGAGACACCCGGAGTGGCTAACCAAAGGTCGAACGGTCCTGATCCCCAAGGACCCCAAGAAGGGACCGGTCCCATCCAACTACCGACCAATAACCTGCCTCAGTACTACATGGAAGCTCCTGTCAGGCATCATATCGGCTAAGATGAACAGGCACATGGGTCAATACATGAGTGGGGCACAGAAAGGGATTGGCAAGAATACCAGAGGTGCAAAACACCAGCTACTGGTAGACAGAACAGTCAGCCGAGACTGCAAGACCAGACTGACCAACCTGTGCACTGCCTGGATTGATTACAAGAAGGCCTATGACTCAATGCCCCACAGCTGGATCCTGGAATGCTTAGAATTGTACAAGATCAACAGGACCCTAAGAGCCTTCATCAGGAACTCAATGGGGATGTGGCGTACAACACTAGAGGCCAACTCCAAGCCCATAGCACAAGTCACCATCAAGTGCGGGATCTACCAAGGAGATGCTCTGTCCCCACTGCTGTTCTGCATAGGCCTGAACCCCCTCAGTGAGATCATTAACAAGACTGGCTACGGATACCGACTACGGAACGGAGCAGTTGTCAGCCACCTCCTGTACATGGATGACATCAAGCTGTATGCCAAGAGTGAACGAGACATCGATTCACTGATCCACACTACCAGGCTATACAGCAATGACATTGGAATGTCGTTCGGACTGGAGAAGTGTAGTCGAATGGTAACGAAGAGAGGGAAGGTAGTCAGAACTGAGGGGATTGAACTACCAGAAGGCAACATTGCAGACATAGAGGACAGTTACAAGTACCTGGGGATCCCGCAGGCGAATGGGAACCATGAAGAGGCCGCTAGAAAGGCTGCAACCACCAAGTACCTGCAGAGGGTCAGGCAAGTCCTGAGGAGTCAGCTGAACGGTAAGAACAAGATCCGGGCCATCAACACCTATGCCCTGCCCGTGATCAGGTACCCTGCTGGGGTAATAGGCTGGCCAAAGGAGGAGATAGAAGCCACTGACATAAAGACAAGAAAGCTCCTTACCATGCATGGAGGGTTTCACCCCAAGTCCAGCACCCTGAGGATGTACGCTAAGCGGAAGGAAGGGGGCCGGGGACTGGTGAGTGTCAGCACCACAGTCCAGGATGAGACAACGAACATCCAAGAATACATTGGGAAGATGACCCCAACTGACCGAGTGCTCAGTGAATACCTCAGGCAGCAGAAACCCAAGAAAGAGGAGGGAGACGAGGAACCATCATGGAAGGACAGGCCCCTGCACGGTATGTACCACCGGCAGATAGAGGAGGTGGCTGACATCCAGAAATCCTACCAGTGGCTGGACAAAGCTGGACTGAAAGACAGCACAGAGGCACTAATCATGGCAGCACAAGAACAAGCTCTGAGTACAAGATCCATAGAGGCTGGGGTCTATCACACCAGGCAAGACCCCAGGTGCAGGCTGTGTAAAGATGCTCCAGAGACAATCCAGCACATAACAGCAGGGTGCAAGATGCTAGCAGGCAAGGCATACATGGAACGCCATAACCAAGTGGCCGGCATAGTGTACAGGAACATCTGTGCCGAGTATAACCTGGAAGTCCCGAGGTCAAAATGGGAGATGCCCCCAAGGGTGGTGGAGAATGACCGAGCTAAGATCCTGTGGGACTTCCAGATACAGACGGACAAAATGGTGGTGGCTAACCAACCGGACATAGTGGTGGTAGACAAACAGAAGAAGACGGCCGTAGTGATCGATGTAGCGGTTCCGAATGACAGCAATATCAGGAAGAAGGAACACGAGAAGCTGGAGAAATACCAAGGGCTCAGAGAAGAGCTCGAGAGGATGTGGAGGGTGAAGGTGACGGTGGTCACCGTGGTAATCGGAGCACTAGGTGCGGTGACTCCCAAGCTAGGCGAGTGGCTCCAGCAGATCCCGGGAACAACATCGGAGATCTCTGTCCAGAAGAGCGCAGTCCTAGGAACAGCTAAGATACTGCGCAGGACCCTCAAGCTCCCAGGCCTCTGGTAGAGGACCCGAGCTTGAAGGATAAACCGCCCGCAGGGGCGAGATGGGTGTTTTTTATATATATATATATATATATATATATATATATATACACACACACACACACACACATACATATATATAGGTAATGTGTATATATATATATATATATATATATATATATATATACATATATATATGTATATCTACGTATATATATACGTATATGTAGACACAGAGAACAACAAGTTTATATTTCTGCTTTCAGCTGGTCTTTTTTTCTGATGCTGTATGCTAGAAAAATACTTTTGAGCATATAATAGGTTTTCAAAGAAAAAACTTACATCATACAAGGTAAAAGCTGACTATTGTTGACTATTATAGCATCTCAGACATCTCACCTGCAGACAGAAGGTGACCTTAGGGAAGTGAAGCGCTTGTAGTTTGTGTGGAGGACAAAGGAGCTCTTGCTTGGCTGCATCTTCATATCCCACAAAAAGCAGAAAATGTTCTACTATGCTGCCAAGAGAGCGTTGGAGGAATTTATGGAATCAAGCTCAGGTTATTAAAGTACACACGTAGGTGAACGCTCTATGTGTCAGTGTTTTGTGTGGAGCAGTCTCAAAATATCAAGCACAAAATTATAACCACAGTGTGGGATGCTACTGGAGCATAGATTTCATTTTTTCAACAAGGCAACAACAATAGAAATCAGAAAAGTACTTTTCGAGTTAAGTTTCTGGATTGTAACACTGTGTAAGTTACTGGTTTCAAAACCAAAAATAGAGAACATACTTTTTAATTGGGCTGACAATACAATTAACTATTATACAGTTATACAGTATTTCCAGTTTTTGTTATCTTAACTTCATCCTAACTGTAATTAACTGTATCTGCATCTATTTCTCAAAACTATGTCAGAAAAATAGTTTAATGAAGAGTTTCTTATGTGATTTTGTTCAATAAGCGGTTTCTTGCAAACCTACATAGTACAATTGTTTTTATTATTTATTGTTGCCTTTTTCAATTTTCCTTTTTTTGGAAGTTTATATTCTAAGAGTGAGTATTTTATCAATTTGTTGAATTACTAAACCACAATAATTTGTATAAAGTGCTTTGAATGCTGTTCAAAGCACTTGTATAAAGTGCTTTGGATTACAACTAATCATTTACCATCTAGAGAAAAATGCGGAGACAGAATATTGACCTCTGTTCTTAGCTGACAGCTTTCAAACGAGAGATACTCTTTGCAATGACATTGTTCTTTATTAAATTTACAACAAAAAATATATAATTACAAAAATATGAAATGATAAGCACAGTTAAATACGGGCAGCAGCAAAAGTATTACAGCACAAAAGAGCCACTATCCACAAACTTGGCCTCCATTTGCAGAAAAAAAGAGAACTAAAGCCTAACATCAAATAAAGGGCCATTAGAGAGCTGAGTGATAAAACTGAATAGATTCAATCGTAGAATCAGCACTGCTACCAGAGACAACCTTTTAATGCCTCTGGCATTAAATTATATGCCATGTTTTTGGCTATTGTCTTTGCTTTATTTTGTTTATTTATCTAAAAAAATTTGAACAATATATGTGTTAAGACTGCTAGTAAGGGAGTGACTAAAAGTTACTAAAAGTTAACTAAAAATTGTTTTCTTTCCTAAGTTGTCTTTTATGTGTAGGTACAACATGGTTTCATCCCTTTAGTTAGTAGCATTTTTATTCTTCAATGAGCTATAAGTGGCAAAACAAAAAAACATTACTCTGAAAATGGTCAGTACTGGGACTGGTTTCAAAATGAATGAGAAAGCAGCCATTGTCCAAAGAAATGACCTTCAGAAAGTCTGGAGAACTATTGTTCAAGACTACTTAAAAAATTATATAAAAGGTCTGGCTCCTTGGAAGCAAATTAGAAAGAAATGAGGGTGGTTCAACACACACTGGCATTAAGAGTTATTTTTGACTCACATAAGGGCAGCAAAACAGATTGTAAATGCTGTTTGTTGTACAGTCTGCGGGACACAGATCACGTTTTGTAGAGAAGAGGACCTAAAAGCAGATGCTTGGAGGCAGGAAACTTAACAAAAGATAAGCCGTTTACTGAGGTTCATAACGGGATGCAAAAATATTTAACACAACAGATCTGAATACTAAACTTTGAAACTGAAACAACAGTTGCCTCAAGGTGCTTTGTATTGTAAGGTAGACACTATAATAATACAACAGAGAAAACTACAATAATCATATGACTACCTATGAAAAGTACTTCTTTAAACAAGAAGAAACCTCCAGTAGAATCAGGCTCAGGAAGGGCCGGTGGAAGATTGTTGCCCATAGTTGCCTTGCTGTATGTGACTGGTTTTTATTCACTCATTTACATAGTAGAAGCTTGATTGAGTTCTACTCACAAACTTATCTACTGACAGTATACGCTGTTTTGCTGGTCCATCCAAACATTTCTAAATTAGGCCAATGATCAGATCATGAAAACAAATTTCTCAATATCAGACTCCGAGTGTCTTTATTTGAATCCTCGTAACCCCAAAATATTGTCCTATGAATAATAATGTGTACAAATTAAAGCGTAAAAAAAAAAAATCAATCCAAGTGAAGAGTGAAATGTATTCAGACTGTAAATTGTTAAATGGAGTTAGCAGCAGGGAAGAGTTATGCAGTATTAACTTCTTTTTTATCTCGGGTTCCAGCTAATTGTGTTCCAGCCTGATGACTCCACATCAGTGACTAATGGGGAGGTCAGGCAAATAGAGATTGGGATTCACTGATGTGCAATATGCTATATAAACTGTTTTGTTGATCTGATTCCCACATCACGGTTTATTCTTTATAAAGAAGGAAAAGCCAACAACTGCTAAAAATTGGATGGTTAGTCTTTATAGAAATGCTGGTCTCAATTTGCTGTATTGTGGTGCCAACACACCCATCCTACTTAATTTATAATAATATAACAAAGTCCTACTTATAGTTATGCAGCACCCCTTTGCTGTTATGTAATTGTAGTATGAGGATTTCATCAAGTTATCAATTTTACATTACAAACAAACAATATTTGCACAGCTTTTTAAATTTTTAGAACAATTTCTGGGCAATTGTTTTATTCCGCCCCCAATTGGGCCAACAGGGAAAACAGACCCGAGTCGATCTAAATGGATTAAACACAGCAGATGTAAAAACACCAGAAGACGCAGTCTCCTTTTATACTTGCTATTTTAAAATGCCTCTTTAAAAGGGATTCTGCACTCAGCCAGCAATTCCAGCTGTCTTATTGTGAAATTCGTTCACTGATCCACGTACACCTATCAGACATAACATTATCATAATTCTATTGTTGTCTGTTCCTGGATCTCAATATCACAAACAGATTAGTTTCAGATGCAATTAAGTCCCTTTGAAACAAATAGTTTCCAAAACACCAAGAAACAAACAAAAACACAAGTTTAAAAAGAAGTATTTTACACAGAACTGGGAATTGTAAGATCCGCTGAACACATCCAGCCCACATGAGGTAAGTGAGAATTTCATCCACATAACACTCTGATAGACTTCAGAATACAGAAGTGTACAAGCAAAAACTGCTTCACAGATGTTTTCTCACAAACAGATTTTTACAAGTGATATCAGTTTGGACATGTCATTTTGTGGCCTTGTCACATGGAAACAAGATTTGAGTGTGATAGGTTCTTGAAAGACTCCTACTGATGAGGAAGAGCCTGCAGACTGAACTCCACATATGTCTCCTCTCTACTTTCTCTGAACAAAACAATTTAGTGGTGTGAGTTATAGCAATGTATTTAAGGGACATAAAGACATTTTTTATATTATTTTTTATGTTTTGAATTTCAAAAGAAGTATATTTTTGTTGAGTTCAGATATTAATTATAAATTTCACACATGGTGAGCTCAGGTAATAGAGAACTACTAAAGTAAAGGCACACTGATTTCCAATCAATGTGTTTATCCATTTATCTATCGATCTATGTAAGAGGTTGGACTTTTCTCATTTACATTTTACACTGCTTTCTTCTGTCAGACATCAGAAGACACAGCAGTGCTCTGGTACGAGACAGCAGATGTGCCACACCTCTTTTAACTGACATCACTCTAAAATTAGGCTCCAGCATAAAGATGTCTCATCACTATAGTGATGACTGACTGAGGTCCTCTCGCTCCTCATGTCTCTTGGTCACCTCCTCTGCTTGCATCTTTGGTGGGAGAGAGTTAGAATGGCTGGAGAGGAGGTGAGGAAAACAAAGTAGGATATATAGACTGACAAATTAGAAAAGAAGACTGCTCTTCCAGCTCCCATTCCCCAATCCATTACAAAAAATACAGAAACATCTTGCACCTTAGCTTTTAAATAAAATCAGAACATGTATATCACTTTTTATCTGGGAATAAAGGCAAACTGCAATTTACAGCAATAAATTTTAACAATATAAATCAAATCGTATAACTAACAGAACATGACTGTTCGTGTTTATGAGATTTAGCATACAGTCTATTTTCTCTTAAATGCTAAAATAACGTTTTAACAGGCCTGATTAGCATCTGAAAAAAGCTGTTCAGCAGCATTAAGTTAGTTAAATAAATGCAAAGTGCCCTGAAATATTTCATGGGTATCATATACACAAAATAAATCACAATAATGTGAAATCAATTACCCATTTTTGATCACATCAGTTCGCTGCATGACACCAACTTGGTATAGTTTCCTTTTAGCATAATAAACATGGCTAAATCAGCATGAAAGTACTTCACTTCATTCACAAACTTGGGTATCAAGTACTTCAATATGACTCTTGGGGTAAAAAAAAAAACAACAGCTGCTTGCATGAAATCCAGTATGAGTGTATAGTTTGTGAAAGAAACAAGAGCTTTCATTTTTAACATTTGATAAGTTGACTTTGTACTATCATCAGAATAAAGATTAGGGTTAAAATAATTTCCAAATGACTGTATCCTGTTTTATTGAAATTTCACTGTTTCTCAGTTAATTTCGAATAACATGTAATAACCTAGTGAAAATGCATAGTTGTTTATTTCCGCCTACTACGCTTGCAAAGGTAAAATGATTGGCTAGAATCCAAAGTGTATGACATCTCAGGAAAAAAAAAAGCACCGAAATAAAGCACCGAAATGTGCATTGCTTTTCGGTCTGGTTACTACCGTTTATGTCAGCACCTTCATGTTTCCCTCTCAGCACATATCCAAACCGGTATCATGACCAGCAGCTTTTACAGCTGTGGCTCCAGCAAACATCAGCTGATACTAGAAAGTAATATTAAATAAATTCTAACAACAGCTGATCAAGCTTGAACGTGCTGTTGTTGTTTAGCGCGACATCCGCTGATTTCCTCTTTCTGGCCCAAAGTGGGAGATAAACAAACAAGAGAGACAATCAGCTGATCATTGATCAGTTTCATGATTTAAGTAGCAACAGGAGAGGGAGGGGAGAGAATGAGAGAAGAAGAAACAGCTGTGCAGCAAAGACACAGAATAACTCCAGCTTTGTGTCTTTTTCATTCTAGCTGAAGCACAGGACGAATCGTGTTCCTTTTCCCCTCAATACGGATGTATTGTAATTGGTCCAGCCCAGAGTTGATCATGACCAACTGGCTAATTCACCACCTTTCATTGTTTATACCGTTACAAAGACAAACAAACAAACATAAAAATGAAAAATCACCATTGGCCCACCGGGCAAATGTCCGGTATGCCCAATGGCCGGTTCCAGTCCAGCTATGCGGTCAGCTGGTGGGTAACAGGCATCTCCGAAAACGTTAGAGCACTTTTGCAAATATGCAATGTCTTGGTTAATTGAGCAGATATTTGAAGTTTACACAGAAACATTCTCGCATGAAAATATCTTAAAAGTTTATTTTGTGACCCACAAAGAGTAATATTTCAAACTCTGCCACTCTGTGTTCCTCCGCCACTGCCTCGTTTGAGTTTTGGACGAAATGGATTCTGGGATATTGCATTTCGTCATTTCGAGCTGATTGGAGACCAAAACAGCCAATCAGATTTTTTTTGCATCCAAGTCTGTGATTGGCTGGTTTTGTGGCACAAATATAGCGGTGTACAGAAAGAGTTGAGCGCGCACGGGCAGACATGTTGAGAGCGCAAGCAACACATTGCGAGCAAGCGCAAATGCAAAAACTGAGCGAGAGGGGCTGCTATTGTGTGTGTGTGTCACGGCTGGGGCAGCAGTCGTGTTGTGGAATGAAAGGAGGACCCAAAATGCAGGCAGCCGACTGATGATATGAGTGAGAGTTTATTTACAGGTGACAGTGGCAGGAACAGACAACGAATCATGAGACATACTAACGGAAACCTAAACTGGGAAAACTAAAGAGCAACTAGAAATCCTCAGGACACGGGGTGAAAGGCAGAGAGACGCAGACTGACGGAGGATACCAAAAACACAGAGATACACAATTGAACGCAGACGAGCCGACAATGAACACAGACCGACACCCACTAAATATACACACACAAGGTAATCGGGTAATCACACACAGGAGGGGAGAACAGCTGATCCTAATACACACGATGACTGGAGGACACAAGCTGAACACAATGACAACAGACACAGACCTTCAGAATAGAACAGGAAATCCAGAACACAAGCCTTCAAAGTAAAGCAGGAAACACACAGACTGATTTACAACACAACACGGGGACCTGAACAGAGCACCGAGGACAGACACAGGTAGGGCTGATAAAACACTAAACTTCAGGTTCAACCCTAAACTAATACAAAATCAGAATAAACACAAGGCACAAAAATGAACTTCAAGGAAACACAAAACGCTGGGTCAAAATGACCCAGGACCATGACAGTGTGGATAATAGCAAACACTGAAATACATTTTTTGCACGCAGCAATGAATTTTGTTCACTCAAATTTAGCTTTTCTTCACTCAAAATAAATTTCTCCTCAAAATGCAACACTTGCACCTGCAATTTTTTTTTTACGTGCGCTCAGAATAGTGGCACAAAAATAACGCCATACCTGACTAGATCTTACAGAATAAAATACACAAAGCAACCACTAGAGGGCAAACTGCAGAACAGAAAATACCTAATTCTATCATAACACAGCTTTATTAGCTGGCAAAAAGACTGGTATAACACAACATAAGGCTGAGTAAACTGGAGCAAACTGACAGATACTAATGTTGATTGACAGACTAGAGAGCACACAGCATGAGGGAAAATGATAACAACATGACAAGGAAAAAAGGGAAATACACACGTGAGGCAATCAGGGAGATGCAACACAGCAGGGAACACAGGCAAACTAAATCTAACTAATTAGACAGGGAAAGCAAAACTACACATAACACACACAGGACAAGAGACTATCAAAATAAGACAAGAAGTGACACACAGTGAGATATCTGATGGGAGTGTCTCGCCCATAGTTACAAGCCATTCAGTCCTGATATAACCATTGTAAGAGCTTGGTTTGCGTTGCTGACAGTAAGTCGGGCCAGGACTGCCCTGTCACTGATTCTGTTCATTTTATGAACAGAATTTCTAGGGGTCTTCTGCTTTTCGCAAACAATGTGGTTCTGTTGACTTCATCAAGTGGTGGCCTTCAGCTCACAGTGGAGCAGTTTGTAGCCGAGTGTGAAATGGAAGAAATGGGAACCAGCATCTCCAAGTTTAAGGCCATGGTCCTCAGCCGGGTAAGGGTGTCTACCTATTCCGGGTCAGGGATGAGTTACTGTCCCAAATGGAGGAGTTTCAGAAGTCTCGGGGTGTTGTTCACAAGTGAGGGGAGAGGGGTGCATGAGATTGACAGATGGACTGGATCTGCAGTGATGCGGATGCTGTACTGGCCCATCACAGTGAAAAGAGAGCTGAGTGTAAAAGCAAAGCTCTTGATTCACCTGTAAGTCTATGTCCCTCCCCTCACCTATAGTCACGAGCTTTGGGTAGGTACCAAAAGAACAAGATAATGGATACTAGCGGTGGAAAATGAGCCATCTCCAAAGGCTAGCTGCCTCTTGCTTAGAAATGGGGTGAGGAGCTTGGGGATTTGGGAAGGGCTCAGAGTAGAACCACTGCTCCTCCACATCTAATAGAGCCAGTTAAGGTGGTTCGGGCAACTGACAAGCAATGTTCCCTCTAAGCTGCGCGCGTGCGCAATTGCGCACTGCTGGCACGGTCTCTGCGCACAGAAAATCTGTGTTGCGCACAAAAAAAATCTAACCTGAATTGAAATTAAAATTAATACGTTAACAATTCTGTTTTGCAGTATTAGTCAGTAAGTGACTGGCTGCTCCAGTATGGGATTAGAACGATGCCACCTTATCCTACAGTCCAGCCAATAATGCGATTTACATTCGTATATATGCAGCCAATCAACGTTGTTGACAGGCTATGACAGCGTCCTTATGTGCCGACACCTGTGTTTTAGCTTGCAAAGCGGCGTGGCTGATGTGGAGTGAAGCCACGTTAATGACAACGTGTACAACCATTGGAGATGTGAGCAGGACAGACGGAACAGCTGATGGAAAAAGTGTACCAGTTTTTAAATTGTGTTGATAGACCATGTAAAACCAGAGTTGTGATTTAAAAAAAATATGCAATGTTTGGTTTCCTTCTTGAATACTATCGTTGTTTATATTTACTGCGGGAAGAAACGGTAAAAACGGCGTTTTATAAGAAAAAAGGCTCGAATGCACTCTCCACCTGTGAACAAAAACAAACCCCACCCCCTCTCGCTTTCCTATTCGTCCAAAAAAGTACCATGTCGACCAATCAAAAATGATACGGCAAGGTGGCATCTAGTTGTTAAGAAACGGGGGAGTTTTAGGAGTGACGGCGGTGCTTTGCAATGTGAGAGATTTGAGACGTTTAGCGCAAATCTTGTGTAGTTAGTGTGTAGTGTAGTCAATAGTTTTGTGTGTGTCAGAACAATGAGGCGACTGCTGAATGTTACAGGTGATACAGCAGTGATACATCTCCTGCTGTCAGGCCTGCAGGTATCAGGCTGTTGTTCTCCTTTATCTCATAGTGGACAGAAATATTATTTTTTTGGAGTGGCACAAATGATTTGTGTGGCATCAAATTTGATGCAGAACAGCTGATTGTTCTGTAAATAGTTTGTTTATTTAAAAATGCCTTGGCCGCATTTAAAAAAAAAAAATAGCTGCAAAAAACTTTGTTGTTTGCCAAGCTGAGTTACTTTTTTGAAGAAGTAACTATATAATTAATTGCCCAACATTGGTCAGTATATCCTGTATTTTGCAGACAGAGAGTTACAGGACTCTCTCCCAGACCACAGACTCATAATACAAGTCAGAGCTTTATAAAAAAAACAGAAGAAGAAAGTTGTGTTTTCGAAATTGGAGTTCAAGTTATTTTTACTTCCAATAGTGTTAACATGCTACACAGGTCAATGACTAGATTTTTTTTTTTTTACATTTTCATTGTAAGTGGGCTAAAGCAGTTAATTAAAAGTAGTCTAACAGAAATGTAAATGCTGTAATTTGATTATTTTAATAAACCATGTAACTTGGATGGATTAGATGCCGGCGTGACCACAGTGCACACGTCTGATGTCGCTCACAGTGGTCCAAGGGATCGCTCAGGGAGTTTGTGTGTTCGCTCAGACACATGAAAAATTAGAGGGAACATTGCTGACAAGGATGCCTCCTGCCAGCATGTTCTACCAGGAGGAGGCCCCATGGCAGACCTAGGACAGGAGAGGTTATATCTCTTGGCTGGTCTGGATAAGCTAGAGGAGGTGGCTGCAGAGAAGGAGGTCTGGGCTTCTCTGCCTTGGCTATTGGCCCCATGACACAGTCCCAGAGAAGTGGAAGAAAATAGATGGATGGAAAACTATGATTGTGTTGTAAATTTTAATTTTTGCTGGATCTAACTGTGAATAACATATGTTGTATTATCATATTTTTCCCCTGCCATTGAAAGAACACCTTGGATGGTTCAGTGGAGTACAGCTGGTTTATTCTCCTGGCTTCGGTATTTCTTCAAGCAGCTGACTAAGGCAGTTTCTAAGGCCTCAGGTATGGGCAGCTTGTTATACTTCTCTAGGTATCCCTTTCTTTAACACACCTTTTTATGCAGCTCTGATAGTTGGCTAACTTTCCTCCATTGCCTTTATCTCGGTTTCTAGTATCCTCCAACGAAGCTGGCACTGCTCCTTGTGACTGTTCATCTTGCAGCCAAGCATCTCAGTGGTTGTAGATGAGCTGGTTGATTTCGGTAATGTAGGAGGACAGGAAAAACCAGAAAAACAGTGATAACTATGAATACCAAATATGAATGAATATGCAACCTGAGCAAAGGTAATATTCCAATAGAGAATATCAAACAAAAGGTGAGAGTCAAAAACAGAAAACGCTGGGTCCAAAATCCAGGATCATGACAGAGACGGGTCATAGGATATCAGCTTCCCAGAAACTTTCCACCTAAAATGACTCAGTCTTTTAAAAGTACTTCAGCCAGAAATATACATATCAAATATTAATTATATTTTGGGGATTTAAAAATAAAAAATAGAATTAATTTTCAGTTGCAATGTTTTCACAGCAGTGTGGGAAGGTGGCATTTTTTTCCCTTAGGATAAAATGCACTAGGTTTTAAGGATCTCCTAATTTCTTGTTGGATTACATTACAAATAATCATTATCCAGCTTGGATATTACAGTCCCACACAGTCAGTCACACTGTTTATGGTTATATACTGATTCATTATACCATATTCTTTACTTTTTACTTCTTCAGAATCACTCATGTATCTATCCCCCCTTCTCTTCTTCTTGTACTTTCATTGGTGAGTCTTCTGGTTCACAGCATTTGGTAGAATAGTATTTCAGACTCCAAGTGTAGCATGCCTGGGGACATGGTGATGATCTGCTCTGGTTCAGATTCAGCTGGCTCCAGGTAGGGAAATAGAAGAGTTAACAATGGCGGATTCAAATTCTGAAGTTAGGTCTGGATTCTGTAGTGGAAAATTACTGTTTCAACAATTGTAATCTTTATATATTACTGGAATATGATAAGAACTTTCTTGTATTCAGTGTGTGCAAAGATGAACAGCTCCAATATCCAAGGTCTTGAGGCACTTCGTTTTTATCAGCAGGTGTCTACATGACTGTAGGAAAAATACAACTTTGCAGATGTGGAGAAACAGAGAGAAAACAAAGAAAAAAATGCATCCGCACCCAAATGCGATATTGTGAGTTGATTTTTTTCTATCCTGTACCAATGCTGTTATGACCTTTTTGCTCAGTCCATCTGAAAAAGACAGTGTGGTTACAATGCTCAGACTATTTTTCCATGACAAATTCCCCATTGTAGAAGGGGCTTGTTGTGTTTATTTCCCTCCATCTGTGGTTTTTTGTTTAGTGTTGCGATTTGTGGTTTGTCTTTTTTTAGCTGGAGCATGTGGAGGCCTTTTCTACCCGACAGAGGCCTGTGACTTTTTGTGTTCTCTGCCCCTGTGAGGCCTGAATCTGGTGTCATGAGGCTCATCCCTCCAGAATCTTGCATCAATGTCTGTTTCTTTAGTCTACACATGGTCTGTGCTGATTTAATTCCACTATCCTTGAGCTAACCTAAGAGTGACTCATTATCATTGATTCAGGCCATACCAGTCAATCATCCATGTCATTTACTAAATGTCACAAACAAAGAAGCAAAATACTCATAAAATCTATCTAAAAATTACAGAATTATGGTGACAGCATTTGTTCCTTTCACCCTTTATTATTTTTACTAACATATGATCATCATAATCTATCATCAGTTATAAGGCATTAATATTAGGAAAAAGCACAATAAATATAAAATAAATGTAATCAAAAACAAAATGGAAAGACAGTAATGTTATTTAATGAAATCTGCACTACCTGGCAGCTTATGTAAATACACTTCAGCAGCACATAATTCTGAATAAACTGAAGCTCATGCACAAAAATTGATGGAGTGCTCATTTAGTTAAAGTGTTCCTTATTGAGCTGAAATATAAAAGTTCAAGAAAAACTAAAACTATATAGTTTTAGAACACAAAGAGTATAGTGTTTTAAAAAACAAATTTCATTATGTTTACTGTGTTGTACACTAATTTTTAGTTGTTTTAAAGAACTGATTAAACACTAAAAACAGGGTGACAATATAGCTCAGTGGATGACGAGGTGACCACATGCCACATGGCCGGAAAGCAGAAGGCTGGGAGTCCGATCTGCAGCCTTTTGCTGTGTGTTGTCCCCCATTCTCTACCTCCACTTTCATGTCTATCTTTACTATCACTATCCAATTAAGGCAAAATGCCAAAGAAAAATAATATTAATAAAAATAAACACTAAAAACTAAAAAACAAAAATATTTCACAGATGTCAAGAGAATGTCCGGCTATCTGTTCATGACCTCAAGCTAAAGAGCACTCAGGTTCTGAAGCAGGACAATGATCCGAAACACACCAAGTCCACCTCTGAATGGCTTAAGAAAAGCAAAATGAAGACTTTGGAGTGGCCGAGTCAAAGTTCCTCGACCACACTGTATAAGAGTCTATGGCGGGGTATGGTTTGTTGCTCAGCTGCAGGGGAGGGTTCAGAGGGCAGTGCCAGGGGAGGCTGTGGACACAGCTGATTCCTGTCGCACTAATTATGTTTACCCCCTTTTTCAGTAGCTGCTTAAGCAAGAGGAACGGACTGTGAGCTGAGCAGAGTGAGCTGATTAGACTGAGCAGAGTTAGAGCCGGAGAGGAACAAAGCAAGCGGTTCTAGCCTATGTGTGGAAATAAAAAGCACTGAACACAACACAGTGTATGGGTGTGAAGTGCCAGGGGACAAGTCGAATCACTGATAGTTATTGCAAATGCTTGATTGCACTTGTGTTGATGTATGATCAATTATCCAGGTAAGGAAATTCCAAAAAGTTAATTCTGTTCATCTGGATGTAGCGTTTTCATTGGAAGAAACATTTTGTCAAGAAAACCAAAATGATGACTTTGGAGCTGCCTATTCAAAGTCCTGCCTTGAATCCCACTGAGATGTTGTGGCGTGACCTTAAAAAGGTGGTTCATGCTTGAAAATCTTCCAATGTGGCTGGATTACAACGATTCTGCAAAGATGAGTGGACCAAAATTCCTCCACAGCTGAGTAAAAGACTCTTTGCCAGTTATTTCAAAAGCTTGATTGCAGTTGTTGCTGCTAAAGGTGGCCCAACCAGTTATTAGGTCTAGGGGTCAATAACTTTTTCACATAGCCCCATGTAGATTTGGATTTTCCCCCCCTTAATAATAAACACCTGCATTTTGTGTTTACTTATGTTATCTCTTTCTGATTTTTAAATTTGTTTGATGATCTGAAACATTTAAGTGTGACAAACATACAAAAAATAAATAAATAAAAACGAAATCAGAAAAGGGGCAAACACTTTTTCACACCACTAAAATTGCTGAGAAATCATATAATAATGTTGTGTTTAATGTGGCATGTGTGTTTAATAAATATTTTAAACATTAACTGCTTATAGTTCTATTATCTGGGTAACTCGGCAGCCTATCGATTTCACTATGGGTCTTACTTATGATACACTTATGTGTAACTCACTTTGAGGTCCTTCTGTCTTTGAACCTGCGAACTAATTGAAGGTCATTTGGTTTCATGGCAAGTTAATGGACCAAAAATGATCTCACATCACAGCAATTAGGAAAGAGGAGGAGTTCAGAACATCTTTTTGTCCTTTTGTAAGTCATGAAAATAAAAAGCTTTTTAGCTTTTTCGGTCTGCAAGAAAAGTTTAAAAAGCAGCATTGCAGCTGAAACTGCAGGATATTAGATCACTGAGCTAATGAAAGCTTAAAACAATTAAGCCGCAGATGCAACCAGGACTGTCTCACGGATCAATCTTAATAAAAATAGCAAATCAAACAAAAATTATGTCGAGCTGAGAGTGTAAAGAATACATTTTGGAACCTTAACGTATAATTAAAACTATCAGTAGTAGTGGACAGTATTTCATTACTAGAGCATAAAATCAAACCAAACCATTTCTCTCCTCTCTGCCTTCCCAGGGTCCGGAAGCGGCTGGCACTGTTCCTGA
Organism: Perissodus microlepis; assembly: GCF_051167445.1. Classification (NCBI taxonomy): domain Eukaryota; kingdom Metazoa; phylum Chordata; class Actinopteri; order Cichliformes; family Cichlidae; genus Perissodus; species Perissodus microlepis. The sequence goes on along the minus strand of NC_140478.1, from coordinate 4,476,078 downwards.
GCCAGGGAGAGCGGCACGGACGCCGGGGCAGGAGGGCTGGAAGTCCATGATTTGTAAGTTCTTTCACAAGGATAATTGCAATTGGGATCCGTGGCTAGATCCTCTGTTGTTTGCAGTGCAGGAGGTGCCCCAGGCCTCCACGAGATTTTATCCCTTTGAGTTGCTGTTCAGCAGGAAGCCGCAAGGGGTGCTCAGTCTTATTAAAGAAAACTGGGAAGAAGGTCCAAGCCCCGTGAAATTCAGTATGTTCTTGTCCTGAGAGCAAAGCTGTACTGGGAAGGTTATCACAAGAGAATTTGCTCAAGGGGGGTGTAGGTTCAGCCGGATGTAGCCCCGGCTTCAGTCGGGCAGTGGGGGTGTGTGGCAGGGGTCTGGTCTCTGGCTCCGCTGCGGTGGAGGGGTGGGGCTGTGGGCTCAAGGGGCAGCGCCAGCTTCTCGTTTTGTGGTGACGCTGAGGACCAGAGAGGAGGTGTGTGCGTGCAGAGACAGAGCAGTCAAGGTGACATTCAGGAAGCTCTGTGGCTGAGCTGCCGCAAAGAAAGTATTTGAGTGTGTTTGACAGCCTGTAAAATAAACAGTTCAACTGGAATCGGATGCTGTGTGGGCCTGTGGTGTTCACAATTTCCTTGTTGGACCCGCAAGTTGGCCTCTAGTGCTATACGACACATCCCCATTGAGCTCCTGATGAAGGCTCTTAGGGTCCTGTTGATCTAGGCCAGTGGTTCCCAAACTTTTTTTGCTAGGCCCCCCTTTGTTTTACAAGAAAAATGTTCACACAAACCCCCCGCCCCGCATGCGCACGCACGCACAAACACATCCTCCAACCACACACACCCATATTTTGCTCCATTGCGGTTTATTTCACACCTCAAACATTTAGTAAACAATTACATGAATACAAGTAATCTGCAGGTAGTAAGAAAATAAACTACTAACTCTTTTATGCTACGTCCACACCTACATGGGTATTTTTGAAAACACAGCTGTTTCTATGTGTTTGGGCTTTTCATCCACACGGAAACGGCGTTTCAAATCACCGAAAACTGAGATTTTTTAAAAATCATTTTTTGCCTTTAAGTGTGGACGAGGACTACAGAGTTCGTCATGCAACGTCAAAGGTATGTGCCTTTTTTCACGTCATGCTGTGCGCACGTTATTGTTTACATGAGATGAATTGCAGAATGGCAGATAGAGACAAAATACTGTTACTGTTAAACTTACCATCTTCAGGTTTTACACGCTTACATATACACACACAGTTACTGTCCCTCCATTTACAAAGGCAGAGGCGTCACGGTGTGATTATTTTACGTGTAGTTGTTTTTTTCCTGTGTAATAATATTCAACATCGCTGTCAATACATTTGTCAAAAATGCCTCTCTGTGCAAAATGGGTTTAAAAACATAAACAACTGTAGGATACTGTTAGTCCGTGATTTGAACCGAGGGAACAAATCGTGGCAGGATCAGCCTGATATTATTTGGATCCCACTGTAACTTTACTGTATACAGAGCAAACATCTCCAAAATGTCAGGAGTAGTTAGTCATTACAACAAGTGTTTGTGAACTAAAAATCAAGAATGTGGGATACTGTTTGTCCGTGATTTGAAGAGCCCAACATGTGCTCCCCACGAAGGGAAAACCAATTATGCAGGGGAGACCTACCTTGGCACCAAACCAAAGGGAAGATATGCTTCACCATGTTTTCTAGTCTTTGGCTTAGAATGAAGTTGGTTTGGAAACATATTCAGCGATGCTTCATCTCCTGCTTTGCGTTTGTGTGGGCGCCCCGTGCTAGCAGTGTCCAAGCATTTTTTTTCCCCTTTTCGTACCGCGCCCCCCCTGCAATGGCCCTGCCCCCCCCCCCCCCCGGGGGCCCACACTTTGGGAAGCTCTGATCTAGGCATTCCAGGATCGAGGTGTGGGGCATCAAGTCATTGACCTTGTAATCAATCCAGGCAGTGCACAGGTTGGTCGGCCTAGTCTTGCAGTCTCAGGCGACTGCTCAGTCTACCAGGAGCTGGTGTTTTGTGCCTCTCAAATTTTTGCCAATTCCTTTCTGTGCCCCACTCAGGTATTGACCCATGTGCCTGTTCATCTTAGCAGCTATGATGCCTGACAGGAGCCTCCATGTGGTACTGAGGCAGGTTATTGGCCAGTAAATGGATGGACCTCTTATGGGGGTTCTTGGGGATCAGGATTGTGCGGCCTTTGGTTAGTCATTCTGGGCGTCTCTCATCGACTAGCAGCTGGTTCATTTGTGCTGCCAGACACTCATGGAGTGCCGTCAGCTTCTTCAGCCAGTAGGCGTGAACCATGTCAGGGCCTGGTGCTGTCCAACTCTTCATACAGGAGACCCTTTCTTGGATGTCTGCCACTGCGATGGTTACTGGACCCTGTTCAGGGAGGTTGCTGTGGTCTGCTCTTAAATCCACTCTTGCTTTCGAGCTCTCTGGTGTACCTCTTGAAGCGGCTGACCAAGGCTGTGAGCCTTTGCTTGACAGTTTCCAAGGCTGCAGTTATGGACAGCTTGCTGTACTTCTTAGGCACCTTCTTCATTACACCTTTCTGCAGCTCTGAGAGTTGGCTAACCCTCCCTCTGTGCTACCTTGATCTTGGCTTCTAGCCTCCTTCTACATGGAGGGTACTGCTCCTTGGGTGATATATATATAGATACACTACCAGCCAAAAGTCTGGACACACCTTATGTCATGGTTAAAACATAGCATTTGATGGTTTTTTTCAACCGCAGTTCAGGACACATTCAAAGTTTTTGCTCATTTTCTGGATGAACTGACCTTCAGTTCTAAAGTAATGATGGACTGTCATTTCTCTTTATTTAGCTGACTGGTTCTTGCCATAATATGACTTCTAACGGTTCTCAAATAGGGCTGTCAGCTGTGTACCAATCTGACTTCTGCACACCAGAACTGATAGTCCCAAACCCATTAATAAGGCAAGAAACTCCACAAATGAATCCTGACGAGGCTAGCTGTGAAGTGAAAACCATCATGAAGCTCATTGAAAGAAGGCCAATGGTTTGCAGTGTGATCAACAAAGCAAAGAGTGGCTACTTTCAGAAATCTAAAATATAAGACATATTTAGAGTTATTTGTCAAATTTTTTCTTTGCTACATAAGTCCATACGGGAAGAAGGAACATCAGAAGCATCATTTTACTATTGCACAGAAACGTATGCATTATACTCATGCAAATGTTGTTTAAGTTATGCAAATGTTCATAGATTAATTAAATATAGTCTAAAGACAAACTCTGAAAGTTAGGGCAGGGCAATATGGCCAAAAATATTTATCACGGTATATATTTGAAAATTACGATATAACTGACAATATAATTGATGCGAGACAAAATACTTTACAACTCCACAACTTTATTAGTGCAAAAAAAAAAAAAAATCAATGTATTTTCACTTAAACAAGCAGCTGTTTTTTATGTGCATTAAAGTTATATAAAAATTTAACAGTGCAAATGCAAATTCCTTGCTGTCAGTTTAACCAAAATCATTTTCAGTGGAAATTGGCCGACGTATCCTGAGCATAACGATGTATAATATCCACAAAACTTAAAAAGAGGTTATACACACACAATACTGTAATACTATGTTGAGGCACAGTACGTATCACTCTGCGAGGCATTATGGCTACTGACTACAGTAGCCATAATGCTCCGACAATCCATCAAGCGGTGCGGGTTTGTAGCTTGTCAAAGTCGTACTAAAGAATTTTTGACAGATTTTCGAGCGCCGTGTACCACATAAAATCGGTTCGAGGTCAGTAAGCACAACCAGAATTCATACATAAGGCACACGGGATTATAAAGGGCACTGTCGATTTTTCAGAAACTCAAAGGATTGATTTTAAGTGTGGCTTATTTTCCGAAAAACACGGTAATAATGACGGCCTGCTTGCATGCTCTACCAAAAATAGTGCTTTGGTGTGTATCTGATAGAAGAAAGCCAAACCAGTTCCACATCACTGAAGTTGCAGCATTTTTACAAACCAATTTTGGTTCATCCGTTTCATTCAACAATCCACTTTCGCCCTTCTCATTCTCCGTCACCGCCATGTGCGTATGAAAACAAAGGCACTGCGCATATTCTATTGCGATATTTCATTTTCTTATTATTGCCTAACATTATACCGGTATTACTGTGAACGGTATGATATGGCCCAGCCCTACTGAAAATATTATTAGGTACTATCTCTCAGCAATACTTTTAAATTATAAATATTGTGCACCCAAAAGGCTTACTTGGCAGCAATGCTGAATATCTAAATTATCTGTCTTTTTAAGCCTAATTTTGGAATGAAAACTTGAGCTACAGAGAGGGAATTAGGTTCATATTATTTTGAATGTCTCTTTTGGATCCTTGTTGTTTTTTACGTCACTACTCCAGGGAGCTGAGGCCACCTGCTGGATAGTCCTAACACACTAATGTGATTTGGCAAACTGAGATTTGTGAGCTGCTTCGGGCACATGAATAATGAATGCCTAAATAAGTGTTTCTTCTAGCTTGGCATCAATTAACTTTTCCTTTTTTTGATGTTGTTATTGTTGTTTCCAATTAAATACTTTCTTTCAAGTTAATTAAATTTGAATCCAGGAAAACATCCAGGTTAATTGCGGTTGTTCTGCCAAGTATGCCATCATATTTTGCTGTGTACATGGTCTGTAACACTAAGACTATGATGGATCAGTCCAAAATAATCAAATAATTACAAGGTAATTGTGGTGTTTGTCAATATTTTTGATAATTAAATAATAACATAAAAGCAGAAATCATTAAATATTAATAACTGAAAACAGGTCTAAATAGTAAAAGGTGTTAAAAACGGCATTGAGTTTACCCTGTCAGTTTCCTATGGCAGCCTGAGGACTATTTCTAGATTTACCTGTGGAAAGAAATCATTTACTAACAGATAGAATTCTGGCTATCAGTGGTCAGGATTTCAGCTGTCACACAATATGAATGTGTGCAACCCTAATGTGACCAATACAATTTTCTAATCCCTTCTAAAACAGGCTGGAATTCATTGAGATGATTTTAAACCAGTGTAGTTTGTTCCTTGCTCTTTGACATGGTTATTGCTATGTCTGTGACATTTTAAACTGTTGAAGTTTTCAGCTCTTTTATTCTCAAGACAAGTCTCAAAACCTTTTTCATCGGGAAAGGAATTAAATAATAAAGTCAGTGTTCAGTTCATACTGTGCAAAATCTGTTATTGACATCATGTCCATCTCATCTCCACTAACATCTGTTTGTGGTCCAGGGATCTTATGCTGAGCTGCTTTTGTCTCACTGCTCGTTCTGTCTTTCTCTTTCTTCTGTTTACATTCAGAATCAGACTTATCTTTGTTGAATGAAGGCCATGGCAGAAGGCCTCAGTGGACTGCAATTTCATGGAAACAGTCAGTGTAGCTACTGGTTAAACAACTTTAATCTCCATTTTGTAGTGGTTTACACGTTTGCCTAACAAGTGAAACATCCCTGTTTTGATCCCAGGAGGAGACACAAATCTCTTTGGGGTTGTGTCAGGAAGGGCACCCGGTGTATAAAATCTGCCGATTCAAATCTGCAGCTCTATCTGTTGTGGCAGCTCATTGTGAATAAGAGGACAGCCTGAAGTAGCTTTTACTATCTTAATGATTAAAGTTTCATTTGAATATATATTTTAAATGTAGCACATTCAGTTTCTGGGTGTGAAATGTCTACTACAAGTATAATACATTTGACTAAAATTCAAATCATTTTTAGAATTGAGTGACAGTTTCTGGTTTGTTTTCTTGTTTAACTTGACAGATTATTTACATTTTTGTGTAAACATAAAGCAAAGTAAGCATAAACTGTAAACCTCGGAAGCTTCTATTTCTGTTTATCACTCATGTTTTGTATGTGTGTGTGCCTGTGTGTGCTTCTGTGTGTGTGTCTGATGATGATGAAATGACCGATTGGCTTTGAATTCCACATTTTTAAGCCTCGCTGTTAAAGTTTTCACAATCCCCATTTTCTTTTTGGAGTCAGAAGTGACCACATTTGTGACCACATTTAGTGACCATGTAGATATATCTACTAATCAGTTTCACTTACATAAACCAAAGCACAAACGTCTTGGAACTGCTAATAAGTGATCTACTTGATAATGACAGTTTTGAAACTGTCAACTGTTTTGCGCCACGGACCGGTTTATGCCCGACAATATTTACACGGACCGGCCTTTAAGGTGTCGCGGATAAATACAACAAAATAAAACTAGTACCGGTACCGATAAAAAGAAGATTTATTCATAACACACGTGAAAAGACCCAGGAAAACCCAGTTAACGATAAAAACGATAACAAAATGACGCTGAAAACCGATAAAAACCCTGAAAACCATACATTTCACACCTGAGCCTCAACTCTCGCGGCCCGGTACCAAACGACTCACGGACCGGTACCGGTCCGAGGCCCGGGGGTTGGGGACCGCTGCGATACCACTGATTTCCTTTCCGATCCAATACCAAGTAAAATTCAGGGTGGTATCGACGATACTGATCCGATAATATTTATTGTATTTCAAATTATAGCGTCATAATGATTACAGGACATCAGATTACTTGTTCTTATCACTTAATAATGCAGAATTCATCATATAGAAATAAAAAACCTGAAGTTGTGCGCTATTTGAACACCTTGCCTGCCTGCAGCACTAAAGGACTCCATGAGAGACGTCTGTCTCGCCCTAGCAGCACCTGCCGCTGTCCACTCCTCTTCAGTTCGCCTTAACATTACGCTCGTCATATTCTGCGATATGATTTACTCTGGGGTGTTTGACAAATTTGCGGTGTTGCCACAGCACCTCACTTTCTTGCCACATGTATCGCAAACCACGTCTCGGCTGTTTGTGGATGTAAAATACGTCCGCACATAACTCCAATTACGCTCAGCCATTGTTGTGAGTGCGCACGCCAAGCGGCTGCCACACTTATACAGCCATATTTCGCACATGACTATGAAAGGCGGAAGAGGAAGTAGTTCCTTCCAATTGTAGACAATCCGAATGAAATAGGTTCCACTGTGTTCCTGTTAATGATAAACTACAAATTTACCCGAAATTACTAAAATATCGATATTTTAATGTGAGAATCGATTCTAGAACATAAATGACTGGTACCGGAGGAATCGATATTTCAGTATCGATCCGCACATCACTACCAACTACACACACCCATATTTTGTTTTCAAACTCCATTGCGGTTTATTTCACACCTCAAACATTTAGTAAACAATTACATGAATAAAAGTAAACTGCAATAAATTACAGGTAGCAATGAAATAAACTACTAACTCTTTTACACTACGTCCACACCTACACGGGTATTTTTGAAAACGCAGCTGTTTCTATGTGTTTGGGCTTTTCATCCACACGTAAACGGCGTTTCAAATCACCGAAAACGGAGGATTTTTTAAAAATCACTTTTTGCCTTTACGTGTGGACGAGGAATACACGCAACGTCAAAGGTATGTGCCTTTTTTTACGTCATGCTGTGCGCCACGTTATTGTTTACATGAGATGAATTTCTACAATGGCAGATAGAGACAAAACACTGTTAATCTATCTGCAGGTTTTACACGCTTACATATACACACGCAGTTACTGTCCCTCCATTTAGAAAGGCAGAGGCCTCACGGTGTGATTATTTTACGTGTCGTTGTTTTTTTCCTGTGTAATATTCAAACATTGCTATCAATAAATTTTTTTCAAAAAATGCCTCTCTGTGCAAAAACATAAACAGCTGTGGGATACTGTTTGTCTGTGATTTAGACAGGGGGAACAAATCGTGGCAGGATCAGCCTGATGTTATTTGGATCCCGCTGTAACTTTACTGTATAAAGAGCAAACATCTCCAAAATGTCAGGAGTAGTTAGTCATTACAACAAGTGTTTGTGAACTAAAAATCAAGAATGTGGGATTGTCCGTGATTTGGAGAGCCCAGCACGTGCTCCCAACGCAGGGGAAAGTAATTCTGTCGCAGAGACCTACTTTGGCACTTGTGCAGGTGAAGCCAAAGGGAAGATATGCTTCACCATATTTTCTAGTATTTGGCTTAGAATGAAGTTGGTTTGGAAACATATTTGGCGATGCTTCATCTCCTGCTTTGCGTTTGTGTGGGAGCCCCGTCAAAAACCTGTCCATTATGCTAGCAGTGTCCAAGCGTTCTTGTTTTTTTCTTTTCATACGCCCCCCCCTGCAATGGCTGTGGTGGGCCCCACACTTTGGGAACCTCTGACCTAACCATAGCTCTGTAGTTAGCCACAGATAGTACATCTGTAATGGTTTTTGGTCCTTGACCCAGTTTTCTATGCTTCTGGACATTATACTGTTTATTTTAAATATTTTATGTGATTCCTAGGTTCATGGTTATTTTTACGTCATGTATAAAGTCTCAATATTTTATGTATTCTTCTCTGTTCAGTCAGCCCTACCATCATGTGGTTTTTCTCTTGTCTCTGTGTCTGGTGTTCTCTTTCCATCTCCTCAGCCAGTCATGGTCCCAGTCCCAGTCTGTATCTCTCCAGTCCCAGTGTCAAACCTGTGTGTCTTAGTCTTTGTCTCCGTGTTTATCATACTTGCTGTTTTATTTTGACAGTCTCTCATCCTGTGGTTAGTTTTCTTTCTGCTGTCCTATTAGCCTGTATCCATTCAAGCTATGCATCCACCTGTTGCCCATCCTCTCATTACCTTGTGTGTATTTAAGTCCTTCGTCTCCCTCTGCTCATTGGTGTGTTGTCCCTGTTTACTGTGTTTTTCCTTGTGTGTCATGTTTCCCTCGCAAATTCCTAGTCCCCGGTTCCCAGTTTCTAGTTCCTGAGATTTTTTACATTTGTACTTTTTTTGAATGAAGTTACAGCAAATAAAGCTGCCTCCTTTAGTTCACTCCCTTTGGTTCTGAGTCCTGCGTTTGGATCTTACCTCTGCCTGCCACACAGTTGTATGTAAGATCATTATATGTCAACTAGCCCAACTTCAGTAACCCTCACATCCATCAGATGTAAGTAGATTCCAAAAACTTTCACAAACAGAACAGTGACATTATTCAGCGCTGGTTATTGTTGCTTGGTAAACATGTTGCAAGATACACTTCTACTACTATTAGTCTTGTTGTGTGTTTAAAATTTTTAAGGCTGAAAAATGAAGTTACTGTGGGGAAGTGTCAAAAACATCTGCTAGTGGCAATTTCAGCAAAAAGCGAGTCAGTCCACAAAGACTACCTGTCATGGTTCTGGGTCTTTACCCAGTGTTTTATATTTTGAGTCTTATATCTTGTGAATTATTATGATTATTATTTTGAGTTCTCTGTTTGTCAGTTTCCCTTTTTATTTTGATAGTCTATTGTCTCTTATATTCAGTTTGCTTCAGTTGTCTCGTTATGTCTGATTTGTTCCTGCTGTGTTCCCCAGCTGTCTCCAGGTATATAACATGGTTCAAATGTGTATTTATTGTCTCAGTCTTCCGTTGTCCTTTGTCTATCAGGTTTCATGTTCCCATTTCCTAGTGTTTCCCAGTTTAGTTTTTTTTTTTTTTTAGTTCACTGTTGCCTGTCTGTTTTGTATTATTGATACAAATTATTATTTATTATTAATAAATGGTTCATTATCTGTTAACCTTTTCCTGCCTAGCTGTGTCGTCTGCATTTGGGTCCTGTTTCTACTCCACATGGTCTGCGTCCTGCCGATCTTAAAACTACTGTGTTAAAATGCCCAACTAAGTAGCAATAAAATACAATTTTAAAGCCTGGAACAAAAAACTGTTTTGGCTTCTATTGATAGTTTCCCCATGCTTATAACGACTGTAGGGTTAACAGAACTAGCAGCAAAGCCACTATAACAGATGGGCAAAGTGGCGAGATACAGTGCATTGGTGTCTGTTGGTTTCACCCTAACTGAAATGGCTGAATCGGCCTCTCCACCATGATTGGACTTATATGACTAATAATATGGCTTGCTGTGTGGCACAGCCTGCTTGAAATCTGTGCTTCAGTATGTTATTTAGAACTAATTAGCAGATATCTGTGTCTGTACATTGCACTTGTACAGTTTACGCAAGCAGCTTGTTAACAGTAGCTTATAATTTAGCACTTCACCCTCATTTAAATATATTTACTTCTGGCTCCAAACTACAAATGTGGCTGCAGCCAAAATGCTAACATGGATTTGGTGCCTGGAAACATATTTTAAACAGTCTACAGTCTAAATGCGTTGTACATGAAGACCATTTCCCATGTGTGGGACTAATAAAGGTCTTTTCTTATCTTATGTTGTCTTATCTTATCTTGTCTTGTCTTGACAATACAGTGCTTCAATTTTTGCACCTGCTTTTTACAAATGTTACATTTATTTGGTAAAAGGTACAGTGAGATCTGTATTCCACCCACAGATTATCTCTCTGGCTAGGGATGCTTTAAATATAAATGTTGCATGAGTCCATCTTATAATATTCAGCTCTTGAGGTTTTCTTCTATGTTTCCCAGCACAAGACCTTGGTGCCATCCCTTCATGTGTAAAGAAAAAAGTAAGTCTCCCTTAAGTAAATACCTCACAGTTCAACAGCAATATGTAGAAAAAAGGTTGCTGCTACAAAGCATATTATTATACTTCTAATACGGGCATGAAGATAAATTGCAGTTTGTAGCTCACTATAAATAAAGTGCTTAACAATGCAGATAAATTGGGTCACATTTTTTTAAACTTGTAAACTGGGCCAGAGCATTTAAACTGTAGATGAACCACTTCCAGAACCTCTTTGTCATAATATGGTTGAACTCTGAACTCATATTCTAATACAGTTGACTTGCTCTTTTGTTTTTGCATAATCTGAGACCATAACATTATTAATCATCTGCCCTCTGTTCTTCAGATTCTCTATCCCTTCTTTCTTCATCTATGATTTAGAGTAATGTGGAAGGGAAATGTCTGCCCATATGAAATACGGGATCAGAAAGGCCAGATGGGAAGGAGAGTACATGGAGTGCTCCTTGGGAATGAGAATTAGAGTTGGGGGATTTACTCCATTGTAAAGATTTTTTTGTTCCTTAGCTAAACATCAATCCAGACTCTTACACAGATGGATGGGGCTCTGTAAACGCACAGTTAATCTGGGAAACACATACACAAGTTTGTTCTAGAGAGTGCTCAAGCCCTTTGCATTGTTTTCACGCCAACATGAGAGGCAGCTTTCCGTCAAAGCTGCAAGCTAGCCCCTTGGTGCTTCAGAGGACGTTTGATGGTGAAAAGAGTGTGACTGTGCTGGAATAAAAAAACACAGACTGAGTAGAAGAGGTCTCTTGGGTAAATTCGTCGCAATGCCTTTTTCAGGGATAAAGGAGCACAAAGTAGCATAACTTCTGCACAATATTTTCCACTGTCTAGTACTTTTTGGTTAGGTTTAGGCCCTAGAGATAATAGCTTGGGATAAATAATAAATACAATTTTGCTTTGCAAAGGTGCTGTGGAAGTAAAGTTGTATGTACTTGCCAGAATTTACGTAAAAAGGCATTAAAACTTTCCACAATACATAAAATGATTGATGAAGAACATATCCAAACATTTAAAAGATTGTCTGATTTGAAACATCTCAACAACTATAGGATTGCCATAGAACTTTAAATATTCATGATCAGTTTGCAAGTTACTTTGAAAAAGTAATAGTTATAGCGACTAGTTACTTCTTCAAAAAAGTAACTGAGTTAGTAACTGAGTTACAATATTATAAAAGTAACTTATTACTAAGAAAAGTAACTCTTACTTACTCTCTGGGGTCCATAGATATATATTTATATATATTTTGTCTAAAAGTTCAACAAACACTCCATTATTAAAAAAAAAAAAAAGATTTCTGGCAGTTATTTCATGGTTCAGGTTTTAAAGGGTTAACACAATTGATCAAAAATGAGACAAAAAAACCCATAAAATTCAAGTAGAAACACTTTATATTTTTTACTGTAAAAACCACAAACATGTTTAACAAATCATTTTCATAACTTGAAACGCAAATACAAATTGTAAATTTTAAAAACCTATGCACAAGTTTTGCAAACAACAAAGTTATATGCAGCTATTTACCTATAGATGCAGCCAAGCCGGGTTTTTTAAATAACCATTTCAAACTATTTACAGAACAATCGGATATTCTGCATCAAATAATGTGGCACACAAATTATTTGTGCCACTCCAAAAAATAATTTGTCCTCCATAGAGGAGAACATCACTTTCAGGCCTGCAGGTATCAGGCAGGTATCACTCCTTCTGTTTTCCACCTGGACACATAGCATCTTGTTGCTATGTCATCTTAAACTGGTCATGTGATTGGTTTACCATGATTACGTTATTTTTTCTCAGCCAATCAGTAGCACTTGTGTGATTGTTTCGCCCCCTTGGTCCCGGTAAGCTGAAGACAGCTTCAATCGTTTGTGTGTTAAAAAATAGTAACGCACCACATTTTCTTTTTAGCAATGGTAATGGCGTTGTAACGATAGAAATAGTAATTAGTTAGATTACCAGTTACTGAAAAAAATAACAGTGTTAGTAACGGTGTTATTGCCATCACTATTCCTGATAGGTTGAAAAATAGGTTGAAGAGACTTTGGCAGTCAGATACAAACAAGGATCTGACTGATAGTCCATGGTCAGTGCATTAATGCTGCCCATTGTGTTCCTGTGGCTTTTTCTTTCAAGTCACCATAATAGAAATTTTTAGTCTTAGAAACTGACAGATTGTATGAAATTTATTTAAGAAATATGCTGCTTCCCCAAGAGAATAATTAGTCTTCATGTTCTTACCATTATTGTTGCACTTAGATTAGTATTAAATTTCTTTTTGCCCAAACTTTTGGTTTATGATCAAATACATGCAATATTACAGGTACACTCACTAGTTACTTTGTCAGTCCAAACTGTCTTAATTCTTTGTTGCAGGGAAATATTCCTCTGGGATTTTTCACTATGATAGCTGATGCTCTGTGATCAGGGTGGCTGTAGCTCAGGTGGTAGAGCAGATCAGCCAGTGACTGGAAGGTTGGTGGTTCAATCCTTAGCTTCCCCAGTATGCATTGCCAAGTATCCTTGGGCAAGATACTAACCTGCTTACTTTCCGATGCATCCATCGGAGTGTGAATGCTTAGATTGTACTTAAGTATAGAAGGAAGTCGGTGTGAATGAGGCATGTTGTATACAGTGCTTTGAGTACTCTGGGAGAGTAGAAAAGCATTATATAAGATTCAGTCCATTTACCATGATGGCATCAGGCAGTTGCTGCAGATTTGTGAGCTGCACATACATGATGTGAATATCCTTTTCTGCCACATACCAGTGATGCTATAGAATGATATTTGGTGATGACTTTGAAGGCCATTTGACTACAGTGAGCTCTTTGTCAAGTTCAAGAAACTACTTTGAAATATGTATAGCTATAATATTTGTAATATGGTGTGGTATCATTACTGAAGCACCCTTCAGAAGATGGACACACTGTGGTCATGAAGCAGAGGTGTCAAACACAATGACAGGGTCCAGAAGTGGCCCAAGAAAGACTCCAGTAGTACCTGCTGGAAGGCTTTAGATAATTTGATGAAGTACATAGATTTTGACATTTTAACTCACATGTTAAATCACATCTTTGGAAAGCTGAGTTCATTTTCTCTAGCCACATCCATGCCTGATTATTATTATCAACCTATCACTTAAATAGGACCTGCCTAACAAAGCGCAGTAGATCAAAAGATTCTCAAAAGCCAGACATCTTGCCGCAATCTAAGGAAATTCAGAACCTCTCGGTCTGTAAAATCCATTTCTAAAGCTGTGGGACTCCACCAAACCACAGTAAGAGCAATTATCCACAAATGGCAAAAACATGGAACAGTGGTGAACCTTCCCGGTAGTGGCCAGCTTACCAAAATTACCCCAAGAGCACAGGAACAACTCATCCAAGAGGTTACAAAAGATCCCAGAACAACATCCAAAGAACTGCAGACCTCACTGGGGTCAGTCAAGGTCAGCATTTTGACAGGAAACATCTTGATGATCCCTAAGACTTTCAGGAAAATATTCAGATGAGACAAAAGTTGAACTTTTTGGAAGGTTGCATCTGGCACAAAAGTGACAAAGTATTTCAGAAAAGGAACATCATATGAACAGTAAAATATAGTGGTGGTAGTGTGATGGTCTGGCGCCTTTTTTCTGCCTCAGGACCTGGAAAACTTGCTGTGGTAAATGGAAGGATGAATTCTGCTGTCTACCAAAACATTTGGAAGGAGAATGTCCAGCCATCTCTTCATGATCTCAAGCTCAAACACACTTGGGTTCTGCAGCAGGACAATGATTCAAAACAAAATGAAGACTTTGGAGTGGCCTAGTCAAAGTCCTAATCTGAATCCGATTGAGATGCTGTGGCATGACTATAAAAAGTTGGTTCATGCTTGAATTCTGCAAGGATGAGTGTGTTTTGGATCATTGTCCTGCACTAATTATGCTTTACCCCTATTTCAGTAGCTGATGGGGTCTGGAGGAGGAGGAGGAAAGGACTGAGCAGGCTGAGCAGAGTGAGCTGTGTGTGGAAATAAAAAGCACTGAACGCAAAACTCTCCCCTTTAGTCCTGGCTGACTGCAGGTTTCCCCAACCTTATAAACGGTACATATCCATAATGACTGAAATTGGCACCAGTGGTGAACAATGGGCTGTGAGGTCAGTGTCTTGATCATTATTATGCAAAATTGTCATGACCATTGATCAACAACCACTGATCAAAGCCCATTGATCAATGCCAATTAATCAATGACCATGAGTACCACGAGTTGTGGAAGAGCTATAATCACAACATTGAAAGATAGTGAAAGATGTGCCCTTAGGCCCCCTCCTCAATTCAGAGATGGTCTTTCCCTTTTCATGTAAATGGTCTCCTTGACTACCTGCTCAAACCAGCGTTCTGTCCTGTCCAGGATGTGCACATCCTGTTTATAATGTTGTTTATAAGGTTGGGGAAACCTCTGGTGAGAAGAAGTCACTTGAATGAGTGACAATATGTTTCTCCCACTGAAAACGCTATGTCCAGATTGTGAATAAATATAAACTATGTGACCCTTGAAAGAATACCAGTTCCAACTCCAGGCAATGTACCACAATACCATGGTATTGTGATCCAAGACCACTCCCCTGTCCAAGTAAATGTAAGTTTCCCAAACTTTATAGCCTTGACATATAAGTAGATGGTGCCTCGATATATTACTACTATCCCACAAACCATATCAAAACTTTAATTGTGATCAAATCAATCCCTTCCTTAAGATCAATTGTACATTCACCAAATTTTACATTACTATCTAGGAAACCCTTACTAAAGGTTTAAATAATTTTATACACACTCATAATGGGAAAAAGAGAGGGCACTGTCTTGCCGACCTTTCCCAGCAGATACAAGATTTAGCTGGTAAACACTCGATTTCCCGTTTCCCAAATTTGTATAAAGAAAAAGTAGTACTACTACAAGCTAAATAGAACAATTTGTCAACTGAACAAATTGAAAGGCTTTTACTGAAAACAAGGCAAATCTACAAAAAAGAAAGTGACATGAAAATAATAATACATTTAATTTGTTTGTGCCTTTGAAAACACTCGAGGTCAGCTTACAACACAAACAACAATAACAGCATTAAAAGATAATAATAAAAATGCAAAACATTGACTGCTGATGAAGGTGTAGTGGTAATGAGTTCCAGAGACAAGGTTCAGCACGACTGAAAGCTAGGGCACCCATGGTGTTAAGTTTGAAGTGAGGAGTAGTCAGAGCAGTTGAAGCTGAATGGAGGGCATGGGAAGGGGTGTAATGGTGAAGGGTCTCTGATATAGGGGGGTGCCAAATCATTGGGATGAAAAGCACAATTTTCTATTTATTATGTTGAGGAACAGGGAGCCAGTGAAACTGGATGAGAATAGGTGTAGTATGGTCAGTAGACTTGGTGCAGATGATGACTGTCGCTGCAGACTTCTGTACCATCTGGAGCTGACTGAGGAGCTTTTACAGTAGTCCAGACGAGAGGTGAAGTTATATTTTAAGGTAAAAACCCTACAATAATACAAAGAAAACAGAGAAAACTCCAACAATCATATGACCCCCTATGAGCAAATGCTTTAGTGACAGTCAGAAGGAAGAGACTTCCAGCAGAACCAGTCTCAGGGATGAGCAGCCTCCATGAGCCTGCAGAACTAAGATTAACTTAGTTTTCCTGCTTTCCACTACAGAAAAGATGCTAAAAGTTATTTCTAGTGGATAAATAAATGCTGGAAAGCATTCAAGTAGTCCAGTTTACACAAATAAAGTGAGAAACAGTGATGTGTTTAAACACAACAACAAGACAGGGCTACAATGAAAAGAACACTGGTAGATATACTGGTTTTATAGACACATATGCATGCTCGCACAAAGGAGAACCAAAGAAAAGGCACTTTATCTTAGCCATTCTGTTAAGTCAGAAGGCAGAACGTGAGCCTTCAGTGTGGTGAACAGGAAAAAGAACAAGGCCTTGTCTCATGTGTGTGTGAGTTCAAACACTGACTATAGGCAATTACCCCTCTTTGATCCAGCAGCAGACAGTGTTTCAGACACACTCTCTGAAGGTTCTGCAGATTGAATTATACAGGCCTCTAAGGGAGTGCAGCTATGCTGTTGCTTATCTTTTAGCCACACACGCACGCACACACACAAAACACACCAAGAACTCCTTAATCAGTCCAATAAGTTTTAAAACGATCTGTCTGTAAGCCTGATGCAGAACATGCTGGTGTGAGGTAGACTACTTAGAGCTCTTCTCTGACCTTTGCCCTGATGATAAAGACATGCCGGTGGTAGTGGCAATACCATGTATTTTTCTGTGATTGTGCAAAGCAAGAATTGAAACAGTATTTAAAACGGCTGCCAGGTTTACTTTTGGATTCCAGCACTGTCTGCTGCCTTTTGATTTGATGTGCCAATTTCCACTAAAAATGACAAACAAAGAATCTCTCACTACTAAAACATCTAACTTGCTTCAGAAGCTCTTTTCTATACTGTGGTATCTTTGGGGGGGGGTTTGTTTCTTTATTTGTTTTTGTCAGACCAGTTTGCGCCTTTTCATTGTGAAATTCACTTGTAAAGACACACATACTCCCAGGGCTGGACTGGGAGAAAAAATCAGCCCGGGCATTTTGACTAAAGACCAGCCCACCAGGTATTCTAGGAAAAGCCATAAAGCCTTTGAATGAAAACAGATGCTGTTGTGACAGTGATGTACGCTGTCTTGTTGCTATATGTATGATTTCTATACATTTTACGTCAGATAAAAACTTTGGTTGTAAGATTCAGATAATTATTTAATAAAAGCGAGACATTTTAAATGAGAATAAGAAAGAAAAGTATTTCTTTGTGCCCCCCTCTCCCTAACCCCCTGCCCTACCTGCCCCCCTGGCAAAACTTTGCTAGACCCGCCCCTGCACAGGATCCTGGTGTTATTTCTCAGAAACAATTTATAACTTCCCTTCACCTAAAAGGTAAACCAGTTTCTCCATCACCTGTTTAGCTGTGATGATTCTCCTGGTTTCATCTTCATGTTTCCCTCTCACCAGGATATCCAAACCGATATCATGCCCAGCAGCTTTTACAGCTGTGGCTCCAGCAAACATCAGCTGATACTAGAAATTAATATTAAATACATTCTAACAACAGCTGATCAAGCTTAAACGTGCTGCTGTTGTTTAACGCGACATCCGCTGGTTTCCTCTTTCTGGCGCAAAGTGGGCGATAAACAAACAAGACAGAAAAGCCAATCAGCTGATCATTGATCAGTTTCATGACTGAAGTAGCAACAGGAGAGGGAGGGGAGAGAATGAGAGAAGAAGAGGCAGCTGTGCAGCATAAACACACAGAATAAATCCAGCTTTGTGTCTTTTTCCATTGTAGCTGAAGTACGGGACAAACTGCATTCCTTCTCAGCTCAATATGAAACGCGTAATGTTTTCTCTGAATGAGGGACCATTCCATTTTTTTAAGGAGCGGTTGGCAACTCTACTAACTAACCTTATGAATAAAATAAGGTTCACTATCAGTAACATTATAGCACCCACCCAGCTGTATAGAAACTCCGTCATGCTAGCTAGTACACAGTACGAGTTATTGTAACTGACTGTAAAAAGTCAGCACAACAAAAATAAACTCCACCTAAACGTGGTTTATATCTGACCCAGATAGACTGCAGGTCATAACTTCTTACCTGAAGTTCAGTTCACCTGACACTCGGACAGGTGTTCTGGGAATCCATCCTCCTGACAAACCATCCTACCCGTTGTTTCCACGCATGCGCACAACACGAAATTCAGTGGCGAAGCATCCTACCTTTGTGAATATAAGCTACAAACATACTCTGATGGGTAAAATTAAGTGCCAAACCGTCCTACCTTTGTAAATGTGACGTACAAGCATACTTTAACAGCTATAATTAAGTGGCAAATCGTCCTACCTTTGTGAATATGAGCTAGAAGCATAATTTTACAGCTAGAATTCAGTGGCAAATCATCTTACCTTTGTTAATAAGAGCTAGAAACATACTCTGACGGGTAAAATTACGTGCCAAACCATGCTACCTTTGTGAATGTGACCTACAAGCATACTTTAACGGATAAAATGAAGTGGCAAACCGTCCTGGCTTTATGAATGTGAGCTACAAGCTTACTCTGATGGGCAAAGTTAAGTGGCAAACCGTCATACCTACTTACATTTGTGCTGGAATTACTCTGTGACAGCAGAAATGTGCATACACTTACGGTAGGACGTTTTGCCAAAGTAGGACGTTTTGTCAGAACACCAGCAGCCGCCTCGGGTCTCTCCTCCTCCTGCCTCTCCTTCCCTCATCCACCCGCTGGCCTCTGTGGAAGCTCCGCCATAGCCACCACCAAACAACTGAGTTATTTTTACACATCGGCCAGCATCTGGCCAATCCACCACCTTTCATTGTTCATGCCGTTACAAAAAATAAAAAATAATCGGCCCATAAAAAAGAAAAATCACCATCGGCCCACCGGGCAAATGCCTGGTATGCCCGATGGCCAGTTCAGCTATGCATACTCGCATATTTGCCACCAGTTATTACTTTTATTAATATGCCTTTGAGTAAAGATAACAAATGTACAGTAGGTTCTCTTTTCTGAACTCCAAATATAACAAATATGTATCTGTCAATACGTTGATGATGGTCAACATGAGTTTGTGCAGTACATCTTTTTTCAGCTGGTCCATTTAGGGGTCACCACAGTGGATCATCTGCCTACATCTAACCCTTTCTCTTGCATTTTCCTCTGACACGTCAACCTTCTCCATGTCCACTTTCTTTTCACTGTGACTCTTTTTTTGTGGCATTTTTCTTTTCCTCCTCCCTGACAGCTCCATATTCAACGTCCTTTGTCCAGTATATCCACTATCCTTCCTCTCCAGCAGTTTTGCTGTGTCATATATATTCTAAACCACCCCAAATACTTTTTTGCCACTCCTAAATTCATAGTAATATATGTACAAATGAACTTCTGGTCTTGCAACAATCTTTCCCAAATACCCTATGGACAACTAGGGATTGTGAAGAACCAGTTCCCAGTAGTTCAGTTCCTTGGAGCTGTTAACCTGCTTGCCTACCAAAGTTTGCTAGCTAGGGCTAGCTAGGGCTAGAAAACTTTGTCAAAGCATCTCTTAAACACCAAGATATCAAGGCAGTGTGTGCATACCATACGCATAACAGCTGACTAACCTATTAGCCTTCAACAAGGTCTTTACTTGGTTCTATATACAGGGGACCTCCTTGACAGAGTCTAAGTTTTGACCTCAAAAGAAAAATGCCATACTAGACAGAAGTGTTATTTTGTTTTCATGTTTTTTCATCATATTAAGTGAAACATCTTATTCTGGGTGATTCAGAAGTCCACTACTGTTTATTTTTAAATCAGATAAATGATACAGTATTTGATGGGTAAGATCACTTCTCTCCATTGTAGAGCATATGGACTCCCACACTGTTTGATAGAAGCTAATGGTGACACCATAACAATGCTGTCATCATTATTATATGAGTACATTATGCGTGCAGGGACACATGGAGAATTGGTGCTGACCTTTATTTACTCTTTTTATTCTGGACAAAAATGGATCTGATGACCTTGAATTTGAGTATTCGAGAAGCAATAAATTTGAGACCTGCGTCTGACTTGACTGTTTTGCTTCCAACACACTGCTTATATCACATGTGTCAAACTCAAGGCCCACGGGCCACATCTGGCCTGGCGGACATTTATATCTGGCCCACGAGATCATTTTATATAGATTTATTATTATTGTTATGCATGGCCCGGCGATATGAGGCGCTAATAACACACAAACTGCAGATCCCATAATGCAGCGCTGCAGCCTCCTTGCCCAATGCTAGGCTAGCTGGGAACATTCCCGCGTCAATCAAGTCAAACTTCTGTTATTGCGAAGCTAGCCCCTCACAATGGCAAGAGAAAAGTTTATTCTGAAAACAGAGCCTTTCAGCACCGGTGGGAGACTGAATATATGTTTACAAACATTGCCGGTAAACCCGTGTGTCTTATTAGTGGAACTAATGTGGCTGTAATTAAGGAATTTAATTTAAGACAAAACATCAGGATTAGCTGAAAAACCTAAATGCAGAGCAGAAACTACAGAAAGTAGAAGAGCTAAAGAAGAATCTGACATTTCAGCAGACGTTTTTCACCAGAGCAAAATCACAAAGTGAAGCTGTTGTGAAAGCAAGTTTTATTGTAGCAGAGGAGATAGCCAAATCAGGCCGGCCATTTACCGAGGGAGAGTTTCTGAAGAGCTGCATGATGAAGGTGTGCAACGTCTTGTGTCCAGACAAAACGCAGATTTTGGCAAATGTGAGCCTGAGCAGAAACTTATGTCAAAGTATAACCAACATGAAACTGCCCTGGGACAAACTTGTTGGACTTAAAACAGATGGAGCGTAGGTGTTGTGTGGTGAAAAAAGTGGACTAGTCAGCAGGATGCGAGTAAAGATGCAGGAGAACTGTACTGGTGAGTTAACAGCACATCACTGCATCATACACCAGGAAACGCTGTGTGGTAAAGTCCTAAAAATGGAGCATGCAAATTTTATCCGAACTAAAGGTTTAAATCACTGTCAGTTTCAGTCTTTTATGTGGGAAATAGATTCAGAGTTTGCCGACATTCCTTATCATACAGAGGTCCGTTGGCTGCGTTGGGGAAAAATTCTCAATAGAGTTTTTGAGCTCAGCAAGGACATGGACATGGCATGTATGATGCGGTGAAGGCATTTCAAGTGAAGCTGTCACAAATGCACCAGTGCAACTTGCCTCACTTTCCCTGTTGCCAAGTAATGTTGAACCAAGTCAGCGCAACAATGTTCCCAAATGCGCACTTTGCTGGTAAACTGAGCGCACTGAGTTCGCGGCGCTTTGGTGACTTTGAAGCACAAAATGAGAATTTCGAGCTGCTTCACAACACATTTACAGTTGACGTGGAAACTGCACCTGTGCAGATTCAGATGGAGCTGCAGTGTAATGATACACTCAAGGGAAAGTACGACACTGAATGTCCCGCAGAGTTTATTAGTTCCATTCCTGAAGCAATGCCCCAGCTCCGCCTACATGCAGCTCGGACATTGTATATGTTTTCATTTATTTTTTCTGGGGGTTTTGGCAGCATGTTCATATTTCTATTTCTAACTTGCATAATTTTGACAGGATATATTTTTATGGAGAGCAAAATATTTAAAGTTAAAGTTAATTTTTTTAAGTTTATTTATTCTGGAATTATATTCCTGTCTGTTTTATTCAATTTATGTTTAAAAACATTGTTTTAGTGTGTTCAATAAATGTTTATCTTGTTTGGCCCGAGACCTAAAGTGTGCCTTGAGGTCTGGCCCCCTGTGCAATTGAGTTTGACACCCCTGGCTTATATGAACAGTCAACCACAGAGAAGAACCCAAATTTTGAAATGAATCTGACCATATTTGGAAATAAAGTCCAATTTTAAAGTTATGTTATTTCATCAGGCAGCTTTTGTGTAAGTGACAACAGTATACCCCCTACCCTGCATCACAACCCACACATAACATCTTGGAAGATTCATAATCAGAAAGGGAAAAAAGTCTTATGCTTTAGCAAAAAGAATTCCTGGGAAGGCTTTGTTGTTTATATGCAGTGTGCAATGAGCCTTCAGCATCATGTTGACTTTTCACTAGTACCGCTGCCTTTGGCTAGGAAAGAACAAAACATAGCTTGATTTCTAGCACAGTTTAGTTTTGGTGAGGCGTGGTACACTGACATTTACTGTAACATTAATGGTGTATTTTGATTTGTCATGCAAGTTTTGGTACTTTCAGCATAAATTTTTCATTTAGCATGCCTGATAACTGTGTGTTTAATATCAAATGTTCTTGCTCTTATTCTCAACCAGAAACTTCATAAACTTTACTGTTTTTTTGCAGAAGCAACTCACCAATAGCTATATCCAGTGCCACACACACACACACACACACACACACACACACTTCTTTCATTCTGTTTCTGTTGAACATTACTGTGTTATTTACTGTATATGATGTTGCTGCTTCATCAGTTCAGCCCTCTTTACTATAAAGGCACAGACATGAGTGAGATGTTAAAGAACACTAAAATAAATATTAGAGATGTGTGACACGGAGTTGTAGACTGTAAAGTTGAAAAGCTATTTACTGATTTGAGTTTCTCAAATTAATGACTTAAATGCAAATTACTTTTGAAACAGAAATGTATATCTACAACTGTATTAAAATATACAGCAAGCTAGAACCACTTTTTCATCTAAATTAATCATCATGAACTTTTTCCCAGTTTTTTTTTAACTTGCCTTTATCCTTCCTGTACAACATACAGGAGTGTTTCAATCTCTTTCACAGTACACTTTCAGACTGTTATCCATGTCCTTTTATTTTGTTTTATTTTCTTTTTGTTATAGGTTTACTTTTTATATGCATATACTTCATATAGTTATTCAATTTACAGGATACATTTCTTATGAAGTTGTTTCCTTTTCAATTTCTGAGAAAACATCACTCCACTAATTCTGTCATGGCAGTTAGAGGTTGGTATACCACAGTACTGGTATTGCATATACATTGTTAATAACATTTATGTCAGTAAACAATATTGTATGTGTCCTACTGTGCACTGCTATCACAAGTTGAGATAACCACTAGATAAGACTTATAATCTCATAATCTACAGAAATCGGCATATAAACATTAAAACTAATGCTGCTTTTTTAAATAGTTTTGTCACTTTAAATCACTAACTTGTTTTTAAGTTTTTTTTATATAAAATTTTGAAGTCATTAATATTTACATAATACTCCTTTTAATTTTAATCAGTCAGGTCATGATCATAAAATTGTTTACAACATTCACAGAAACCTAGACCACACCATTCCCTGCTTACCGTTCACTTTTCAATACACTTTGAAAATACACAATTGGTGTATATAAACCAGGGCTGAACTGGGACAAATAGAAAGGCCCATTTAAGAAAGAATTTCCCTCTCACCTCTGCAGGCTTCAAGCTCGGGTCCTTCAAGCCATAAGTTTGAGGTGCTGCGCTGCTACTCCAGAGGGGAGGTTGTACTTCCGGGTTGGTTTTGTTTTCACCTCCTCATGTGGGCTGTGTTCCTGTTTGCCATCCTTCACGGTGATGCTCCAAGTGTCAGGTTCATGACTAGAAACTGCTGGCAACACTGAGCATTGAGGCGATAATAAACCAGCAGGCTGTGACAGTTCAGAAAAGCGGAAGCCTCTTGTCCTCTTTCCTGTATCCTGACCGATACACCATCTGGTTAGCTGCTAAACCTAAACGTACTAGCCCTCACTTACTACTACTCCTCAACAGGTCCTTTACTAGAGGTACTTCCTCCCGCTTAGTGTGTGAAGGAGAGATGGCACCTTCTTCAAAAAAAACTTAGCTAACGTGGATAGTTAGCTATAAATGATTTTCCCAGTATTATTTTAGGGTCTTTGTCTCATAATGCAAAGTGCATTGCCACTGTTTTGATTTGGTGCTATATAAATAAAACTGAATGGAATTTCACATTCTTCTGATAGCTTTTGTTGTAAACCTCTTCACCCATTAATACAAAAACTTAAAGTTAAGTTTTGAAAATGTAAATTAAATGGATAAAACTTTAAGTCAGGTTGACCAATTTTAAAGTTGTTCTTTGAACATTGGCTGTTTTTTAAGTCATTTTAAGTCAGAATGTATTTTCAAGCTCTGTTTTAACCTTCCAACTATACAAATCAAAGTGTTTTCCACCAGTGTTAACTTGATAATGTGCGTGTAACTCTTATCAGCTGATTGGGCTGACTTTTATGGGGGCTGGGACAATGTCTTTGGAAGTATGAGCAAACAAACAAAGCAACCTCATGGGGCCTTAATGAATCAGAATCAGAATACTTTATTAATCCCTGGGGGAAATTATTTTTTGTTACAGTGCTCCATTATAAACCAACATTAAGACAAGACAGACAATACGCTAACTAAGAATAGTACAATATATACATATATATACATACATAAGTCACTCATAAATAAATAGCTGGAAAAGAAACATGTGTAGTTGTAGCAGTAACCAGTGTGTTAAGTGGATGCGTTGTACAGGGAGATGGCCACAGGCAGGAAAGATTTCCTGTGTCGTTCAGTGGTGCTTTTCGGTAATTTCAGTCTCTCACTGAACGAGCTCCTGTGACTGACCAGCATGTCATGGAGTGGGTGGGAGGTGTTATCCAACATTGTCTTTATCTTGGACAGCATCCGCCTCTCCGACACCACCTTGAGGGAGTCCAGCTCCATCCCCACAACATTACTGGCCTTACGGATTAGTTTATTAAGTCTGTTGGCATCTGCGACCCTCAGCCTGCTCCCCCAGCATGCAACAGAATAGAGGATCGCACTGGCCACAACAGACTCATAGAAAATCCTGAGCATTTTCTGGCAGATGTTGAAGGACCTCAGTCGCCTCAAAAAATAGAGACGACTCTGGCCCTTCCTGTAAAGTGCTGTGGTGTTTTTAGCCCAGTCCAGTTTTTTGTCAATGTGTACTCCTGAAAATGAAAATGAAAATGAAAATGAAAGTGGAACATTAGAAGACTACCAAAAAATACAGTCTATACTCAATGTGAATTCCAAAAATCTTTTTTTTTTCCCTCAGTTTTTGTTGTTTCTGTTGAAACCTTCAATTTGTTTCAAGGAGAAGAGACCATGCACTCTCATTTTCCCCAAGATAAAAAAAAAAGACTAATACTCTGACGTTGGAGTTTTCATGAACGCAGTTCTGCGCTGAAAACTGTTTTTGACTTGGAGAAACCTAAATAAAAATAAACAGGCATATTCTGTCAGATCATTGCACCAAGTAGAAATTAATTCTGCATATTTTTAAGTTACACTCTGTTATAAATTCAGTGTGATGTCACAAAGTTTGCGGATGTATTAACAACAGTTTCAGTAACATATTCTGGACTGCATATTATATTTTCCTCCCAGGCCAGGATGCGTACATGCTCATCACTGAAAGAGTGGCCACTGGCCTATAGGTGTAAATAGACTGCAGAGCCTGTCCCAACATGTTAGCTTTTCTGTGTCGTACCATCCATCTAGTGAGATGTTGTTTGGTTACCCTGATATATAAATCACAGCAATCCTCCTGGCACTTAACAGCGTATACTCTATTACTGTGTCTGTGTGTCGGGGCACCTGATCCTTTGGGTGGACCAATTTTTGCCACAGAGACGCAGTATTTAGAGAAAATGTGTCTCCTCTGTTCTGATACTCTGGACACATAGAGGAACCATAATGGTTTTCACTAAGGCAGCAGTTGTCCTTCTCTTCTCATGGACCAGCTGGAGCATGCTTTAGGTGTTTTCCCAGCTCTGACAAATGTCCAGCTGGGATAACCACATTTACTCAGGGCTTTTTTTGATATCATGTTCTGCTGCAGTGTTGGACTCTGCCAAGGCTGCCCTTTGTCACCAATTCTGTTCATGATATTTATGGACAGAATTTTTTGGCGTAGCCAAGTGGCGGAAGGCTTCCACTTGGGTGATCTCAGAATCGAATCTCTGATTTTCCCAGATGATGTGGTTCTGTTGGCTTCATCAGGTGGCAGCCTCCAGCTCGCACTGGAGAGGTTCGCAGCCAAGTCTGAAGCGGCAGGAATGAGAATCAGCATCTCCAAATCTGAGGCCATGGTCTTCACCCGGACAAGGCTGGAGTGCCCACTCCGGGTCAGGGACAAGTTATTGCCCCAAGTGGAGGAGTTTAAGTATTTTGGGGTCCTGTTCAGGATTTCACAAAATGGGGAGTGGGAGATCAACAAACAGATTGGTGCTGCGGCTGCAGTGAGGTGGATGCTGTACCAGCCAATCGTGGTAAAGAGAGAGCTGAATGTGAAAGTAAAGCTCTCAATTTAATGGTCGATATACGTCCCTACCCTCACCTATGGTCATGAGCTTTGGGTAGTGACCGAAAGAACGAGATCGCAGAAACAAGCAGTGGAAATGAGCTTTCTACCAAGGGTGGCTGACCTCTACCTTAAAGGTAGGTTGAGGAGTTCAGCCATCCAGTAGGGGCTCAGAGCTACTGCTCCTCAACTGAGTGACTGAGCACATGTGAGCCATGATGCATTTATACAGCTGTGTTTTGTATATCACTATGACAGGAGGATGAAGAAGTAGTTCCTGCCAATCATTTAGACAATCCCAATAATGTACTGTAGTTACTTTTCACTGTGTTCCTGTTAATCATAATCTACAAATTTACCCCAAATTACTAAAATATTGATATTTAATATGACAATCGATTCTAGAACATAAATATCTTGAAGAAGCAATATTTTTTTGGCTTTTATTTTTACTACTAGTAGATGTAGCTTCTGCAGCAGTGTTGAATGTTCTTTTTCAAATTTAAAAATTTTACCCTGCTGTTTGGTTTTTAATATTTTCACAGGTGGCAAGTACTCACATGGAAAAAGTCAAATTACAAAGACATCTATAAGGCGCAATAGGATGCACCACTGGCACAGACAACAATCAAATCTTAGAGAAAACCAAGACAGGATGACCCAGTAGATGGACAGAATACTTAAGAGATGATGATCACCGATCTTGTTCCTATTGCAGTAGTTAAGGGTGCTGGTTTTATGGCCAAGGCAGAGTCAAGATTCCTAATGAAAATTGAGAGATTTTTTTGAACACATACACATTTGAACATGTTTAATCAGAACTCATCAACAGAGAAAACAAAACAAAGAATCTGTTTTCAGTCAAAAATGCAGGAAATAGCATTTCTTTTACTACAGACTGAGACAGAGTTCAATTGCATTGCATTAAATTAATAAATAAAAAGTCCCCAATGAAACTGGAGTTAGCTTTATTTTCATAGTATGGAATTGCTAAGGTGCACATTTCTTGAAAATATTTTTTCTGTAAGTCTAAGTCTATATTAATATATATGCTAATTGGAAGATGTTAATTTTCAGTAAGCTGTCTGCTTGACATATTAGTTCTCTAGTAATATCAATATTTATATATTTCACAGTGAATAGAGAGCTGGTGTTTGAGTATGATACTCAGCTTAATTGTTAAGTGTTTTGATTTCTGAAGAGGGCCATCCAAGGGAAGGACATCCTTATACTTAAATACAGCTATACTAAAAGCGAAACTATTTGATAAAATAATTTTTATACAATGAGAACAGTACAGAAAAAAAGAACACACTTGAAGAGCACCTTTAGCTACGGTGACCAAACGGGGTCACTGACACGCAATTTAGTCATCAACCATGAGACTGTCTTTTTGAGTCTTTGTAAATGGATGTCTCTTTGTGGAGTTAAAGTATTAACAAAATTAAACCCTTGCATAACTTTTTCTTAGGATAAAAAAAAACACCACAACAGTCCCTCAAGGCACTTTAAATTGAAAGATTAAGACCGTAGAGGTAGAGCCTTATTTGTAGTGTGAGGCTGCATGGAATTATAATCACTATTATTATAATTGATACTACATAATTTAAACTTCAGAATATAATCAGACACATGAACATGTGCGTATTAACTGCATTTTGACAGGCATGTCAATATATCATTTATGATTCCCGTAGAGATATAAAAAACTAAAAAGAAACTACACTGAAATGGCTGTGTGCATTGCTGAGAAATGAATTGCAGAAATGTTTTAATTATGCACAATTATCCATGCAAAAATGCAACTAAAAGCTGAAACACACTTCTGTTCATTTGCCTGCAGTTCAGTGCTGCATGATTAGTATGATTCAGTTTTGTGCTCTAAACTACAAGCCAACCACCAAAATACAGCGCTGTGAATAAGTGCTAGTCCCCTTCTTGATTTCTTAGATTGTTGCATCGTTGCCACGCCTAAATGTTCCAAATCAGCAAACAAATTTCACATTTGAATATTAGAGAAACGCAGTAATAACAAAATGCAGATTTAAAATGATGACTTCATTTATTAAAAGAAAAAATATAGCTGGTTCTATTTGAAAAAGTAAATCCAAATTTCTTTGGAAAGCTGAGTTCAGTTTCACCCTCCACATCCTGGCTAGACTACTGCCAGACTTGTTGAATCATGAAATTCTTTAAATAGAACAATGTAATAATAATAATAATAATAATAATAATAATAATAATAATAATATACAGCCTTTTCTACAGGCTTTAAGACTTCAGAGAACCACTGTGAGAGCCATTACCCACAAATGGACAAAAACCTGTAACAGTGGGGAACCTCCTCCTTAAACACCACGACTGTTGTGCAATCACTCAATCAAGAACAGCAATCAAGCATTTTCCATAACTTTCGCATTACAGTAGAGGAAGTTTGGCCCATTCTTCTTCACAGAATTTATTTAATTTGGCCACACTGGAGGATTTTTGAACATAACCAGCATGTTATGCCAAAAGCATCTCAATTGTCATAAGTCCCTATGACCTTCTTTTTTTTCTCTCATGTTCCATGGGAGTGTCGGGAGGGTTTCTTTTCTTTTTGAACTTGTGCTTCAGGGCACAAACTGATAGCCTGGAAACTCCATCCAGGACAGACTGCTGATACTGCTAACTTCAACAGCCAACAAAGGCAGTGATGAGCAATGAGGGTTGCAGTTCATTGAGATGATCTCTTCAAAAGACTATGGGCAGGTTTTCATCTTTGCTTTGTTTTGTTGGTTTTGGGTTCATACATAGGGAGAGATTCATACAGTGTCCATACAGGAAAGATTCTATGTGTCATTAGGACTGAGATTTGTGTTACTGTATAGAATCATAGCCTTAAAGTATATATTTTAAATTGGTAATTATGTGACAATACATTTCAGATCAATTTACTGAGTTAATATAACAAGTAGTGTAACTAAATATTTTATCCAGTGATTAATTAAACAATGCACTGCATTACTTTAAAGAAAAGTAACTAGTAATGTGTATTACATTACTTTTGTCAGCAATGACCACAACATTATTGAATTGGCAATTTGCTTTTTTTTAAAGTATGGCAATAGATTAGTAGCGTTTAAGATTTTAAGTGAGAAATCAGTCCATTATACAAACAAGTGCAGTCTAACAGCTCTGCAACAACACAAATTACCATGTAGCTTGTTTTTCTTTTTCCTAAGCTTTGTTCTATAGATCATTGAAACATTTGTCAAAATACTATAACTAATGGGAGTCAGATTGCTTAGTCTTAGATTAATATCTGAAACTTACAGCATACAATGCTGACTTTAATACATTTCCAGAATTACATGGCATATAGAAAAATAAATGTAATTTAGGTAGTGAAAAGTGTTTCAAAATTCAGGACAGAATACATGAAAGGCAGAGATTGCATCAAAGTTAGAGAGAGCAGGCAATATCCCACAGGAAATAATGAAAAAGAGAGCAGCAATATATCTTATTTTATGAACATTTCTTAAATAAACCAGTAATGTTGTTTATGAGATAATATTATGATATATACTTTTTAAACTAGTAGCAATGTACTACTAGATTAGCGTACTAGCAGTAGTGGTAATGATACTGCTGTGGTACAGCTCATCACCACTCCTGACACCTACAGGATGTTTTATTTTTATGTTCAATTATTTAGTGTTGAACAAATTCTGTTCAGAGCAGCTTTTCTGTAGTGTCCACTTAAGACTCCACTTTTACTCCAAAGGGGAGTCAATGGGCTCTATGGATAACCACCTCCTTAATAACTGAGGTTTTATTTTTGTTTTGATTTGTTTTGCATTTTATTAATGTTATCTACCATAAAATGGCTTGCTGTGTGGGACAGACCGACTGGAAGAACAGAGGTCCATCTAAATGTAATTATGACAACCTCAATCTGGATTTTTTTCTTAAGTATTTTCAGTCATCTGAATGAAAAAAAGATTTTTGAATTTCATTTTTTTAAACATGTACTTTTCAAAGAGTCTTTTACATGTTCACTTAGGTGTCCAATGTAGTGGTTTATGTGCAAGTATACCATCAACATTGACACAAATACAAGAAAACAACCTTTGAATAGCTGTCCACTGTAGTGACCACTACTAGTAGTGTAGTGACTAATGCAACCAACATTAAATGCTATATCACTAGTGTACACTTTTAAAGACAAGCACAAAGAACACCCATATAAAAGAGAACAAAGTGGGTCATAGCAGATAACTCACTAAGTTAAGATCTTTTCTGAATTGAAGCCCCAACTTTTCTGTCGCATGTCATTTTATAAGTTATAAGGAGGAGTACACTCAGTTACTAACTGTGCTTCCTGAAGCCCAAGAAGCTGGAGAATTGTGAGTAGATATGAGAACATTTAAATGTTGCCTGAGGGAAACATCACTCGAGAACAGAGTCTACTAGAACTGGCACGTTTGATTTCCCAGTCCTTTTTTTAATAAGATGTGTAGAGAGGCCTGAAATTCACTAAGAAATAATAAAATGTCAAAAGTTTGTATTAAAATAAAAATCTGCAATTTCCTTTAAAGAGCTCTGCGTTGAAAGGAGAAAATGATGACTAATATATGGTACTGCAAAATGAACAATAATTTTCTTTCTCTGGTGTCCTGGCTGCTATTAATCTTTAAGTGCCACATGGAAGGAGATTCTGACAATTTAATGATCTCACATATATAGTAGAAAGATTTTATTTTCCAGTTCTCTGTGGAACTTTGTATTAAAACTGGGTAAAATTACTGTGTGCTTAAATTTATTAACCTGACCCAATTCCAGAGTGATTTTTTCATAAGTTTGCAATTTGGTTCTGGTTAAAGCATTATGATAATTGCTACAATTAAGCAAACTATATCCGAAATGGCTTTTTTGTCATTGCCTATAGTCCCACAGAATGATGTAACAAGAGGAACTCTAGACATTTTTTGTCTAGAGTTCCTCTTTCCTCTTTCAAAACATACACTATTTGAGAGAGAGGACAAAATTTAATGACCGTACAGCAGTGGGAAGTAAAAAGAGCTGAGTATAGAAGAAACTCTCAGTGCATCACATGAAGTCCCACAGCACTCTGAGCCTATAGCAGCATAACTAAGGACTTGTTTATGGTCATTTGATCCAGCTGAATCCTTTAGCTTTATTAAAAAGGAAAGTTTTGAACATAATCTTAAAAGCATAGAGGCTCTCTTGTCTCCTGAATACAAACTGGAAACTACAGGAGAGGGGCCAAATGATCTGCCTCTCTGCCTCCTGTTCTATTTTTAGAAGCTCTAGGAGAAACAAGTAAGACTGATACATCAACTGAAGGGTTTTCTGGGAACTTTTAGAACAAGCTCATAATATTGAATTAAAATAGTCAGTAGTACATATAGAAGTATAAAAGAAGTACAGAAGTAGTAAAGCATTGGTGGAAGCCAAGGTAATGCCATCCCGAGTAAGTATCTGTTTTTATTTAAAGATTTTTAGGGCAGATAGATATATTTCAAACTGCTGCAGTGCATGCAGTACATGTCCTTTAATATCATCAGTATATTCCAGTATATGTAATAAAATTGATCAACAATATCGAATGACGCACTGAGGTATAATGTGATACAAAAGCAGAGATGCAGAGTCATTAGGCAGTCATTGGTAACCTTATGCTTTTAACTCTTCAAATAATCATTTCCTTGTCAAGTGATCAGTTAGCTGTTTTACAATGACTCATTCAAGATTCTTTTTTTAAATAAGAGAAAGGTTGGATTGTGGTATACAGTGCATTTTAAGATAGATTTCACTGCAAATTACTGTTTCAAATTCTCACTGGCTTCCTCATTGTCAGTTCATCTATTTCTTCTGTTTCTCAGTGTTTTTGTATTAAGGCACAATGAACAATACCCAGTAAGGTTTTCAAATGGTGGTTAGAAAAAAGGTTTAAAAGCTTCCACAGAAAGTTCTTGTGTAGAGACCACTGGAAAAGACAACACTCCTGCACCTTCATCCTTAAATGTTCTCTACTCTGTAATTTTGCAAGAATTGGGAGAGATTGATAAATACAGAACCAGGATTGACTGTGGGGGATTGGCTTCCATCCAGCCTTTGTTGACATGCTTTCCCTGTGATAAATAATGGACCAGGAAAGACAGTTTTTCTATATTGACAAATGACTTACCTTTGCACAAATTATCTCCCAAATCGCCACTTGCATTTTGCATTACACAAATTTAATTTTGATTACTGAGCAACTACATCAATTCTTTCATTTAAACATTTACTTTCTAGGCTGAATCAGAGCCAAGTGAAAAGGGAAATAAGCCAAAAGCTCAACCAGAAAAAAACAAAATACAAAAACCACTGGCAAAAAAATATGAACTTTTAATTGGTTGAGATACTAGACAAGGAGTAGACTTATTTTTGTTTTTGATCTGCTTATTTTATTTTTCCATAATGCACGAAGAAATAAAGAGTCATCACTCACATTAATGTGACATTTGCTGTTACTTATTTACACTGTCAGGCAATAAAATAAATTGAACACTTTCAAGACATTAAAAGCCAAGTAGGTTTTCTGTTTTGATGTAACAGAAGTCTTCTCGTTTCACCATTAGAACGGTAACTTATTAAAAATAAAAGCTAGTACAGGATTTTAAAAAAGGAAGGACATTTCTACCAAAGCATAAAGGGTCATCACCTGCAGGATCTGTAACTAAACACAGACAAAAGTCAAATAGCACCTGAACAAGAAAAGAAAACAACAAATACACAAACATAAGATCTTCGTGTGCATGTCTGTGTGTGAGAGAGAGAGCATGATAGTGTTTGTCATGAAATGTATTTCATAATGACGCAGGGCTGGACTGAGACAAAAAATCAGCCCGGGCATTTTGACTAGAGACCGGCCCAACAGGTATTCTAGGAAAAGCCATAAAGCCTTTAAATGAAAACAAACGCTGTTGTGACAGTGATGTACAGTCTTGTTGGTATATGTATGATTTCTATACATTTTACATCAGATAAAAACTTTGGTTGTAAGATTCAGATAATTATTTATTAAAAACTAGACATTTTAAATGAGAATAAGAAAGAAAAGTATTTCTTTGTGCCCCCCTTTCCCTGTTAATGCCCTACCTGCCCCCCTGGCAAAACTTTGCTAGACCCGCCCCTGCACAGTTACCAGCTGTCAGTTACGTAGAAAAAGGATCCCGGTGTTTTTTGTCTCTCAGAAACAGTTCATAACTTTCATTCATGTCACCTAAAAGGTAAACCTGTTTCTCCATCACCTGTTTAGCTGTGATGATTCAGTAAGGACATCTCCCGGTTTCATCTTCATGCTTCCCTCTCACCAGATCATGACCAGCAGCTTTTACAGCTGTGGCTCCAGCAAACATCAGCTGATACTAGAAATTAATATTAAATAAATTCTAATAACAGCTGATCAATCTTAAACGTGCTGCTGTTGTTTAGCTGGTTAGCTGGTAGTTGGTTTCGTGTTTCTGGCGCAAAGTGGGCGATAAACAAACAATAGAGACGGGACTTGTGACAGAAAAGCCAATCAGCTGATCATTGATCAGTTTCATTGAAGTAGAAACATGAGAGGGAGGGGAGAGAATGAGAGAAGAAGCAGCAGCTGTGCAGCATAAAGACACAGAATAACTCCAGCTTTGTGTCTTTTTTCATTGTAGCTGAAGTACGGGACAAACTGTTTTCCTTTTCAGCTCAATACAAAACGCGTAATATTTTCTCTGAATACGTGACGATTCCATTTTTTACGGGACGGTTGTTTTGTTTGTTTTGTTGTGATTTGGCGCTATATAAATAAAATTGAATTGAATTGAATTGAACCTAAACTTGGTTTATAACTGACCCAGATATACTGCAGGTCATAACTTCTCACCTGAAGTTCAGTTCACCTGACACTCAGACCAGCGGCCGCCTCAGGTCTCTCCTCCTCCTGCCTCCCCTTTCCATCATCCACCCGCTGGCCTCTGTGGAGGCTCCGCCATAGCCACCACCAAGCAACTGAGTTATTTTTACACATTGGCCAGCATCTGGCCAATCCACCACCTTTCATTGTTCATGCCGTTACAAAAAACCCCAAACAAACAAACAAAAAAATCGGCCCATAAAACCGAAAAATCACAATCGGCCCACCAGGCAAATTCCCGGTATGCCCAATGGTCAGTCCAGCTATGTAATGACGGTAAGAAGCCGCAACAACGGGAGCCAGAGGCAGACAGAGAAAGGCCAAGGAGACGCAGGCCGTTTGCAAACTGAATCTTTGGAAAGTAAGATTGTTTGTCCAAAAACATGTATTTGGAGTGCCGCATCATGTTTTGATCCAATCTATAAAGAATGAGCCAAATCCAAATGTGTGTAGAACTGCAAATAGAAATTTGTAGTTTATCCAGTCAAATGCTTTTTCAGAAAAC
Organism: Perissodus microlepis; assembly: GCF_051167445.1. Taxonomy (NCBI): domain Eukaryota; kingdom Metazoa; phylum Chordata; class Actinopteri; order Cichliformes; family Cichlidae; genus Perissodus; species Perissodus microlepis. The sequence goes on along the minus strand of NC_140478.1, from coordinate 4,441,076 downwards.
TGTGCTTTCTCATGGAACAATAATCAACAATAATAATACAAATTTATTAATCAACCTTTATTATTGACTGAGTGTCTAAAGTCAAAGCTAGTTTGATAGGTTCGATTGCCTTTTTAATCCCCTAATAAAAGAAAACATAATTTAAGAACTAGATTTTGTATTTCTTTGGGTTTTGGATCAGGTTAACCATGCATCCATCAATCCCACCTTTCTCGACAATACAATATATACAATATAGTGTAAAATGGAGTCAGTGGAGTGTATAGAGACCTGCTCTAGTACAGTTAAAAGTGGCGATTGATCTAATTAACATCCTTAACTAGGTAGCTAAGACAAGAAATTGGGTTTCAAGCTGATTTCCATTAGCTCATCCATGCAGATGAATGAATTTATCCTGACTAAAGAAATCACTTTGATTTTGAATGTTAACCTGCTGAACCCCCAATGTTCCCCATTGCAAAAATGACCTCTGACAAGAAAGCCTAATTTATGTTTTTCAATAACTAAGAAATTTAAACTTGATGGTGCCAAAGTGTCCATAGTGTCCAAATTTAAAAACACTTAGCTATATCTCTAATAAAACCACTGTAACTTTGCTCTGTTTTACTTCAACAACGTTGATCTTTCCACAGATAATCTCTATATGTTGATCCAACATATGGAGGTTTTCTTCAGTTTTTGTCTACTGCAGCATATTTTGAAAGGAGTTATATGTTATAAAAGACAAAACAAAATTTAGGCCAGGAAAATATCCTTCATATTTTTCTGTGTTCCATTCTCAGGTACTTTGAATCAATGGCTTGTGCAGCTCCATCTGTAAAACATGGTTGAATCTCAGACATGGTTTGCTGCTGCATTGCTACCAGTGGTAGGTATACCACAGTGGTAGGTAGGGATACCTTTCTGTTTAATGTGCTTCTCTGTTTCTGGTTGGACTTGTACCATGTATTTTTCAATAAATTGCTGCATCTAGATGTCAATTTTGGCGGTAGGTGGTTCCCGGGTTGTCACTGAACAGCCTAGCAAATTTCTGTCATTTGAGAGTGACAGTTTAGGTCTTCTTCCAGGCCTTGGAAAAGTGGAGACACATCTAAATCATTTGTAATTAATTACAATAGTTTAAAATGATGTGCTTTGAATCACTAGTTGTTAAGAAATGGCTCTAAGAGACCTTGCCAATTTGTGTAAATCCAAGCATCTCCTTCACTGAATTCCTTGGCTTGGTACATTGTTCCTAGTATTGGTCTATCCAGTGAGTACCAATGAACAAATCCTTTTTATGCTGGCGTAGAGAAACTACCAGTTGTCATCAATCATGATCATTAACACGAAGTTAAAAGGCTTTGGTCTTGTCAAATATAAATCCATAATAGAACTTTCAGTATCATTTAGTGAAAGATGTGAGTATACATATATATTTGATCTGTATGTATGTACTGTATGTATACTTTTGAACCTGTGTGGATTAGAGAAAATCCAAAATACAACAACTTTATACAGTACTATATATTTAAATTGATTTGCGGTTTTGGGGTTGTAATGTTTTTGCTAAACAACTATTCCTGCGCGTGTCTTGCCCTGGCCTATATAAACCTTATAAATCCTGCTCACGCCTCCTACACAGTAAAAAACCAAGTGTCAATTTTACACTTACAGAGTTGATTTTAACTCTGCTTCAGATAACATTTGGTCCCACTCAAAATTAGAGTTAAATTTACTCTATGGCCAGTGTTAACTTTTCAGTGTTAATTGTACTCAATTTAGTGTCAAAATTAACAACAAAATGTGTAAAAATATTTAACACTGAGGGTTATTCACACTGTTCAGAGTAATTTGATTACACTTTATAGAGCTATTTTTACTCCAAATTTAGTTTAATAATAACACTCTGATGTGTAATAATATATCATTTTTATTTCTCTGTAGTGTGATTTTTTTCATATTCATCTTATGATGCTATATTACTAAATAACTGATCTATCCTACATTATGGAAATAATAACAAATATACAGGTTAAAGTAACAGCATTTATTATGTTTCTCATTTCAGTGTCATTTAATTAACGTAACAAACCTTTACAATTCACAGTTCTATGATGCTCACTAGAGAAAGCAATATGACATTTCCCCAATGTCGTAGTTGTTTGCAGAAAAGTAAAAAAGTTGGTCAGGGATGAACTGTATGATGTACCAAAGACATAATGGGCCCTAAAGAGTTCATCAAGGGCTCCTACTGAACCTGTCGCTTTACATGGAAGTGCATGCTTCTCAATCACAATGAAGGTGTGAATGCTGCTTCTTGTGGATCCCTGAGTAAGAAGGTAGGGCTAACTGCTTCGGGTGATGTTGTCTAGATGCTGCTGTACACTGGTTCCAGCCTACAACAACACATTAAACAACAGTATTAAGTGACTATCCTCTGACAGTAGATTAGCTCAACTCACTGTACATGTAAATAGAGGTGATGGAAAGTATATTTTAAACAACACACCTTTGGGAATTTGATGAGGTTATTGACAGCTTGAGATGCAGACATCTTTCCTGGTCTCTTTCGCCCTTGTGCAGATGGTGGTAGCAGATGTAGCAGCAGCAAGATAGTAGACAAGTCACTGTCCCAGCCTACAGACGAATAAACAAAGAATTATTCCAAAAATACATTGAATTGACAGAATTACTGGTTTTTGCATCTCTACAGCAGCTTGCAGAGTGTAAACTGTAATTATCACCTCACAGTCCAGAAATACCCACAAAATGCCTGCGGCGTGTAACATCGTTGGCTTAAAAGGGCTTTTGCAGACGAGTGTGTGTGAACACATCTGAGATTTGCTAAGAGGATCAAAAATACAAATACCATTATTATAGACACCTTTGGTGAAGAAATGTATAATAGCATTTTTCTGTGAAAGTAATATAACTTGAGAAATCTTTTTACCTGTTACTCTGCAGCGTCTTATCAAATGTAAACTTTCAATTTATATATTGTGTGATTGTTTTAGAGAATGCAACTGTTTTACTAGATACATATTTTTCGGTAAGTTTGAGATAGTTGTGTTTATTTGAAGTGAGTTTGTATAAGGTTCTGATCCCCAGTCAGCATGTTGCCTACAGTAGATGGCAGTACACATGCCCCCATATATAGAGAGGAACACCAGCCTGCACGGAAACACTGTGGACACTATAAACAACATTATGGATCTTTACACATCGAAAAGAAGCAAAAAACAACACTTTCACCTCTGTAATTACTGTTCGATCTTTCTGACAAAGAGATAAAGTTAATACTTCATCAGAACTCGATAGCAAAACAGTAATTTGATCTTGCCAAACATGCTAGTTGTTTTTAAATTAACAATCATATTGGACCTGAAGTTTTAAATCTTGATATTAAATATCATTTATAGAAACGTGGATATTTCTTTAGTTGCCTGACCTCTCTAGTTTATGTCATTATAATCAATTAGCTCAGCAGAAACTATTTGTGTTCTTACACACACACACACACACGCACGCACGCACGCACGCACGCACACACACGCATACATTATCATGACATTCACATCTGTGATGAGTGTATGGAAACTGGTTATTACATTTTCAGATCAGGAGTATTTATTAGTAATCAGAAAGAAAAGAAATAAAATGCTTATTACTGTACCTTTATTTTAATTACATCCATTGAATATATGTGGCTGTTTTAGGAGATTGGACCTTTTCGTCATTGTCCACGCTGAGTGTCATGTTGTGGAGTATTTTTCCATCACTGCCCCTGAGTCCAGATTCCCTCCTGACCTGACCTGCAGATCATGAGCATCAAACATCCGCCAGCATTTAAAGACCAGCTCAAGCTCACACTCCACTTCTACTCCACTACTACCTCACACTGGTAAATCAACATCCATGTTATTGGATTATTGTTTTGTTCTTTCTTGTGTTAACATTACTCACCTTACTCTTGGCACTACCCAACTCTGTCTCCGCGTTTCATGCTGGACACTTACCTGCCTGCCCTGGCAACAATCCTCCAGATTCTGGGAAGGAGAAAAAGCTGGAGGTCTTGACTTCTCACTCCTTCGCTCAGTCTGATGCTCTGTACGTCCCGTGTTCAGTGATCTCCGTCTCTCCAACTTAGCAAATCTGCTTCCCTCATACTCCTAAAAGTACTCACCTTGATGTTCCTGTTCATATCCAGCAGATTAATCTACCTTTTCCTCTCTTGCATTGAACTTGTCCTCCCCCAAAACCTGTGGATTAAGATTCTGGAGTGAAATAAAACCTGTGCTCTGAATAAACAGCTGTCCATTGTGTCTGCATTTCGGTCCAAAACTGGCCTTCATGGCCCTTTACACTTTTTTTTTCATTACTTTAACAAGTAAATATGATATTCGAGTAAACAACTAAGAAATCATATGTTGTAGAAACTTTCAAATTAATTTTGCATGCTGCTTAAACCTTCATGTATGGAACCTATACTAAAAAATACATTTTTAGTACAACATAGTTCCTTGTTTTTTTACTTGTTTTTTAAAGCAATTGGTGTGTATGCTTTTTCTTGATAACGTTAACTAATTAGAATTTAAAGTATAATTAACACAATATTTCATCATTATTATTAACACCAGTTGTATCTGAACATTTCAGCAAAAGGGAGGGAAAAAAAGACAGCTGCTGCACCAGTCAATTTTTAGACTCTCTGAACTGATGATGAAACTGAATGTACCAATTTAATCATCTTCCAGCAAGTGAGTTTTCATGCTTTGCTCCATTTATTGACAGCGGAATATTACAAAGCATCTCTCAGCTCAATAAACCACCACAATGACACCTGCAAAATTGCTGTGGAGTTGAATCACTATCCTTTTGAAACTATGTAAACAAAACTAAACCTAATATAACTCCCAGAGAATAAGGTTTGTTGTGAGGACATTGGATTAGATTGAACAGGTACACTGTATATTTGTTAGTTATCTCATTTCAAAAATATCTGACAGGTTATTATATGAACTTAATAAGCTTGCAGTGAATTGTTTCAAACATTCTAGTTTTAAAATTATATAACCATCTTCAGTTAGGATTAACTATATCATCTATATGTATGTGTGCATACATAACAGAATGCCAGAGCCATTGAATGAAGAGACAGCTCAGACTTGTAAACCTGCAAAACAACTGGCAAGATGGAACAGTTATTGGAATTACAGTAGTCTCCCATGTTAAAATCCAATATTTCCAATGATCCTAAAGAGAAAAAAAATGATTTCACACACAAATCAAAGCAACTTCAAAACACAGAAAATAATCCAGAGGAGACGCAAAAAAGAAGAAACCAAAACACATTCAAAGAAACCGCAAAAGAGATGCCTAATAAACCTAAATAATCAAAAACAAACAAAAAAAATACTCTGAAGCTCACAATGACTTGAAGGCACCAGATAATCAAGCTGAAGCAAAATGGCTATAATTAACATTTAGTGTAATCTGTTTTTCATCTGGCCTGTGATAGATTAGTGACTTGGCCAGGCACAATCCTGAACCGAATAGGTGCTTAAGGAATGAATGGAGGGTTACTGGTCATGATTTGAGGATCATCCTCTTATAACGGATGGCTGCCATGTCCTTGTCAATGGACAACAAGATTTAGCTGAAACATAAACTGAAGCGCAAAGTATTCTGCCTTTAGTTCCAGTTCTGTGGACTAATTTATTAAGGCCAACCTATTTCTTACATAGTGTTGTAGTTCCCGGGGATATGGGGAAATAACAGTAAAAGTGTCTGGGAGCAAACATAAGCAGGGAGCTAGAACCACGAGCAAAACAAAGGGTTTTTATTCTAAATTAAAATCAAAGAGAGAGCTAAGGTGCCAATATCACCAAGAATTAAAAGAATCAATACAAAACTTAGAAGCTGTTCACAAAAATTAGGTAAGTTAAAACCTGAGGTGCATGCATGAGAAGTTCATTTTTAACATGGCTTCAAATTTATTTTTATTTTATTCTTTTATTTTAAAAATTGAACAGATTTCCTGTGTCATTCCTGTGTCTCACTTTGGGATCATCTCATCTCATCTACTTTTTAGTGATGTAGCTTTTAGAGGCTCTTCTGCGACACTTCTGAAATGTGCAGACAAAAGCAACCATTGTTTTGAGGGTCCACGATCAGCTGCATCACATCATAACATGACATAGCTGTGCTGGAGGTAAGAGTAAGGATGGAAAGAAAGCCATAACGCACACGCACAGGGGACTCTGTCACTATTACTACTTCCAATAAGAGGATGCTGCAAAGTGTAACTACTGTTCATAATAAAGTGCTTTCACAAGTGCAAATTTTTTATACATGCTAACATGCTGACAAGCAGTATTAATATTTACTAAATTCAATACTTTAGTTTAGCACAGTAATACTAATACTAGTTAGTATCACTATGCTAAACATCACACTGAAATATTGGCTTCTGTCATGATCCGGGGTCTTTAACCCCACGCTTTGAGTTTAATGTTTTAGCTTTAGCCACGGCCATAGAAGGGTGATGGGGTAATGTCATCACCATGGACAGGCAGCATGGGCACCTAAGTTTGTCAATGTGATCATTAAAAAACGAGGCAATGTATGTGTATCTACTAAAAAATCTCCGTGACTTCAACCTCAAGGTCAGAGGTCAGATGTCCAGTTTTCTGAAAATCCTGTGAATATGATAACTCAGGAAGGAAGTCATATAGGATTTTCAAATTGATTCCATAGGTGTATCTACTAAAAATCTTTTCCAAGGGTCCTGCTCCACCTGAGCCAAAGAGTTAAGAGCTTGTATCAGTGGGTCCTGCTTTGTTTGAACCAGTGGGTCCAGAGCCTGTGGGAACCAGGCTACCTAAACCAGGGCCTGACCGTGTGTGTCCCACTCCACCCAAGTTCAAGCCAGGGAGTCCAGAGCCAGTGGATTTGCTCCGAAGGCCGATGCTGCCATGCCGCCTGGTTTCAAGAGCCTCCATCTCCAATACCGTTTCCCCACCAGAGGTGTTCTGTTGCCAGGCCAACTACTTGGACTGTTGTTGGGACTCTGAAACTCTGTGGATTGATTTTTTGGTTCTGTTCTAATCCCAGCTAAAGTGGACAAAGAACTCTGGCTGCTGTTCATCTGCAGTGAGTAGTAGTAAGCGTAGGTTGTCATTAACTGTTTATGTTAGCTGTCAAAATGCCTCAATGTCTATTTACTCTGGAGAAGATAAAACTTTGTGAAAAGAGTTGTTGCCTCAGTGAAGCCACTTTTGTCCAGTGACAGTGATACTGAGGTCAGTTGTTGAAGAGATCCTAATTTTTTTCCCCATACAATGTGAGAATGAAATCAACTACCTGTTTATTAATAACTTCATGAATTTCTTCACAAATTGTAACCATTAGACGAAAAAAGTTCTAACCAGCACACAGATGTATCATTACGTACAGCTACTTTCATGGACAGCTACTTTCTACTTACATGGACCACACACTGATGGTCCATGTGATTGAAAAAAAGGCATTAAGGGGTTAAGAGTGTACAGTAAAAAGATCATTAGTAATTATTCAAACCATTGTGAAGCTTCAGTTCAGTTGGTGAGGTGGGCACACTAGGGGTCAAGGGCCACTTTAGAGTAATAGATTGGGTACTAGCAATTCTTACAGCTGCCCTCATGTGAGTCTTTTTCTGCTACTGATATTCCTTCCATGGTGTAAGCACACATGCATAGATGAAGAAAATTACATTAACTATTCAATATTCATACTCTCCCTATTCACCTTTCAATCCTTTCCCCTTTTCCTGTCTTTTTCATCCTCTCTCTCCAAGTCTATTTCACCTCTCCCTGTCTTTACTCAGCAGTGGTGGGATGAGGTTCTGTGCCCCTACATGCCATTTTGATGTAGTGTGAAATAACTGCTGGTCAGGCTTAGTTGCCATTGCTGGTGAATACCAACTGGGGATGTGGGAGTAGGGGAGCTCAAGGTCATCTGGGAGGATCATTTCAGAAACGTGCTTTTATTGTTGATCTGGTAATGAGGGAAGGGACCTGGATTACAGAGCTGAATGAAAGATCCTTGCCCCTCCACTGTTGACAGCTTAGTCACTCTGACTTCATCCTCTAGATGTTATTTATCCTATTTCATCAATCCTCAATCAAACTTTTTCAAACAACAAAGTGCTATCTCTCTAAAACCACACGCATAATCTGAGTCTGCATGCACAGACTAAATCTGTCTAATCGAGGCAGAGATTACTGTTTCAAGTGGCTGTTAACTTTATAGGACTGTATAGAACAGTCAAATGACCCCTGGTGGCAAATTTACAGCTAAATTAGAAATAATTTGAAAATACTTCTAAAGGTTTAGAATTGATGATAGAAGTCTTTACCCTCTCACAGACCTGATCCAAAAATTAGATGTTTTGAGATTTGCTTTTGTGCTGAAATTAAGGTGAGACTGATATACCTCATCTTAATTTTAGTTATTAGGAGCTGGTGTGTTGTGTCTGGTGTTATTGGGTTTGTTTTCCTTTTTCAGCACAGGTGTGTGGCGCGGTGCTTTGCGGGATCCCTGGCAAACGTGCGGTGCATCAGATGTCATCAGAGGGAGCGTTTTTAAAGAGCTATGCGATGGACGTCTGGTGTCAGAGTATTGCTTCCACAAGTGGTAACGTGTTTTTGTAAAGACTCTCGAGATTTATACTACATCTGCTAAGTATTCAGGATTTGTCTCCTCGCCTGTTTTCCTTTCCACTAGCTTGTCCCACTGCCCGCTCGCCTGCCTTGGACTCTGGAGATTGCGTTCCTTGGTCTGAACGGAGATCTGCCTCGCCTCTACCTGTGGCTCTAGAAGGCCTCCGCCCATGTCTGCATTTCAGTTATATCAAGTAAGCTCTCCAACTCTCTCGGTCCGCATCCGTTTTGCTCTCGGTTTTTATGAGTCACCCCCTAACTCTGTTTTGTCCTTCTCCTTTAGATCGCCCCAGTACGCTACCCATCCTCCCCGCACGCCCCAGCTCTGTGCTTTCGTTTCTCCCCGTCATCTTACATTTACCCTGCCACTGTAAATAGCCCTCACCCTTGTAAATACCCCTGTCACTGTAATTAAACAGCATACGCTGCAACTTCCCGAGCCTCTGTGTGTTTCTGCTGCATGAGTCCACCCCTTTAGAGTCACCTAACAATAGTAAATTTTGGAGAGTATAGCAAAGGTAACAAAATTCAGATACAGCCAACTCTTAATCCCTACTTTTTTTTGTTGTCTTTAGAATAGCCACTTCAGAATAATATGTGCTGGCTATCTAATCTACTATATACACGATACATAGATGTGGTACATCTGTCTAAGCAAAAATAGTTAGTAAGCATGCAACCAATAAGACTAAGTTTCACAATAATCAATTTTAGGCTCATGACTGCCGCAGTCAAAATCATACAATAAAATCAAATATATAACTGGGGGCTATACAATCCACTGGATGAAATAAAAGTTACTTTACATTTACACAATAATTAAATAATACATACAAAAATAACAAGCCAAATGAGCACCCTGAGGTGTTATGTAGTTGGTTGCTGAGTGATGAGACAGCACGTAGCAGGGTGTAATCAGTGACAGCAATCAATACCTGGCTGTATTTTCTTTGATAAAAAGAAAAATGTGATTCAAAACATCAACACTGCCATTTTTAACAAAGACAAGGGCATCCTCTAACAACTTAGTTGTCTAACCTCTCACAACAAAGGATATAAATTTAACATTTGCTAATTAGAAGTAGACCATGAGACTGGAGTATGCAGAGAGAGAATACCAGAAAAAAAAGAGCTTTGCTTCTTTAGTGTTCTTCATTCTCTTATGATCCTGCCCAATTAGGTTTCTGCTCTAGCTGTATGTATGTGGGAAGTAGGCACAGAGAGCTTATTTTAATAACACCTTTGTAGAGAAAGTGTCACAGAGTTTCAAAAGTAAATGAAAGAACTCATTACTAACAAAAAAAAAAAAAAAGGGAAACAAAAGAACTGGTATCAGTGTCATGTTTTTTGCAAATCATTCATAGTCTTCTGCAGAAAAGGATTGTGTTGACCAGTTGCTAAAAAGTAACAGCAAAGTACCTACAAAAAAGTTCAAATGTAAAAATCTCTGCTGCAACTTTACCAAAAGGAGAGAAAGCCTGCGAGCGCTGCATCCCCTGAGTGCACCTGGCCGCAGGTGAAAATCCCTGCAGGGCTCTGAGAGATTTGAGTAGCTGAGCCAAAACAGACTCATGAAAATGTAACTCCTCTTAACTGATCCTACTGTGAAAAGAAAGGGAAAACCCCAGTTTTTCAAGTATTCAAATGTAGTGCACTACCTCCTACTGATGAAATCTGGGATACATATTTGACACTGAAATCTACTGTATTGTGTCATGGGTAGGGATGGGTATCGTTTAGGTTTTATCCGATACCAGTACCAAACCGGTACTTTTGAAACGGTGCCGGTGCTCGAACCGGTGCTCGAACCGGTGCTTAAAGAATGGAGAACACAAAATTGGTCCAAAAACCTCTCATGTTCAGCTGTTTTTTTGTAAAAAGATAACAATGTTAGCCTTTTCTGCAGCTATAGGGGATTTATGGTACCACTCTTGGCTGGAAGCAGTGCTTAAACAATGGAAAAAACACAAACTTTGTCCAAAAACCTCTCATGTTTAACTGTTTTCCACTTTTTCTTTGGTCATTTTAGCTTTTTTGGCCAGGGTGAAGGGAGTATCTGCCATCAAACAAGAAGACAGCCGCATGTAACTACGACGGTGTTTGCTAGTTCACCTTACATGCATTAATTTAATAACATGGTTAGCTTACACACGAACAACATTAAGCTACTCACGCAGAGAAGAACGGCTGCTGCTGCCATCATCATCTGTCATCATTCTGCTAGAATCCAAAGTGTATGACATCTCAGGAAAAAAAAGCACCGAAATGTGCGCTGCTTTTCGGTCTGGTTACTACCGTTTATGTCAGAACCGGTGCCATCATGGCACCGGATACCGGTACCCATCCCTAGTCATGGGTGGGAAGTGCGATACTTTGTTAGTATCAAACCCAAGAAAAATCACATGCTGTTTGGTAAATGGCAGAGATGAAGCAGTAAACCAATGCAGACGATGTTTGCTAAGAGCCGATGTTGTGTTAGCAGTTGTTCCTGTCCTGGATGCAGTTTACACTTCACATCATGCTCTTGTCATGTCATGCAGTAAAATAAAAAGAAAGTTTGTTGTTTTTCCTATATGCCTATCATGTAGATATCTGAACAACCTTTTAACATAAGTAACAGCACGAACATAACTGAAATAAGATTACTGAATTTTGTAGAGTAATGTGTGGCAACGCTGTATTATGGAAAATGTAAAGTGATTACAGTAAAATGTTACTTTGAAGCACTCTTCACTTAACACTTGTGAGCAGGCATATCCCACAGGCTGAAAGGTGACCTGATTCATTCACATCAACTATAAAAAAATGATGGATGAAGCCACTGACATCAGAAATTGGTTTGCAAAGTCTCCTTTCTAAAGCCTCTAACTTAGAGGCCAACAGTCGCACAGTTTCTAAATGTTATTCTTGATGTTCCACATGTTCGGTTTGGCAGATTTTGGGCCACATGTTCTTGCTGATGCTCCACTTGTTTATCCACATTTGGTAATGGCATAAGGAGCACACTTGGCTGTGGCCCCGCTGTGACTGGGATTTTTAATCCTATGGTTGTAAACCTGAGATATGTTTCCCAAGCTTCTACTTTCCTATCAAGGCACAAGCACCAGTGGAGAAACAGATGATCAGAATGAGACTGAATTGTGCAATATTCATTACTTAATTGTACACAAAGCACAGCTCTTGAAACCCAGAAATCTTGTACTGAGATACTCTCCAGAGAGAACAACAGTGATGGGCAAGCTCAGGGCAGAATCTGAGTCTAAGGAGGTAATCCACTGAGAGAGAGGATATACACAAGAATGATATATAAAAATGTTGTTGCGGTTCCAGGGAATGTTTTCCAGGAATGAACCAGGTGAGTAGGTTACAATAGCAGTGATTCCTCAGAGAGGTTGGCACACAATAATAATTTTCACCATGATGATTGAACAGATTGACAGCCTGATTTCTTAATGGCTAAGCAGACGATCTGGTGAAGACTAGTTACCTCAGCTGCTTTTTATGTACTAGCAGGGGAAATCAGGGAAATGAGCCACAGGTGTGATGACCAGGGATACAATGGGTGGAGACAAGCTGATCTGGACCTGCGAGACAAAGAAAACAGGGAGGCCAAAGCAGGGCCGTGGAGAGACGTTTAAAGGGGCGGGTGCTCAAAGTTAAAAAGGGGCACATTGAACCAGGCTGAATAACAACAACACACATTCATCAAGAATCTAATATGGGATTGCATCATACTATATCACTGTTGTGAGGTGGCGACAAGGCAAAGCAAACGTAGCCTATGTTTTACCTGATGGGTACAATGTTGCTGTTGAGGGGTTTCTGCTGCTCCTGCTGCTGATAGTGCTGGAGGACAGGGCTGTGCTGATCTGAGACTGTAGACATTAAAAAGTCCATAGGAGAGATGGTAGCTGATTAAACAAGTGTCATGAGATAATAACAAAATGCAAAGATTGGTGACAGTGCTTGGAACCATAAGGCAACAAAAACTGTGAGAAATAAATTAGGCTCTTCCTGTGAATCACTCTTTGCTTCTCTTCTTCCTTCCATCCCATCATTTCATATATCACTCTCCACTTGCTGTCTATCTGAGAACAAGGCACAACTTGTTATTGCAATAAACTACAGGAAGTGCCGAATTATTAGGCAAGTTGTATTTTTGAGGAATAATTTTATTATTGAACAACAACCATGTTCTCAATGAACCCAAAAAACTCATTAATATCAAAGCTGAATGTTTTTGGAAGTAGTTTTTAGTTTGTTTTTAGTTTTAGCTATTTTAGGGGGATATCTGTGTGTGCAGGTGACTATTACTGTGCATAATTATTAGGCAACTTAACAAAAAACAAATATATACCCATTTCAATTATTTATTTTTACCAGTGAAACCAATATAACATCTCCACATTCACAAATATACATTTCTGACATTCAAAGACAAAACAAAAACAAATCAGCGACCAATATAGCCACCTTTCTTTGCAAGGACACTCAAAAGCCTGCCATCCATGGATTCTGTCAGTGTTTTGATCTGTTCACCATCAACATTGCGTGCAGCAGCAACCACAGCCTCCCAGACACTGTTCAGAGAGGTGTACTGTTTTCCCTCCTTGTAAATCTCACATTTGATGATGGACCACAGGTTCTCAATGGGGTTCAGATCAGGTGAACAAGGAGGCCATGTCATTAGTTTTTCTTCTTTTATACCCTTTCTTGCCAGCCACGCTGTGGAGTACTTGGACGCGTGTGATGGAGCATTGTCCTGCATGAAAATCATGTTTTTCTTGAAGGATGCAGACTTCTTCCTGTACCACTGCTTGAAGAAGGTGTCTTCCAGAAACTGGCAGTAGGACTGGGAGTTGAGCTTGACTCCATCCTCAACCCGAAAAGGCCCCTTTGATGATACCAGCCCAAACCAGTACTCCACCTCCACCTTGCTGGCGTCTAAGTCGGACTGGAGCTCTCTGCCCTTTACCAATCCAGCCACGGGCCCATCCATCTGGCCCATCAAGACTCACTCTCATTTCATCAGTCCATAAAACCTTAGAAGAATCAGTCTTGAGATATTTCTTGGCCCAGTCTTGACGTTTCAGCTTGTGTGTCTTGTTCAGTGGTGGTCGTCTTTCAGCCTTTCTTACCTTGGCCATGTCTCTGAGTATTGCACACCTTGTGCTTTTGGGCACTCCAGTGATGTTGCAGCTCTGAAATATGGCCAAACTGGTGGCAAGTGGCATGTTGGCAGCTGCACGCTTGACTTTTCTCAGTTCATGGGCAGTTATTTTGCGCCTTGGTTTTTCCACACGCTTCTTGCGACCCTGTTGACTATTTTGAATGAAACGCTTGATTGTTCGATGATCACGCTTCAGAAGCTTTGCAATTTTGAGACTGCTGCATCCCTCTGCAAGATATCTCACTATTTTTGACTTTTCTGAGCCTGTCAAGTCCTTCTTTAGACCCATTTTGCCAAAGTAAAGGAAGTTGCCTAATAATTATGCACACCTGATATAGGGTGTTGATGTCATTAGACCACACCCCTTCTCATTACAGAGATGCACATCACCTAATATGCTTAATTGGTAGTAGGCTTTCGAGCCTATACAGCTTGGAGTAAGACAACATGCATGAAGAGGATGATGTGGACAAAATACTCATTTGCCTAATAATTCTGCACTCCCTGTATAATCTAATTATCCACACCTAACAACTCTTGCACTTAATCTATAATAAAATGATGACAGAAAAATGTTATAGCTGGTACAACTGGTACATGTGCTCTTTGTAATCCAGCTGCTGAGGGATCCACTGCCTTTAGTAGCCTCACACAGCTCCTACTGTTTCCTCCTCATGTCCTTACCAGCCATGTCTAGACAATGTTATATCATGAGTAATAATTTAAAAAAATCCATATACATAAAACACACACATGCACGCACACACAGTGACATTTTAGACCTTCTTCAAATACTGTATATACTATGGGCATCACGGTGATGATTCAGAATCCTTACATTATTATTTATTACTAGAGCTACAATAATAAAGCAATGAGGAGGGGGAAGTAATAAATATGAATTTAATGTATTTATGATGATTCCATTTGTTTCACTATCCACTCTGTGCAGGGGCAAAGCTTATTACATTTTTAAACTGTAGAGATACAATAATTTTACTGCTGTAAAATCCAAATTTTGTCTTATTTAAAATATAAATCTAATATAATCTGCTTCTTAATGTATGTTCTTTAGAATACAGTGTGTTTTTTAAAATATTATAATAATGCATAATTATGTGGACATGCATATTAGATTCTTTTTTAGTGAAATATAATCCCCCCAGAAAGGCAGGAAAAGCCCGGAAACTTACTTTAAAACTAAACATGTTCCCTAAAACGGTGACAGAGCTACAGACCCATGACAGCCTTACCCAGTTAGCCAGCAGCTATGACCAGCACTACCTGTGCAGTTAATAAAAGGACAGGTAATGTTTGTCGCGTTGTTGCACACACAGCACGCTCATTTCTTTCAGTTCGTCAGTTGCCACAAGACAACTTACCAACGTGTACATAATAAGCCAATACTCCTGGGTGCTACACACTACGGTGTACGCTGTACACCTACTTACTGGTTTTGTCGCATCAGTCTGTATGGAATAAATATAGTAAGTCTGTGTCTCTGAGGTAATTTGTGTTTCTCCTACAGCTCCGGACTGCAAAAAATGCGCGTGCTCTTTGTGAGCTCGTTCCCGGCTCGTAACCAGCACGTTCTGCCGTCAAGGGCGATCATTGGTTAATAGTGATCATGTGACTGATGCAAGCCAGATCCTTTTATTTAGCAAAACTGTGATTAATAGTTAAATATTATTGTTGAGGGGCACAGACAGGACTCCGCACGCCCACACACATAAAAAATAAATACAATTTTTTTTTTTATTTTAAAGTTGCCTCAACAAAAGGGCACTTTGGGCACACATCAGGAAAGGGGCGGGTGCTCAAGCCCCTCCAGCCCCCCCCCCCTCTGCACGTGCCTGGGCCAAAGCTAACCAGTACTTACCGTGACACTTTTCCATAAAATGATTTGAGAAACGTCATGCTTTATTGATATTATTGATATTATATTCTGCCAAATAAGTAGTCCTGTATTTTATAGTTCTACATGTCGCATATGCAATCATGAATGCAACTGTACTGAATAAGAAACGGTGGCATTTGCATTTTCAAAAGATCTGAAGAGATACTGCTTGCTCATCTAAAATTTCAATGAAATGAGCTGGGTTGTGAGTTAGGCTGATGGGGTCTGAATGTAGATTAATGGCCCAGATAAAAACAGAATTGTCTTCTTAAGTGTTCTATCAGTATTATTACCCTGAATGAATCAAAAGCTGTTGACAGTTAAAATAGTAATAACTGAATGAGTAAGGGGCAGAAACAGGGAGACAGAGCAGATGATACGGAAAGTCAAAATAATGTGGTCCTAACAACTCCTGAGACATTAATATTAAATAATTATTGCAATCATTTTGAACCAGTTCTGAAACATGATTGATTTTTCAAATATCTCTGCTTGGCAACTACAGACAATAGGATCCATTACCCATTCATTTATTTAAAAAAATTATATGGCTCCTTGATTTTTATGAAAGATTTAAGGTTATACTATAGAAGAAGAATGCATCAACAATACCCAACACCTGGCAGGTAATAGTGTGAACATGTGAGATTAGATTCTGAGATAAATTCAAAGCCAAATGTAACTATTATAAAATATAAAGAAATAAGGGATGATGAATTACTTTTGTTAGAACTTGTTGTTGTAAGCTTCGTTGTAGGAGTAAGAACAAAACCACACACACACACACACACACACACACACACACACACACACACACACACTAATCAAGAGCTGTAGAAACCAGTTGATCTTCTTTTAGTTCATTTTACACTGACCTGCTACCAGATTGGCACATTTGTTCTCATCTTTTCATCTACAGTCTTACCCTCTGGCCTGCATCTTCTTGACTCATGTGATTGACATGTCTAAAAGTATCTGTTTGATATTGTTTGACATCCAGAGACTGACAGGAAGAAAGAATAAGAGAAAGAAAGCTGACACTTACGCTCATTTGTGTGAGTTATAGGTCTGCTATGTTATTATTACTAAACACAGAGCAAACAGATCACACAGACTGTTTACAGCTGCCAGTGCAAGGATGGCCACTTCCCCCGTGCGTGAAATGAATAAATTAATAAAGTTAGTCCAGTTACTGCAATTAAGACAACCATGTCTACCTACACAGAAATCTTTGTTTAGTTTTGCATGAACAACATGGTTGTCACTACCCAGAATGCACTGCGATTCCTGAGATCTATTTGTGGGAGCAATAAGAGTGTCAGCTAATCAGAGGAAAGTTGTCCTGAAGGGAGGGTGGATGAGATGAGATGCTAAAAAAAAAAAACTGGGAGCCTGTCTCAGATTGTGGATGAAATAAGGTCTACATAGCATAAAAAGGATTACTTTCACCCTGGAATCATTCAAAGCTTTTCAAGAGTTTAAAAATAAGAATCTGAAAATGAGCATAATAACTCTCAAAAAAACACTTTAAAAATATATTCTGTCTTTGTGAGGAGCAGCATGATCCAGAGGTGGAATAAAACTTCAGCACTGATGTTATGTTTAATGAGCCCTTATCCAGTCATTAAAGGCCATTGAATACCTCAGGTGGTCCGAGTAAAACATTCTCTTGGAGTGGATGTCCAATAGCTGCCTCGGGGGATCATTTCAGAAACAGACACAGAATGTGAAGGTCTTGAGGGTCACAAAATTTCTCCTGATTTGTTTAACTATGAAAAAAAGATTCGTATTTGCTTGTGAACTGGATAAGTTCCTCTGTATAATTTTAGCTAATGTTTCCATTTTGGAATAATTTCACTCGAAACACTAAGCAGAAAGCTCGGAGCACAAGTCATCCATAAATTATCAATAAGTTAAGATTCAAAGTATCTTTTTGTCTTTTTGTTTAAAGTGTTCAGAGGCTTTCTGTACATGACATGTTGGAAGGTAGTCAAGCCACTCTGCTACATCAGGAATCTAGCAGGAACTATAACTTATTTGCTGTAAACGCAAAAAAGTTTGCCAAACTAAAATAAAATTAGCAAAAGTACAAGGATTACAAGATTACAGAAATGTTGTATAGCACTTTAAATTTGATTACTTTAGACAATGTCATTAAAATTCAAATTCTGCTATTACTTTTTTATTGATATTCAAAGATAATTACTCTGAGATCATTTTTGTCTTGCTGTTACGGAGAGGAAATATCACACATGCTTACTTTGATGTTTGCCAGAGGACCTAATTATTAATTTGTGCAATAACTCAAAAGACATAAGATCGAAATTTCAACCAAAATGCCTTAAAAAAGGAATATTACATACAATATTAACAAAACCATACATGGGAGAATGTGTAAAGTTCATACAGCAGGGTCCTGCCGAGGTTCAAACACTTGCAGGTTCATTTAGTTTCTGTGATACATTTGCAAAAGAAAAACTGGATATGAGTCATCTGTGTATAATGAAGGTTCCATGCCTGAAAACACACACAGTTGAGGCAGGATGGTGACTGTAGTGCTGTGCTTGAGCAAAAAGAACATCCTTCTTCTGTCTACAACAGTAGTAACAGTATAGGGCTGTGCGATATGACCAAAATCTCATATCCCAATATAAGAATTTTATCGTCCCAATAACGATATAAATCACAAAAATGTAACATTTTCTGTAAATTCTGTGAATCTCGGGCAGCTCGTCTTGTGTGAAGTGTTTCCAGCTGCGCGTCATGTAGCTGGAGTCGAGTGTTTTAACCGATGCATGAAACGATACATTTTTAGACATAAGTTGTAACGGCCGCCGTTTTCTTTGTGAGTATTTATTACACGGCGTGCTGCAGGGAAAAGCCTGTTCTAACGTTTGAGTCTAAGGTTTATTTTTTAGCACCTGGCGGCTCTTTTTTAATTCTCATCCGTAAATAATCTGCTCTTTCACATGATTCAGTTTATTTTGAAAAGTCTCAACAGGATCTTGAGCTTTATTGTGAAAGGTTTATGTGGAACATAAACAAGCAGACACGCGATGGTGTTACCGTCGTTGTTGCTAACTACAGCGCATAAAAACAGGCGCTTGTCTGTCTGTAGTGTGGTTATATAAAATGTAAGAGAAAGAGAGAACTTTAAGAAATTAATATAGCCACTACAGTGACCATCAAAACGATGAAAAAATATTGCTGTATAGAGTTTATTTTGTGACACCACGAAACAAACAATAGCGTAAAATGAAACGATAGACGTTTTTATATCGTCATCCAATATATATCGTTATATCGAACAGCCCTATAACAGTATGTTGGTCTCTGCTTGAGAATCTTGCAGAATCGCTTCATTTGTTTTCCTAAGCGCCTGGGCAACTCAGGGCTGCAGGGGGCTGAAGCCTATCACAGCCAACACAGAGGTGAAACCGGCTCCTTGGACAAGTTTCCAGTGCATCACAGGGATTTCACACAGATACAGACAACCCTCCATGCTAAAATTCTACAGCCAATTTAGAACAGCTAATTAACCTAATGAGCATGTCTTTGGGTAGTGGGAGGACACCAATGCAGGCAGAGGTACAACATAAAAAGTCCTCACAGAAAGGACCCAGGAGGGTTCAAAACCAGAGCCTCCATGTTGGTGAGTCAGTGAAAAAAGCATAACGAAACCAAAGTGATTCTATTTTTGCTCTTTTTGCAAAATATTTTTTCTTGTCCATTCATTAACTCTTTTAACTGATTCCAGTGCCATGCTGTGGACAACAGCACATGACAAAGTGTTAGCTGCTCACACATCTCAGAAAGGAGATCCACCCTGTGCTGACAACAGCAGGAATCCTGCTTTCACTATGTCTGGCTCACACTCATTAAATGTATCTCATTAACTGTAAACCATACCTCACAACCATTGTGAGTTATGGTTACATGTAAACCAAATCAAGCTGAACCCTATTATGTTTTTCAGCTGGACCAAATGCACTCGTCAAATGCACTCAAATCCTTTTGCTTGCTCATTTTTTTGCTTCTAACACAACAAAATGTTCACTTGCTGCCTAATATATCCCACCCACTAATAGATGCAATGATGAAGAGATAGTCAATGTTGTTCACTTCACTTCAAATGTCATAAAGTTATGCATGGTCAGCATCAATCATTATTAAGTGAATCTAATCAGTATTATAATATGACAATAAATAAGGTTGTGGGGTTGTTACTTTACAAAATAAAATGTATTGACTGTTCTTGTGATTTGACCAGAGTCCCTTTCACAAATTTCACTTGCTGAGTCCGTTGTTTGGAAAAAAAAAAATCTTCTTTTCCTTTTCTTTCTTACATCTTCCTTCCTCTGTCAGTGTTTACAATAATATTTTTTTCACTTCCTGGGAAACACAGCAGGTGTACATTTAGTTCACAGATATACACTGACAAACTGCCCAGAACTGTTTGTCTGGTGATATTTGTTGACCTATTTGAAAAGTTGCAAATGAAAGCTACCTGGCACTGAAAAACATTACTCCATTTTATGCTCACTTCGGTTTACTAGCTAGCTAGACGATGAAATACTGCAACCACAACTTTACTTTTGCTATATGAACTCATTCCAGGCATGAGGAGGAAAAGGGGATGTCTTGGAATATGGCGTTATTTTAGTGCCACTATTCTGAGCATGTAAAAAAAACTTTGAGTGCACGTAAAAAAATTTGCAGGTGCAAGTGTTGCATTTTGAGGAAAAATTTATTTTGAGTGAAGAAAAGCTAAATTTGAGTGAACAAAATTCATTGCTGCGTGCAAAAACTGTATTTCAGTGTTTGCTATTATCCACACACACACAAACACAACAGCAGCCCCTCTCGCTCAGTTTTTGCATTTGCACTTACTCACAATGTGTTGCTTGTGCTCTCAACATTTCTGCCCGTGCGCGCTCAACTCTGTCTGTACACCGTTATATTTGTGCCACAAAACCAGCCAATCACAGACTTGGATGCAAAAAAATCTGATTGGCTGTTTTGGTCTCCAATCAGCTCGAAATGACGAAATGCAATATCCCAGAATCCATTTCGTCCAAAACTCAAACGAGGCAGTGGCGGAGGAACGCAGAGTGGCGGAGTTTGAAATATTATTCTGTCTGGGTCACAAAATAAACTTTTAAGATATTTTCATGCGAGAATGTTGCTGTGTAAACTTCAAATATCTGCTCGATTTATCAAGACATCACATATTTGCAAAAGTGCTCTAACGTTTTCGGAGATGCCACATTGCTTGCTCACATTGCGAGCAAGCGCAAATGCAAAAACTGAGCGAGAGGGGCTGCTATTGTGTGTGTGTGGATAATAGCAAACACTGAAATACAGTTTTTGCACGCAGCAATGAATTTTGTTCACTCAAATTTAGCTTTTCTTTGCTCAAAATAAATTTCTCCTCAAAATGCAACACTTGCACCTGCAATTTCTTTTTACTTGCGCTCAGAATAGTGGCACAAAAATAACACCATAATGGGATAGCATTAAATTCTTATTACTAAGCAGGCATCTCAACGCCATCACTGGAAGCAATGGCATGCTGCAGGACATGAAAAGTTAACTCACTGAGGCTTTTGTAGTTCAATTTTCATTTTACCTCATAAAGTCTCTTTCATATATACTCATATATACTCATATGAGCCCACTTCTCATTAGTGTCCTAGTATATATTTATGTATATAGCATATATAGCAAATATTAGTGTTCAGTGGTGGTACATAACTACATGCTGATTCTTTGAGAGCCCTCTTTCTATCTGTGTTGTTATAGTTTGTTATAGTTTGACAACTCATGTACAAACAGTAAATGAGAGCAGGTACACGGCTTCTGCACAAAGATGTAAACACAAAGCACGGACCCGCGGACCAGAATCAGTGAGATGTCGCCTTTCTCACCAGACGGCACGGACACGGTCGGGGCTGAAAGCCGACAGCTCGCTGATTCTGATGTTTCGGCGGGTCCGCGCTTTGTGTTTACGCCCTTTTTGCGCTGATTCTAAAGCTGTTAGTTTGATCTCTCTCCAAACAATACTGACCGAACCAGCAGCAAAAGAAGATCCAAACTAAGCTTCACATAAACATCGTCATGGACTCCCTCTTACTTTTGCTGTTTTGCTTCCACCACAATAAAAATCACACTTCATGCAGAGCTCTCTCTCTCTTTCTCAGTGTACTTCAAGAACAGTTCCCCGAAATCTGTTTTCTGCATTATTCGCTTGCTTGTTACACACAAGACTACAGTTATTTACAGCGCTGTCGGCCGATGTTTCTTTTCCCTTTTACTTACTTCCGAAAAGAAAACCTAATTTCTGCCGTTCAATAGGCTTCTGAACAAATTTTAACTTTTTAAAATTATACAAAATGCAAAACCGCTGTAACTTCAGAGGTAATGTTCATAAGTTGATTAATGGTTTTCTTTCATTTTTGATGTATTGCAGAATATTTTTATAAAATCCTAGGCCAGGAAAATCACCTTCATGTTTTTCTGTGTTTTATCTTGAGCTACTTTGACACAAAGGCCTCTGCTGTGATGCTCACACCTTTGATAAAGTCTGGAAAGTGTCAGCTTCCTTTTTATAGATACAAAAATATGTAAATGTACTGATCTGAATTATAATATTTCTGACTGTCTGAGGCAAAATTTCCCAGATTCAAATCGAATTGAATCGAATCGAATCGTGGATCGAAGCGATTCAAGAAATCAGTGACGATACTCAGCCCTACTTGTTATGCCCAGCTAGTTCGGTACAAGTGCGCAGTAGAGGGGAGATATGGCATTATTTTTGTGCCACTATTCTGAGCGCACGTAAAAAGAAATTGCATGTGCAAGTGTTGCATTTTGAGGAGAAATTTATTTTGAGCGAAGAAAAGCTAAATTTGAGTGAACTTGGTAAATTTGGTTTCAACGTAACTTTATTCTTTCATGAGTTATTTACAAGTTTCTCTTTCTTCACAGCCATTGACATGTCGAAGAGGTTAACACGTGAGGAGCGGATCAAAATTGTGTTGATATCTGGTGAACGCAGTAACCGGGTCATTGCAGCAGATTTCAATGCAAGACACCCTACGAGACCACCCATCTCCCATGCTACAGTTAGCAAACTGCTTGCTAAGTTTCGTGAAACTGGTTCAGTGTTGGATTTGCCAAAATGTGGACGCAAGAAAACTGTCACTAATGAAGAAACATCAGTGGCTGTCCTAGCTTCATTCAGCAAGAGCCCACAGCGTAGCACTCGCTGCATGTCACTGGAGAGTGGCATTAGTCGAACATCCCTTCGGCGGATATTAGCTACTCACAAATGGCACCCTTACAAACTCCAGCTACTGCAGCATCTCAACGAGGATGACCCAGATCGGCGCACAGAATTTGCAGAATGGGCAAAACAAAAATTGGAACAGGACCCTCAGTTCACGCAGAAGATTTTGTTCAGTGATGAGGCAAACGTTTATGTGAATGGTGAAGTTAAAAAACAAAACCACCGCTATTGGTCTGACACTAACCCACATTGGATCGATCCCTCCAAGACTGTTGGAACAACAAAAGTGATGGTTTGGTGTGGTATATGGGGTACAACGATAGTGGGTCCATTCTTCATCAATGGAAACCTCAAGGCCACTAGATATTTGAAATTGCTACATGATGATGTGTTTCCCTCTTTATGCACTGAAGCTGGCATTATCAAAACTGCAATGGATGTAATTAGGGTTGGGTGTTTTCTAGGTGAGCAGTGAGGAGTTTAACCACCCACTTCTCAGCTATTTTAGATATGACCGGGAGTATGCTTATGGGACGATAAGGACTACTGCCTTTCTGGTCTCATACTTTGAAAGTAACTCGGACTTGTAGAGCCAGGTGCTCTGGTTGCATCTTGTTCACATTTCCACTCTGAAAGGTACCCATTTGTATGGATTACATAAATCAAAAGAAAAAAATATATGTAATTTTTTGCCATTTGTCTGGTATGTTCCTAACTTAATTCCTGTCACTACCTGGTTTTTCCCCTAGAAGTGACTTTTCCTCAACTTGATGGGATGCATCTTCCTGCACTACCATATCACCTGACGATTGCTCTGCTCTTGCTGAGGTTATGGTGGATTCCAAGATGATAGCATCTGGTACCTCTACCCCCGCAGGACAGATTCCAGGTATCACTGTTGCTACAGGATGGGACCTCTGACCTTGCTGCAGTACTACGAGTCTGCCTAGCCTGACTTTCAGTAACAGACTGAGGTTCAGCACCACTCAAACTACTACAAATGGGTGGACCTCCAGGGCAACGGAAAGCTACGTGACCGCTCATTATACCACAGCGGAGTGCGATATAATAAGCGGTATTATTGTAGGATCTACCTTACAATATAGAGCGCCTTGAGGCGACTGTTGTTGTGATTTGGCGCTTTATAAATAAAATTTAATTGAATTGAGTGGTAGATTCAAAGCCCTGTACTGCCCTATATTGTACCATAATTTTTTTTAATAATTGCGTGGAATGAGTCTAGAGTTGAATGTTTTTAACAGGCAAAAATTACTTCAATAAGTAAATAATTAAATATTAAATTTTTGTCTTTTTTCGCTGATCCGAAAATTGATCCGATCCGTGAGTTAAAATCGTGATCCGATCCGAACCGTGAGATTTTTGATCCGTTGCGCCACTAATATATCTATATATATATATATCTATATATATATATATATATATATATATATATATATATCTATATATATATATATCTATATATATATATATATATATATATATATAGATATATATATATATATATATATATATATACATACATACACACACACTTAGTGCATGCTGTGATTAAAAAAATTTTTTTTGACAGTTCTGCAATTGCATTTGTCAACATGTGAGCAGTAGAAATAAATTGTAAACACAAAATGACATGTCTCCTTCTAAACCTTTTCTAACAATTGCTTACATACACATTCAGAACCATTATTATTCATATGCAGTCATGTTTCTAACCAGCTGACAGCTAAAGTGATTTGACACATAGTTAAGCTTAGCTAGCCATTTAAACTAGTTTATTAATACATGCAAAAAACATATTCTGACCCAAGTCATTACTCACGTCTTCCAAATCAATACTTTTCTGCAGTGGCCTTATATAGATCAAAGCTTGTCCAATTCCACTCAATGGGCTGTGGAGATATCACACTGTATATCCAGTGTCTGGGCTTGGGATTGTGCACAGGTTACGGCTTTGTGTTGTACCCGAGATTCTCAGCAGTTCAAACCCTCCTGTGTCTTTTAGCTGAGGGAAGGTATCCTCAATCTTCGCCTTGACCACTTCTGGGTCACCATCCCTTCCTGTAAAACACATTACTTACTGTACATTACTACAAAAACGGTGCATATAAGAGTAAAAAAGTAGTTAAACTAAATCTTGAAATATTTACAAATGACATGTAGCATCACCTTGGAATGAAATCAGTTTCTCTCCAAGTCCAGCGGCTGCTAGGTCAAATTTGACTGTTTTAGCTGGCACTGTGTCTGACAGAAGGTGTGTGTGTAAATGGAGCGGCATGCTTTCTTGAAAGATTGCGGGGTCAGAGATGAAAGTGGTTCTGAGGAAGGCCTCGCTCTGTACGGGGCAAACAGTCTTGCGACTTCAGCTTTAAAAAGGGAAAAGCAATATTAAAAATAAATTCTAAAAGCTTAGATTAATTGCTATTTAATTTTCAAACATTATACCCGCTTACAAAATCACTACATTGAACTAAAATTGCTTTCTTTTCGTTCACATAGATTACTCATCTTCCATAGATTACTCGTCTTCCATATTAGCAGAGAAGATAAGACACTTTAAAACAGTCATGATTAACTATTACCTACAACAATGTAACTGTAAATAGTGACACAGACATTAACCCAGAAGACGATTATTTTCTCTTACCCTAATTTATTGAATTCTTTGCTATGATAAAAACAGTATTAAAAAAAATCTGTGACTGAACTGATTAAAAAGTTAATTTTTGGCAGACAAACAGACTACCCAAGCAGTAATAACATATCGTTATTTACCCTGAACAGCGTTTCGTGGAGTGGAGCTAGCTGTGATAGCGTTAGCATTTGCTAACGTTAACACCTTGCTGTTTTGATGAGAACTTGGACCAGGGACCACTTCATCTCCAGTACGCTGCTGCAATACTCTCTCAGACTGAGGTGAAGACGTACAATCTAAGCGGTTAGCAAGTTCTCTGAGTAACTAAGAAACTGACTTAATAAATAAAGAATAAAGAAATAAACGACATAAAAAACAAGTGAAACTATACATTCGACACAGCTCTTGTGTTTTACATGCTTTGGAGTTAGTGCTGTTCTTTAGATTCTCTAGATAATTGGAAAACGGGGCTTTAAAAGCAAATATGTTTGGACGCTGTTGTACAATGTATGTGAAATTTGGCAAAAATAATCAGAAGATTGATAATATTTTTTTTTTTCCTGGATTTATTTTATCAGTAGGTGAGAGGCCAAATAAAATGTTGAAACTTCAGTTTACATGAGGGATCAATTTTGGTGTTTATAAAATTATTTGGATCAATCCAAAACATATGTGTATGCGTGCATTCCCAAAATAGATGAAATATTGTTTCCTCTGCATTGCTGCAAAAAGTATAAAGAGTAGCAATATTTTTCTTAAATTTAATCAGATATGTCTTTACCGGATAACATCTATGGATCAACTTAAGAGTAACTTCTCTTACCTTATTAGTGATAATAAATTTCCTTGATAGAATCCAAGTGTTTTTCCAGTCTACATCATTGTAAATATTGTTCCAATAGAATACAGCTGCAGGTTTGGAAACAATATCTCTTTGAATAATTTGTCTAATACATTGATTTGTGGCATTTGTGAAAGGACAGATGTTACCGTTGTATATGCTAGCGGGATTTAGTTCTGGAATAATACAATTTCTACCTTTAGGAGCAGACACCAATAACCTTCTCACCCCATCTGGTATTGCATCCAAAACTACAGCATATTCTTTTGGAGTGACAGGAAAATCATAAACAGACAAAAATTATAAGAAGATAATTGACCATTATCATTCAGTAATTGACTCACAAGTAAAATTTTTCTATCAACCCATTTCCAAATATATAATGATTTGTTCTTAAATTTAATATCCTGATTGTTCCAAATGAGATATTTATGGGGAGAAAAGTTGTGAGAGTATATCATTAACCAAGATAATAAGAGTTGACTATGAAAGTTGGAGAGTTTAATCAGTAATTTGGAGATATTGTAATAACATTTTTGCAGAAGGTGCATTCCTCCAAGTGAGTTAAAGATATGATTGGTAATAAAATTCCAAAATGAATTGGGATTGTTTTTTAAAGAGTTTGATCCATTTGATTTTAAAAGACGCATTTAGGGAAGTGAAATCTAAAGAATTTAGGCCACCAGAACACAACATAACCAGCAAAATAAAATGTCCTTTTGGATCAGTTTCTGAAGATATAATTTTTCCATTAAATTTATGCTTCTATCATTACATTTTTTTAATATAATGTATTCTCTTTTTCCAAATGAAGATAAATAATATTTTGTCAATTTTTGTGCATAATTCATTTGAAACATCAAGTGCCATAGCTGAATAAATAAGTCTGGAGAGGCCTTCAACTTTGGCTACCAAGGATCTTCCAGTAATGGATAAATCTCTTTGAAGCCAAACATTAAATCTTTGTTGTATTGCAGTTATGAGAGGGTTGAAATTTTCAGATAATCTAGCATCTTGGTCTTTTTAAATGATAATACCAAGATATTTAACAGGAACACCTGATATAATAGTATCTGTGCAGAATTTAACAGGGAGAAGTTCACATTTTGGAATGTTGAGTTTAAGACCAGAGGTTATTAAGAAATTATTGACAACTTTGAGAGCTTCATCAACTTGATACTTATTCTTTTAAAAAAGTGTTGTGTCATCCGCTAGTTGAGTAATAGATAATGTTCTGCCAGCAACAGAGAAACCCATTACACTGCTGTTTTTTAAATGAATAGAGAGTAACTGCATAGGAAGAAGGAAAAGATATGCAGAAATTGGACAACCTTGACGGATCCCACAGTTGGTATCAAATCTTTTCGTTGTACCATACGGGAGTTTGATTGAGGTATTTGCATCTGCATAAAAAGTTTGAATTGATTTTTTTTAAACATATTTCCAAAACCAAAAATATCAAGTGCTCTGAACATGAATACATGTTCAATGGAGTCAAAAACTTTATAAAAATCCAAAAAAAAAAAGAATGAAACTATTATCTGTGATTAAACCTGAATGATCCAAAATATCAATTACCAGTCTTATATTGTTAGTTATGTGTCTGCCAGTCATAAAACCAGACTGTTTCATCAACAATATCATTAAGTGCACATTTTAATTTTTTAGCCAAACACATAGCAATTATTTTATATTCATTATTCAGCAGTGAAATAGGTCTCCAATTTTCTATCAAAAGGGTGTCTTTTTGAGATTTAGGAATCAAAGTAATTAGTCCCTGAGTCAAGGAAGGAGAGAGCTTTTCATTAGCAATCCTTTCAATATATACTTTATGTAAAAAGCGTGATAAGTCCTTTGAAAATAATTTGTAAAATTCAGAAGTCAACCCATCATTCCCTGGACTCTTATTAAGTTTCATTTTATTAATAGCACCTTCAATATCTAGTGTTGTGATGGAGGCATCACACATAGCTTTATTATTGTCACTAATTGTTTTAATATTACCTAAGGAATTATAGAATTTTTCCATGGCTTCTGAACAAAGTTTAGTCATGCTGCCAAGTGTATTGTGATGTTTTTCTAATTTGAAAAAATAGCTAGAGTTTTGTTCTCCCTCTTCAAGCCATTTCCTTCTTGACCGCACAAAGGCACCTTTTGCCTTGTAAATATGTATATGTTATCTAATTTTAATTGTAGAATTTGAAGTCTGTTCTGGTTATCTTCAGATAAATTATCAGGTGATCTAGGCAAAGCGATAATTTCAGAAATTCTTTCCGACTCTTCTTTTTTTCTATTTTTAACTATTTCAGCTCCTCTTTTCATTAAAAGGGACCTAAATTCAAATTTCATGAACTCCCAATTTTTACAAAAAGCATTCTCAACACATGCCTTATTCCAATACTCATCTATTTTTGTTTTAATTTCCTTTACCAAAAAATCATTCAGTAGAAGAGAATTATTTAATTTCCAATATGAATTCACTCTTTTAGACAGATTACTGGCATACAAACATATCTCCAAAAAATTGTTTTATGATCTGTCAAGGGTGTTGGCAAAATTTTTGATGTAGAAACATATTCGGATAAAGGATCAGAAATTAACCAATAATCAACATGAGACTGTAATGAACCTGATCTATTTTTCCATGAAAATTCCTTAATTGTTGGATTTTTGAATCTCCAGATATCAATTAGGTCTCTTTCATTCCAACATATAATTACTACTTTCCTGACTTTTACTTGACCATCTATCTATCGTGTTATTGAGTGAATGATTCCAGTCTCCTCCTAATATAATCTTTAGATTAGCAAATTTACTTATTAAAGACTCAATTTTTTTCATTTACTACAAGTATTAGGTCAATATTCTCTTGTTTGTTATTATACATGTAAATGTTTCCCAGTAAGAGGGTCTGATCATTAAAAAAAATAACCAGCAAAATAAAATGTCCTTTTGGATCAGTTTCTGAAGATATAATTTTTCCATTAAATTTATGCTTCTAAATCAGAGTTCCCCCTGAATGGTTTGTGCCATGAGACATCCATAAATCTTCGCCCCATTGGGATTTCCAGAAGTTAGCGTCCTTAGGTTCAGAATGGGATTCTTGTAAGAGACAAAAGTCAGTATTCAAACTTTTAGCATATAAAAACAGAGCTTTCCTTTTGGTATTGTCCGTTAGGCCTCGAGCATTGAAAGAAATAAAGGATAAAGATGAAATTTTGAAAAGTAAATTAACTTTTTACCCTGAGAAGAGTGTGTAAGCTTCCTTGTCTTCAGGTAGTCAGATCGCTTCGCTGCCTTCCAGATGATGTCTCGAAAGTGTCTCATGGTAAATTGCAAGATTATGGCGCGGTGCAGTGGCGCAGAAGAGGACTCACATCGTTGACCGATCCTGTGGACTGAATCAAGTACCTCCGGGAACTTTTCACGGTGGTCAGGATCCATGTTTTGGCAATTTCAATAACCCTTACTGCGTACATTTTCTCCTTCTTCTTCAGGTAGCCTATGAAGTCGCAGGTTCCATCTTTGTTTCCGAGACAACTCCAACACCTTGTTTTCCAGTGTTTGAATGTTCTCTTCTGCTTTATCCACCCTATGCCATATAGGGCATGAAGTGCCCGATAGCACTTTATGTGGTCCTAAACTTTTGGAAGGAAGAACCATACTTAAAAGCAGCTCAAAAGAAAAATGACAGTATAGAGACAGATTGCGTCCGGATGCAAATAGCATGCATTGGAAATGTGGACCCGTATGAAATACGGTAGAAACCCTGAAGACCAACCGCTATTGACTTAGCCTGATATATTTTCCTACCTTGTCTGTGGAGTGAGCGCATACACGGCGTGCCAATTTCTAAATTATAATTCTGTTTACTTATGTCTGAGTAAAGGAGCAACGAATCATACAACTGGCTCCGCCCTGTCTCTCTTGATTGACAGACAATTGCTGAAAAGTCACATTATGAAATAAACAGGCCATCGGGAAGAACGGGATTTTGAAATAAAGACTGACTTTGAAAAAAGGACATTTTGGATTAAAAACGGCTGGAAATAAATAAAATGCCTCAGCAATAATCTCTGTTATTGGGAAAAATAATGACCATGAAATAATATTTCACAATAATAAGCAAATTTATATAGCAGAATGCAATATATTTCACAATAATGAGTTTTTTTTTTTCAAAATGTGTTCCATTATTTCACAATATCACTCTCACAGTACATGTCTGTGTCTTATTTATTCACATAGTTATTTATTTCATCATGTCCTATTTATTTATTTAATTTTGAACACTTTGGAGTTCCGTACCTTAGTGGGCGCCCGGTAGCTTTACCGTGGGGCCGCTACGACTTTTCTAAGCTACGCCAACAGAAGTGCTGCTGCTTTGCCTTTCCCCGCCTGTTTCCATTTGCGAGGGTTCTTTTTCTCTGCTGCAGCCAGCCAGTGGACAGCGGCATGGACAGCGGCTACATACATACCGGCTACATACATACCGGCTACGGGAGCCGGCTGGCGTGCATGTTGACTGACTTAAATTAGAGTAGTTGGGCGGATGGCAATTTCCAATAATACAGTGACTCCGTCTGCTCCAAATTTAAGGTTTTATTTAGTTTGTATGTCTGGCTCTCTGTTGTTTTGATTTGTAATTTGGTTTTTGTTACACCACTGGTAGGAGGTCCTTTTTCTAGCTGCGGATCATCAATGAGGTATGAAAAAAAAAAGTAATATAAACGTCCCTCGTGGTGGCCGCCTCATGCTCTCGCTTCAGTATGCCACCCAAGAAAGGCCCGACACCAGAGGAGGTTGAGGACATTAAAACCTCCCTCGGAGCGCTGTGCGGAGACGTGGCCGCAGTCAGGGCGCAGCAGGAGCTGCTTCTGGAGGAGGTAAAACAGCTACGCCTCCAAAATGCCGAGAAGGACAGACGGATCATGGATCTCGAGCGGCGGGTGGATGAGCTGGAGCAGTACACCCGTACGAACGACGTGGTCATCAGCGGTATTAAAATCAAGCCGCGCTCGTACGCGCGCGCAGTGGCCGGGAACGTCGGGGAGCCCAGCGACGAGGAGACTCGCTCGGTGGAGCAACAGGTGGCGTCCTTCCTCCAAAGCAAGGGGATAGAGATGGACCTGGAGCACATAGAAGCATGTCACCCACTGCCCAGGAGGAGTGACAGACCGCCGGCCGTCGTTATGAGATTTGTCAATCGGAAGAACAAGGTCGCACTGCTGAAACAAGGACGCAAACTGAAAGGCACGGACGTTTTCATTAATGAGCATCTGACACGAAAAAACGCAGACATCGCGAGGAAGGCAAGGCAACTGAAGAAGAACGGTAAAATACAACATACATGGGTAACAAACTGTAAGATTTTCATTAAGCTAAACGGGACACCAGAAGAGGCAAAAGTATTGATAGTGAGGAACATGGAGGATCTGGACAAGTATAACTGACACCAATGTATCAATTACACCAGGAAATGACATGGACACTTGAAATTAATTCTTCAAGAGAAAGTAATTGATCTAGATTGTGAATAAAAGGAGCATAATATAATAGATCCAGAAATAGATTCTGAAAGTAACTTTTTCTCTTATTTTGTTAAAAATTGTAATTATTTCACTCAGGAACAATGTGAAAAAAAAATTAACCTAGACGGGAAGCTCTCATTAATTCACTTTAACAGCAGAAGTATGTACTCTAATTTTGATTTCATTAAGGACTATTTGCAACAATTTTCTCGCCCCTTTAGCGTTATAGCCATCACTGAAACTTGGTTCAATGTTGATAAAGGAATAGATTTTTGTTTGAATGGATATGATTTAAAATACATGAATAGATTAAATAAGGCGGGCGGCGGGGTTGCTATATATGTTCATAACTCTATAAAATATAATGTTGTAACAACTATGTCTATGGCTGTCAAAGGAGCTTGCAAAGAAAAGCGTCTGGACTTCTTTAAGTTTACTTGAAGACGTTTCACCTCTCATCCGAGAAGCTTCTTCAGTTCTAAGGTCAAATGGTGGAGAGTCCCAGATATAAACCTAGTGGGAGTATCCCCCCACAGAGGGACAAAAGGACCCCCTGATGATCTTCTAATCGCCTGAGCCAAGGTGTGAAACTGGGTGTGGGTCCCAATCAGCCAGAGTTTCGGGTGTGTTCATTGTGAAACCTGGCCCCACCTTATCATGCGAATTCCTGAGGTCAGATGGCCCAGGATGTGAGTGGGCGTTAAGGCGTCTGGGAAGGGATCTCAAAACTGGATTATAGATGGCAGAGAGTTGGTGTCGTAAACCCCCGCCTCTGTTCAAAGATGGTCGCTCACAGTGGACATAGATGGCTTCTTTCACTCCTCTTTCAAACCATCTGTCCTCTCTGTCCAAAATGTGAACATTGGCATCCTCGAAAGAGTGTCCTTTATCCTTAAGATGCAGATGGACTGCTGAGTCTTGTCCTGTGGAGGTGGCTCTTCTGTGTTGTGCCATGCGCTTCTGAAGTGGCTGTTTGGTCTCTCCAATGTAGAGGTCTGGGCATTCTGGGCATTCCTCGCTGCACTGTACAGCATACACCACATTGTTAAGTCTGTGTTAACAGTTCACAGGACAAGACTCAGCAGTCCATCTGCATCTTAAGGATAAAGGACACTCTTTCGAGGATGCCAATGTTCACATTTTGGACAGAGAGGACAGATGGTTTGAAAGAGGAGTGAAAGAAGCCATCTATGTCCACTGTGAGCGACCATCTTTGAACAGAGGCGGGGGTTTACGACACCAACTCTCTGCCATCTATAATCCAGTTTTGAGATCCCTTCCCAGACGCCTTAACGCCCACTCACATCCTGGGCCATCTGACCTCAGGAATTCGCATGATAAGGTGGGGCCAGGTTTCACAATGAACACACCCGAAACTCTGGCTGATTGGGACCCACACCCAGTTTCACACCTTGGCTCAGGCGATTAGAAGATCATCAGGGGGTCCTTTTGTCCCTCTGTCGGGGGATACTCCCACTAGGTTTATATCTGGGACTCTCCACCATTTGACCTTAGAACTGAAGAAGCTTCTCGGATGAGAGGTGAAACGTCTTCAAGTAAACTTAAAGAAGTCCAGACGCTTTTCTTTGCAAGCTCCTTTGACTACGATGACCTGGATGACTGAGAACCTTCACAGACATATGTCTATGGCTATTGATGGAATTTTGGAATGTTTGACTATTGAGATCATGAATGAAAAAAAGAGAAATGTTATAATAAGTTGCGTATATCGGACACCCAGTTCAAGTATTGACACTTTTAATGAATGGATAGAAAAAACGTTTGCTTCGGTGAACCAAAAATTACTATTCATCCGTGGTGATTTTAATATTGATTTGCTAAATCCAACAAGGTTAAAAGCCATTGATGACTTTACTGACACGATGTACAGCTTATCACTATATCCAACAATAACGAAGCCAAGCAGAATAACATTACATAGCGCCACTATTATTGACAACATTTTTACTAATGTCATGGATTTCCTAACTAATAGTGGCCTGCTTGTCTGTGATATAACTGACCACTTACCAGTTTTTACTTTGTGTGACTGTGATTTAAAAAAAAAAATAGATACCAAGATCATGATAGCAAAGCGAATAATAAATGAAGAAGCAATTCATGCTTTCAATTTTGATTCCGCACAACAAGATTGGAGTTCGGTGTATGAAGAGTCAGATGTGGACAAGGCTTATGATAATTTTCTAGATATTTTTACTATGTTGTACAATAAACATTGTCCTGTAAACGAACACATGACAAAGAAAAAAAAGATAAAAAGTCCTTGGCTCACAAAAGGAATTATTAATGCTTGCAAAAAGAAAAACAATCTGTATAAACAGTTCATCAAAGTAAAAACAAAAGAAGTGGAACAAAGATATTGTGGCGAGCTCAGACAAGGAGGAGACGGAGGTATTGTTTGGTCTTGCTTCCCCGCAGCTAGCCAGGGAGCACAGCCGTTTATTTCATTCGCAGAAAAACACTGCCGCTAGCTAACTTCTCAGCGCGGCAACAACAACAACAACAACACAGGGCGCCCTCTGACCCCGGAAGGACACACCGTCGCAGCGAGAGGGCGTCACCTGTCACTATGGCAACATAAACAAAACATAACTGTACAAACAGAACCCCGAACAGCCCTGACCCACTACATAGCCCCCACCTAAGGGGTCAGTCGTCCCCGGCGACCCCATTACCCCACACAAAGTCCTGCAAATGTCCAGGTGCCTTCTTTTGGCGCACCGGCCGGTCACGACCGGCGGGGGAAAAGTCACTTGGGTCAGAACATGGGGTGCCACCATCATCCCCTGCTCCGGCGTCTGCTGGAGCGAGCGGTCGGTACGGTGAGAGCCTGTCCCGGTGCAACACCACCATGCGCCCCGGGCCCGGCATGCGGATACGGTACACCACGTCTGTTAGCCGCTCCACGACCTCTGCCGGCCCTTGCCAGTGACTGCAGAGTTTGGGGGACACTCCTGTCTTGCGAACCGGGCAGTACACCCAAACCTTGTCGCCAGGCCTGAAAACCCCCCCCTCGGCACTTGGTGTCTTAGGCTCTTTTCTGTCGTACTCCGGCGCTGGCCTGGGCCTGGCGGGTGTAGACATGAACCACCTGCAGCCGCTCCCTGAGCCTCCTGTAGTAGTCCATCTCTGGCCCACCATCAATCTCCGGCTCGGGGGGGGACCCGAACACCAGATCCACAGGCGTCCGGAGCTCCCGTCCAAACATCAGAGCGGCAGGTGTGCACTGGCTGGACTCCTGCACCGCAGTCCGATACGACCAAAGGACCAGGGACAGATGTCGGTCCCAATCTCGCTGGTGGCGGCTGGTGAGAATGGCGAGCTGGGTGGCCAGCGTGCGGTTGAAGCGCTCAACCAAGCCATCGCTTTGTGGGTGGAGCGGTGTGGTTCTCGTCTTCTCCACCCCCAGTCGCCGGCAGATCTCCCCGAAGACCTTCGATTCAAAGTTACGCCCCTGGTCACTGTGGAGCTCAGCCGGGACCCCAAAACGGGTGAACATCTCCTCCGCCAGCTTCTCGGCCGTCGTCGTTGCGCTCTGGTCTGGCACCGCGTAGGCCTCTGGCCACTTCGTGAAATAGTCCATAGCCACCAACACATACCGGTTCCCTGACTCTGTGACGGGGAAAGGCCCTAGGACGTCCACTCCCACTCTTTCCATTGGGGCCCCCACCAGGTACTGCTGAAGGGGGGCAGTGGAGCGTTGAGTTGGGCCCTTCTGTGCCGTGCAGGTGTCACAGCAGTGCACATGGAGTTCCACATCCCGTCGACAGCCAGGCCAGTAGAACCGTCCCCTGAGGCGGCGGAGAGTTTTGGCGTTCCCATAGTGTCCTGCCCCCACCGAGCCATGGACCAGCTCAAGCACCTGCGACCGCAGCGACCGAGGCACCAACAGCTGCAGGAGATCTCTGCCCTGACCGGGGGCCCGCCATCTCCGGTACAGGAGGCCGTCGTGGGTCTCCAGATTGTTGTGCTGGGAGTAGTAGGCCTTCACCTCGGGCTCCTGTCCCGACACCCCCGTCCAGGTGGGGAGTTGCGCCGCCTCCAGCCAGGCCCCCACCTGAACCAACGTCGCGTCGGCCTCCTTCTCCCGCTTCAGCTGCTGCGTTGTCAACGGGAGCCACCCCCCTCCGCCAGCTGTGGCCTGAGCAGTAGCCACCCCCAGCACCTCCTGGGCCCGCTCTTCCTGTCGCAGGCAGTAGCGGCACTCGACGGCTACGCAGGGCCGTCTGGAGAGGGCATCAGCGTTGCCATGCTGTCGACCTGGCCGTTGCTGGATCTCGAAGTCATAGCCCTGAAGGACCTCCAACCAGCGGGCCACCTGCCCTTCTGGGTGTTTGAAGTTCAGGAGCCAAGTCAGAGATGCATGGTCAGTGCGCAGGAGGAACCGGCAGCCGTGCAGATATGGCTGGAAGTGCCGCACCGCTAGCACTACAGCCAGCAGCTCTCGCCGGGTCACGCAGTAGTTCCTCTCGGCTCGCCCCAAGGCACGACTGAAGTATGCCACCACCTGTTCTCCAGCCTCGTCCTGCTGGGAAAGGACCGCCCCGACCCCTACATTGCTAGCATCAGTGTCCACAATGAAAGGTTGCCGGGCGTCGGGGTAGGCCAGGACTGGGGCTCTGGTGTGGGCCTCCTTCAGCTGCTCAAAAGCCGCAGCACAGGCATCCCCCCAGCCAAACAGCTGTCCCTTGTCAGTCAGGCGGTGGAGGGGGCTGGCCATTGTCGCAAACCCTTTGATGAACCGACGGTAGTAGGAGGCTAGGCCCAGGAAGCTCCGCAGTTCTTGGACGTTCGAGGGAGTCGGCCAGTCCCGGACCGCAGCCACTTTTGCGGGGTCAGTGGTGACACCTCGAGCGCTGATCACATGGCCCAAGAACGTGGTCTCTCTCGCCAACAGGCGGCATTTCGCGGGGTTGAGCCGCAGCCCAGCTCGTCGGATGGCACTCAAGACCTCGCTCAGGTGAGACAGTGCACTGTCGAAGTCGCCACCGTGCACCAACAGGTCATCCAGGTACACAACGCAGCGGCTACGAGGGATATCCACAAGCACCCTCTCCATCAGCCTCTAAAACGTCGCTGGCGCATTGCAGAGCCCAAATGGCATGACCCTGAACTGCCACAGCCCCTGTCCAATGGTGAATGCAGTCTTAGGCCTTGCGTCGGGGGCTAGCTCCACCTGCCAGTAACCGCTGCGTAGGTCGAGGGAGCTGAACCAACTGGAGCCGGTAACGTAATCTAGGGCCTCGTCGATCCGCGGCAGCAGGTACGAGTCCTTCTTGGTGACTGCATTGAGACGGCGAAAGTCCACGCAGAACCTCGGGCTGCCATCCTTCTTCCCCACCAGAACCACGGGTGCCGCCCATGGGC
Organism: Perissodus microlepis; assembly: GCF_051167445.1. Lineage (NCBI taxonomy): Eukaryota > Metazoa > Chordata > Actinopteri > Cichliformes > Cichlidae > Perissodus > Perissodus microlepis. The sequence continues at coordinate 4,403,627 of NC_140478.1, read as the reverse complement.
TATTGGACGGCTCGATCACCCCAGCCGCAGCCATCTCACGGATCTTCTCTTCTGCTACCTGCCATTTCGAGAGGGGCAGACGGATGGGCTGAGCAGAGCCGGTGTCGATGGTGTGCTGGACCAGACTCGTCTGCCTGCAGTCTTTGTCACTGGCGGCAAAGATGTCCACATTCTCGTCCAGGAGGCACCTCAACCGCTGGCGCTGGTCGACGTTGAGGCCTACGCTGCTGCGCTGCCAAAGGTCATCAACAGCCTCGATGGTCTCGGTCGAAGGAGGTTTGTCAGGCTGAGAGGCTGAGGCGAGTGGAGATGACCCGGAGCCACCAGCATCCGAAATCTGCTGAGCGGCAGCTGCCCGACGCCTGTCTCGTCTGGTCCCCGCTCCCTGCTTTTGGCCGCGCTGGAGAGCAAAAGTCTCTGCGCCAAGAGTGATAGCCAGCTTTGCGGTGTCGACGCAGGCCCCCCAGCGGCTCAGCAGATCCAGGCCAATGATGCACTGGTCTTGAATGTCGGCGAGCCAGAAGTCGTGCACCAGCTCTAGATCCTTCAGTCGGATCCGCAACGGTTTCTTCCCCCGCATAACAGTTTTCTCCCCCGTCACTGTCATCAGCTGGGTGTCTGTGGGCAACCAACCCTTCACCAGTGGCCCGGATGTTTCAGGGAGCACGCCAGGTCGTATCAGGGAAATGGTAGACCCCGTGTACACCAGGGCCTGGCATGGCTGGTCCTCAACACAGCAGCTCAGGTGGAGTCCCTTGAGGTGCCCAACTCGGCCCACCACTGTGCATCGTCCTTGGAAGGGGGCGGGAAGCTGGAGCGGTGGTCCCCTCGCTACACCGCTCCCTCCTTGTTTCCCTGAGGCTGCGTAGTTCCGGTCTTTGGGGCTGGTGCTGGGTAGTCACACGCCACGTGGCCAGGCTCATCGCACCGGTAGCAGCGGTCGGTTGGTCGACGAGGACGCCTCCGAGGCACCGAGGGTTGCAGCTGGGACATCTCGGCGACCTCCCCCTCCCCGTCGCAGTCTGCGGCTCTGATTTGGGGGTAGTTTGGGGGGGGCACCTGCTGGTTAGGTCGCGAGGTGAGCACCGGCTCGGCCCTTTCAGCCTCAAGGAGCGCCTCACGGAGGGTCTGAGGCATGGCCAGGCGGACGTGTTGGCGTAGTCGCTCTGGGAAAAGTCCTCGCAGAAAAGCATGCAGGCTAAGCTCCTCACGGGCCGCTGCTGGAAACTCCGGGTAGCCACGACGAGCATATAGCAACACGTCTGCTGCAAAGGTGCCCAGGCTCTCCCCTGGTCAACGGCTTCGGTTGGTTAGCTGCTCTCTGCTCTGATCAGTGGAGTGCCGCTGCCCGAATCGCCTCTCGAGTGCCGCGGTGAGGGCCTGGAGCTCATGCTGCTCTGCCGGGGCTAGGTCAAGAAGTATCTGCAGTGCATCTCCCTCTAATGCTAGTGCTAGGTGTGTAGCAGTCTCCTCTTCGCTCCAGCCACTATGTCTGGCGGCTAGCCGCACTTGTGAGAGGTAGGGCTCTAACGGGGTTAGCCCGTTGTATTTCGGTACCTTAACTGGCGTGGTAGGCATAACTGCTCGCGGTTGGGGGCTCGGCGTGTGGGTCGACAGAGGTAGCCCATGAAGCATTGCCCTAGCATCTATCGCGACGGGCCACCGCCGCGGTGCACTCGCACCATCGGGACCCGTCGGGGGACTTACATGGCCGCTCACATCCTCTCTCTTCCATCGCCAGTTTCCCAAGCGGGGAATGTTCTCCTCGACGGCTTGCTCCAGCCTCTGAATGTCTCTCTCCATTACGGCGAGGGTGAGCTATCCCATTTCTGACACCAATGTGGCGAGCTCAGACAAGGAGGAGACGGAGGTATCGTTTGGTCTTGCTTCCCCTCAGCTAGCCAGGGAGCACAGCCGTTTATTTCATTCGCAGAAAAACACTGCCGCTAGCTAACTGCTCAGCGCGGCAACAACAACAACAACACAGGGCGCCCTCTGACCCCGGAAGGACACACCGTCGCAGCGAGAGGGCGTCACCTGTCACTATGGCAACATAAACAAAACATAACTGTACAAACAGAACCCCGAACAGCCCTGACCCACTACAATATAAAGCATATAGAAATAAATTGACTGATATTATAAGAACGAGCAAACAACTTTATTATAGAAGAAGATTATATGAAAATAAAAACAATATAAAAGGAACTTGGGATGTGTTAAACCAGCGGTCCCCAACCTTTTTTGCGCCACGGACCGGTTTATTCCCCGACAATATTTTCATGGACCGGCCTTTAAGGTGTCGCGGATAAATACAACAAAATAAAACTAGTACCGGTACCGAAAAAAAGAAAATTTATTCATAACACACGTGAAAAGTCCAAGGAAAACCGAGTAAATGATAAAAACGATAACAAAATAACGCTGAAAACTGATAAAAACCCTGAAAACTATACATTTCACACCTGAGCCTCAACTCTCGCGGCCCGGTACCAAACGACTCACGGACCGGTACCGGTCCGAGGCCCGGGGGTTGGGGACCGCTGTGTTAAACAACTTAATTAAACAAGGATCTTCTGGAACATCATATCCTGAATATTTTATTGATGCAAATGGTGAAAATCACAACATGAGTAATATTGTCGATGGGTTCAATAAATTCTTCATAAATGTTGGCCCTGAACTAGCAGCGGACATCCCGTGTCATAAAAATGAAAATATTAGTAATATAAAATCAAATCCCTCTTCACTGTTCCTCTCAGCTACAAATGAGCAAGAAGTAATAAATATCACATTAAAATGTAAAAGTAAGTCTTCAATGGATTATCATGACATAAATATGTCTGTGGTTAAACAGGTTATTCTGAATATTGCTAGTCCCTTAACATATATCTGTAATTTATCATTTCAGTCCGGTTGTTTTCCAAAAAAAATGAAAATTGCGAAAGTAATACCACTATATAAAAGTAATGACAAACACAGTTTTACCAATTATAGGCCTATTTCTCTACTGCCTCAATTCTCAAAAATTCTAGAAAAACTTTTAAATTCAAGATTAGAAAAATTCCTTGAAAAACATCAAATAATTAATGTTGGTCAGTATGGTATCAGAACGCAAAGAACCACTTCAATGGCGATAATTGAGGCAGTAGAAGAAATTACTGATACACTGGATAAAAATAAATATGCAGTTGGTATTTTTGTCGATCTCAAAAAGGCCTTCGACACAATCAATCACTCAATTTTATTGGATAAATTGGAAAGATATGGTAGTCGAGGGAAAGCTGGTAACTGGTTAAAAAGTTACCTAACGGGTCGGGAACAATATGTTAGCATAGGGCATTACCATTCAGAGAAACTTGGTATTACATGTGGTGTTCCCCAAGGGTCAGTGTTGGGACCTAAACTTTTCAATGTATACATAAATTATATTTTTGATGTTTCTCAAGTACTTAAACTCATACTGTTCGCAGATGACACCAACATATTTTTCAGTAGCGATGATTATACTGATCTTGTAATAACCGTAAACAGGGAGCTAAAATTAATAAAAAAATGGATGGACATAAATAAATTATCATTAAATATAAATAAAACTAAAGCAATGTTTTTCGGTAATTTAAAATATAATATAGAATTACCAATTATCATTGAAGGTGTACCAATTGATAATGTGAGTGAAAACAAATTTTTGGGAGTCGTAATTGATAACAAAATTTCATGGAAACCCCACGTCAGACACATAAAAACCAAAATTTCCAGAAGCCTCGCAGTTTTGAACAAAGTGAAACCATACCTTGATAAAGATGCACTTCGTACTCTGTACTGTACCCTGGTTCTTCCATATCTTACATATTGTGTGGAAGTGTGGGGAAATACATATAAAAATACAACTAATCCATTAGTCACAGTACAGAAACGAGCACTGCGTATTATTCACAAGGCTGGTTATCTAGATCATACTCACAAATTCTTCAGGCAAAGTTACTTAAATTCCAGGATCTGGTTAATTACAATACATCCATAATTTTGTATAAAGCTTTTACTAAACTTCTACCGGCAAATTTACAAACTAGATTTGAAATTCGAGAAAAGGTTTATAATGTGAGAGGCTTTGGAGAATTCAAATTACCTAGAACTCGAACAACCCGTAAAGGTTTTTGTGTGTCTGTATGTGGTGTGAAAATCTGGAACAGTCTGAGTTTACAACTGAAACAATGCAAAAATATTCATAGATTTAAATTCCTCTACAAACAGTTGGTCTGGTCACAGTATACTCAATGATGGTTTTTAGTGTGCTCTGTAATGTCTGTTCTCTTACCATTGCTGGTATGGATTCCAAGAGATAAAAAATAAAAAAAATAAAATAAAGAAGAGTGTGCGTATGTATGTATATATACGTGCATGTGTGTGTAGATATATATGTATGTATGTATATGTATGTGTGTTTGTTACTTGTAATTATTACTGCCTGTTACCTGTGGTAATGCAATTTATAATTTATATATTCTGTATTCAGTTATGAAGGCTCTAATTGTTGTTTGCGAGCTGCCGTTGAGATGCTTGTATGTGCCTGGGGCTGTTGATGGGTCTGTATGCAATGATGGGCTTAGCTGCGGGAAGTTTATTGTTTTTTGTTGATGAGTGAGTATAGGGGTGGGATTTAATAAGTTTTCTTCGTCCCACTCCTTTTTCAGGCAATTTTAGTTTTTTTGTTTTGTGCATTCTATGTTCAATATAGGTATTTGTTGTGCCTGAAAATGAACAAATAAATGAATGAATGAATGAATGTGTTCCTGCAGTTGGGCTAACCCCAGCGTGTGCATATTAGTTTTTTTGAAATATATTACAATTTTCTTTGTTTCTTTTATTCAGATGCGGAGGGCATGACGTGGAGGGACTGGGGTGCCTTGGTGATGGTATCCTTTGAGTATTACACACCTGCATTTTTAGTTCATTAGTGTGAGCGTGTGACAGTGTGCTGCACTTGTGCATTGGTGAGTTTTCCTTTTGTTGAATTGTTTTATATGCTGTTTTAAATAATTATTAATAAATTGTCAGTCTGTTTTATTATTGAACCACATCTCTGTACTGAGTATAACGAACCTAAGTGCCTTCTTGGTGATTAGTATCATCTCGAACTAGTAATCTCTGGGTGAAATTCCCAGGGTGGCATTGTCGGGTTTTATTCAAATTGTGAAGAGTCTCCATTCTTCCCCACCTCGTGCTGCCACATACTGTAGCATTGTCCTGTTGAAAAACCCAGTCGATACCACACAGACGAATGCCTTCAGTCATGAGGGATGCTCTCTGCAACATCTGGACATAGCCAGCGGCTGTTTGACGCCCCGACACCTCCTGAAGCTCCATTGTTCCAATGAAGGAAAAAGCACCACAGAGAATTATGGCGCCCCCTCCACTGTGGTGCGTAGAAAGCATCTCAGGTGGGATCTGCTTGTCATGACAGTAACGTTGGAAACCATCACGACCATCAAGGTTAAATTTTTCTCATCAGAGAATAAAACTTTCTACCACCTTTCAGTGTCCCATGTTTGGTGCTCTCTTGCAAAGTCCAAACAGTCGTTTGGACAGACCTTTTTCATTTTTGAAGCCCTTCAGTCTCAGATGCCGTCTGATGGTTGCGGTCTGCACCAGTAATGGCCTTAATTTGGGTCAAGGATTGTCCAGTGTCTTGACAGACAGCCAATTGGATCCTCTGGCTCAGTGCCTGTGAAATTATTTTGGGTCTTCCACTTGACTTTTTTGTTCCATAGCCCTCAGGATCATTTAAGAAATTCCAAATGACTGTCTTACTGCATCCTGCCTCAGCAGCAATGGTGCACTGAGAGAGACCCTGCTTATGGAGTTCAACAACCTGACCACGTTCAAAAAGGGAACGGTTTTTTTGCCTTTGCCATCAGAACGTCATGACAGTGTGACTACCTGACAGAAAATGACAATGAATCCACATATCTGCACAGATTTGACCTTTTATATGCATATAAATGCAATCCATTATTATTATTGGCATGCGGTCCTAAACTTTTGATCAGTTGTAAAACAGCCTGTTTCAGTTTGAGCATTTTTTTTATTTCAATAAACTGCATGCTCAAAAAATGTTTTGTCTCACTTCCATTTCTTCTTCCATTTCTTCTTGTTGCATGTTCAAGCTCTACTTGGAACCTTGTTAAGATCAACCCATGCAAAATATGATTTTTTTTTTTGCCATGTTTCAAGTGGTCTTAAACTTTTGATCGGGACTGTATTTCAGCTGTGTGGCTATTACTCATTTGTATATCTATTTATATGCTAGCAAATATATATTAGCATGTGTTTGCTAACTTGCTATAAGGAATAATGCTAGTTCACTGAAGGTTATGTTAAATTTAATCAAATTTAAGATTCATGTTGTTGCTGGTTGTCATTAAAACTCAGTCTCAACTAATACATTATGTATGCTCAGTGAATGAGAAGACAATGATCTGTTTAGTGCTTATTTAGTTTTACAAAAAAGAGAAAGGAGAGACAAAGAGGACAATGGATAAAGGATAGTATAGAAAACTCAAAGTAACATGCCATTGTAAAGTGAAGATACCAAAGTAAAGAAGAATCTGAGTTGAAACCATTCTCTTCTCATTCTGTTCATTGTCTGTCTAACTGGATAATTTAAGTCAGGCCCACCTCTAGTGAGGACAGAACACTATCTCTTCCCCATCTTTTTAAATACCTGTGATATGCAGAGGAAATAATTATAGCATGTTGCTTAGAAACTGAGATATTTTAAAACACCTCCTCTTGTGAAACTTTTTGATGCCTTCTATGTAAAGTCAGGTAAAAATATAACTTAAAACAACGCCCAGGAGCTATCTCCTTATAATTTATCTCACTTCTGTTATGTTATTTGTAATTCTAGGCAAACTTTTCTTTACTTCAGAGAACAAGAAATCCTTTCCATTCAGTGCCTGTATAAAAAAACAAGTTGGTTCATCTTATTTTCCATTTTCTTTGTAGTAAATTAGCTGTAGTTTCTTGCAGCATCCTTTAGTGTTTTTCACCCCAGCAGCATTGTTGTTATTCTAGACACTATCTCTTTACTGTAACATGGAGAAAATCTGTGTGCAGATGAAATAATCCTGGTGTCCTTGTAATATTTCATTTGGGATATTATTTGAAGGATTTGGTTAGTTGTAACCATGCAGAATCCTAGTCAAAAATTCTCTCATTCAGAAGAGAATACAAAAATATTGCTCATTTATTACAGGTGCAATTTTATTAAAGAATTAAATAAATGTTTTACAAGTATGTGGGGCGAGTCAAAAACGATTGAATAAATGAATAAGGAGGATTTGTTTGTTTTCTGCTTATTTGATGTAAAACTAACCAATGAGTCATTCAAGCATATTAAAAGTCACCCACCTCAAGGATAGACCGCTGTTGTGTCTATACTGATCACAAATTGTAGACATAAATGAAATTAAAATGTATTGCACTGGAAGTAAGTAAACCACTGAGGATGAGAAACAGGGCTGGGCCTCTAAATTGCACAGAAGGCTACGGGAGTCGGCTGGCGTGCATGAAGGTCCATAGATCAGAACCAAAATGAGATTTTGTGGATATGCACTGCCCAATAATACAATAGGAAGTGACAATCCACTGCTGAATTTGCATCTCTGAAGTGTGGATTTGCAAATCCACACTTCAAACACTTGAACTCAGGACCTTCTTGCTGTGCGGCAACAGTGCTAACCACCGTGCCGCCCCCTTTTAATATCTCAAGCAATTCAAAATAATGCATGTACATGGATCTCTTTTGATCAGATAATAACAGTCTGCAGAGCACTTAGCTGTAGCCAACTTCCGGAAAGAGAGTGACCCTAACTTAGCATTACATAGCATTATATAAACGAAATTGTGCTCCTATCTAATTGGTCAAAACTGTTGGGGAGAGGCCTTGGTTTAGACTTGGCTTATCCTCACTAGCCCACAGGCTGGTTCCAGCCTGTCTTTCCTGTTTCTGTATATTGAGAATGTATGTAATGTGACATAATGTGACATTACCAATAAGTTTGATGTGTCACATGGCCCTCTTCCTATTGAAAAAACAAAAGTTGTATCCAAGATGGCCGACTTCTAAATGGCCCCCATGGTCACCAACCATCTTGAGGAGTTTGCCCCCTCACATATACTAATGTGCCAAAAACAGGACTTTAATATCACCAACCATTCCCATGTTATTACGGTATATCCATATAAATGGCCCACCCTGTAGATCAATGTGTTATTGCCAGAAGGTTTCCAGGAGACTGCATGTTGCCATCTGTGTTAGGGGGCAGGGACAGCTTTTTTTTTAATTTACTTTTATTTTACTTTCATTTTTGACAACCTCTATGTGGTTAGATTTTTGAGAAATTGGATCAAAAATAATCATTGTCAACATCCATATAAACAAACCTGTCATGAGCAGAGCATTTGAGCAGAGCCAGTGGGTTCATCAGGTACATTTTAGATTTTAGATGTTGAAAAGTTCCTACTGGCAGAGGATGGCAGCACTCTAGTACAACATTAATTAAACCATCATATGCATGTGTAAGAGAAATTGCTCATAAAAGTAATTAAACATGCAAAGGTCTAATTAGTGGCATTTAGCTATACTATAAAAGAATGTGTCTGTGTGTGTGCATGTTTGCTGTGTGGCTGTCTCTTTGTTCTCTCACCTGCCTAGGCAGAGACAAAGATCATTCATGAGGAAGTAGCCTGAATTCTCCTCTCCATCAGTCCTATTAGGGTATGTATGACAAATTTGGGAAATGGTGCCAGGCTAGCAAAAATAATGATTAGGTAACTAATATCAAGTGCATAGCATGGCAAAACAAATGATCCAAAGTCATTGCAAGTGATCTTTGATCGAAAGGCATCAGCTGTATATACCCTGTGATGTAGTCAGTCAGTCAGACTTCTGTTGCAGGGTTGTTCATTACTGCAGGTTTGCCGTGATAGCTAGAAGGAGCTTTTTCGATGCCGTCCTTCCGTATTTCCAGGTTTAAGGACAAGCGTGGCTTCTTGGAGTATTAACACTCTGTGCTAACTTGCAGTAAACCTTTTCACTTGTTTAGTCATATTATTAAACTCTTTAGTAATTTTTTACAGGCTCTCACATGATGTGAGAGTAGAGATGGAACACTAGGCAGTTGTGGTTTTATTCACCTGAAGTGGGTATTGTCACTTTGGTGTGGGGTCATTGTACTTGTCATTAAAATGAAATTAGAAGTTGTACTCCTATGTGGTACTTTAAAATAAATAAACACATACTCACATCTGATATAACATATAATATACATAAAATGTATGAGGTAACATCAAGTGCCTGATGAAGGTGCCAGATAAAGGTAAGGTAAAACCATTATGGAGCTGTCTTTGTTGAGAGAGAATACTGCATTTCGGGGGGGGGAGCTGTTACTGAGTCTGGTAGTTCTAGATTTTATGGATTGATAATGTCTAGCAGAAGGAAGCAGTTCAAACAGATGGTGACCTGAGTGAGAGCAGTCTTTGATGGTGTCCTGGGCTCTGGAGAGAATGTGGCTGTTCACAACGTCTGTGATGGAAGCAAGAGGAGAGTTGATTATTTCTTCTGCGGTGGACAAATTTCAGTGTTAGAGAAATGACCTTAATCTGTACTGGTATTGCTGTGTTAATAACACAGGCACAAAATATTTAGTAATTGTGAAATTACTAAATACGAGTAATCAAACAGACCAACAGGCCTATTTACATAAGACCAGATTCTAGCAGTATAGCAGTAAAAGGCTAACCAACTCATCTAAAACAATTACGTTTCTCTTCCACACATTTGTATGACCATTGTGTCTGTTATGATACATCCAATAGCTAATCAGTGTCAAAGAGGCCAAGTGGAAATGAGTCTAAATTCTAATGTAGAATTAAATTCTAGTAAAAATAACTAACAGCCACAACAGCGTGCTGGAAAATTTGTTCCAGTACACTGAAAAAGGACTGCAAGGGGAAAAAATAACAAGCTGCAAGAAAAAAGTCTTGGTCTTGTTCCTAGTTTGTATGATGGAAGTGTTGCACTGTCAGTAAGAGGGTTAGGGAAGAGGGGGATAAAGGCAACCTTAAGCTTATTAAAACACGAAGGTGTTGAATAGCCAGATTATAAGCACTCCTCCCTAATTTCACAAGCAATGCGGAAACAGTACTGTCAGTGGAGAGCAGATATGCTGCAAACCACTTTTAAGCCTCTATCATCATCCAGCAGGCCACTTTTTTATTTGCATTATCTTTTTCACTTTTCACTTCTTTTTCAACTGCAGGCAGAGATGAGAGCAGCTGTTCTTGACAGGGACAGGGACTTTTGTAAAGTCTTGGTGTAAGACAAGGGAGCTGCAGCTTGGTGTGATCTATCACAATTGCTGTGTGCCCATTTAATAAAACCCTTTGGTGTCATAACACTAACACCCTTTAGACTTTTAAATGTATCATCTAGGTCATGATGTATTAGAAAAATACTTAACATGCAAAGGAGTTTCAAAATGGCTTGACAAACAATGCCTACAGGCTTTTTAATGTTGTTCCTTTTGTTGACCCGGAGGGCCTCAGAAGCCATTTTATTCCATTCGTTTTTCATAGAGATTAGCCAAAGTGAGAATAATAGCGCTATATCAGGGGCAATTCTGGAATTCAGGTCAAGTATCTCTAAATATATCCTAACTTTTCAATGGATCAATTACGACTCTTTCCTTCAAACTTGATATAGAGTTTAATCATACTACATATAGAGTATTTAGAATAGAGTATCCTAGGGTATTTAAAAGTAGAATGGGAGGCAGAGCCTTCAGTTTTCAGGCCCCTCTTCTATGGAACCAGCTTCCAGTTTGGATTCGAGAGACAGACACTCTCTCTACTTTTAAGATTAGACTTAAAACTTTCCTTTTTGCTAAAGCATATAGTTTGGGCTGGATCAGCTGACCCTGACTCCTCCCCTAGTTATGCTGCAATCCGGTCTTTAAGTCTGACGTCATTAGCCGTGCCTGGGCCCAAACTCGGCTGCAGGTCCCTAAGTCACACGATCACTGCGGCATCACTGAGAGTTCAAAACTGTCTAAATTCTTTCATCTGTAATAAAATGATCAGTGTGGCTGCTCTACCAGGTGTAACAATCAAGTTTGACATCCAGGCATCCACGAAAACAGAATTTATGAAATTTAACGGAGTTAGAAGTTAGCAGGGAGTTTGCTCGCTAGTTTCCATCTAAATATAATATACCATGTTCTGACTGAGAGATTTTCGAAACAAATTAAGACGTACAGCTCTGCTATCACTTCCAACATAAATGAAGACAGTAAAGTAAACAGCAGTGACATTTGTAGGGTTACGGAAGTTTGGCTAGCTGGTATATAACAATGTGCTATGCGATTGCTAGCAACACAGCTATGTTAGCATAATTAAACAGTGAAGCTGGAGGATGAACACTAACTTTTTTCCACTCGATAAAAGTTAACGTGAGGGTTCCTGAAGGTTACGAACAAATAAAATCGCATGACAGGATGCTGTAAACGGACCAAACTTGAGTCGGGAGAACAACTGAGATAATCCATCCACAATACGAGGTTAGTCATTCATATACTGCTGCATGGGCTGGGCTGTAGTTACATCGTAAGGTTTTACAAACTGAGCTTTAAAATGAATAGAGGTCATAAAAACTGAGAGAGGCCGACAGTGATCACTGACTGTTTTTAGGGGCTTGTTGAGATTAAATAGAACAAGATACAAGATAAAGCATTAAAACATGTTAAATACACAACAGCCTTATTAAACGCAGAGTAGTTTAAGCCCGGAAGAGGGATTTGTCACATCATCACTTAAAGACCGGATAGGTGCAGGCTGCTGGGGGATTCCCATGATGCATTGAGTATTTCTTCTTCAGTCACCTTTCTCACTCACTATGTGTTAATATACCTCTCTGCATTGAACCATACCTGTTATTAATCTCTGGCTCTCTTCCACAGCATGACTTTATCCTGTCTTCCTTCTCTCACCCCAACTGGTCACGGCAGATGGCTCCGCCCCTCCCTGAGAATGGTTCTGCCAGAGGTTTCTTCCTGTTAAAAACGAGTTTATCCTTACTACTGTCGCCAAAGTGCTTGCTCAAAAGGGGTCATATGATTGTTGGGTTTTGTAGGATTGTAGCGTCTACCTTACAATTTAAAGCGCCTGTTGTGCTGTTGTGCTTTGTCACTGTATAAATAAAATTGAATTGAACTGAATTGAATTGAATTTATATATCAAATGATCTACTGGCAAAAATCCCTTTGCACTTAGCCCCTACCAGCCTTTATTTGAAAAAGCTTTCAATATAGACTGATATCCAAACCCCCACACGATGCATTTTAACAGGTATTCTAACCAGATACTGAAAAAGTGTAAATGCATCTGGGTGGAAATTGATATGGGTGAATGATCTGTGATTAGTCATTATGTTCTTTTTTTTTTTTTAAGCAACACAAGCTCAAATGTTGTTGTTCCGCTATCTTATGACACCTTATAACCTTCATCTTTTTCTTTTAATATCAGGGTTCAGCTGTTCCTTCTGGACTGGTTTACTTTCTAGCTTTCCTGTTGATATATAGTTCTTTATTTAAAATTCAATTAACAGTAGTTAATTTCCTCAGGTAAAGTCTGCAGAGCTGCAGATTTGCAGCATGTTTACATAAAATATGGTTGATAGTATTTGCATCTTCTTTCAAAAGAACCATTTTTATTTTCTCCAAAACTTAGGGTTAGTAACTAGGGTTGACTTTGATCTCAGAGGGTTAAGCTCTGTGTAGGTGTGCCCCAGTCTATCTAATGACTCTCCCTGCCCTCATAGTCCTGCTCAAAGAAAACCTCTCGGGTGAGCAGAAAAGCGAAGAACCATAACACGGAACTAAAGTTAGATATCAGCGATAAACCCCAGCTACTCGGCACCAGTGGAAATGTACTCAAAGCAAGATGAAAAAATGTAACTTTTCTGAAGACTTTTCTATCAGCTGCTTTTATGCTAAGCCTTGTGCTATTTTAATGTAATAAAATTGTAAAAGGGAATATCAGCTTTATCCAAAGGTGGAAAGTAACGAATTACATTTACTTGCGTTTTTTTGTGTATTTGTACTTTTTAAAGTCATTTTTCAAGTCGGTAATTTTACTTTTACTTAAGTATATTTTTTAAAAAGTATTGTACTTTGCTACATTTTCAACCACACCCGTTACTGAGTAAATTAAAAGAACAAACAAAAAAACAACAACAACATTGCACTTCGGAAATACTGCAGGGAATGATGGGTAGTAGAACAAATTGGCGTTGGGTCACGATAAAGATGGAGTCTGACATCAGTGGTACGGATCCAGCGAAAAAAGAAAGCCCGTCGAATTCTGCTGACCCTGAACTCGAAGAAACCGATGTGAACCCCTGGCCGTATTTAAGGGACCATTTCGGCTTCAAGTGCAAGAAAGGCAACAGCTTTATTATGCAGTGTAAGCTGTGTTTGCCCAGAGAGACCGAGTTAGCAGCTTTTAAAAATTCCACATCAAACCTGCGCAAGCATGTAGAGGTAAGTTAAATGAAACTTGTACATTTATTTTAGCAAAAAGGCTGTGTTAATCACATTAAGTTAAGACATAAGCTGTTATTGGGCACGTTGTTGTCCACGCAACTTAAATTCTTTTTTACTGGATTGGTAAATTGCCAAAAGAAAATGTGTTTACTTACATTTTTCCTGTTTGTTAATAATAATAATTTATTTTAAAAAAATAGTTAAATTAGACAGAAGCGGTTACTTTCTTACTTAACCCACATATGTTCACACTGCAGGCAAAAGAATAACATGTGCTATGTGCAGAGGTGTTTTTTTCTGTTCTCAAACTGATCTCCCTGTTGGAGCTCAGTCTGGAGGAGTTATTTTTTTTCTCCTTATCTTTCCTCATGTTGTGCATTTTCCATTGTTATACCTCTCTGACCTGTCTTCCCCATGTGATGTTTGTGTAATGTATGTATGGTCAGAAGGGTAAGATGGCGCTGGCAAAGGTCGGCAGCCTTAACCCAATTTCCTTCGGGGTCAACCTTCAGGATCAATAAAGTTTTATTGAATTGAATTGAATTGAATTGAACTGCTCCTCAAAATTAACAGAGCAGGGCCAAGTTTAAAAAATTAAAACACGTTTTTATAGCAGCTGCCGTACAGCTCAATTCAGTACTTGTTCTCTTATTTGACAGTTTAGAAAACATTCTCATGTAAAAGAATTATATGTTTTTGACAGTTTGGTTGGTTGGTTTGGTGACCATTATCCATTTTGATGTATAGACTTGCAGTTTAACTGCCACTGCACTTTAATTTGTAAAGTTTTTCTTTTAATTAAAAAACAACTACTTTGAGATTTATCCCACTGTCTTTTTTGCACTACTCAGAAGAGGCTGTCCTCCTGCTGACAAAAAAGTAACTATGTAACTTTTACTCTGAGTACATTTTAAATGAGCTACTTTTTACTTTTACTTGAATACATTTTTAGACAGGTAATTTTACATGTACTTGAGTAAAATTTCAGCAAAGTAATAGTACTTTTACTTGAGTAAAATATTTTAGTACTCTTTCCACCTCTGGCTTTATCTCACTCACAATTTTTATTCGAATGAACTGCTGCAGTCCACGGATGCCATACTCACATTACATCGAGGGCCACATACGGCCCACTTTAATTGTAAGTAGACCGGACAAGTGAAACTGCACTTTCTGGCGGTGTAAAGCCTTTTAAGTACACATTTAAATCCTGAGATTTCTCAATATAAGAATATATGAAAAATAAGTAAAAGTTACAGAAAAAGTTTTGGTAGCTAACTGCTGAGACTCTTGTATTTATAACACAGAAAGAGTTTGTTAATATGAAAAAAAAAATTCTTTATTTAACTGAAATTTCTATAGCAGACAGAGGAAAACTGGAATTTTCCTATCATTCAATTTTTTTTTATTATCTATTACTTAATTACTTTGGTGTAGTATGGGGAGGTCTTTATCAGCAGGAAAAGCTGTAAAACTGCTAAAAAAAATACAGGCCAAAAATTTATGCCCTTCTTCTTATTTTCCAAAGTCATCCAGCAGTGTGCTTGCAGGGCTGATTCTGGCCCCGGGCCATATATTTGACATCCATGCTGTAGAGGGTAAATTTGCCTCCACACTTAACCCTTGTATGGTATTTGGGCCAAATTGTCCTGGGAATGTCATTCTTGCTGTTGTCTACAGATCAAGAGCGGAGCTGATTGAAAGTCTGTGGCATTCTGAAACATAGAGAGATATTTTTAAAACTACGATATCTCTTCATGTATTCTCAAGGATCATCAGATTTGATGATTGGGAATCAAGACCTGTTAGAAGGCAGAGTCAATCTGCACTGTGTGGGACCAGTGGGTGGACCAGCTTCCTGGCTTCATGACACTGGACCCAATGTAACTGTGCACAAATGGATTGTGGGGCCGCTGCCATTTCAGGCAGTATACACCTTCAAAACCAGCAAAGTATGGTATCAAAATGTGGGCTGCTTGTGATCTTGCTTTATTTTATGTATGGAACGTGTAAATTTATACAGGGAGGCCAATAGGAGGAGCTGCTGAAAGAAACCAGGGAACACGGGTGGTGCTATGCCCTAATGACAAAAAAGAATCATGCTTTCGTAGTTAATTATTTTCTGGATGAGATCAATTGCAATCATTAAACAAATATGTTTTATCTATATCTATAATCTGGTGCGCCTTATTTATGAATTCTGGTGTGCTTACTGACCTCGAACAGATTTTGTGTTGTACACTCTAAAAACTAAAACTGACATTTACTTAAAATTTTTGAGGCAACACTTTTACACTTAAAAATATTGAGTACATTGGAAACCAGTCAAATCTGTTCAATATACTTGATCAATTGAATAACTTAAGCTTAAACATATTAAGTTGAAATGAACAATTATAGTTGTTACACAAACATGAAAAAATTGAGTAAATAACACTGACATGCTTGGTCAATGTAACTAAAATATAGATGTCAGTTAATCAAAAATTTTGTTCCATTTACTTAATTTTGTAAACTGAACGTAATCAAAATTGTACTTAATATTAAATATGGTAAATGGCCTGTATTTGTATAGCGCTTTAAACTACATTCAGTCATCCACCCGTTCACGCACTGGTGATGGCAGCTACATTGCAGCCACAGCTGCCCTGGGGCACACTGACAGAGAGGCGAGGCTGCCGGACACTGGCGCCACCGGGCCCTCTGACCACCACCAGTAGGCAACCAGTAGGCGACCGAGACTGTCGGTGCCAGGGCTCGAACTAGCAATCTTCCGATTACAAGACGAACTGCCAACTCTTGAGCCACGATCACCCCCTAACATTCAAATATGAATGTTATTGTACACATAAGTTAACATTTTAGCCATTTATTTCGATTTATCAAACTCAAATAATTACTAAAAGGATATTCATAGATTTTATCAGGCTCATCTAACTTATATTTATAGTGATATTTACTAAGCCTCTGAATTACTTTTTAGAGTGTACATGGCGCTCAAACATCTGTAAAAAAAAAATTGACAGATAAAAACTGAGTTGCATATTGAATTTATTATGTATTTATTTTTTGTAAGCTTTGTTTGGCTTTCCATCAACTGTTTTATAAATGGTTCACTTGTTAAATAAGAAAAATCATCCAGCAAGATATAATAATACTTGTAAAGCCCAGCAATCATTATGATTGGAAAAGAGAAAACAGACAACTATACATTGTTGGGACTCTACACTGTACATTTATACAAGCTCTGAACACACTCAGGCTGGTTGTTGTACTCTGTTAGTACAGAAATACAACAGCAGAACAGATCAGCCATCAGCCATTGCTAAAAGTAAACTGTCACATCAGAAGTGCAGTAAAACTAACATGTCGCAACCAACAACTTTACTATGTGTACTGTACATAATATGTCTTTATATATGCTGATTTCCTGTCCCAGTACACCCCTGGCTGTAGCTCAGGTCATCTACTTTTGAGAAGGTTACTGGTTTGACCCCAATGCTCCACCTGCACGCCAAATATTCTTGGGAAAGATACTAACTCCAAGTTGTGTTCCGATGACTCCTTCAGAATATGAAGGTGTATGAATGTCAGATAGAAAAAGAGTGTTTGTACGAACAGAGGTAAATGAGGCAAGTTGCACAAAGTGTTCTGAGTGTTCTGTTAAAGTAGAAAAGTGTTATAAACTATTTAGCTACCAATGTCTTGAAATTCTTACAGACAGCGGCAGCATCATAAACCAAGTATACTTTTAGAAATCAGTGTAATCAAATACATATATCATATCAGTATGTAACTCTACTTCTTTTAATTTAATTTGCTGTGAAACCACCGTTTGTGAAGAGCTTGTGTGATCTTATGTTCAATTGAACATACTAGTTTGGCATCAATGGTAAGTCTCAGTTCCAAGAAAGTCCTAAACTTCATCGATAACTGGGAAAGTTTTCAATAGGGCCTTGAAACATGCTGACTTACGCAGTGCTTGTAGATTTTTCTGTGGAAAAAAGGACACTTTGAAGATCCCACTTCCATCTTATATCAAAAGAACCTCTACTGGGATGCAGACCTGAGACCTGACCCATGGTCACTGTTATGTGTTGAGGTGGGTTTTTTTGGGGAGTGGTATCTACCTGTTGCAGACTTTGGCAGTCTTGGCTGTCCTTTCAAAGTATTAATGTTTTATTTATGCCTGCAGTTGAATTGAAAGTTTAATTAATTATAACAAGAGGGTTAATTATCTTAATAGAAGGCATTTAAGATATTAAATTAGCCTTAGCTTAATGTCTGTACTGTATACTGCAAGAAACATATTCAATTAAACTATAACCCAGTGCTCTTACAGAAGGATCTTAACCACAGCCTGAGTGTGTTCAGAGCTTGTATCATTGTACAGTCAAACTGGCCTAAGGGCACGACAATCTATATTTGTCTCTTTTCTCTTTTCCTGCTGTTTTGTCTTTTGCTTTTGGTTTGTCTCTCTTCTTTCACAGCTGCTCATCCTGCTGCAATGGCAGCACAGCTTGAATCTTCCACTTCCTCTCCTCTTCTTTTTCCTTCTTAAAGCCTGGGAAGGATCGATAAGCCAGTGCACACGCTGCCTGATGATCTAGCCTGAGAAGTGTCTTTTGGGAAACTTTAAGGGGTAGCTGGCATGCTGCCGAGTACCTGCTTTCCCATAATTCCAGAAGCCAGCAGGGAATTAAGAAAACAAGAAATGGGGATAAGGTAGAGCCTTGTTTCACTTCTTTTAGATCAAGAGTTTCTTTGAAAATTCAAACCTATTTTTGTCTTGAAGGTAGTGAAGCCAGTTGGTAAGAAGAAATAAATCATTACTAAATGAAATAGAGTGTGTATAGCTACCTAACAAGTCAGTGCTACATGCTGTCAAACACATGTACATAATGCACATTTCTTGTTTTGTTTTTGGTTTTTTTGTTTTGTGGGGGGGGGGGGTCACAGCTGGACCACAGGTGGGGCAGTGTATTCATTTTGCCTCTCTCATATACATATATATATATATATATATATATATATATATATATATATATATAGCTGACTCTGCCATGTTTTCATGTGTTTCTTCTTTCCGTGTGTCCGCTACTTTAAAACACTTGGGCTGCTCTGACCGCCACTGTTTCAAACTGGTCATGCGACTGCATGGCCACATATGATTGGTAAAAGAGTTACAGGAAACTCCACTGGTGGCATGATCCATTATTAGTAGTATTATCTAATGTGTGAAATGAATCTTTTTTTTTTAAAGTAACAAGTCGAATATTGCCAAATGAAGCAGAGTAAAAGTACCGTTTCTTCTTCACAAATGTACTCAAGTAAAAGTAAACAGTATCATGCAAAAAATGTACTTTAAAAGTACATTGTTTTTTCAAAAACTTACTCAAGTAAATGTAACAGAGTAAATGTAACTCGCTACTACTCACCTCTGATGGTAACAAAGAGAGGGAAGGTAGTCAGAACCAAGGGGATTGAATTACCAGAAGGCAATACTGCAGACATCGTGGACAGCTACAAGTACCTGCAATTCCCACAGGCAAATGGAAACCACGAGGAGGCCACTAGAAAAGCTGCAACCACGAAGTACCTGAAGAGTGTTAGGGAAGTCCTGAGGAGTCAGCTGAATGGTAAGAACAAGATCTGGGCTATAACACCTACGCCCTGCCCGTGATCAGATACCCTGCTGGGATAATAAGCTGGCCAAAGGAGGAGATGGAAGCCACTGACATTAAGACCAGGAAGCTTCTGACCATGGATGAAGGGGTTTCATCCCGTTCAGCACACTGAGACTGTATGCAAAGCAGAAGGAAGGAGGCCAGGACTAGTGAGTGTCAGAACCACTGTCCAGGATGAGACAACAAACCCCACGACAAGCTCAGGGAGATGGCTGTACTGATAGACGTAGCAATACCGAATGTCAGCAATATCAGGTAGAAGGAACACGAGAAGCTGGAGAAGTACTGAGGGCTCAGAGAAGAGATAGAGGATGTGGAGGGTGAAGGTAACAATGGTCCCAGTGGTAGTCGGAGGACTAGGTGCGGTGACTCCCAAGCTAGGCAAGTGGCTCCAGCATATCCCAGGAACAACATCGGAGATCTCTGTCCAGAAGAGCGCAGTCCTAGGACCAGCTAAGATACTGCGCAGCAACCTCAAGCTCCCATGCCTCTGGTAGAGGACCATAGCTTGAAGCATAAAGACCGCCAGCAGGGGCGAGAAGGGAAATTTACGGAGCCCCTCTGATGACATGGTCCAAAAAATAAATAAATTGTGGCCACAAAATACTACTTCGTGGGCACCAAATGGGTATAACATGCCCACGAAATACTTATTTGTGCCCACGAAATACTATATCAAGGGAACGAAATAGGCATAACGTGCGCACGAAATGCTAATTTGTGGGCACGAAACACTTGACCGATAACCGGCCCTTGCAGTTGGTTGACAATAAAATCTATCCCGGCGTCCAGGTCGTACTTACGTCTGTAAAGCAACTGTCACGGACCTGGTTGCAGGGACTCGGGGTCCGTGAGCAGTATGGACTATGATGATGATTATTATTATTATTATATTATATGGGTGTGTTCTGCTCTGCTGCTTTTCCTGCGCTCCATGTTTGTGTTTTGGCAGGTGTGTGTGTGTGTGTGTTTGTGGGCGCGGTCGTGACAGGCACCTTCAGGCCTGGTGGGTGTGGCCCTGCCAGTTGACCGGTCACACCCAAGGATCTCCACACACACCTGGCGCCGATCAAGCCTCATCAGAGGAGCTACAAAGCAGTGTGGCTGAGAGCTCCTCGGCGCTGGATCGTTGAGTAACTACCCGTCAGTGTTTCCAGCAAAGTCAGTGCATGCTAAGTCTATCGCCGTTGTGGGTTAACGGCTGCCTTTGTGGTTTTCCAGCAGGAGTGCGGGAACGGGAGAGCAGCGAGCACAAGTTTCACGGGAGCGGAGACACGGCACGGTACTTTTTAGCTTGTGTACCATTTACTCCACTCTAAATAAACGCACCGTTTGCATCGCAGAGTCCTGCATCTTGGGTCCTCTTTCCCCACACACCCACGGTCTGCCACACAGACCGTGACAGCAACTGGGCTCTCAATATCCTGTTTAAATGCCTCTCCGTAATAATGGTTCCCTGCATTGCCAGGCTTTTCAAAATGCATTTGTAGCTCATTCCCAGCCTAAAATCAAACTCAATCATACTGTCTCTGTCCATGGTTTATAGGTTGAAAAATTATATAATGAAACTTGTATGTTTTGGATACTTACTAAAACAATATATGAAAGTAATGAGAAAGTGGCCACTTTCATGAGTAATCACATATAAGTTTTTACTATTTCTTTTCCATATGGGTATGGCTTTGGTGTGTTGGTGTGCACAGCAAGGGTCCAGCCAGTCACAAAGAACAACTGCTCAGCAGGCAGCCTCTACCAAACTACCTGTCCATCACTCTCTTTCCTGGTTTCACACAAATGCTCTGCACTTCCTAAAAAAGTGCTACAGGATACATGTTGTTAACAGGAGATCCAAACGGAGCCACTCTGACATCCTACTGTTACAACAGAAAAATGAAAAAGTATATGTAGTGTGGCTCTCTGAGATGTCTGTGAATATAGTACATTAAACTTATAATACAAAGCTATGCAGTATCTATGTAAGAGGATCTCACAGGAGAATCTGATGAATCTTTTTTTTATAGTGGCATTATATATTAATTTGACATTGTGATTTAGCTGTGATTTGGAACAGAATGACAAATGCTCAACAACACATTGGTCTACAGTCCTGTTGTGGCTTAAAGAATGGTGTAAATTGGCATACAAATGTGTAGCGTTCATCACAAGGGTGTAGATTTGGTTTTGGCATTGGTGGGGACGGATGATTCAACCATCGAACCCTGCCCTGTTTCTTATTTTTTCCTTTTTGTTTTTGCTTCTTGATAAAAGGAGAAATATACTTGCCTACATATGCTATTCTACATGCTTTTAAACCGTTTAAAATTACAATTCATAGTTTTATATGTGAATTATATAATGTTAAATTACTATTAAACAAATGACTGACTAAGTATTTTAGACTTTAGTTTACTTCAGCCATATTCCATATAAATCAGGTATCATACAAAAATAAAAATAGCTTCAAATACAGTCATGACAATAAAAGAATATGACTTTAAGGACTTAACAACATTACTTCAGTTATAGTACACCAACATCTCTGACACATTAGCACTAAGGGAACACTGAATGACCTGGTGGGTTTTATCCATAAAACTACTCGTCTAAGATTACCACAAAGTAAAAGATCTCTCAGCAACATTATGCAACATTTTAGGCACTAGTGATGTGTCGCTCGCGAACGAAATGGCTCTTAGAGCCGGGTCTTTGACGTGAACGACGCGAGCCGGGTCCTTATCACGAGCCGTGTTTTTTTTTTGTTTTTTTTTTCTTTCTCTCACCCTCTCTCTCGCACTTTTTTCTGCTTCACTCCGCATGCGAGCCTTGTGCTTTGCGCTGGGAAGAGGGGGGAGGGGCGGTAGTTACACTCAGTAGCACAGGAACAGAGCGGGAGAGAAAGAGAGAGAAAGAGAGCCAAGGACAACAACCTCACATTAGAAAGGTATAGTATCCACAACTATTTTCAGTTGCAGATGATAAAGGATTCACAAAGTTTATTCATGCAGGCCTATATGACAGAGAATGTGCATCTTCTTTTTTTTTCATATTTAAATTTATATTTAATTGTGTTGTGGTTTGCAGCGTTTTGTGTTGTTTCATTTTAAATTTGTTTAAAAGGACAAAGCTGAAAATTTAAATAGTTAAAAGTTGAACTGTGACTAGTTGGTTTTTGTATTATATGATTTATTTATTACATTTTATGTGGAGTGAATAAATAAAAATATATTTATGGTGGCCCCTAGAGACAAAGCACGTACAAACTCCAAAACAAGTACAAACTCTGAAGCACGTAAAAACTCAGAAGCACGTAAAAACTCCAAAACACGTACAAAACACAACAGAAGTGCTCCAGGATGCTACGCCCAGCGTTGAGCTTTTGTTACCTAGAGGCTACACAAGCCAGCAAGTAACAACGACTGGATTTGGTGTGTGGTAGTAACAGGTAAATTAACTTTTTTTTTTTTTTTTAATTATTTGAATATATATGAGTGCTTGTGTAGAAATACTCAAACAATTGTTTGTGTATTTATCACTTAAATTACACAATTGAAAGCATATGTGTATTAATACACATATGCTTTCAATTGTGTAATTTAAGTGATCTAGGTAGCTCTGTTTTGAAGTTCAGTTAACGCTAGAAATGTGTTTTGGAGTTTGTACATGCTTTGGAGTTTGTATGTGCTTTTTGGAGTTTGTATGCATTGTCTCTAGGGGCCACTGTATATATTTATATATAAACATATATAAATAAAACCACTTTTTTTTTTTTACATTAGTAATTCCTTTTGTGCATAATTTCATATTATTGTTAATAATAAATTAATTAAAGCAAGAAAACAACCTGAAGAGCCGGTTCGGAGCCAAAAGAGCCGGCTTTTTTTAGTGAGCCGAAACCGAAAGAGCCGGATCTCTAAAAAGAGCCGGAAATCCCATCACTACCATCAAGTGCAGGATCTACCAAGGAGATGCTCTGTCCCTGCTGTTGTTCTGCATAGGCCTGAACCCACTCAATGAGATCATTAACAGGACTGGCTACGGATACCGAATACAGAAGGGAGCAGTTGTCAGCCACCTCCTCTACGTGGATGACATCAAGCTGTATGCCAAGAGTGAACGAAACATCGATTCACTGATCCCCACCGCCAGCATATATACCAAGGACATCGAAATGTTGTTCGGACTGCAGAAGTGTCTTCGGATGATAAGGAGAGAGAGTAGTTCCTACCAGACGGCAACATTGCAGACAATGAGGACAGTTACAAGTACCTGGGGATCCCACGGGCAAATGGGAACCATGAAGAGGCTGCTGGAAAAGCAATCACCAAGTACCTGCAGAGGGTCAGGCAAGTCCTGAGGAGTCACTTGAATGGTAAGAACAAGATTTGGGCTATCAATACCTATGCCCTGCCCGTGATTAGGTATCCTGCTGGGATAATACGCTGGCCAAAGGAAGAGATAGAAACCACTGACATTAAGACCAGGAAGCTCCTGTCCTTGCATGGAGGGTGTCACCCCAAGTCCTGCACCCTGAGACTATAAACTAACCACAAGGAAAGAGGCTAGGGACTGGTGAGTGTCAGTAACACAGACCAGGATGAGACAACGGACATCCACATCAGGAAGATGGCCCCAACCGACCACGTTCTCAGTCAATACCTGAGTGGAGGTGGAGGAACCATCATGGAAGGACAGGCCCCTGCACGGTACATGCCACCGGCAGATAGAGGAGGTGGCTGACATCCAGAAATCCTACCAGTGGCTGGACAAAGCTGGACTGAAAGACAGCACAGAGGCACTAATCATGGCAGCACAAGAACAAGCTCTGAGCACAAGATCCATAGAGGCTGGGGTCTATCACACC
The DNA here is from genome assembly GCF_051167445.1 of Perissodus microlepis. Classification (NCBI taxonomy): domain Eukaryota; kingdom Metazoa; phylum Chordata; class Actinopteri; order Cichliformes; family Cichlidae; genus Perissodus; species Perissodus microlepis. The sequence goes on along the minus strand of NC_140478.1, from coordinate 4,379,472 downwards.
AGGCAAGACCCCAGGTGCAGGCTGTGCAAAGATGCCTCTGAGACAATCCAGCACCTAACAGCAGGGTGCAAGATGCTAGCAGGCAGGGCATACATGGAACGCCATAACCAAATGGCCGGCATAGTATACAGAAACATCTATGGCCTGGAAGTCCCATGGTCAAAATGGGAGATGCCCTCAGATCTTTGTCCAGAAGAGTGCAGTCCTAGGAACAGCTAAGATGCTGCACAGGACCCTCAAGCTCCCAGGCCTCTACCAGAGGGAGCTTGAGTTCTTTAAATGTAATGAACTGGATTGTGATGAATCGTTAATTATTTATTTTTTTCTGGCAGAATAATTTAAGACAATATCATTTTGAATTTGAAAGAAAGTTTTCTTGAGGTCAACATTGATTGGCCAAAGGCAACACTGTGTAACAAATTACTAGGTTACCATTAATATGGTGGGCTTTTGAGACTGAAACTTTGTGCTTATCCAGTGTTACAAAAAAATAGTTCATAGATAAAGTAATATCATGGACAATGCTAGTAACTATATTATATAAAAATAACATGACTTTTATTTTCTAATGAAACATTAGAATGTTTGTTGCTGGCCAGAATAAACTGTTGAAATTGAAATATGTCAACTTTTCCAGAGGTTTTGTGTAAGTGCATTTCTGCCTTTTACCTTTGGTTATTCAAAACTGGATCAATATTATCGACAGTCCATTATACTCACCAGGACCGTTATTTTTAAACCTATTTACTCAGTGTAGCTTCTTGCTTGCAAGATTTTCAGTTACATTGCAGAATCACTACCCTAAAGTCCACTGCAATTATTAATGGGGGAAAGATTTTGCTCCAGCCAAAGCTAAAGAAATTTTAGTGTTACTCATTAAATATAAAAATAAATTAAGGATTTTTTAGTCAAATGCTGTCTAGCTTTGTACACTGCTAGCTTGCTTATTTATACTAGTTATTAATTATCAAGTTAATCATCAAATCCAGTACCTATGAAGATGTTACTGTTAGATTGTAAGCAACGTAGAGATGAAGAGCAATTTTCATCAGTTTTGCAAGGTAATATAAAAACCAAACAAGAACAAAACAAACAACATCAAAAAACACAATGATGTGCTGGTCATTATTCGGTTTCTAAATGAAACTCCAGCTTGTACTAAACGCAGCAGATAATTTTGTATTCGTCTCAAAACCTCAATAAAGTTCTCAAACTGCCACCTTTTTCAATCCACATCCATTTTTTCTATCCCTCCTAATAAACTCTTCTTGCAGGGGGTGAGTATTACATTGTCACTGTTTACTTTGCTCTTAGGACTCCCAGATTGCTTTGGTTATTTGCTCCTCAGGATGAGCTCAGTTTCCAGAGAGGTTAGACTTTGATGGACAGAGGGGAGGTAGCAGCCTTTCAGCAGGCAGCTAGTTAACCTGCAGTGCCCTGGCATCTCGTCTTGTTTTTCTTCAACCAGACCTTCGTCTGTCTCTGCTGCTGAAAGACTCCACAAATGAGAAAACACCAATTGTCAGCAAATATCAATTTACTTTCCCCACTCTGCACATGTCTCAAAGGAGATCTGCACCAGAATAATTGACTGTGGTTTATAGGTGTCTGAGCACAGAAGCAGAACAGGACTGTGTGGGAAAGCTATTGGCTGAAACCATGATAATAAGATTAATATAATAAAAAGACAAGAACTTTGCTTTCTAGCTGACATTTAACTAGAAGTCATAAATATTAAATGCACAATAGATGGTAAAAAACATTGGCAGAGAGTGTAACTGTCTCATCTCTGATGCTTTTGGCTACTGACAGACTGATCTTACCTCTCTTCTGTTGTTTGCTGCCCTGTCTCTTTGTTTAGCTGCATGTTATAAAGTGAAGCTGCTGCAATTTTTCCAATTCCAGTGTACTTTAACGCCTACTAGAGGGATGCAATTTATATTTATATGCCCCCTCTCTGAAATGGTGTGATCCTGTGAAATGTTCTTTCTTTTTGCCTTTCAGGTCAGAACTGAGGGGCAGACTGTATATCAATCACTAATAGAAACACACTCTAAAATGCACTCTACTTCCAGCAGAGTATTTGTTGTCTTTACTTGGTTTCTCATATACGCATTTGTCACCCAATATGTCACAGTAACCTTTCGAGCTGAAAGGATTAAAAAGAAAGTGCAAGCATTTGATCTTTGAAAGTAAGTTAGACTTTTACATCTCAAGATTTGTTTTTTCATGTAACATTTCTTTTTGGACTATGGCATTATGGCAGTTAGCCAATAAGGGGCACCAATATCGATGCTCTCCTACTCTAACCCTGCTGATTTCAAGTTAAACAAGACTGAGCTCAAAATTGACATTTTGAAGGAAAACAAGTGGTATGGCCTTAGGGTAAGTTCCCAAAGTGTTTCCTTTTAGCTCAAAGTCATCACCACATTCCTGCATAACCTTATGTAGAATATAATACAATATATGTAGAAGAATCTGTAACAACCTCAAAAATTAAGGGTCTATCGAGCTAACAGTAGTGCTATTGAATTAAAAAAAACAATGGAATATTTAATCTTTGTAGTCAGCAATGGAAAAGAGCATTAAACACTACAAAATGTAGTTTTATAGTCATAACTATAGTAGAGATGGACCGATCCGATATTACGTATCGGTATCGGTCTGATACTGACCTAAATTACTGGATCGGATATCGGCGAGAAATAAAAAATGTAATCCGATCCATTAAATATCAAAAAAGCACCTCACAAAACTTGCTACATGGCGTAACTCGGCTCATAACCTAGCACGTCGCAGCAGTATGCATCACGTGATAGAGCGGCTGTGTGTATTTGTAGCTTCGCTACCAAACCAGCATTTCATCTCCGAGGAAGTTATCCCAGAGAGAAGTAAAGCAAGTGTGTAAGTTCATCTCTGAATGTTTGTAAAGCATTTTAGCATTAAGCTTAACAACCGATATATGGAGCGACTGCTTCTCTCTCTCTCTCTCTCTCTCTCTCCTGCTGCTACTTCAATCGTGAAACTGATCAATGATCAGCTGATCGGCTTTTCTGTCGCGAGTCCGTCTCTCTTCTTAGTTTTTGGCCCACTTCTCACCAGAAAGAGGAAACCAGCGGTTGAACAACAGCAGCACGTTTAAGCTTGATAAGCTGTTGTTAGAATTTATTTAATATTACTTTCTACACCAGGATCTTTTTCTACGTAGCTGGTAACTGTGCAGGGGCGGATCTAGCAAAGTTTAGCTAGGGGGGCCGATAGGGCATGAACAGGGAAAAGGGGGCACAAAGACATACTTTTCTTTCTTATTCTCATTTAAAATGTCTAGCTTTTAATAAATAATTATCTGAATCTTACACCCAAAGTTTTAATCTGATGTAAAATATATAGTAGTCCATTACTGTATATAGTAACTGTTAAGTCTAATATACCCTAGTAAGCTATACTACTTTTTCCTTTGGGAAGGTACCATCTGTGCAGTCTGCAATTCTGTTGAAGAAAGATGTTGAATCTATTTAATTATTCTTGAAAAATAATTTATTTCTGTGCATTTTTCCCCCTGCATCAAATTAAATTTGATTACATCGATTAAGCATCATGAGGTGGAGGGTGGTTCCCTATTTTTTTTTTGCTGGGAGTTTGCAACCCTATTAGTTAGGTTGCTTAATATTTCTGCTAAGTACTCTTTAAAATACCAGAATAGGGAGGATGGAGTAGGTTTAACTTTATTAGATTGATTGGTTTTGCTGAACTATGAAATATTTTGGGCGCAGTGTATTTTTTACATACAGGTATAACAGAATAGCTTTAGTGTTGTTATTTATTTAAACTTGAGTGTAAACTTATACAAAATGCAGCAAGATATTAAAAAAACGTTTTATTGATTAAAAAATACACTATATCGGATTCATATCGGTATCGGCAGATATCCAAATTTATGATATCGGTATCGGACATAAAAAAGTGGTATCGTGCCATCTCTAAACTATAGTGGGTTAATTTCAGAGATGTAGTTAATAAAATGAGTTGTATCCTTTTTTAACTCTTACATTATAGGAAAAAAGGATTGTTGATGACCTGACCATTCATAATGGCATTTTATATCTGTTCTTGGTCTATCACTACTTCAGTCAAAGACAAATAACATGAATGTTCCTCAATAGAACCCTTCCAGCTTTAAGCAGACAGTACTGGTACTAATCTATTAGCCTTCAGTGGTTTCCAGTCAACATTTTTTAATTTTAATGTGTAAAATCACAAATATGTGGTGTTCTACCCTTCCTTCCATGATGCCGATTATAATTCCAGTTCAAAAGGCACTCTTACTTAATTACAAATAGTTACCAAAAGGTGTCATGTAATGACTATTTGACAGACAGGATTTAAACCTATATGCAGAAAGATTAAAAAAACAGCTTCAAAAAACAATGAAGGAATCCAAAACTAGGGAAATAAAGAGCAGGAAGACAAACAACCATTAGGGAGGATGCTACAATGAACTAAGACAAACTGAGAGAATAAATACAGAAGATTTGTGGGATTTGTGACACCTGGGAAGAAAGCTAAACCTGATTGAGAAAACAAGAAAATGGATGTAACTAAATACAAACACAGGTGACAAAAAGACCAACAAAATAAAACAGGTGAGCAATTGAACAAGGGGAACAGAAAACAGAACAGAAACACAGACTTGACACAGAGAATAAGACAAAAGCAAAACTAAGAATAAAATCACAGAGCTGTAATCTAGAATAAAAAACTAGAATAAAATGGCCAGAACTATGCAGACGCTGAGCAGGAAGATAAAAAAAAAAATAAAATTCTAAAACTTAAGCAAATAAAGAAGCAAATTGAAGATATTTTACAAAAACTGAAAGACCAAAAAACACAAGACACTGGGTAAGACCAGGACCAAAAACGTATGTTATGTGTCTATGCTATCTGATTTGTATTAAGCACATATTTTATTAATAGTTGTCAAAATAAGTAAGCCTGACAATGAACTGTAGTTAATACATATGCTCTTGAATTATTAAGCAGCTAAAACCAAGGGACCACTGTAATATTTGACAATAAGATGATGACAGGAGTCACGGTTTGAAAAAACAAAACAAAAAAAACCTTTGATTTTGATTGTAGGCAAACAAAGACCAGAGATAGAAATGTATATCTTCTAAACTCCACTTAATATATAGTTTAGAGATGGCACGATACCACTTTTTTATGTCCGATACGATATCGTAAATTTGGATATCGGCCGATACCGATATGAATCCGATATAGTGTTTTTTCATCAATAAAACTGCTTTTTAAATATCTTGCTGCATTTTGTATAAGTTCAAACTCAAGTTTAAAAAAAACACTAAAGCTATTCTGTTGTACCTGTATGCAAAAAATATACTGCACCCAAAATATTTCATAGTTCAGCAATACTAATCAATCTAATAAACTTAAACCTGCTCCATCCTCCCTATTCTGGTATTTTAAAGAGTAAGCCACCTAACTAATAGGGTTGCAAACTCCCAGGAAAAAATTAAAATAAAATAGGGACCCACCCCCCACCTCATCATGCTTAATCGACGTAATCAACTTTAATTTGATGCAGTGTGAAAAAAAAATGCACAGAAATCAATTATTTTTCAAGAATAATTAAATAGATTCAACATCTTTCTTCAACAGAACTGCAGACTGCACAGATTGTACCTTCCCAAAGGAAAAAGTACTAGCTTACTAGGGTATATTAGACTTAATAGTTACTATATACAGCAATGGACTTCTATACATTTTACATCAGATTAAAACTTTGGGTGTAAGATTCAGATAATTAATTATTAAAAGTTGGACATTTTAAACGAGAATAAGAAAGAAAAGTATGTCTTTGTGCCCCCTTTTCCCTGTTCATGCCCTATCGGGCCCCCTGGCTAAACTTTGCTAGATCCGCCCCTGCACAGTTACCAGCCGTCAGCTGGTGTAGAAAGTAATATTAAATAAATTCTAAATTAATTAATTCTAACAACAGCTTATCAAGCTTAAACGTGCTGCGGTTGTTCAGCCGCTGGTGTATGGCATTATTTTTGTGCCACTTTTCTGAGCGCACGTAAAAAAAAATTGCAGTTGCAAGTGTTGCATTTTGAGGAGAAATTTATTTTGAGCGAAGAAAACCTTAGCTAAACCTTGAGCTAAATTTGAGTGAACAAACTTCATTGCTGCGTGCAAAAAATGTATTTCAGTGTTTGCTATTATCCATACACACACACATACACACACACAATAGCAGCCCCTCTCGCTCAGTTTTTGCATTTGCGCTCGCTCGCAATATGTTGCTTGTGCTCTCAACATTTCTGCCTGTGCGCGCTCAACTCTGTACACCGTTATATTTGTGCCACAAAACCAGCCAATCACAGAGTTGGATGCAAAAAAATCTGATTGGCTGTTTTGGTCTCCAATCAGCTCGAAGTGACGAAATGCAGTATTCCAGAATCCATTTCGTCCAAAACTCAAACGAGGCAGTGGCGGTGGAACGCAGAGTGGCGGAGTTTGAAATATTACTCTTTCTGGGTCACAAAATAAACTTTTAAGATATTTTCATGCAAGAATGTAGCTGTGTAAACTTCAAATATCTGCTCGATTCATCAAGACATCACATATTTGCACAAGTGCTCTAAACGTTTTCGGAGATGCTTAATCGCAAATGCAAAAACTGAGCGAGAGGGGCTGCTATTGTGTGTGTGTATGTGTGTGTGTATGGATAATAGCAAACACTGAAATACATTTTTTGCACGCAGCAATGAAGTTTGTTCACTCAAATTTAGCTCAAGGTTTAGCTAAGGTTTTCTTCGCTCAAAATAAATTTCTCCTCAAAATGCAACACTTGCAACTGCAATTTTTTTTACGTGCGCTCAAATTTTTTTTATGTGCTCTCAGAATAGTGGCACAAAAATAACGCCATACTGGTTTCCTCTTTCTGGCGCGAAGTGGGCGATAGACAAACAAGAGAGATGGACTCGCGACAGAAAAGCCGATGAGCTGATCACTGATCAGTTTCACGTTTGAAGTAGCAGCAGGAGAGGGAGGGAGAGAGAAGAGGCAGTCGTTCCATATATCGGTTGTTAAGCTTAAGGCTGGAATGCTTTACAAACATTCAGAGATGAACTTACACACTTGCTTTACTTCTCTCTGGGATAACTTTCTCGGAGATGAAATGCCGGTTTGGTAGCGAGGCACCAAATACTCAACCAGACCGCCGACAGGTCTCGCACGCCACAGCCGCTCTATCACGTGACGCATACTGCTCCGACGTGCTACGGTTATGAGTCGAGTTACGCCATGTCGCAAGTTTTGTGAGGTGCTTTTGTGATATTTAATGGATCGGATTACATTTTTTATTTCCCTCTGATATCCGATCCAGTAATTTAGGTCAGTATCGGACCGATACCGATACGTAATATCGGATCGGTCCATCTCTAATATAGTTACTATTATTTTTGTGATCAGGAGAAATTTGTTGCATATATCTTCTCCCGATTCAATTCAGTTTTATTTATACAGTGCCAAACAACACAGTTGCCTCAAGGTGCGTTTTTAAGACCCTGCAATAATATATACAGAGAAAAACCCAACAATCATATGACCCCCTTTGAGCAAGCGCTTTGGTGACAGTGGGAAGGAAAAACTCCCTTTTAACAGGAAGAAACCTCCAGCAGAACCAGGCTCAGGGAGGGGCGGGGCCATCTGCTGCGACCGGTTGGGGTGAGAGAAGATGGGATAAAAGCAACGCTGTGGAAGAGAGCCAGAGATTAATAACAAGTAATGATTCAATGCAGAGAGGTCTATTAACACATAGTAACACGCTTTTGTACAGCCTTCCTCATTAAGAGCTGAAAGGGAAATTTAACACATTAAGAAATGTGTTGAACTGGGAACTGAACATAAAAATCTGCATTAAAATCTTGTTTTGTTGAATGCTGAAAAACACACTTTCAGCTCCAAGAGACCAGCATTCATGTTTCTGCACGGGTACATTCAGGATACACTTCAAGGATAGAAGAATAAGCACGCATATGCGTGCCTGCTAAAAGGAAATGCATTTGGGTCCCAGATTGACACATTTATAAATATCCATAGCAAGTCAAGCTATTCAGGATATGTACAATTCCAAGTTTGATTTAAGTACGTATACTGCATCTACAGATACACCAAGAAAAAAAATATAGAAACATGTTCAAAGCTGTGTATATTATATTATATGTTTTTCTGTAACATGCGCATCCAAGCTGAGGTAGACTGTTATGTGTCTACAGGATTTCTGTTCTCTCTCTCTCCTTTTGCTTGCCATTTTCCCTAGGTACACAGACTGCAGGCTGGTGCCAGTTTGGGAATCTCCAGCTAACTGGAGGGAGGGGGCTTTGAATGGACCAACCAGGAGTGAGGACGCCCTTATAAAAGGGGACTCACCTGTGGCTAGAGGTGGCTCTCATTAGCAGCAAGGTGGCTCCTTGGTAGGTGGCTCCTTGCTGCTAATGATTGTTTGGCACACCTGTTGAGCTGTCCTGGAGCATTTCATTTGTTTGTGTAAGGTTTGTGGTCACAGTAAAACGACTTGGTAAGTCTGGGGGACCCTGTACATTTCCACTTGTAGGATGTTTTCTGTTAAAAACACTAGGTAAGTAGGTTGGTGCCACCCATGTAATGTTTTTGAGCTTATTTTGTGAGGTGAGGATGGCACAACCTAACGGTCCCTTCCTCCCCCACAGCTTTGTATGGCTTTGAAGCATTGTTTTGAGAAACAGACAATAATAAATTCCTCTTAATTGCTACAACACTTGTGTCAACTTATTGGAGGAGTTGTGTTACCCCAATAGGTCAGTAGGTCAATATCATGCAATATGGTTGAGGTCTCACCCAGACATACTGAACTTATCAGCTTTCACACTTTTCTCTTGTCAGTGTTCCTAGCAGGACTTTGCATCCACTGGACTTCTCTAAATCTATTACATTTCCTAGTAACAAGTAGGGACAGGTACATGTATTTTCAATATTGATGGATACATAATGCTGCTGTGGGGGAGGTGAAGAACAAGAAATTGTTCATTATTAAAGCAAAGGTAAGTGCTACATAGCAGGGCCATGCAGAGATGTTTAAAGGGGCGGATGCTCAAAGTTTAAAAGGGGCACATAGAACCAGGCTGAATAACAACAACCCACATTCATCAAGAATCTAATATGGAATCGCATCATACTATATCACTGCCATCAGGTGGAGACAATGCAAAGCAAACGTAGCCGATGTTTTACCTGATGGGTACAATGTTGCTGTTGAGGGGTTGGTGCAGCTCCAGCTACTGATAGTACTGGAGGGCAGGGCTGTGTTGATCTGAGACTGTAGACTGTAAAAAGTCCATAGGAGAGATGGTAGCTGATTAAACAAGTAGCAAGAGATTAAAACAAAAAACTGGGGGAAATAAACTAGGCTCTGCCTGTGACTCACTCTTTGCCTCTCTTCCTTCTTCCATCTCCTCATCTGAGCTATCACTATCCACTTGCTGTCCATCTGAGAACAAGGCACTATTTGCTATTTGCATTAAACTATTATTTAATTATCCACACTTATCCACATTCCCCTCCAGAAAGGCAGGGAAAAGCCCTGTAAGTTACTTTAAAACTAAATATGTTCCCTAAAACGGTGGACAGAGCTACAGACCCATGACACCCTTACCCAGTTAGCTAGCAGCTAATGACCAGTACTACCTGTGCAGTTAATAAAAGGACAGGTAATGTTTTGTTGCGCTGTTGCACACACAGCACCTCATTTGTTTCAATTCGTCAGTTGCTACAAGACAACTTACCGCCGTGTACATAATAAGCTAATACTCAGTTTGCTATAGACTACAGTGTAGGCTGTAGCCTGCAATTAATTTGTGTTTACTCTACAGCTCCGCACCGCTCAGGTGGCAAAAAATGCATGCGCTCTTTGCCTGCTCGTAGCCAGCGTGCTCTGGCGTCAAGTGCACGCATTGGTGAATGGTAGTCATGTGACCGATGCAAGCCAGATTCTTTTATTTAGCAAAAATATGATTATTAGTTCAATGTTATTGTTGAGGGGCACAGGCACAGCGGTCTATCCCAGATGTGATAGGGTAAGAGGCAGGATACACCCTTTGCAGGTCGCCAGTCTATCACAGGACTAACATATAGAGACAAACAACCATTTGTACTCACAGGTATTTTAGAATCACCACTTAACATAACCCTAGTAACTACAGGACTTTTAACTGTGGGAGGAAACCAGAGTACCACCAAGCTGTTGATCCTATCATCCTATCAAAAATAGGAACCAACCTCAGTGATTTTCCTGTGGTTTGAAATCTTGTGTGATCGTGTGAATTCCGTGATTCCAGTCAACTAACCATTCTTACTAGATTGCATCATGTTATCTGAACAAGAACAAATTAAGTTGCTGAATTTCATGCAGATCCTACATGATTTAATTACGTTCACCATAGAAACATGAAATTATTCTTGTTCAAATTCCAAGTTTGAATCTTGTACATGTAACAACCAACCAATTTCATTTTTTTGGAGTCTAAGTGAACACAGACCTATTACTTAATCAAAGTGCACCAGATAAGGTTGGAATTACCTAATTTGCTTATGTTAGTTACATATAAGTCACTTATTGGCATCTTAATAATCATTTAGAATTATGTAGAACAAAACTCAGCTTACTGGAAATTGTTGACATAACTGTATTAAGTAAATTGAACAAATTATTTTTCCGAGTGTTGATGTCGGATCATGTGATTGGTTTGAACATCTAAGAATATCCCATTTCTTTGCCTTGGGATATTTTGAGTCATTTTTGCAGTACATTTTGAGTCCTTATGGAGTTGTACTGTTAAATGCAGTCCAACCAACTGCCAAATCTCTGAATTTGAGCAGAGATTATAGTACTGCACTGCACACTTCTGAATTCATCCTGCTGCTTCTGTCAGCAGTCACATCATCTGAGGGGACCAGTGACCTGATTCCACTGCAGGTAGTCCTACGCCATAACATTACTTCCATCATGTTTGACAGATAATGTGGTGTGCTTTGGGTTATGAGGTGTTTCTATCCTTCTCTATACTCTTCCTGTTAGTCTGGTACATCTTGGTGTTTTTGGATAATGTCACAGCTGTCTGATTTTATGAGGCTATACTGGATAAAAGAAGCTGGTGCGGTGTAGAAAGTTTAATTTGCCAGTTTTATTTGACTTTTGACTTTACAACATTTACGGAGAGAATTTTTAATAAAAATTTCATAAATGCAGTGGCTTATTTAGTTTAAGGGTTAGGTATGCTTGGTGTCACTGGGAGTCAAGGTGATGAGGATGACGTGTTGTGCGGCAGGTACATAGCTGGACTGGCCATCGGGCATACCGGGCATTTGCCTGGTGGGCCAATGGTGATTCTTCGTTTTTATGGACCGATGTCTTTTTTTTTTCTTTTTTTTTTGTAACGGCATGAAGAATGAAAGGTGGTGGATTGGCCAGATGCTGGCCGATGTGTAAAATTAACTCAGTTGTTTGGTGGTGGCTATGGCAGAGCTTCCACAGAGGCCAGCAGGTGGATGAGGGAAAGTGGAGGAAGGAGGAGGAGAGACCCGAGGCGGCCGCCGGTCCGAGTGTCAGGTGAACTGAACTTCAGGTAAGAAGTTATGACCTGCAGTCTGTCTGGGTCAGATATAAACCAAGTTTAGGTGGAGTTTATTTTCATTGTGCTGACTTTTTACAGTCAGTTACAATAACTCGTACTAGCTAGCATGATGGAGTTTCTATACATCTGGGTGGGTGCTTTGATGTTACTGATAGTGAACTTTATTTTATTCATAAGGTTAGTTAGTAGAGTTGCCAACCGTCCCGTAAAAAACGGAATCGTCCTGCATTGAGAGAAAATATTACGCGCTTCGTATTGAGCTGAAAAGGAACAGTTTGTCCCGGACTTCAGCTACAATGAAAAAAAGCCACAAAGCTGGAGTTATTCTGTGTGTTTATGCTGCACAGCAGCCTCTTCTTCTCTCATTCTCTCCCCCTCCCTCTCCTGTTGCTACTTCAATCATGAAACTGATCAATGATCAGCTTTTCTCTCTTGTTTGTTTATCTCCCACTTTGTGCCAGAAACAGGAAACCAGTGGATGCCGTGCTAAACAACAGCAGCACGTTTAAGCTTGATCAGCTGTTGTTAGAATTTATTTAATATTACTTTCTAGTATCAGTTGATGTTTGCTGGAGCCACAGCTGTAAAAGCTGCTGGTCATGATATCGGTTTGGTTATCTGGTGAGAGGGAAACATGAAGATGAAACCAGGAGATGTTCTTACTGAATCATCAGAGCTGAACAGCTGATGGAGAAACAGGTTTACCTTTTAGGTGACATGAATGAGTTGAAGGGAAGTTATGAACTGTTTCTGAGAGACAAGTAACACCAGGATCCTTTGTAGCTGACAACTGGTAACTGTGCAGGGGCGGGTCTAGCAAAGTTTTGCCAGGGGGCCAGGTAGGGCACAGGGGGGCACAAAGAAATACTTTTCTTTCTTCTTCTCATTTAAAATGTCTCGCTTTTATTAAATAATTATCTGAATCTTACAACCAAAGTTTTTATCTGACGTAAAATGTATAGAAATCATACATATACCAACAAGACAGCGTACATCACTGTTACAACAGCGTTTGTTTTCATTCAAAGGCTTTATGGCTTTAACACCTGTTGGGCCGGTCTCTAGTCAAAATGCGCGGGCCGATTTTTTGTCCCAGTCCAGCCCTGGGTATTTGAAGTTTACACAGCTATATTCTCGCCTGAAAATATCTTAAAAGTTTATTTTGTGACCCAAAAAGAGTAATAAGAGTAATATTAGAACTAAGTAGCTGCCGCCATTGTTGGAAACTGGAATTGGCTGGGCTGTGCTATGAATTCTGGGATAGGCTGGGCCACGAAGGATACACCCGACCCATCCTTCAAATCTGGGGAAAAGGAGGACGCATTTGTCGGCCGCATTTGGAGGAGCATGTACTCTCTAGTACTTCTAGAGAAGGGGGGTATTTCTGTGCTGAAGACAGACCAGAGGAACTGTGCCCACACCCTGGATGTCAACAGCCTCACCATCACCAGAGTCATCTCTGCCATTTATCGAACAGAAGACAGTGAGATGACAAACCGCTGGAGAGTCAGGGAATACAGCTTAGAAGGCAGAGGTATCATGTCGGTGCTCTGCCAGTTTCTAAAGAGGTTTGCACAGGTGTGAAGAGAAAGGCTACAGAGGAAGAGAGCAGCAGCCCGAGCCCCACTCCACCAAACAAGTGCGTCAAACTGTGATTAATAATGAAGCCTTTCCCAGAGAACTTGTTTTCTCAAGACTGTTTAATAGTTTTAAGGCTCTGGCACTGTTTCTGTGAACTGCATTGGGCGCATATGGCAGGGTTGTGGATCTTGCACCAAGGACATCTTTTGTAAAGCCAATTGAACTAAGAATCCATAAAGACAGTGCCAAGTGTACATTATTCTCACCTACATTTCAGACATAAGCAAGAAAGAACAAAGTGGTAAGTAATAAATAATATTTAAGGTTGTCTCTAAAATTATGTCCCAAAAAGTTAGAAAACATGTTGAGGTTTTAACTTTTATTGTTGCTTTTCTGCCTTTTGTTTTTCAAAGTCAGAAGAAAAGCAGAAGTAAGAAGAGATACCACACAAAAGAATTTCCCTCTAATACCATACCAGCTGGTATGACGGTGCTGCCTGTAGGCTCCTGCTTTTATTCTCAGATCCTGATTCTCGTAATTCCAGAGAAGGCAGATATTTATGTGCTGTTACCATCATCTCTCAACATCTGATAGAAATATTCAAGTAAACTGATGACACGCATCTCTCGCTGTCTTCTGATTGGGCCTTTCTCACCGAAGTCAGGTGACAGCACAAATACAAGGAAGTCTGCATCCACCTTGAAAAAAGAAATGCATTAAATGATTATACAAATGTTTTTATAATAAAAGTAACAATACACATAACGAAAGTTAGTAATGCAGTAATCTTTGCACAATGCAAATTTGTATTTATTGTTTCTTCAGTCCGCAAGAAATAGATACCATAACTAAAAACTATATATTTTCTTGAGCCAGTGTGAGCCTCATCTACAACTTTACTTACATCCTTTAAATGTACAGGAACACAGAACTGCTGGCACGTTTGGTGGGTGTGGGTCCACAGCTCATCTAAACCATAGAGCTTGGTTGAGTATTGGGATCAGCCGCACCACTGCATGCAATGTGATGGCACTAATAGACAGGGAGGAAATAATACTTGAATTCATTCTGAATGAAGGCATCATGCTAAATTTTTTGACAGCCATTTCAGTAATGAGTACACAGACCTTTTCTTCACCTGACTGACAAGCTGGAGTCAGAACCTCTGATTTTTCCTCCTCTGACTATTGACTAATGTTATACGCTGATGTTGTTTTCTTGTTTTGAGCCAAACCAGATTTCTCTATAGAAATTCTGTGTTAAAGAGTCAATGCACCAAATTGGGCTTTTGATAGCAATTTATTGCTCATGGAAGAAAAGACAGAAACTGCTTAGAGGGATTAGTAGTGGGCACAAGTTAGACGAGCTCATATCACTACATTGGCTTTATCAGCCCTGCACTGAACAGGCAAGTCTTAGATGTGAAACTGAAGGTTTTAGATTGAATCAAGAACCGAAGCTTAAAGAATAACCTAGGTGTGTAATTTGGAACAAAGTTGGGTTAACTAAAACTATCTTGAACTATGCAAGGTTAAGTGTGACCTACTGAGCTGCCACAGATTTCGTTTTGTCTATATGTTTTTTGTTTCATTTAAAGGTTTGCGGTTCTGGTCTCTTCACTTTGCTTTGCTCCACCACTCCTGCAAACCTAGAACTTTTCTAGTAGCTTTTATATCTGTCTTACAGTGACATAAGTGCTACAGACATAAGTTTCTATCTCTCAATCTCTCCCAGTATATTCACTATATATGATGTAGGTAGGGTTTGGATTTTCACCCCTAAATTGTGATGGTCTGGCAGTCTCTACTGGTCGACCTGCCTGTGTGTATGTTTTTCTATGTTTTGTTTTGGCTCCCCTCCCAGTCCCCTGCCTCCTTTATGTGCGTGTGTGTGTGTGTGTGTGTGTGTGTGTGTGTGTGTGTGTGTGTGTGTGTGTGTGTGTGTGTGTGTGTATTCCAGCATGCCAGTTTATGGGCGTCATCAGGCCGGAAAGGGTTTCCCGCGCTGAAGCAAACCACACCTGTCTTCCATCTGGATTCAACAGGTACACTCTCAGTTGGCATGTGCTTTTCAAACCTTACCTTTAAACTGTTTAATATAACGGTCATTCCATCCAGTCACCTTTGATCTTTAATAGTTTTTGAGATGTTGGTGAAAAATGTGTTAATCACAGTGCAGATTTCTGGCATGTTGTGTAAATTTAGGCATGTAAAAATCTGATTATTTCTAACAAAAAAAGAGTGTGAAATTAAGGTTAGACTTGTGTTTGTAAATGAACCACCCCATGTTGTGTAGCTTTCTGGATTTTATACTTATTGGACTACATACTACATACTTATTTATTATACAGGCTATACAGTGCATAAAATCAAAATTTGCATGTTTTAAGTAACTGAAATGGTTAATTACGTGACCTAAAGAACATAAGAAAGTTATAGAGTATATTTATATGAAACATGTGTACACTTACTGTATTTGATGTGTTTTAACCATATATAATACATATTACAGAATGTTACACCTGCACATGTGTAAAAAAAACATGGCTTTGATTTTGCCACCCTGTTTGATTTCCATGCCACCCATTTTCTAGAGAAAATTTCTCTAGATCCGCCCCTGTTTGTCACACTGATATCGTATCATAACAGTACAGTTGACAGTATTTTTCCAATGTCAAGTAAACCATTTCTACAGTTTAAATGAGCTGGGTGGCTGTGGCTAATTTGGACTGCAAGGCAGGATTGGGAGAGATGCGCTCATATGTTGGTGCCATACTCTACACTCTTCTGGCAGCTGTAAGTAAATGTTGATTAATCACACAGCAACTATCTGGCATTTTAGCTAAGATAAACACAAAGGCGTTCAAAGGATGGTTGGAGGGCAAAGGACCGCAGTACTGTACCCTTTACCTGCCAGGTGGGCATGTCCTGCTGATATCACGTGAAAACTATGGATTGACACATAAGAATGATGGTTTGTTAACATCCCACAGTGTCACCTTTCAAGATTTATTCCTCTGTGTACAGTGAATCTTCACTTGCTTCTTTCTTTCACAAGTTTAATAAAGTGCAGTCATTCATCAGAGTTTACCTTGGAGGAGAAAAGATGGTGTCACAATTCCAGAGAATATAGATGTTTGAAGAGCAGAGCGGTGGGCTGTGACACCACTGCGGTGGGTATGTTTGTGATCCAGGACCCAAGGGCAGCACAGGCACACTGCGCTTTGATATAGTGTTGATAAATTGGTGTAGAGGCTTTTGATGTTGTGTCAGGTGTGTGTGTCTTTGTGTATATGCTCCCATTGGTCAGGCATCTGTGTGTTGCCTGTGACACATGGGATCAAAAGACAAAGTAGTAAACATACTGTATCTAGCTCTCTTTTTGGAGCTACACGTGATCGCGTACAGCACTTTAAAAGTTGACATGTTGATGTGCCCTTGATGCCACAAAAAACAAAAGTCCTTTAAGTGAAGCTGTTTTAGTGAGATATAAAGTGATGGAAAACACTATAAGTTCTGTATATGCTTTGTATCTGTTAACTAAGGCTCAATGGGTGGGTGGCTCAAGTACATTTTTGAGAAAACAATGTCAGTTTACTACATTATGGCATCTTCAAAGCCAGAGTACTTACATGATTTAAAGATAACAAAGTAATAATAACTAATGTAATCTGAGTTCTTATTTTTATTCATATTTTAGTTTGCAGATATCCCGTGTAGTACAAAAAAGAGACTTAAAAAAGTGGTGTGCATACTGTCTTGGTACGATAGACGTATATAAAAACAAATGGACATAGCCATCACCCATTGTCACCTATTGCATCATTGACTCAAAAATTGATGTACTACCAGATCTGAAAAGTGAAGCCAATGTAGAAATGCATTTAATCTTTTTATTGCCCATTCAGAAGTCTTATATATATAGTATATATATCTATATACTATATATATATAATGTATATATAGACACGTGCGTGTGTGTGTGTGTGTGTGTGTGTGTGTGTGTGTGTGTGTGTGTGTGTGTGATTTACATTGCTGTGCTTGAGAGCCTCCATCTACTGGAACCAAATTCCTTGTATGTGTCTGCACATATACTTGGCCAATAAACACGATTCTGATTACAGGGGCTCACGTTTGACTTAGAATAAGATATGAATAAGATGAAGCCAATCAAAACGTAGCAGCCAGATTTCTGTGGTATGGCCTCTTCCTGCACTCAACATCACACCTGGCATGCTTTGATGTGTTATATTAATATGTAGCAACAATTATTTTCCGGTGTAAACTGGAATAAGGTAGAATGGGCGCAGTTGTGATTGGTGATGACCCTAACTCTAATCGTAGCCCTGCTTCTAATCAAGGGTAATGTGAAAGTCTTTTTTGTTTTTATGAAATTATTATTCTCGTAAGACTTCGCAATCAAGGAACAAAAAAAGAGAGTTTAATATTTCAGACACACACAAAAATAATTATAATAATAGTAATAATAGTAATAATTTTACCTCCAAAAGTTGGTGGCCCTCACACCAATTGTGAGTAAATTCTTCGAGCGTTGGTTTTGAAGAACATCACAGACAGTCTCCCAAAAGACCTGGATCCCCTTCAGTTACAGAACCAACCGATCCACAGAAGATGCTATCTCTACCACACTCCACGTTATGCTGTCCCACCTGGAGAAGAAGAACACCTATGCCAGAGTCCTTTTCATCGACTTTAGCTCAGCTTTCATTCCAGAGCAAGCAGTTGGTGGAAAAGCTGATGCTACTAGGCGTGGACCCTGCAACCTGCAATTGGGTTTTCAGCTTCCTGACAAAGTGGCAACAGACAGTCAAGGTGGGCAGCCACACATCAAAGACTATCTTAGTGAGTACAGGCTCTCCTCAGGGGGGTGTCCTGAGCTCGCTGTTGTTCAGTCTGCTCACACATGACTGAAGGGCCAGATTCAGCACTAACCACACTGTGAAGTTCGCAGACGACACAACAGTGATTGGTCTCATCACTGACAATGATGAGTCAGCTTATAGAATGGGCGTGGAGCAGCTTGAAGTGTGGTGTAGATCCCATAATCTCACCATCAATGTGAACAAAACAAAAGAGATGGTGATCGATTTCAGGAAGTCTTGCAGAGATCACCACACACCACACTATAGATGGTGCTGCTGTGGAGAGGGTCAGCAGTGTTAAGTTCCTGGGTGTGCTGATGATCTGTCCTTCTCTACTAATACCACAGCAGTTATCAAAATAGCGTCTCCACTCCCTCAGCAGACTCAGAAATGCAGGACTCTCCACCCTTCACCTCACAACTTTTTACAGAGACACAATGGAGAACATCCTGACACAAAGTTTTACGTCTTGGTTTGGCAGCTGCAAGTCCTATGAGAAGCGACAGGATGACTGTTGCCCCACTCTTGTCTCTGGAAGAGATCTACAAACAGCGCTGCATATGCTGCAGCGTAAGCTGTCTCCATCATCAAAGACTCCCACCACCCCTCTTATGGCCTGTTCTCCCTCCTGCCATCTGGCAAGAGGAACAGGAGCATCAGCTGCAGAACCACCAGGATGCTGGAAGGGTTCTTTGCACGAGCTGTGAGACTGGTAAATGGACTGTACCCCCTCCCATCCATTCAGCTATTCACACACCTATACTGTAAGAGCCACAAGCAGATTGTGATGCCCCCTATGTACACACGCACGCACACACACACACACACACACACATACATATACGCATACAATATAATCTTCAGATACACACATTATCTGATCTAATTATCCCCTTCTGTGAAAGGACTGCTGCTATCTGAATGAGTGTGACTATTTAAACTTGAGTTTGTTTTAGAATTTAGATTTGGAATTTATGTTACTTATCCTTAATTAGTGCTGCGATTTATTACTGCCTTTTTACTGCTCTTTTTTATCTTTTTCAATTTGTATTGACTATTGCACTGTAGAGGCTGTTGAGAAACAGTATTTCGTTTCAGCCTTGGTATTTCTTGAAATACCACACAAAATGACGATAAACTTCTACTTGAACTTCTTGAAAATACATGGTTAGTGTAGGGTTATGGTTAGGATTGTCATTTATGATGATTTAGACCAGAAGGTCAAAAGGAAGGCATTATGTTGGGTTTTTGACCACTCGAGGTCTGCTGGCAGTTTAGGGCACAGATTCTTGCAGTAAAAACTTGATGTCAAGCAATAGCCATTTCATTTTTATCTTGTGATTTCACTGTAGATTTTTTAAATCATATTTTTGCCACTGTTTCAGATTATCATATATCTTGGAACTTTCACTTTCAGAAGTATGAAGCTACCTGTAAGACCAGGGGTGGCATGACACCAAACTGTTACGACAGTAAATTGCCCTTAAAAGTTTCACAGCAGTTTTTCATGAGCTGCAGAGGGGGCGACATCATGTAACTCTTTCCTATCGTTTTGCTGATTGGATTTGAGGGTAGTGCCATTTGAACAACATGTATGTTAAAGTTAGTAATAGAGTTTCAATATGGTTTTCAGAACAGTGGGCAGTGCACACACTGGAATTCTTTCTGTCCTGTTCCACTGATTTGCACAGTAGGAAGTAGATTATAAAACAGAGTAGGGGAGACCTGAGCATGAAAACTCTAGTGCGATTTGATCTCAAGCCAGTGGGGAGGCTCAAGAATCCAAAGCCAGTCAGTTATTTCTGTGCACTCAAGCTGACGTTAAATATTGCCTCCAACTGGGAGAAGGCGATTATGCTTGGGACTGAGCAATGTCATTGTAATTGCTAACAACCAGATGGACAAAGTCAAGCCGAGTGATTGTTCTCATCACAATTTGTATCACCTCTGTCCATGTCAGTGCAGTTATCCATCTTCCCCAGAAGAATCTACAGTAAGTGCAATGTAGCAAACCACATTATGTCAGATCAGAAATACCTGTCCAACATTTTTATTGCTAATGAACACAGCAGCCTGTTGTGGTATCTGCAGTATATGCTCAGTTTATGTTGTATTAATATGCTGCAACAGGGGAGCAGATAATTAAGAAGTCTACGTTCTACCTTTGGAACTTTTATTCTGCTAAACCATCTCGGAATTATCTCGGAAAAAGAAGCCATCTATGTCCACTGTGAATGACACTCTTTGAACAAAGGCGGTGGCTAACGACACCAACTGTCTGCCATCTACAATCCAGTTTTGAGATCCCTTCCCAGATACCTTAACGCCCACTCACATCCTGGGTCTTCCGACTTCAGGAAATCACATGATAGGGTGGGTCTAGGTTTCACAATGAGTTCACCTGATACCTTGTGACTTACGCCCGTTTTCACTCCTTGGCTCGTGTGATTAGGTAGAGGTAGAGGATCATTAGGAGGTCAATTGTCCCTCTTGGGGAGACACTCCCATAGGGCTTAAATCTGGAACTCTCCACAATTTGACCTTAGAACTAAAGAAGCTAGTTCTAAGATAGCTTACCTGGATAAGGAAAAATTATTCTAAATTACAGAGTAAATGCACATAATTGTGTTTTAAGACTGTACACCAACATGATGCAGTGATTTTGAGTCAAAAGACAGTCATTTGTGCTTCGCTATTATTCCAAAACAATAACTTGCATTCTCTAAACTCCGTGAAGTTTACAATTTAGCATGAAAGCAGTAGTTTAGTGTGTGCGGAAAGTATTGAGTAGAGTTGTCCATATATATGAAAGCTTATCTTATTGCATCAGTAAGTTCATCGGTTCGGTTCGGATTGTCTACTCTGGGTTTTAGAGGGTTTAGCTTAATTGAAAACAGTTTCAACTGAAAATTATGCAATTAATGTGTTATTATATATTTTGTCTCCAAGCTGTCAGACTTGTAATTTCTTTTAGATGATTTTGAGCAGTAGTTCTTTAGCCTTTTTGAAGGTCTTTCAAAGCTTCTTTTTGGACATTGGCTGCTTTTTCACTCTTTTTCAATCCAATCCTTGTACCTGGCTGTTTTCAAAGGAATGTTTTTTGTTGTTGTTGTTGTTTGTTAAGCCGCTTAAAGCTGTGTTGTAAGTACATCCTTATTCAAGCATAAACAAGGTCGCTAACCCAGGGGATGAACTGGTGTCGTGGCTAAACATAACACATAACTTAAAAAAGAACCAGTTTTAAATTGTATTTTTAGGTTTTTTGTTTCTAGCTGTTGGATGCAAACACAACATGCCTCACCATCCAGGGGTGTGATCTTTCCAGGATTCCCGTCCTCCTCCTGTACACATCTGAAGCAATCAACCTCACCTGTTTGTCATCTGCTGATCAGCTGGCTGATACGTATGCTTGTAGCAAACCTTCAGTTTCCACCTGAGCATCAAATTAACTGTGGCAGTGAAATCCTCTCTGACCTTAAAGTCTGTTTCCTGTTGTTAGCCTGTTGATCACTTACGTATCTTCTCCTCCATGCAGAAGCCCTGGGGTTAATCTCTGTGAAAGAAATTGTGTGAGAGGGAGCAGTGGATGAGATTCTGTTCCTGTAGTGGAGATTCTGGATTTTACTATCAGACTGCCTTCCCCTAAGGACTTTGCAAATTGAGACTGTGGATTTTCCCTGCCTGAGGACTTTTTAAATAGTTACCTTTTCATGTGCACCATAAATAAACTGAATCTGAGTCCAGCCTGCCCATTGATTATGACAATAAATATACCTGTCGTTATTTAAACTTAACGTAGCCTCTTTGGAACAAGAACTTTACCTCATTGAGGACAATAATATTAAAATAAGGTGTACAATTTCCATCTTCAATAGTTTTCTTTTTACATTTTGTAGCAGGCCCCTTTTCTGGGACCTCCCAAACTCCCATTTGTATTCATGGAAACTGAGAGGTGAGGAGAGCAGAACCTGTGCACAGAACACATCAGGCACCAGTGGCGGTAAATATGACATTCGGAAAGTTGAAGAGGGCATGCTAGTACAGCAGATAATGGGAAAATCTTTCAAAACTGGATACAAATTCCAAATGAGCCTGCAAATGATAATTTGTTATCATTTTTTAAGATGGTCACCACAAGAAATAACTATTACATTACAGAAGACCAGCCACTGGATCAGTTTCAGAGTTCTTAGTCTTTATTTCTGTGTTTTTCATTATGGCGAAGTCAGTGTTGTAACAATGCTTCTTGGCAATAAAGAAACTTGAGATGCACAAAGGGTTGAGAGAGGAGACTCTGTGAAGGTTGAAGGCGACAGTGTTCCCCATGGTAATGGGAGCACTCAGGGAAGTAACCTCAAAACTGGTGGCAGATCCCAGTGCAGTCCTAGGAACAGCAAAGACCTGATCTTGAAGGATACAGATCACCGGCAGCCAAGTGGGGATTTTTTTGGTATCTGTATATATGTATGTTTTATAATTCCATCCTGGAAAAAGAACATTTTTCATTAAAAGCCCAAAACTTTCATGACATTCATATTCATGATGTCTGCGTGTAAACCTATGACCACAACTGTATATATGATGCAAAGATGCTTCTGATAATTTTTCGGACTTAAGTTAACTTCTATGGGGTATGGAGTCTTGTTAACTTTGTCCCAGAATAGACAGACATTGTTATATTGTGATGGTGGCAGGGGCGGATCTAGAAGGGTGGTATGGGGTGGCAAGTGCCAGTGACTGTGTTGTTTATTAAAATAAGATAGCATTAACAGTTTGAGCATAGTTACAGTAAAAAGTGAATATAAATGCTAAAACTGGATATATTGCATAGTGTCCCCCCCCCTCCACCATTAACGAATGGTTCAGCCCATAGCAGGACCGGCTTTTTTCTTGTTTTCAGTAGCCAGCGATGCTTATGATTGTGCCAGAGCACATTTTGAACAACACCATGGGAATTTCGCTTTTTACACAGGTGGTTGGATGTTACACTCTGGAAATGGAAGGAAGGTGAGTGTTATTAACCCTCTGTGGTCCACAGACACGCTGCACCTCCAAATCACGATTGATTTAAGCTGACATAGCAACAAGCTGCAGCCACGCTGAGTCTCTATTTCCGCCCTCATTGAAAGTTCTGACTTCAAAGTTTTTACATTTTAATTACAGGCCAGTAAATCCAGAGTTATGATAATATATATAAGCCACGCTTTTTTCTAAATACTGTCGTCACGTTTTTGTGTGTGTGTGTTTTAAGCGTTTTCTAAGGACAGCGTGAAAACAGTAAAGAAAGGAAAGAAAGCCACCTCTTTCCTATCGGTGGAAAAAGGTACCATGTCAACCAATTAAAAAAAAAAAGTCAACACGTGGGATTTGGTTGTTTAGGAAGAGGGGAAAGTTTGGGGAGTGACGGTAACAGCAGCGAGACAGAGCGAGTGAGTGAGAGAGGGAGAGAGAGCGAGCGAGCGAGAGAGTTTTTAGATGTGGGAGATTTGTGACGTTTAGCGTGGAGTGTATACTTAGTGTGTGTAGTTGTTCTGTTGTGTAGTCATTGTTTTGTTTTGTGTGTACATTTGTAATGTAAACACTGTCACTAAGTAGAAAACCAGCAGAGTGATACACCTCCTGTTGTCAGGTCTGCAGTTTATCCCTGTGCTGTTCTCCTGTCTTTTGGTGGAAAAACATTTTTTTTACTGGCACACATCATTTGTGGGGCATCTTATTGCGACACCTGATTGTTCTCTCATTTTAGTTTTAGTAATATTTTTAAATAGTTGTACAAAATGAAAAAAAAAACAGCAGGTGTATTGGCTGCATTTTTAGATAAATAGTTGTATATGTTTACAAAATGTACAATTTACATTTGCATTTCAAGTTATAAAAATTTACTCAACATGTCTGTGGTTTTTTTTACATTAAAAAAATACTACTAGGATTTTAAGTTCTTTGTGTGATTTCAGATCAATAATACTAATGCAGTATGTCAGTGAAAAAAACAACTAAATTCAGTTGAGCTGAAAAGATACCAAACAAGGCAAGGGGGGGAAAAATAAAATGACACAATCTGAGGGTGAAATACAAACGTAAACTCAAAAGGAGTCAAAAATGGCCGGTTGTATTTCAGACCTCAGTGGGTTAATCCAACAAATCATGAAAAATTAGATTTAAATTTTTGTTCATGACAGTGCAGATTTCTGACATTTTGTGTAATTTAAGCATGTAACAATGTGATTGTTTTTTAACAAAAAACAGTGTGAAACTTAAGTTAGACTTGTGTTTGTAAATGAACCGCTGTTGTGTCGCTTTCTGGATTTTATACTTATTGGGCTACATATTTATTTATTATACAGGCTATACAGTACATAGAATCAAAACTCACATGTTTTATGTAACTAAAGTGTGTAATTATGTGGGCTACAGACAATAATTAAGTTCTACACTATATTTATATGAAAAACGTGTATACTTACTGCAGTTGAATTATTTTAACCATTTGCATATGTGTCTGGGGGAAAAAAAGGCTTTGATTTTGCCACCCCATTTGATTTCTTTGCCACCCTCATGCCACCCTAAGAAAATTTCTCTAGATCCGCCCCTGGATGTTGGCTAGCGTGAAAATGGACACTAATTTGCAAATATACTTATGAACTGAATTTAATTAAATTAATTGTAAATGAGTATTTGTGCCAGACCTAGAGTGGAGGTGGGCTGCAAAGAATCACCCCCAAAATATTTTGACTTTTGACAGGATCTCAGGTTAATACAGTTCAGATAAAATGTTAAATGTCTCCTGATTCCACCTAGTTCTTCTATGTCCTGTAATACTTAACACTTCGACTTTATGAGTAAAATACAGGTTTGGGTGAAGTCAGATGTCTAAACAAGTTTCTTTTTAATATTGCATAGATACTATGAAAATCACAGAACTCCAGTTCTACTCCAAGCTTGCCCCCACAACTCCTGCTGACAAGAGGCACCAAAAGTGGATTACATTTCCAGGCCCTGGACTGTAATCAGAGCCGACACTGCCAATAGAGCCAGGGCTGGCCAATTGACCAACAGGCAGTGGCCTTTTTTCATCATCCATTTAAAGATCAATATGAGGGACCTCATGCTCATCGGCTCAAGTATACTGAAGATAGGATGAAATAAAATTGAATAGCTGCGTCTACAGAAGAATGAAA
Organism: Perissodus microlepis; assembly: GCF_051167445.1. Classification (NCBI taxonomy): domain Eukaryota; kingdom Metazoa; phylum Chordata; class Actinopteri; order Cichliformes; family Cichlidae; genus Perissodus; species Perissodus microlepis. The sequence continues at coordinate 4,354,138 of NC_140478.1, read as the reverse complement.
CGGTAGCAGGGCTTAAAAAAAAGCCCTGAACATAATAGAAGTTTTTTTTTCCTTCTCTCTTGGGTCAAGTACAAGGAGAGAATAGATTGGAGTGCTTCCAGTGAGCAGTGAAAGATTTTATTATAAATCTCAGGAGGGCCAAAGGAGGTAACACAAAGATAGTAGCAAAAGAAATAAGCAGAAGGGAAAAAAACATATAGAGGTGAGAGAGAGCTGAAACTTGCAGAAGAAACCTGGCAGAATGTTAGGTTGGCTACATGTAGATGTGATGACCTGCAGCAACAATGAACAAGCTTGTAGACTTTACCAAAGAAGACAAAAATGACATCCCAACATTCCTACAACTCTTGTGGGACTACATCTCTAGTCCCACAAGAGTTGTAGGAATGGTCATTTTTAACAATAGCTTCACCCAAAAAAGTGATAAGAATGTTATTAACCCATCTCGGGTTAATAACATAACAATCCAGAAATCCAGAACAATCCCGAAAAGTTTGGGTTTTTATTTTTATGACAGTGTCGATTTCTGACATTTTGTTTAAATTTAAGCTTGTAACAATTTGATCGTTTCTAATAAAACGAGTGTAAAACCTAAGTTAGACATTTTTTTATCTATGTAGACTATGTTTATATGAAACATGTGTATACTTACAGCATTTGATGTATTTTAACTATATACATGAATGTAACACCTGCATATGTGTAAAGAAATGGCTTTGATTTTGCCACCCTAAGAACATTTCTCTAGATCCGCCCCTGCAGTGACACAACATTTCATGCATTCTAGGCAGATTTTTAACGTGTAAACACGGGCTTCACACCAAAACATTAAGAATTGTACTGATATTTTTATGGATGGTAGGAAAGTGTGAATGCAAGAGCTATTTGCTGCAGGTGAGGAACAAAAACTGGTACCCAACCCACACTCTCCCTTAGTCTATGTAGAGATTAACTTCAGTTCCGTAATAGGTACTGAACTTATTATCGTGTAGATACAGACACTATGGAGAGAAGCAGACCGACCCAACTCCACAGCAGCAGGGTTTTTTTTTATTATATTTTATGAAAAAAGCACAATAGCCACAACACTGGTCATTCCATTTTTTGTGAACAGCTCATCAAGCTTCAATTTTTTAACCTCCCAGAGCAGAAAATGCTTAATTATACATAAACAACAAATATAAATAAACAACAAAATACTCTATACTATTTATTCACAGCATGGAAATGTAAATAGGGAAAATACCTTTGTTGTGTGGACATGTGTTTGCTAAGTATATAAATAACTGCTACATAATTTAAAAAAGGCAAGTTTCTACCAGCATGATGACACTGCTTGCAGTTGTGTTATCACATCACTTATGATGTCAAGCTAGCCAACATGTGGTGCAAAAATAATACAATTCATTATCTCCAATCAGTCAAAGTCAAAAACCAGATGGAGTTAAAATAAGGACAGGGTTGCAAATAAAAGAGGACAATGAAAAGTCAGAGCTACAGCAGCCCGAAATCAAAACTATGACAGCATAGAGGCGGCAGGTGGTCAGAGTTATAAAATAAGAGTATTAGCACAGAAGTTTAATGACCAGATATTCTTTTCTTTATTCTTTTTACAGATTCAAACCTTTGTATTTAACATTTCACCAAAGCCACTAAAAATAAACCAAAATATATATCAAGTAAAATATAATTAATCTGATAGCCTTGGTAATCTTCAAATGACAACAGAAATCGTAGGTTGCAGTTTGTAGTTTGCTTATTCAAACTGATCCAAAACTAGATAGTAGGTGACTCCTTTTCTGCAACAAACATAAAATAATGGTTAATATGTTGACCTTTCAACATGACAAGTAAAAGTTTTTGTTGTACTGACCTTTCACTTGCACGTCTAAAGACCTTGAAATGGCTTCTTGGAGGTCGGGGTCATTTGACAGGTATTCTTCCTCAAACAGGCCAAGATATGTACTGCAAAGCCAGAATGTTTTGTAAATTATTTAGTTAAATTACATATAAATGATGTTGACATAATTACATTATCACAATACATAGATTGGCCTCAGCATTATTAAAGTTGTGTGGGATCATCTTGACAGAGAACAGAACAAAAAGACTGGAGAACTATTCCTGAACCACGCTTAAAGAAATTCAATAAAAAGAAGACATCGCCATCAAGAAAGCTTGGTTAAGAGAGTTCAAGCTGTGTTGAAGACTAAAGTAGCTCATATCACATTTTTAATTTTAAGCTCATTAAAAATGTACAAGTTTTGTTCTACTCTAATATACTGTACTTCCATGTCTGTTTGTAGACATCATTTTGTAGACTTCAGTAAATCACTGCGCTTCTTTCCTATTTTTCCAGCAAAATACAAAGAAAGGAGGGGTGGCTCATGACTTTTGCACAATATAGCTCAAAAGATTAAAAGATACAAACATGTACAAAACACATACCTGTAGGATGTGCTGGATAAACTTGGCTGGGTAGGTCCATTGGACACACTGGAGGTGTTACTAGAGAAGACACATGTGTCACCAGTAACACTGGCAGAAGAACCCACTGATAAGCCAGGTGTGCTGTCACTCACAGTGGCAGTAGCAACGCACCAGATGACCTCATCATCAACAGACATGGACTGTGTGTTAACAATGGGAATGGCTGAGGGAACTTCTTTAGAAATTTCAACTGTGAGAACACAAAGAACAGTAGTTTAACTTTTGAATAACATCAAATCACATATATAGCTTTTGCTTTTCATGTATTTAGGGGTACATTTCTTTCTGCTCAAAATATTAAACTAAATTTAAATATGATTTTAACTAAGACTTGACACTTAACTAAAGACACAATGCCTAAGATGACTAAATAACTGACACTGAATCAACTTAATTTCCAGTTTATTTGGAGCTACTTTTAGATAGGAATATTTACTGCAGAATTCAGCTTTTCTGTGAAATCCTGCCTGCTTGTATGGCTACTCTCTCCATCAGAATATGTCTGTAAATTAAAACAGATAATACATTTCATTATACTGACAAGAAAATGGCATAGTAAATATTAGTAATATGTTTATGTATTATGTATTAAAACATAATACAAGTGACAATGTTTAAGGGAGTTTAAAATCCATCTTTGCCTTTTTCACTCTCATTTTATGAACATACATACATTTGCTGAAATGCTCAGGATTACTTACTGATTCATTGTCCTCACATAAAATCACCTTGTCAGGTCTGACATAAATTGACTTCTCATGAAACAGTTTTTTCACAAGGTCTCCATTCAAAGTCTGTTTGGAAGTGAGTGATGGCTCAACTAGTTTGGTGTGGCATGCCAGCAAAATCTGTAGCCTAGGGAGGAAGAAAACAGTGTATATGAAATTTTTGTTAAGGCTAAAAGACTACAATACAATACGAGAGGCCGGGGGCACCCCACCTCCGAAGTGGCCCGAGCGAGCCCCAGGCTCCAGGCCCCGATAAGCAGCCGCCAAGGAGTGAGCCGGTGTGTACCTGGACACAAAGAACCACCAACGCACCGATGTCTGACGGAGTCCGCCACCGGCAGGGGAAGTGGTGGGGGGAGATAGGCCTCCAAACCTTGGAGAGCCTGAGATGTCCCCAGAGAGGTGGCGTCTGATACCCAACCTGACATATAGACACAGACATACAGGCACACACAGATACAAATATCCATTCCCACCCTCATGCTCTCATATGCACTTACTCCACACTCAACCAACGTGGAGACAAACATAAAGAGACGCTGTACACACAATCACACTCCCCAAGCGTACTCTACGAACCGGGTCTAGGTACCCTTTGCCCCTGGAGGGGGGAACTGCACCCAGACCCAGGTGGTGTTACCCTTTTCCCTGCGGTGGGGAGAAGCACACCACCCCGACTCCGCAGCAGCAGGGAGGCCCCACATTCCAGACCCCAGTCGGACGGCCAACTCCTCCTCCTGGCCCCCCCACTCCAGCAGGCCGCAGAGAACGGGGGTGAGAGAAGACTCCAAACCTCCCTCCACCCGCTCATTGTAGTGTTGATGCATGTGTGTTCTAAGGTGCATTTAAAACCCAGGAGGGCATGGAGCTACCTGCCAGAGAGCAGCAAGTAAGCGCATAGCCCCTCCTGCTAGCCCTCAATGTCAACGTGTATTTAAAATTGAGAGGTGGGCAACGACGCCAGGGGTGAGGTGTACACCTTGATGGTAATTTGGATTCCGTGTAGCGTGCCCACCCCCAAGATCCTATATGTATGTGTAATGAGAGTGTGAGTAATGTGAATGTCTAAGTTGTGGGATAAAATTGAGGCAGAGGCAGCCAGAAGGGGACAGAGGGGGGGGGTTGCCTCCTCTGCACCCTGGTGACACACCCCTACTCCAAGGCCCTGCATGTGTGGGTGATTGTGGTGGAGCGGGAAGAGGGAGGCAGCTGGAGATGGGGAGGGAAGGAAGGGAGGGGCAAGTGACCCCTCCCTGGGGCCAGCTCCCCCACTGACCCCAGTAGGCACCCCCATACTCCGCGACCCGCCAGGGAAAGGGGGCCCAGGCCCATCCGGACCGGGGCCCAGTGCAGCAGCGCCACCAGGCCCCACAGAGCCCGGGACAGTCCACCCAACCCCACCACAGAGAAAACTGCACCCACCCCTTCATCCACTCATGCTCCAGACTACATAAGACAATGGACGCCCAGGCTGAGATCTTCCTCCACCTCTCCTGTATCTCCCCCTCCTGCAGAGAGAGTTCCTCTCTCTCTGCACAGTGATAATTGCACAGTCGAATATAAGAAAACAACAAACATTGCAAATATTGCACAGTGTAAAAAAGCACTACAGCTCACTTGTTCCCGCCCTCCCTTGTCCCCCTGTTTCCCCTCCCCCTCCCCTCCAGTGAGGAGTTAAACAGTCTGATGGCGTGTGGGACAAAGGAGTTTTTAAGTCTGTTGGTTTTTAACTTTGAGAGAACCAACCTGTTGCTGAACAGGGTCCTCTGATTGATTACAACCGTGTGCAGAGGATGCCCACCATTGTTCATAATGTCCATCAGTTTCTTTAATGTCCTTTTCTCTGCCACTGTCACCAGAGTGTCCAGCTTCATGCCGACCACAGAGCCAGCCTTCCTGATTAGTTTCTCCAGCCTGGATGAGTCCTTCTTTGCTGTGCTGCTCCCCCAGCACACCACAGCATAGAAAAGTACTCCTGAAACCACCGACTGGTAAAACATCCTCAGGAGCTTCCTGCAGATGTTAAAAGACCTCAGCCTCCTGAGGAAGTACAGTCTGCTTTGGCCTTTTTTATACAGGTGCATGGTTGCATGACCAGTCCAGTTTGTTGTCCACCCACAGCCCGAGGTACTTGTATGTGTTGACCACCTCCACCTCCTCTCCCTCTATCTGAACCGGCAGTGGACCTGGTCTGGACCTCCCGAAGTCCACTACCAGTTCCTTGATCTTTGAGGTGTTGAGTTGCAGGTGGTTTCTGTGACTCCATGTGACAAAGACCCTCACCAGACTCCTGTACTCCTCTTCCTGGTCATCCCAGATACACCCCATGATGGCCGTGTTGTCTGTAAACTTTTGAATATGGCATAATTCAGAGTTATAGCAGAAGTCAGAGGCGTACAGGGTACATAGACTGCAGGATAGATTCTGAGAAATGATGAATTGTCTGTGGATGAGGTATGAAGTGGTGGGTCTGAGCTCTGAACTCTGATGAGAGATAGAAAGGGGATTGTGTCTGCGTAGGTGAGTAAGTGTGCATGTGAAGGCAAAATGAGACATTCATGCAAATGAGTTATCTTCTGCAGTGTGGCCACTTCAGTTTAAAGTGAGCAATAGCCTCTTTGCACTGCACTTCATCTACATTTCCATATTTATTTCATTTAATAAGAATTTATAATTATTAAAATGAGATACTTTTGACCCTGGAAAACCCAAACCTTTAAAAGATAAAGTACCTTTAACCTATCATTAAGTGGAACTTACCAAAAATCTAAGTGCTTTATTGTACTATTATGAGTGATTTTTGTTGAATTAGATTAGGCCTAGTATGTCATAAATGTTATGACTCATCCTCTGTGGAAAAAAAAGTGATTTGAATTTGTAGCATGATGGAATCTGTAGTTTTTGGTCACAGCATTGTATGATGAACTTGTGCAACATCTTAAATTGTAAAACCTGCTGTAGGGTCTGTAAATCAGCCTGACCTGCGTGTGTTGACATCAAGCACAGTGAGGAATCATCCCTGCTTGTATAAATGGTTTATCACATGCTGTGGTATAAATGAAAGCAGCTGTGGTTAAATATTCTATATTAATCCTTTTGAAAATTCACTGTTGGACATGGTCAACATTTCTCTTAAAATCTTGCTTCAATGTGGTTAATGTCCATCAAAGTGGTAAAGTGGTAAAGTGGTATCTTCCTACACAGCTATAAAATGCTCAAATAAACCATCCACATATGGTTTTGGAGCCTGTATCCAGTTGACATATTTGGTGAGTATAGCTAATTTCCTTCATAGTTGTGTAGTAGTTAAGTTCTTTTTTTTTTTCATTTTGTGATGCACCCATGCATTCAATCAGAGAAGATTTTTAGAAAAATGTACCTCATCAGTGTGATATTCATAAATAATAGTACTGCTGGATAGGGATGGGTACTGGTATCCGGTGCCATGATGGCACCGGTTCTGACATAAACGGTAGTAACCAGACCGAAAAGCAGCGCACAATTCGGTGCTTTATTTCGGTGCTTTTTTTTCCTGAGCTGTGATACACTTTAGATTCTAGTCAATCATTTTACGTTTCCGAGGATAGTAGGCGGGTCCAGGTACGTACGTTCTGTATAAATTGCTTTTTGCTAACTTTGTTTGTATCTTGTTTGTTTGTTTGTTTTTCTTTTTATAATCTGTTATATCTTGTGAAGCACTTTGTGATTTCTATCTAGAAATGTGCTATATAAATAAAATTTTACTTACTTACTTACTTACTTAGAGCAGAGCTACAGATTAAAAATGCCCAAGGCGAAGCGGTCAAACGTCTGGCTGTACTTCACAGCAAAATATGCAAAGTCAGCAGCCTGCAACAAGTGCTTTAAGCTGATACTGTGACACTGTCAAAGGAGGTAACACCTCAAATCCGATGAAACACCTGGCGACGCAAAGCGTTTTTTTTAAAAGCCGAGAAATGCGCCGTATTTGATAGCTTGCTGCCAGACCTCACACCGTGCACATCTACTGCTGGTGTGGTGCCTGTTATCGGACCCGGAGTTAGCAACATCCCCCAAAAACCCGAAGAGTAGAGTCCTGGCCCCTAGCCCTGCCAGTGTAGCAGAAATGATGACGGATGATGATGGCAGCAGCAGCCGTTCTTCTCTGCGTGAGTAGCTTAATGTTGTTCGTGTGTAATTTACGTTGAGTAGGCTAACCACGTTATTACATTGATGCATGTAAGGTGAACTAGCAAACATCATCATAGCTACATGCGGCTGTCTTCTTGTTTGATGGCAGATACTCCCTTCACCCTGGCCAAAAAGGCTAAAATGACCAAAGAAAAAGTGGAAAACAGCTGAACATGAGAGGTTTTTGGACAAAGTTTGTGTTTTTTCCATTGTTTAAGCACTGCTTCCAGCCAAGAGTGATACAATATATGCCCCATAGCTGCAGAAAAGGCTAACATTGTTATCTTTTTACAAAAAAACAGCTGAACATGAGAGGTTTTTGGACCAATTTTGTGTTCTCCATTCTTTAAGCACCGGTTTGAGCACCGTTTAAGCACCGGCACCGTTTCAAAAGTACCGGTTTGGCACCAGTATCGGATAAAACCTAAACGATACCCATCCCTACTGCTGGAGCTGAAGACTGAGCTTTTAATGAGCTCAGGAAAGAAACAGAAACAGACCAACACATTACTTTAAAAAGTACATTAAAAAAGTCAAAGCTGAATTGATTACCCAAAGAGGGATTAAAAGAGTAATGAAAAATTTAATTTGTGTGTTAGCAAAACAAACGCTTAAACTAAATTATTTCCTACATACGCTAATTAAAAATGCTTGTGCGGTCTGTATTTGTTGAAGTTGTCTGTTTTATTATGCCAAACGTATGGTGGTCCCGTCTTCAAGATCTTCTCTGTGAAGGATTTTCCTGCTGATGCACTAAAGGAGCTAGTAAAAAGTTTCCTTAAACTCTGTTCTAAGTCCCCCACATTGGCCAAGGCATTAGAAAATAAGAAGATATATCACAGCCTTCTACAGCCCTGCCCAGCTCTCCTAGAGTAACTGCCTGTCTCCTGGTATCTCCTCCATCATGTTCTTTAGACTGTGCTGGGAGACAGAGTGAACCTTCTGGAAATGGCACATACTGAAGCGCCAGTCTGTTCTTTATAAACAGACCTTGGATTTAATCATTGTTAGATTTTGTCTTTCACTTTAATGAAATCACAACTGGAGTGAGATTTCAATCAGACATACTGTACAAGTTGGAGGAGCCTCTTTAAACGCTTAGGTTTGAATGTAAGTGATGGAAGTCAAAATCCACAGACGGCATGTGAAAAAATGTATTTAAAGTGATATGACATGATTTATGATTTAAAGTTGATATGACGTTTTGCAAATATGAAGCTTTTGCAGATCAAAGCAAATGTTCAACAGAATTACATTTTGTATGAAAATTAGTTCAGAGGGCTATATAACTCATTTATTTGATCATATGTGTTCTAACATCTGGTAACCATATAGGATTTTTTTATTTTCTCCACAGTCAGTGAAATGAAAACACCCCTATCCTGTTTTGAACAGTGAAAAAGTCCAGCAGATCTCCTTATATTTAACCCAGTGACAAGCATGCATCCAAAGGCTGCCAACCTTCTTGGCAATAGCCTTGTTTGTTTATGGTAATTAAAATAATGCCTTAGAATTAATGTACAAATAAATTGTAATTTGCTCACTACCCCCTGCACCATTTAGATGAAAATGATCATAAAATAGCTACAGAGGCCAAGATTTTCTTTGACCTTTTGAGCAGTTATTTCAGCTAAAGTCTGCCAAAAACGTCCCATAACTTGGCAATGAAATGTTGACTCTGTGGGGAGCAGGCCACTAGCAGGTACTGTCATGTGTTGTGTGGTTTAATACTGTGTTCATTAGCACAGAGAGCTGTTAGGATGCCAGATTTCACACAGGGGACACCCCTGTGTGAATCTTTTTGCAGCCTACAGCAGCAACTGAGGTCATCCACTCTGTCAGCACAATAGTATTTCCCTTCAAAGAAGCTAAATAGAATCATTTCCAAAGAGTGCATGTACGTTAGAAGATTGTTCTCCTGTGCAGTGAGTGTTGTCAGCCTACATTTCCCTCTTCATGTAATATGATATGAAAACTATTATGGGTAGGCCAGAGAGCCAGGAAGTTTGCTATGCTTTATGCTTTTATACTGTTGTCTTTCTCCTTTCCTTTGCTCCCCTTTTCCCACCATGCACAATAGCATAAGGTAAGAAACTGTATTCAGATGGAGTAGCTGGGTTCAGGGTGCTTTTCAGACTACAATGGGCAAGTTCAAAATGGAGAATTCACAAGAGACAAAAGGCAAAAGGCTTCAGAGATGCAGCAGAGGAAGACAGAGCAGCGGGAGTCCTACAGTCTCACTGTTTTTTTCTTGCTGCCTGGCAAAAGACAGTCGTCAAAGGACAGAATGAAAAAAACATCATTATTATCATTATTATAGGAATGCAATATTAGAATAAAATAATGTGTGTGTGTGTGTGTGTGTGTGTGTGTGTGTGTGTGTGTGTGTGTGTGTGTGATTATAAATTGTTTTTAATACTTATATATCCAAGCATTTATAAAAGTCACAATCACGCACATATTATTATATTTTCAACATTTTTGGGGGTCATTTTGCCAAATGCTACTGCTCAAATAGATGTTGAACTCTAATGTTATAATGAAGAACGGAGGTCTAAATTATTTTTTTTCTGTAACTAATAAAAACCACTAGTTATCTACTTAACATGTGTACATCCTTCTCATAGTATAGTCTAAATGCGTGGTACAAAGTTTTGGAGCTGTGTGTTCAGCGTGTTCTTTAAGTAATGATCAAACTGAGCTTGGCCAGACTTACAAACAGTGTAACTCCTGCCAATTTAAAAACTAAAGCAGGGATATATACTAAATTCAAACACTGTTTCACTGTGTTTGGTGGTGCAGAAATATTAAAACATTTGGAGAAGTGCCCAATGTAACATGAGAAATTAATCTCATTCTGCTACACCTAAAGTTACTACTTGGTTTGTATTCACAAGAACATACTTATGATAACATTTTTAAAATATATTTTAAAAACTTCTATTTTTAAATATGATAACAAGATTGTTTGGGATAGGAACAAAAAAGATAAATGATAAATAAAATAAAAATCCAAGACAAACGATGTCAAACCTTTCAGGAATGTTTGTTTTTGTTGTGCTGTATTTTACATTTATTTATTTATTTATTTATTTATTTTATGCTGGAATATGGATTGCCTTTCAAGACAGCTGCCAATGTTGCAAGTTATAGATATCCCAATATATTAACTCCAAGCCCAAAAGACCACGCAATGCTCAGTGAAACTGCAAAAAACTTGAGAGCTACATCTCAGACTTTACAGGCATCAGTTGACATGTTAAATGTTAAAATTTATGACAGTGCAATTACAAAAGAACTGAACAAATATGGATCGTTTTGAAAGGTTACCAGGAGAAACCCTCTTCTCTCTAAAAAGAATATGACAGCACAGCTTAAGGCTGCACATTTTCTTCTGAACCAACCACAAGACTTCTAGAACAGACCAAAGTGGAGGCATTTCGCAATAATGCACAGCACCTTATTTTGTAAATACCAGACAGCATATCAGCACAAATACCTCATACCAAAATACTTAGTTGTGAAGGGGTGATGGCCTTATTATGCTGTCACAGTACCAGGGGACCTTGCAGTCACTCAGTCAACCATGAACTGCTCTACATACCAAAGTATTGTAGAGCCAAAAGAGAGGCCATCAGTCCAACAGCTAAATCTTTGTGAAAACTGGATTATTTAAGCAGATAATGATCCCAAGCACATCAGGAAATCTATGACAAAATGTCTGAAAAGGAAAAGAATCAAGACATTGCAATGGTTCAGTCAAGGCAAAGACTTTAACGCAATTGAAATGTTGTGGTGGGACGTTATAAAGCTGTGTAGAAATGAAGGCCCACAAAGTTCAGAAAACTGAATTCATGTTTTAAATGTAAAAAAAAAAAAGTGAGCCAAAATTCCTCCACAACAATGTGAACAGATGAAGTCATTGAGACAACATTTATCACTCTTATTGCTCCTTAAGGTGATTCTACAAGCCAGTGATTACTGGGTTTTTCCACACTCCTTTTGCATGCTGTCTTGGTTTTAGTAGAATAAATACAAATTACACAGTGTAATATGTCATATACTGTGTTGCTGTTCATTTGAAGTTGTATTTAATTAATTTCTGTTAAGTACCAGAATATTTTTATGGACTACTACCTAAAACCTTAGACTTGACAGAAGTATTTTTTTTTTTATCTGAATGCATTGTTAGGAAAAATATCATGGTTAGTGTTCACTAAATAGAAAACAGGTTGATTCCTCTTTGTGTGTATATGCCCTAGAATTATTTTGGGTTTGATCCAGTCCAGGATATCTTTTTAATACCAAGAAAATAACTTGGGGGATTACAGTATCTACCTGATTCAGCTCTACCTGATAGAATTTATCTCTAACTTGATGAATTAATGTAACATTCTCATCCTCCGCCTGTACCCAAACAACCAATAGAAACCAGCATAACCAATCAAGACAATCTCCAGTGTGTTTGTTGGTTTTCAGTGCAACTTCAAAATTCTACTTATAGGCTTAAAAGATTTGATAGTTTCACTCCTCAGAATGTTTCTGGTCTGCTTCCTGACTACTTACTTACTGCTTACCATCAAGTGGAAGTTTTATAACTATATAACTCAACTGTATCAGATCCTAAGTGTCAGTATTGTTTTTAGTTGCATTTAATTGAATATATTCTCTTGATACTTGCTGTCATATGTACTTTAATGTAACACACGTTGAGCTTCGCTCTAATGAATTGTGGTATAGAAGTAAAATTGTCTAGAAAAAGCATCGAGTTAACTTAATGAAAGCCGCATTCGATTAAGGGGCAATGTACCTGTTTAAGATGCTATTAAAGATGTAAGGGTAAAGTCAGAATATCTGCTTGACAAAACAGGGCCAGTTTCATTAAATTTAGAGGCATACAATTTTTAAGTTGTGGAAAATATTGTACAGGACACTGTCCTACATTAAGTTGCTATCTTGTTAAAAATGATGTTTTCCATGACTAAGTAATATATAAATTACAGACTTTTTCAAGTTTTACATGGGCCTACACATGTTTTAGCAACAAGAGTAGCAAATATCACATGGATATTTAAAAGATTTTATTTATTTGTTTATTTATTGTTTGGTTTTCTGCATACAATGGATGTATGAGTCACAACTCCCATCAGAGAATGTGATCCCCCAGGGTTTACCCACCCAGCCGGATGGTGTAATACTCCTGGGAAAGGTGATGATACTCAGCCGCGCGTACTCCTCAAAGAGCTTGATTGCTCTCCCACGTAGTTCACTAGACAGCGGCTTTTCCCACGTATCCTTAGTCAGTATCCCAGCCTCCTGAAAGGCTCTTCTGACAAGAATAACACCTTTCTGCTTCAGGGGCGTCGCCAGACCAAGGGGGTCATAGAGCCCTGCTACCTGACTTAGAAGCATACGGCGGGTGAGGGGATTCGGCGTCTTCTCTCCTATGTTCTCCTCAGCGAGGTCTACTTGAGTACGCATCTTTTTCTTTCTTGCAGAGAAGTTAATAGCCACCATGAGGAAGAGCTTGTCTTCTTCCACGTGATAACCCACACCCAAAGCCTTGTTGTCCTCGGTCCGCAGCTGGTTGGGCAACATGATGGTTTCATGATGGTTTCAGCACCTCGCCTCCCACTAAAGCCAGACCGCACCCAAGGCTTGAGGTAAAACCCCCCGTGCTTGAGAATGGTTTCAACCCCCTCAAGGATCTCGCTCAGTCTCTTAGGGTCGTTGTGGGACACAAGGATGTCATCCACGTAAGTATCCTCTTCAATGACACGTCTTTCTTCCACTCTGTTGACAAATTGTGGCAGAAGGGCAGTCTCTCGCATGGCAACCTGAGCGATACAACCTGCAGGCTTGTCACCCATGTTCACACGCACCACAGCATAATCCTTGATGTCCTCCTCCAGGGAATGCCTCCACAAGAAGCGGTGAACATGCACCTCTTGATCCTCCAGCCATACAGAGTTATACATTTTGGAGACATCCCCTATTGCCGCATGCTCTCCCTCCCGGAAATGGAGCAGCACTGCCCTAATGGGATTCAGAACATCTGGGCCCATCAAGATGCTGTTCAAACTAACACCTCTGTACACCTGGCTGCTGTCCCAAACGAGCCTCACCGGCGTGGTGTTGGAGTGTGGGTTAGGCGCCATCAAATGGTTTATCCACCACACGGCTCCTTTCCACTCGTCCAACACCGCCTGGGAAAGCTGGATAGCGGCCCCCCTAGCCAGCATGTCACGCACCTGCTTAGCATAAGCTGCCTTCCATAGCGGATCTTTCTCGAGGCGCTTTTCTGACTTCAGGAAAGTCGCTTCCACAGCTTTGCGGTTGTTAGGCAGGGTCGCAGGGTCCTCTTTCCAGGGATATTTAGCATCCCAATGGGGGTTGTCACTATGATTGTCACTCAGCTTGAAGGTTAGACCTCCTCTGATGATCTCCAACTCTCTTTCATCAGCAAGTGACATTTCCTTCCCTCCAGGTGCGCACTTCCCACAGCGGCACCCACCACACATGGGATCACAGGCGGCACCAATACTGTCCCACTGCAGCCACTTGATGATCTCAGTGTTGGATGTAGCCGTGGTACCGACCTCTACGCTGTTCTTCGGTTTTGGGCAGCAGTTACGGAGGGCCACAACTCTCTGAGACTCCGCCCTCATGGAGCACGCAAAATGGGTTGATGAGAGACGTGCAGTCACCTCCACATCTTCAAACAGATCTGGGTGTGCGCCACTGATGGTTTTCCCTAACGGACCATCCCACAGAACCAAGTCACCGCACCTCATCATTCTCTGGGGGGCTAGACCCTCCCGGGTGCTGATGAGTAGCTCAATCTTTTCCGGGCGGATTAGTTCCCCCGGTTCGACGGAGCCTGGGAAGAACTTCTCCAGGCGCTCCGAGTCCACGACGTGACCCACATTGGCAATCTCTTCTAATCCATAGCAAACCATCTCATGGAGTCGCCATGTCCCCTTCTTTGTGGCTACTTTTATGCTCACCAGGTATCTCTTTGTCTCTACTTTTGCCTCCATGCCACCAACACCATGAACAACTAAGGTGATTGGTTCACCAGGCAGACCAAGCCTCTCCGCTGCCTGGTGGGTGATGTAATTCGTGTCAGAGGCTAAATCGATGAGTGCTCCAATCCAGTCTCCCCTCTTGGTGGTGACGTCCAACAACATCATGAGGACCGGGAGCTCCTTCAGACAACTCTCATCTTCCGAGCCTCTGCCAGCCCACAACTTTGAAGTCACTTTGTTTGTGCAAGCCTTCCGAACAGCCTCCAACTGCTCCGGGGACAGACCTAGGCCAGCAAACACCGCCTCTTGCTCTTCCGTCGGGCCTCGGGGTTCTCTCCTTTTATCCCCTTTGGTCCCTTGCCTAGCTGCATCTTTCCTAGTTGGGGTTTTAAGACACAGAAAGAAATGGTGATCCGATGAGGCATCACCCCTTCTGCATCCCTCATTACGACACAGAAAGTTTTTACTACACGGGTCATCACTCCCATGGGAGTCCAGACACCTGGGACATACTTTTGTCTTTTTCACGTAAGCTCTCCGCCCTGACGGGTTGGCCTTTTTAAACGTCTTACAGCGGTATAAACGCCCTGCGTGACCCTCTTCGCCACACAAACAGCAAGGATTCTGTGACAGCTCACCTCTCGTCTCGCTCGCAGTAGCCTTGGTGAACGAACGTCTCTCCATCCTCCGATCTGGTCTCTCTTTTGGCTTCTTGCGGGGGCTCGGATCAGCTGCCCTGGTAGTATTAGACTGCCTGATGGATTGCAACTGCTCCAGTTGCACCAGAACTGTCTTCTGATCTTTCAGGAACTGCCATAGCTTATCAAACCGGTTCTGTGGACTGACATCATTGGCAGGATCACATCGGTACAAAAGCCACCTTTCTTTCATACTGTCCGGCAGCTTACTCTCAAGTGACCGGATCACTAACTGATTTTTTATGGCATCTTCACAACCAAGGTCTATTAGGTCCAACAGCGCCCTCTCTACAGCTTGGATCAACTGTAAAACCTCCCTGGGTTTGTTGTTGCGCACGCCCGGTAACTCCTGTAGTTCAAGTACAATGTCATCTGCTATCTGTGATACGTCACCATAACAGTCCTCTAAAACCCAGAAAACCTCGCTCGCAGTACGGCTGTGAGACAGCCTAAGTTCACATTTTACTGGATCAGCAATACTGTCCATCAGGTGGAAGAGCCTGCACTCCGGGGAACCTGTGGGTTCCGCTAACGCTTGGAGGGTCCCCCAGTTACTCCAGCGCCAGTAGCTCCTCCTGTCCCCAAAGAACTTTGGTAGGCTCAGGGGTGCGAGTGCGATCCTCGTTCCAAGTGGTCCTTGAGAGACGGTAGACGTGCTCTGTCCTGCCCCAGCGCCATCGGGTCTCACACCATGCATTCCTCGAAGCTGCTGTGGCGTGCCTGAGAGGCCAGGGTTGAACACAGGACTCACAAGTCCCTGGGATAGTGGTCCCTGTGGTGGCGCTTGAAGGGTTGCAATGGAAGGACTTGCAGCTCGTGCTCCATCGGGGCCACCTTCATCAATGACCTGGTTACTACTGCCCACTGCAGCACTTTGGTATGCAGCAGGGTGCACGTCAGCATCTAGCGCACCACCGGCAAGCGCTGGGCCATCATCTCCACCGGTCACAGCGGGCCCACTGGGCTTGCTAGTGCTGGTCGTCACTCCACCGTCATCACTGCCTTCACCTTCACTGCTAGTCCTGCTTCTAAGGTCGCCACACCCAGATCTCCTTCTTCCATCTAGGGTGGTAGCCAGCACCACCATAGCTACTCTCCTCCTTTCCTTGAGCTCTTTGAGAAAGCTTGCATAACATTCACTTCTTTCTCTGGAACATAACGATCCCACTTATGCACAAACTCATTTAGAGCTTCCTCTCTGCCTTCCACGGCAGGGAGCATTGAATCAAACTGATCCTGTTTTGTTTGACCCGTTTTGAGCGTCTCCACCTGGCTGATCGCATCTTTTAGGTCAACTCTTAGACTGTCAAACTGACCTGATGCACAACGAGACCATGACGCTTCCTTTAGCTTCATTTCTGTGGTCTGGAATTTTGAGCGGCAGTCCTGCAGCTTCTTCTCCACTTCAGTTATTTCTGCTGCAAACCCACTTGCATCTTCTTCTTCCATAGCAGCAATGTAATCAAAACTGCTATCACAAACCTCACTATAACTGTCTTTGAGTGTCCTACTTTCAGACATGAGGTCATATTCAGTCAGAAGGTCAATGTTAAAGACAATGAAATTGGCTTTCCTAGTAAAAACTGCTTGCGCAGAGGACCGCCTTTTCTTTAATTCTTCTCGGCATGCCATACTGACTTTTCCTTCTTGTTTATTACCGGCGTTATTCCTTTGCCCTCAACAAAGATGGCGGCGACCCACTTCCGGTCACTTAGCGGCTAGTAACTGAATTAAAAGTCAGTTTTCGGCGGCTGGCTTATCCTATGCCAGTGACCTAATAGTCCCAGCAAGGAAATCCAAACACAGTCTCTCACGTGCGACGGCTTGACAGTGTTTTGGGAACGAAGTCACGTCGATCGGCCGTGACTATCGGGCGGGCTCCGTCTAATTACTGGATTCTCCGTAGCCGACACAGACCCTCCTCCACTTCTCCGTCGCGGGGGCTGGCTAAGTGTTGATTACTGTACGGTTTTTACTAAGCTAACTACCTTTAATTTAGTAAACTCCCACCGTAAGGGTGTGTTTTAACTGATGAAACTGTGTCGTACTCAGGCTCTGACATCTGATTGCTGCCTTTTATAAGCTTCATTGCACAAGCATAAGCTAACACCAGTACAGTAACCGTGCCCTTACAGAAGCCAGGTAATCAACTGAAAGACATAAAGTAAAACAACCATACAACATTAACAAAGCAACACTATTAATGACAGTACAGTTTGGTAACAGTCATATTTGTATCTTTAACACGTTACTTAGTTAACACAGAAACTCACCAGCTCGGCTTCATCAGTCATAACAGCAATATCAATGAAAAGAAGATCCGGCAGGTAGGATCTATGAGCGGCCGTTAACACGTACCATCCCAGACTTACATAAATCACTCCATCTTAAATAAATTTGTCATTTAAAGCAAATATGGGTCGGGCTGATAATAAATCACAACAAACAAATTAGCATGTTAGTAATATGGGAAAAAACCACACAATGGACATGGTGAAAATAAAAGGGAGACTTAAAATTTATTTTCTTAATTGTTCAACTTTAGCAACATTTTATTTAATGACCGGATTTGTATGGTACATACCTTAGTTTTAATAAGCAAATAACTTGCTTTATTAGTAAAGAAACTATTGAAGTTGGTTCATTTTTTTTGATTCTCAGAAATTCATCAGGTAAGTAAATGGTAAATGTATTTATATAGCACTTTACTAGTCCCTAAGGACCCCAAAGCGCTTTACACATCCAGTCATCCACACATTGGTGATGGCAGCTACATTGTAGCCACAGCCACCCTGTGGCGCACTGACAGAGGCGAGGCTGCCGGACACTGGCGCCACCGGGCCCTCTGACCACCACCAGTAGGCAACGGGTGAAGTGTCTTGCCCAAGGACACAACGACCGAGACTGTCCAAGCCGGGGCTCGAACCGGCAACCTTCCGATTATAAGGCGAACTCCCAACTCTTGAGCCACGATCGCCCCATAAGGATACAGATAATGAAAACCACTGCTCCGAATTGTGACTGACCAACTCGTATTAGGAGCTTATTGTTACTACTGTTCACTCTGCTAAACATGCACTACTGCTGTAGAGATAGAAGGCAATTAATATCTATACAGTGTTTTTGTTTGATTGATTTTGTGATTGAGCAATACTATGCAGTGTTCCTGGATGCGTGTTTTGTGTTTTGATCAGACAAAAATAAAAAATGCAAACAGCCAGTTGCAACCTAAGCTGTGTGTTTCATTTTCCCATTTCCATTACTTTTACCGATTTTAGCCTCCCATAAAGGTAATATAAGGCTGTGCGCTCTTCAGTGGCGCTCTGTCAGGACAAGCAAGGCAAGCATTGCTTGGTTTGTGAAATCTAAAAATAGACATAAATGTATCAAAGTACAGCGATCTCACTCCTTTCAACACAGACAGCGCTATCATGAAGCTCCTCACCTGTCAGTTTGTATGTGCATCCAGCCTTTATATTATAGCCATCTTCTGACTGGAGCTGGGTGAGCCCAGAGGCCAGCGGTGTTATTCTGGTGTTTTGCACACATGCATTGCTGATAAAACTCTGGCCTTTGACAGCAAAATGAGGACAGACCACAGCACAAGGCAAGCTGCCGCTGGCTCAGTTTTCACTGTTCTGACATCCAAATTGTGGGGCATACACAATGACAACATTCAAAATCACCCCTAACTTCCCTTTGAAGCTCTGGTGAGCCTGCCCGACACCCTCTTCATCTGCACAACACCATTCATATGCGCTTACTTCAACATCATGCCTGTACATTTCTTTTCCTACTGTACCCATACAATAGCAGAGCAGCCTGAATCCACCTCCAGTGCTCCCGGTCTTGATTCCCTCCCTCCTTCTCACACAATATATCTACCTTCCTTCTCTCCATCATATCACACCAAATGCACTTCCTGACTCAACCCTCCCCATTTATTGAGGCTTTTGACTCTAGGAGAAGACTGGCTAGTGCCTCACTGTGTCTGAGTTGTACAGTGAGGTTTTTTGAGATCACAGGAGGCCGACCAATCAATATTAAGGATAGTTTATATCCAGATATGATCTTCTAGATATTTAATTAAATCCTTATCTATCATACATTATCGTTACCAATATAGAAGAATACTCCTAAGTTGTGGTTGGTTCTGCAGCATGCATAGAGATACAAAAAGTGTCATAAAGAACTATTTTCAGACACAAGCTAAACAAGGACTTCTATAAGTGATGATAGACCCCCAGAGCACTGATCTCAACATCAAGCTGTCTGTCTGAGGCTGTATCCCAATTCAGGGTCTGCAGCCTTAAAGGCCGCATTTTAAGGCCGATTACGTCACAGCGACGCGACGAAGGCTGTCCCAATTCGAAGGCTGCTCGAAATGCGGCCCTCAAATGCGTCCTTCATTTCCCTGAATTTTAAGGATGTGGCGGTGTAGACTTCGTGGCCCAACATATCCCAGAATGCATAGCGCGGCGGTGGGTGTGGATAATTTTGCCGAAAAAAAACGGCGGATGAGGGGCGCCCGAAGAGTAAACTTTAAGTAAGTACTGAATATTATGTCACTTATTTATGTGCAAATGTTTAATAACGAAAAACATTAAAACATTACTGTTGGCCACATGTCGGCAAAGTTATGTGACAATAGTGACGTTTGTACTAACTTGGTTTTAAAGCCTTTACTTTAAAATATGCGCCGTTCAATAGCTGAGCTTAATCTTACAGAGAATGATCAAAGCTCATGTAGAGCAAACAAACAAATGCACAAAATATTTTGTCCTTCATTTCTGTCAAACAAAGCTGTATGAAATGTTTCCAGCTGTTAGTATCATGGTTGCTAGGCAACCTGGGCAGCGCGACGGAGGCTAGACCGTCCCATTTCACAAGCCTCGCACTTCCGGCCTTAGCGGTCTTTGAGTACGCGTACTTTAAGGCTGCAGACCCTGAATTGGGATACAGCCTGAGATTGCATGATGAAAGACAAGACGGCTAGACATCTTAAACCCACAGATGAACACTTCAAGAAGACTACAACAACCGAACAGCCAGGTACCTTGAAAACTCTTTGTAGGTATGCCAACAAAAAAGGAGCAAGATGAGAAATTCTTGGAATTTTAATGCATTTCACAGAAAAAAAGAAAAAAGAAAAAAAAGGACTCCTGAGTGGCTTCATAGCTGCTATATAATCCAAAGTTACTTGAAGATTATGAATGAATGATTAACCTTCATATGGTTTAAACATTTTAAAAATCTCTAAATTGATTTAATTGAAATTCAAAGCCCTTTATTTGATATGTTGAATCATTAAAATGTATAAAGCAAGGCAAGGTTGGAGCAGGCTAACAAGTCGTGTTACACTGTCATACCTTCTACTCAATAGGTAAGCCAAAACCCAGAGGTGCTCGAGATTGCCAGTGTAACATCCTACGTTTACAGCATCAGCTTGAGATCAGATAAATCAATCTTTTTTTTAATCTTTTTTTCTTTTGAGGCTGTGTGTAGTTTTCTTTAGAATACACTTTGGTGTCATGGTCCTGGGTCTTTAGACCCAGTGTTTTGTGTTTAGTATTAGTATTGCCTTATGTTTTGGGTTAATTCTTGTTTTCTTAGCTCCTTGGGTTTTGGTTCTTGTGTTTAGTGTTTCTGTTATCCCTACCTGTGTCTTCTCCCGGTGTTCTGTTCGTGTCTCTGAGTTTGTGTTTGTAAAACAGTCTGTGAATTTCCTGTTTTACTTTGAAGGTCTGTGTCTCATTATGCCCATTAGTTTCAGCTGTGTCCACCCCTGGGTGTCATCCCGTGCATCACAGCAAGTGCCTGCATTTTTGGGTCCTTCTTCACAACACCACACGACTGCTGCCCCAGCCGTGACACTCCGCTGTTGATCAGCGTGTATAACCTTGTAAATTCCCACAGATCAGATATAAACTTGCATGTGTAGTTCTCTGTCAGATAGATCAGGACAGACATTGTGCATACAAGTGCTACTGACTGGACAGACAGTCAGAAGCACTATTACAAAAGCCCAGACAATTTTATCTTGATGTATGTTCATTAGTATTTGGATTTAGTTCTGATCCTTGTTTGAATTACAGTCAACTTATTGCCTCTGTGCTTCCTGTTTCCTCCTCCTGTCACTTCCCATATGTTAAGTTTATTATTAAGTTGGTTAATTTCATTATTATTATTATTATTAATAAATCCTAAGTCTCCATTTACCTGTCTCCTGTGTTTCACATTTGCACAAGTTAGGGTAATTAGACATAAAGAAGAAAAGGGGCTTGTAATTGTAAAAACAGTTTGTTACGGAAATGAAAGAAGTACTTATGAGTGCTTAAGAGCTGACGAATGGAGAAAATTAGAGAGAGAGAGAGAGAGGAGGGCAAAGGAGGAAAGTTAGTCAGGAAGTGCAGAAGATTAGTATGGAGGACGTGAAAGCAGTTATGAAGAGGGTGAAGAGTGGAAAGGCAGTTGGTCCAGATGGCATGTCTGTGGAGGAATGAAGATATCTAGGAGAGAGGGCAGTGGACCTTTGACCAGATTGCTTAAAACTATCTTAGAGAGTGAGAGGATGCCTGAGGAATCGAGAGGAAGTGTACTGGCACAGATTTTCAAGAACAAGGGTAATGTGCAGTGCTGTAGTAACTACAGAGGGATGAAGTTGATGAGCCATGCCATGATTTTCACTGAAAGTGACCAGGATGGGCAGGATTAGAAATGAGTATATCAGAGGGACCGTTCAGGCTGAGTGGTCTAGAGACAAAGTTAGAGAGGCAGGATTGAGAGAGTTTGGACACGTGCAGAGTGGAGGAGGGATACTGGATTTATTAAACAAGAGATGTTAAAAATCTAGCTGCCGGGCAAGAGGAATACCTCAGAGGAGGTTCGTGGATGTAGCAAAGGAGGGCAATAGAGGGTTATAGCAACAGAAGAGGATGCTAGGGGAAGGATGTGATAAAGGCAGATGACCTGCTGTGAAGGGGGCAGCCAAAGGAAGAAGTTTTGAATTTAAACATCCTACAATGAGGACATTTTTTGGTTTATGGAAGTGTTGAAAAGTGCTTTATAGGTTCATCATGCCAGAATCAGTGTGGTCTTTACACTTTCAAACAGAACAAAAAAGTACAGATTTCTTGATAAGCCCAGCAAAACTAACTGATCACCAGAGTCAGGTATAAAGACGCTACGTCTTTATACCTGACCAAAAAAGTATACCATTGTTGTCTTTTTTTAAATTTCTGAATTAAAGAAATAGAACATGATTGACTTGTGGGGTCTTTTCTTAACTGTGTAATGTGCACGGAGATAACTTGTGAATTAATTGAATATAAATAAAACGGAAAAAAAATCATGTGGACAAGATGAACTTTTTGTGGTCTTTAGATGCTTTTTTTCATTACAACTCTTTCATACTCAATATTACATTTACAAAAAAGTAAAACTAAAAGCCAAATTTGGGCTCTATGTCTGAAAGCATTTTTAAACAATAATTTTAGCTGTTCAGCTTCAAGTACATGGAGGATCGTTTTGGAAGTGCCTTTTAGGTGAATTGCAGCCACTTTCAATACAGTTGGAAGTGAACAGACTCTAGATGAAGCAATGCTGTACAGAATCTCCTAATTTCTCCTCCCAGTGTTTCTTGCTGCAATGTTGAAACCACTCTCAGACCATGCTTTAATGGGTAAATGCATCAGACAAGTCAGAAAAATATTAAAATGATGATTTCCACAGGCACTGTTATTGCCTAGTCGAAAATTTATTGTGCAAATGGGAATTTTCATCAAGTAGCCTCAGTGTTTCTAAAATTCATTCAATCATTACTGCAACCGTGCCGTTGAAGCATTTACTTCTCACTGTGAAAGCTTAACTTCTACAAGTATGAGATATGGGCAGCCACATGTAACCCAGTGGCTGCCACGGGCCCAGCACTGGCAGCAGCAGGCTGATAAAGCATTTCCAAATGAAGTCAAATATCCTCCCTCGTGGAACTTGCTTTCTCTTAACACGCATTCAATTGGCTGAAAATGTAGACTGCTTTAAAGACATAAAACACATCAAGTGTTTCTAATGTTTTTATTCATCATTCTTTCAGCATTGAGGATTTAACTGGTCTGATGCCCAGGTTTAGCTTCTCTCTTAATACAGAGACTTGGGCGCAGCTTCATCCCCTTAATATAGCCAAGTGCTCCTGATATCAATATCTTTGGAGTAATTTGAGTCCCGCTTTTATCTTCCTGCAACACACCTTTGAGTTTTGACCGGTTCCATGAAAAACAGTAGGACAAATGCATAATAGTGTGCCTGGGGCTCAGTTGTGACCCATACACCCCCTACTAAGTCAAGCTGAGTGGTTAATTACAGTATTTGTGTGCTGCTCAGACACTGTGGCTGCCTACTGGGGGATGCATGTCACCATAATTGAGGTATTACAAATTGTTTCATTTGAAGTGATTCTCCTGGTCAAAATAGGCAATTTAGGAATGGACTAAATGAAGATGTCCTCAGTGAGATGGGCTGCATGGGACTGGGTACATGTCTTTGCATTTTTACACCAACAAGTAATTATTCTGAACGTTTGTCTTTGTATGGAGCAGCAGCAGACAATGATTCTAATTGAATCTTTGGAAGATTTATTCGCTGTTGTCATTTACACAACTGTTCAGAGGCTCAACAAACTCGAAGTTTTTCCAGATGCGCTGCCTTCGGCAGATATTATGAGTATCACTTCGAGACTGCCTTCGAAATCAGGACATCCGACAGAGATGCGACAACCAACCTCCAATCGAGGGGCAAATTCAAAAACGCAGATTGCGATGGTTTGGCCATGTGTGTGGAATGGATGTGAGCAGACTACCACATCAACTCCTCTGACGTAAATGACCCACCCATTGGAGAATCCACCGAACGGAGAAAACATGGCTAAAACAGGTCGACGATGACATTAGAGATCGCAGAATAAATCTCGACGAGGCCAATTGCCAACGATCGCCATGCATGGAAACGAGTTGTGAAGGAAATTCGACAGCCATTGGCACCCACAGCAGCGTACGGGCTTAGGAGTCGATCCAAACCCAATGCCAGCTAGGGATCAAAGAAGAAGTTCGGAGACTCAATTCAACACTGGGCAGAAGCCAGTTTGCTAGTCATTGCCGTTTTGAGTCTTCTATGATAGATCCCAAGGTTTGCACACCTTGATTTAGGTACACTGTTCCAAAAAATAGTAATGTCAAAGTATCTTACTGTATATTTTACAGTTTTGTACTGTCTTTCTAGAATATCATTAAATTTACATAAGTAGACTGTGATTTTACATGTCAAAGGTAAAATAACATAACACCACTGTACATACAATTAGTAAAACACAATTTACTTGTTTTTTAAATATATTTTTTTTGTACATATGCATATTTAGATTGTAAAGATACATTCAGAAATGTATCATAATTTCACAAATATTTGTCTGTTAAGTGAGAGAATGATCTGTTAAATCCAAATGTAACACTATGGAAAAATATATAAAATGATCGAAAATTAATGAGAATAATCAATAATTAAAGGAGTATTTGAATTATACTTTTGCTGAAAATTTCATGTCATCTAGGTCTGATTCAATAATTCAGAGGTAACAAGTGAAAATATAATTAATAGGAATAAAAACTAAAAAAAACATATAAAACATTGCACGGCCACGCTGTGCTAATTATATATTTAAAAAAAAATAAATGTAGAGGTAGGAATTGCAATTAATATAAATCTCAAAGTATTCACACATTCCTGAACAGAAATAGGCCTCTGCACCTGGGGTGAGGGTGTGGCCATGAAAACAATGTGACATGCCATTGGATGTTGGGACACATAATAACATGACGCTAAGCATCGGCCAATGAATGTGAACTAACAACCACAAGGTCGCGGGTATGGCTGCACTGTAGGAAAACATCCTAATATAAAAGTATTTTACTGTATTTTACAGTTTTGTTCTGTTCTTCTAGAATATCATTAAAGTTACATAAATAGACTGTGATTTCACATTTCAAATGTAAATTAACGTTAAATCACTGTAATGTAATAAAACATAATTGTCATGATTATTAAATGTATCTGTCTGTACTTATGCATATTTAGATTGTTAAAATATATTCACAAATGTATCATGATTTCACAAATATCTGTCCGTTATTTGAAAGATTGAACTGTTGAATTCAAATGTAATGCTATGGAAAAGTATATAACATGATTCCTATAAGCTTGTGTTACATCACATAAGTATTATTATCACTGCTCTTTAGGGCGATCGTGGCTCAAGAGCTGGCAGTTCGCCTTGTGATCAGACGGTTGCCGGTTCGAGCCCCGGCTTGGACAGTCTCGGTCGTTGTGTCCGTGGTCAAGACTCTTCACCTACTGGTGATGGCCAGAGGGGCCGATGGTGCGATATGGCAGCCTCGCCTCTGTCCCAGGGCATGCAATCCATTATTATTTAAACCAACTGTTAACTGTATATTTCTGTACATTTACGTATTATGATTCATATTGCCACATTCATTGACCCTGTTTATAGGTAATTTCATTGTTTGATCACGTTAAAATGTTCCTAATTTGATGTCTAAAATCACTTGGAAAAGGCAGAATCCCATGTAAAATTAGCGCAACAAACTGTATTGTCATTACTGGAAATAACCGTATTTTTATGAGGAAGTTATTTTCTGTTATTTTACGGTAGTATTTTGGCGCCCCAGCTGCCGGAATATTACTGTTTTTTTAAGATGTTTTTTTGTAACAGTGTAGTTCATCTATCTTGCTGCCAGATCCTTCATGGTCTCTCAGTCTGGATGGACAGCTTCATTGAACTGCCGTCTTCAGCTTCTCCTGATAGATGTTCTTGGGTTTTTGGGGGGGTAGGAGCTACTCAAGAACAAACACAGACTTGCCCTGAAGCCACTCCGGTCTATTGGCAATAGGATTCAGGTTGTTATGCCAAAAGGTATGGCATTTCCCCTTTTAGAATGGCAAAACATTTATATCACCCATATATCCATGCAATGTCATATACAGACACCTAATCACAACCTTTCAAGAGAAATGGCACATTTCCATTCCAGCCATTTCCTGATTTTGCAAGAGGAAGCGGCTAGTGCATTCAATGCCCGTCACTAGCCCACCAACTACACCATGGAACAAATCTGTCATTTACAGTCAAAGTAAACAGCAACTGAAAGGTTTTCACAGCTTCTGTCTGGAAGGTAAAACTGGAGTTCCAGCTCAGACTGGTTGACAAAGATCCTGTGTCATCAGTAATCATTTGTAATGATTGCTACAAATGAGTTGAGTACGTGGGTTGGGCTCATGAAAAACTTGCTGAGTCTTCTCTGCCAAAGCCAAACAGCTTAATTTGCTAATGACACTTGTTTTGAGCTTCTGGTGTCCCCGGTGCTGACAGTCAGGTTCCTGAATGGTGCCTGATTAGTAGCACCTGTGATCTGGATAGGGCCCATTATACAGGGCAAATTCAAGGTTGCGTTCTGAAAAACCAAGTTGCAGCTTTATTTGGAGTGAGCCCTAGTACCATCTCCAAATTGACGGTCAATTTCCACATAATGGGGATGTCAGAGACAGGCTGTGAAGTGCAGAAAAAGATTTCAAGAAGACAGTTCCCTTACTCTCTCAGCCCTTAGGCTCATAGGCAGTCTTCTACAGATTTGCAGGATGATCTGAAAAAGACTGCAGACAGCTAAACTCAGGTCTCAGCCAATTGCCAGCAACTGCTATAAAAGTGAACTGTGTCCGAGCTCTCAGATGGTTTTCTTTTTGATATTTTGCTATATCGCATCTCTTGATTCTGACCAGTATACTCATCTATGCTGTTGACAAGCAACCCCCTCACATGATGCAACCACCTCCATGTTTACTCTATGTTTTGGATATATGGCAATTTTTTTCCCTCCTGCTTTCCATTATTCATAAAGTGTTGCTTACCAAACTCTAAACTACTAACCCACTGGTGGCTCTATTAGAACCCCATTTGTTTCTTAGTCAACTCAGGACTCAATTGGGCTCTAAATGACCACAATTTGAACGTCAGTGTATGGTCTTTTCGAAAGATATACCTTGGTTTTGGACAGTTACTAAAGATGCAAAAAATATTTTTAAAAAAACACCATTTTACTTCAGAATAAGGACTTAGAAATTAATAAAAATAAAATGGTTTAAATAGTAGATAGACTTTGTGGCCTACTTTAGAAAATTACCATATAATTCTTCTTCTGAAATTTTCATAAAATCTATTTAAAGATATGAAAAAAGTAATTAAAGCAATAAGCAATGAAATCCTTTTTAAGTTGGGTAACTTAAAAAGCTTTAGGCTCTTAAACATCACTTTAACATTTGCACCTAATACACACATTTTTAATCCAAACTGATAAGCAATATGTAGGGCATTTATACCATTTAAAGGATACTTCAAATGCATAATATATAAAGACATAGTCAATTTAGTATGGAAAAACTACAGCATGGCACATGTATTTGATGCTTCTTGAAGCATTGCCCATATTTCTAAAAGCTGCTTTTTATTACCATCAGTCTTCCCTGTAGGGAGCAGGCAACAGAAGGAGAACACAATTATCCAAATGTGTACACTCACATTGCCTAAGCGCAGCAGAATATATTACACAGACACGTGGTGGAAAAGGATCACCCCTGCGCTGTGTGTGAGCTGCATACGTGTGTATCCCACCTGAGATATGGGAGTCTCCAATTGTTATTCTGCACTAGTTGCTGTGTGCCGAACATGTGCTGCACCTTTCCCAAGTGTATATATATCCACTGGTGAGTTTCGCGTGGATTCTTCAGTGATCAGTATCCCATCGGGACTCCATGACATGACCTCCAAATGGAACATTCTGCACATTCTCGCAGTGCACCTGTTCTCAAAAACCTCATCGTAGCTCAATAGCCAGCAGTAGACACAAATGCAGAGTGTGAGCATGCATACATTTTCAACAATATATACTGCATAATGATTTAGTTATGACATCCATGTGAGAGAACAAGTGGGGGACATAACTTCATAACTCTACTTTGGAGTAAACGGAGCAAGTTATTTGTTCTCCTGGCTTGTTTAAGGCCTCTTTCTTGTCAAAAACTGCCGCCTGAAATCCAAACTAGATTGTATGAATTCAGGTAATTCTAGTAGTGACTGATGTAGTCTCAAGCTGAGACGAAAAAGAGGGTACACAGCTCTGATGACCTCACTTGTTTCTAACTTCTCACTTCCAGATTGATCTCAGCTGCAAACTTCTAGCTTTCACCCCTAAACCACATAAAAATGTATCTGATTCTGTGCAGTTCCCACTGGAGCCACAAACTCCCCTTTGATCATCCCCTCTTTGATTTCTGACATCCAATGCATTTTTTAAAGTCTGTAACACTTAAATCAGCTGCAAAGATTTCCCAACTTACTCATTTCCTGACACTGTTAATTTTTCTGCCCACACTGTCTGGTTTCAGCTTCACAGAAAATAACGTTAATACAGTGATATTTTTTAGCAAACATCTAGATGAAATGCCACCATTAATCGTGAGCTCACTTATTCCTGCTGACAGCAGCATGAAATATATCTGACTCAAAGTAACATTATCAAGTGTTCACATTAATGTTACATGCACAGGCACCTGAGCGATGGAGCAAATGTATCCCCATATGGAAAGCAAAGGGTTTTAGTGGCTCAAATTTCACTTCCAGATCTCAGTAGCAATGATAGTGAGATTTGGTATGTTTAGTAGAAACTATTTTTTTAGAACATGGGAAAAAAGCAGTTTGCTAAAGTGTAATAACTGATAGAGAATAATGTAACAAAAAAAACAAGCATGTCACACATCTCCACATGCCACCATCAGCTGTGGAGATGGCATGTTAAGATAGGAATGCAGTCTAGAGTTATTTATTCCCAGATCGTATGATTTCTTTTTAAATTATTTTTGCTTAACTAAAAGAACCAAAAAACAACTGATGCCAGCTATCCACTTGCCCAGGAGATGGCAGAGTGACAGAAACCGAAACACTAAAAAGAGCAAAAATGTTTATGGCATAGATGCACACTGCAAAAACTGAAATAGAACAAATGCCCTCTGCATCACACTCCTCCTCTCAGCAAGTAGTGTTTTCTCTCTCGCTCACTCTCATTGTCTCTCATTATCCCTGTGTGTAATAACAGTGGAATCAAGTGAACAGGGGAAGGGTTTGCAGCTTCCAACCATCCTCTGTTATGTCTGCCTTTACATCATTTTAATTTAATCACTTCACCCTGTAATCTGTATATAAAACTACTTCCTAATCATCCTTTGTCCTCATCTTCAAGTCTCTACCTGCCAGGTTCCTGCTCCAGTTCCACCCCTGCTCACCAAGTTTAAGTGTTATCACCCACTGTCCTCTAGTTTGTCCCAGAATCTCTGCCTCCTCATTCTTTGACTAAATTCCCTCCAAAACCTAATTTGTTGGGGAAAATTTTGATTATTTAGCTTTGCTTCTAGACTCCACTGTTCTCCTTCACCATATAAAAAGAAAACTGGACTTTAGCAAAAAATCTATTCAGTCTCAGATTACATTTTTTCAGATTCAGATCTTTTAAATTAATGTACAAAAAAAAATTCTTCAGGTTCGGATTTTTCTCTCAGCTTCAATTTTTTTTTTTCACTTTCAGATCTCTATTTTTCAGTTACAGACTTTTGGCCCTGTTTTGGCCTGGTGGGCGTGGCTACACAGAGAGGGGCGGGGAATCATGAGTGACAGCAGACCGCTGCAGGCTCAAGATGGTCCATTTTTCATGTTGCCTTCAGGAAACCTGGGAATGAACATAATTTATCAAACACCTCCTGCACTGTATTATTTGATAATGTTTAGAAAACATGTCATGCATAACTGCTAAAACTCAGTTACTAAAGCTCTTTCAAGCAGTAATGTGTACAAATTACGCCGTAACTGATCAATTATGAGACGTTTTCCCAGCCACTACGTGAGAAGTGGTCATTTCCCATGCTCTCAAAGTAGCGGGCATTGTATCGGGTGGGGGCTGCTGTTAACTTGTCCCTCAGTGAACGATGGCGTCGTCTTCCAACAACACTGCTGGCGCGAACAAGCAGGTGAGTGTTTAAGTTTGGAACAATTACACTGCAGTCTGTGAATACTACGAATTTAAGAAGTGGCTATTGTTACGGTTAATTTTTCGGCTATTCTGTTTTTTTTATTTTATAACGTTTTTTGCTGAAATGCTAGCTCAACAGAAACGCCTCGCTATCATTTTCGGCTGAAACTTACTTCGAAAGGTAAAGTAATATTAACAATTTGATCCTTCCCCAAAAATATGGAAAACATTTTAAAAGACTCCATAACTAATCGGGCTTGGGATGCAGTCTTCATCACCTGCGCTACGGCAATGTTGCAAGACTCTCATCCATCCATTATCTGGTTCCGGGCTCCGCTGGCGGGGCCAGCAGCTTCAGTAAATAGACCCAGACTACCCTCTCCCCGGCCACTTTATCCTGCTCCTCAGGAGGAATCCTTGTTTCTTCAAACAGTGTGCTGGTCATTCTTGGTCTTGATGCTTAAATCTAATCAAATCAATCATTTGATTTGTTATTACTCAATAATGTACGCCTTTGGATGCTACAAATTATCACGAGGGAAAAACGTGTCAAATTTTCATGGTTTTCCTACAATATACATATGCGTGAGTTATAGATAAAAAGCAATAATAGTATCATGTTCTAAAGCAAGAAGTAAGAGATCTTTTTCAGAAGGCCTTTTTTCCCCCAAGTAATGTGCAGCTGAATGATTCCAGTTGAAATGACACAACTGCAAAATCTTCCCTAAACTATGTGTCATGTTTAAGTAAATAACAATAAATGATAATAATAATAAAAATAATTAAGTAATAAAGGCACTACTAAAGGAGTTTACAATTTATTACGTAACAGAGAGAGAGAGCAAACTGCGGTGGCAAGAAGTTTTTCTTCTGTCTATGTGCTCATTATTGGCTGTTTCATATAGATCCAACCTGTACATAATGCAGATTTTTGTCCACATACAAATTCCAGGCTTCCCTCGTTCACGTATTCATATTCAGCATACTTTTGGGAATTTTAATATGTTGTTTTTACCTTCCCTCTTCTAAATTGGCTGTTTCTCTGATGTACTGTTTGTTTCTATGGTTTATTTACATTTCTTACACAATTAACATGGCTCCCACATACCAGAATTCAAAGCGTAATGCCAAGCCCTATATACTTACATTTATTGTTAATACAATTAATTTTTTTGATGATGTGTCAACATGTTATTTGCAATTATTACTTTAGAGCATGTGAAAACAGCACTGGTGATTCACTGGTCATCACATAGAAAATGAAAGGCCATTAAAAACAAGATTTAATTAAGTGGAAGCAAACATTCTTGAGTGTCTCCCAGATTTTTGTTTGTGCTAGCATTATACACTATCATGCTGATGCATACTTATTTATGTTTAACTAGGGATGCACCGATACCACTTTTTTGGAAAACGAATACGGGTACGAGTACTTGCATTTCAGTACACGCTGATGCCGATACCGAGTACTTAATAAAAACATGATTTAAAGTTACAGTCACATAGTCATATGATTTTACAGAAAAACAAGGGACTATTATGGAATTAAGAACATTTATTTAAAATGAAAACTAAAGCATGTTGTATGTAACATATTATAGAATAACTAATTATTTAGAGAAAAAAAACGTGATTAACCCCTCACACGACGCTCAAACATAGACATTTCTCAAACCATGGTATCGGGGGAGTTTTAACGAGTACTTTAGAAAATCTGGTATCAAGGCCGATACCGGTATCGGTGCATCCCTATGTTTAACATATTTCATAATTTCTGTTATGTTTTACCTATTAATTTTTTTTATATATGTGTTTTTTAGAATGTGAACTACAATTCTACAGTGGAAGCCGCTGCACAGAATCTTATTACTGTGCTCACTCAGAATCTTTCTCAGGGACAGCACCAGGCAGCACAGGGAGTAAGGCAGGAACAGGGACCTCCCTCTGTAGATCAAGAGATGGCAAGGTTTTAAATTAAATATGAAAATAAATTATTTAAAAAGTTTTTAACCTTTTTGGTGTGTTATAACTGTGCTGTCATTTTCATGTATTTTTCTAATTCCGTTCAGATCTTTCCCTGGTTTCTTTGGAAAAAAAAGTTTTCTTGGAAAACGAAAGATGCATAATCCAAGGATCCCTGTGACACCACCTTTTAAAGCATGGAAGCCTTTCAGTTTCTATGTATACTTGCTGAACTGTAATGCAGAAACAACACCTACCTCCTCTGAGGAATTTCAGCTTGCACAGGCAGGACTGGGTAAAAGACATCTCACAATGTCCAGGGACATGAACCATGACTATATAGATTTTCAGACTTATATGTCTCTGTAAAGATCATCAAGTCTGCAGGCATCACAATATTGATCATCTTCTGCAGTTATTTGGACTTCTTCAAAGTGAATATCCTAAAATGCAGGGTCTGACTGGAGGATGGTTGCTTTACAAGGCTACAGGTAGGGGTAACAAATGTTTATTACATGATAGTCCCATAATTTGCACCTATGTGAACTAGATCTGGGCTCTACTTTTTTCAGGCGGTCAGGGTAAAAGGAAACTGACACTGGTCCCTCCTGATTCTGAAGGTTACACAGGGACCCTAATATGCAGTATGACAGGAAATGGGAAAAACTTGCTGTATATAGTACCTTTACAGCAAGAATTTGACCTTACTCAGTTACCTCCTGATGCAGTTGAATTTAAAAATATGCCCAAAGCACAATGCCAAACATGCAAAGTAAGTCTGCCATTGCATATTTTGGCTCTTCATGTGCAGGAGTGCACAGAGTCTGGGTCTTCAGCTGAGGACACAGAGGTACATACATCTTAGAACAATATATGCATTTATTTTAATGAAATTGCATTGCATTGAAATGGCAATAAAAAAATTGTCCCACTTTTTTTTATCTTAATCAGCAATGTTATATGTCTATTAATTATGATAGGCATGTCAAACCGAGGTCCAAATAGTGTCCGTGCAGCCTTCTGAAGAGCACACCGACACAGAGGAATTGGATGAAGAAGTAATATCTTAATAGAAATGAGTATAGACCATTAACATAACTACAATGGAACTCTATTCAATATTTTAACTCTCATTTCTGTTTTAGAAACTTCAGTGTCCTATCTGTAACTTGAAATTTGCACCTTATTTCCTTGAAATCCATGCAAGCACATGTGGAGAAAGGTAGTTGAAAAAGCAGGGCTTTTAAAATTACATATAGTATATAACATCTTGAGAATTTCCCATTGACACACCAACTTTTTCTTTATTTTTATTAGAAGCAAAAATGTAATAGACGTGGATGAAATTGAGGAGAACATAGTAGAAGAGGACCATATGAAAAGGTAAAAAACATCACACACACAGATGACTATTAATACTCTGAACTGAATAAAGAGTGTTTATTCTTTCATTTATGGATTTTTTTAGTGTCGACGATTTGTTGGATGCGATTTGTCAAAGAGTTGATGTGGAGAAGCAGTTCAGCATCCTTATTTCAAGAACAAACATTCTGGAGAGAGGCCTTCTGCAGTGGCAACGTCAAAAAAAAAATTCACCCACTGCCATGTTGAAGGTGTCCTTCTTTGGGGAAGCAGGAATCGACACTGGTGCCCTTCGAAAAGAATTTCTCACAGGTGAACTTAAAGAGATCAATTACTTTTCCATTCGTATTATTTATGTTGAAGAAATGACCAATCCCTAAATTTTATACTTCTGTAATATATATTTTATCTTCTAAGTGAACTCTGCTCCAGTTGTGTTGTAAATATGACTATATTTCTCCTTTACTAAACTATACATCAATCATGTTTATAATTTGGGATGGACTGATATGAAAGTTCTTGGCCGAAACCAAAAATGAGAAAACCAAGGTCGAAAACCAAAACACCGGTAACACAGGGAAAATACTTTTTTTTTAACCATAGCATGGCTGTGATGTGACCATGTTGTGTTATGAGCTTACTGGTTTGGTGTTGATAAAAGGTGTCAATATTATTGTCTCAAGTACACCTTTCTGTATACTATGATTTCTTTTTTGAATCATCCATCCATCCATTTTCTTGGCCGCTTATCCCTTGTGGGGTCGCGGGGAGTGCTGGTGCCTATCTCCAGCGGTCACAGGGCGAGAGGCGGGGTACAACCTGGATGGGTCGCCAGTCCCATCGCAGGGCATCTTTTTTGAATCAATATTTTCATTTTGAATGGAATTTTTACATATCTGGAACAGATGTATGATGTTCCTTCAGTACATCTGTCATGTTAAGCCTTCAAAATCAGTGAGACACATTATTATATATATATATATATATATATATATATACATATATATATATATATATCAGTATTGCCTCAAATGAAAAAAATACTGTGATATGAAAAAAATCTTATTTCACCCAGCTCTAAATGAATGTTTTACATCGGATAATTCATAACTTTCTTCTCTCAATAGAAATGGTCGCCGGAATCGAGACTCGTTTCTTTGAAGGACCACCACACCAAAAAAGTCCACGCTATTCCCTTACTGACTTTGACAGTGGACTCTTCAGGCATGTTTATTTTAAAGAAAGGGAAAACTGTCATGTTTTATACTATAAGCAATACACTCATGCTGTTTGTATAAGTAGGACTGTTGGTGAGATTCTGGCCGTCAGTTTGGCACAAGGAGGTCCTGCCCCTACATTTTTCAGCCAGTGGGCTTACAGTTACCTCTGCAATGGGCAGATCAACCCAACACGGCTGGATAAAAATACAGTGGCAGATTCACAGTTGCGGTTACTGATTGACCAGGTGCTGTATAACTAGTAAAAATATTGCCTTAGTACACATTGCAGCTATATAATTTCATCTGTTAAATTACTTTTAGGTGGAATCTTCAACTGAGCAGTCACTTCAGGGCTTTACTGATGAGATTTTAAACTGTGGATTCACTGGAGCCATCTCGGTTCAAAACAAGGAACCGATTGTCCGGTATGCTGTGACATGTTTTCGTTTTTCTATATGAATGTAAGAAAAATAGCATCTGAAGATGTTGTTTAATCTCTTTTTTGTACCCACAGAGCCATTACACTCCATGCTGTGCTTAGATTGCAGCCAATGTTGGAACAACTCAAGGAGGGTTTGCAGCTGTATGGCCTCCACCTGCTGATTAAGCAATACCCAGAAATCTGCCAGCCTCTCTTCGTCCTTGGGGGAGATGTGAAAGTGAGTACAAACGTATTTTCAGTTTTACATGTATGTATTACATACATTTACACATTTTGTTACATTACAGACACAAATATGAATCTATTTTATTTGAACTCTAAATGAAACACCTACACAAAGTGGTGTACATTAGAGAAGTGGAACAAAAATCATACATGATGCCAAATATTTATTACAAATAAATAACTGAAAAGTGTGGTGTGTGTAATTATTCAGCCCCCTTTGGTCTCAGTGTAGTCAGTTGCCCATAGACATTTCCTGATGATTGCTAAACATACAGTAAAGCCAGGGCAACAATAGAAAAACAAAACATTTCCATGTGTTAGAACGGCCCAGTCAATGTCCAGATCTAAATCCAATCCAGAATCTGTGGCAAGATCTGAAAACTGCTGTTCACAAACGCTGTCTATCTAATCTGACTGAGCTGGAGCAGTTTGGCAAAGAAGAATGAGCAAGAATGTCAGTCTGTAGATGTGCAAAGCTGGTAGAAAAATACCCTAAAAGACTGGGAGCTGTAATTGCAGCAAAAGGTGTTTCTAAAAAGTATTGACTGAGGGGGCTGAATAATTACACACACCACACTTTTCAGTTATTTATTTGTAAAAAAATGTTTGGAATCATGGATGAATTTTGTTACAATTCTCAATTGTTTACCACTTTTTATTGGTCTTTTATGTTGAATTCCAATAAAATATAATCATGTTTGTGGCTATAATGTGACAAACTGTGGAAAAGTTCTACGGCCCGAATACTGCAGCCCTGAAGTAATCAAGCCGTTGGGTTGCTTTGCTTTCTAATATCGTCATAGGTTAGTGCCGAGTTTGTCATGGCGTCCATTCACCCTCAGCTGAGTGAGAAGGGAACCTCCAAGCATCAGGTTGAGCTGGACCTGGTTAACTTCATTCAGGACTTGCTTTATGAGTCAGAAGGTAAATGGTTATTTTTGTCTAGTTTATAGTTGTCACATTCCAAAATTATATTCTAAGGTTTTTGTGACAAAAGTTACACTTGTATCGAATTCAAATATTTAGATTTTTTTTTGTCCAAAAGGCCAGGGTTCTTCAAAACGTCTTAAAATTCACTCCTATCCTAACAGAAGGTCAAGAACATGTAGCTGACGAAGATGGCCCAAGATCTATCACACCTGCCAGGTTTCTGCAATGGATCACCGGTCAAGGCCATGTTCCTCTCCTCCCCTCAGAAAAGAAGGACTTTGCTGTGGTGGTAAAATTTAATCACAATTGTGAAGCTGACTTTGGAAATCACAGCATCTGCTATCCTGTTGTGTCATCCTGTGCTAAGACCATTGTCCTGCCTGTGAAACATATGAAGTCCTATAGTCAATTCAGAATGGTTCTGCTGGAGGCTTTTCATCTTGGTCAGGAATTTAACAATGTGTAAAGCATAGCATTGTCTATCAATAGTTTTGAGGTGTAACTCAAAATGCTGCTCCTTCCATTTAATGTTCAGGAAGCACATTTCAAAGTTGGAGATTGACAGCCAGAGTTCTTTAATGAGTGGCATGAAGCACACAAAAACATACAGGTTTACTGTTGAAAAATGTGCCAGAGACAAAAAAAATAGTTTGTAATGTGATGTTTGAGTGTTCACATAAAAATTTCCTGGCAGGTTCATTTTACATGTATATCACATCAAATAAAAGTCTGAGCTATTCATGAACCTTCTCTGGGTTGAAAATTCAAAATAAAAATGTTGCCGCCTAGGAACGGTGAGTTAGTACAAAGTTAAGTACATCCAAATAAATGTCTCGGCCATGTGACTGAGAGGGCCTTGTTACATTGACAGTGTCTCTTAGTCTTGCCATGTCCTCCTCAGATAGAGGACATTCAACAGATGGAAGAATTACTCCAGGATTGCTCCCATCCAGCTCACCAATAGAGTTGACATCCAACTACGCATCCTCGATTTCCTGTGATGATTTTAAAAAAAAAAGATATTTCAAATGACAATTCAAAAACAGTGTTGGGAAATTCAAGACAAACAGTCAGCTCCATAAATATTGGAACATGGGAATTCTACTTTTGGCTCTATATGCCACGCAATGGATTTGAAATGAAACTAACACGATTGGCTATAACTGCAGAGGTATTTGAACTGTTTTCATATGTGCCTTCCACTTAAGGGACCAAAAGTAATGGAACAATTGGCTTCTCTGATGTTCCATGGCCAGGGATGTGATATTCTTGTATTTAGTGAAGCAACTCCTGACAAAAACAGCAGGATAAATTTTGAAGTGTTTTGGGCAATATATCTGCTCATATTCAGCCAAATGCTTCGAAACTCATGAGGCAGCACTTGATGGTCCAGATGGACAATCACTTAAAGCATTCTGCAGAAAAAAACAAATAGTTAAAAGAAGTGGAATGTTATGCAGTGGCCACGTCAATCACTTGACCTGAATCTGACGGAGCAGTGTTTCATTGCTGAAGACAAAATTGAAGGGCAAATGCCTCAATAATAGCTGGAAGTGAAGACAGTTGCAGTAGAGGCCTGACAGAGCATCAGCAGGTATGAAGCCCAACATCTGCTGAAGTCTCTGCGATCCAGTTTCAGTTATGATTAATGTTCTGTCTCATTACTTTTGGTAACTTAACAAGTGGGGGGTACACATGCAGACTGTTGTAACTCCTACAACTTTTAACTGATTTGGATGCAAATACCCTCAACTTAAAGCTGATAGTCTGCAGTGACAGCACACCGTGTTTTTTTCAACATCTCCAAGTGCACTTTTTGAAACTTGATTAAAGAGGGATTGTATAATTTAGATTTGTTTTAGTACCTCCACTGTGTCTGGAGTATCAACTGGATTCTGGTGGAGTCCCAGTGTCCACAGTTGTTGTGGGGACAGATTCCTCTCTGTCCTTAGAGGGTGGTTATCCCAACCCTGTCTAAAGACATCCAGATCCCTTCTGCAGACGTGGAAGAAATGTATGTTGGGCACAAAACATGTGGACACCATCAGTTGGATCCAGAAGGCCTTCATCCTCGAGGTTGTGAAGGGTTTCATAGTGCACGCTTGAAACAGCCATCCACACATCTCGCCACAAGCGCTCTATTCTGTTCAACATCAAAATATGGCAACGTTTTCAGAATTTTACCCAGAAATTCACTGAATTGAAAAATATATAAGAATATTTTTCTTATTTCCATGGGACATTTATACAAATACTACACATACCTTTGGTTGTGAACACTCTTGCCTGACAGAAAGCTTCCTCTTCCACAGCCCCGGATGGTGAACATGCATCTTGCTATTCCAACATTTTCCACCCCTTGATCCCCTCGAACTCTGAAACAAAATTAAACATCGACAGTACAATTTGTTTTAAATCTAAAAAAAACATGTCACTCTTAAAATTTATTGCAGCCTTTGTGTTTTTAATATAATTTTACTTTAGACTGGTTATTAGAAGTTTATTGTTTTGGTCATTCAACAGTGTGCAGCTCTGTATAAGCACACCTTTCAAGAATTCTAAATGTTTGAACCATTTAAACAAGTGTATGGGGATTTATAAACAACTGATCATATAGGCTACAGTTTACATATTGCATGTCAAAATAATTACACTGCTAATCAAGGGGGGGGGGGAATCATATTTACACATTTGCACAATCATTGTGAAAATTAATTTTGTGTAGATTTTACCTCAATGGAAAGCCATACTTTTGTACAGCCTCCAAGAAGAAAGCAAGTGCAGTTGATGCTCTGTTGTTGGCAGCAGCACCCAGGTACATGATCTAGAGATGTAAATATCATTAAGTGGAAACTTGGTCAAGTCAAGTTACTATAATTAAAGATAGAAACATGTTTATCAGGTATTGTAGCTTGGTACATTTATTTTATATTTATAAGTACAAGAAAAAAAGCAGGCTACATAATTCCCAAGGTAGCAAGCTGCCATGAGATGTAGCAGTACTTGTAATCAACTATTCACCCAAATGCAAAGGGTAAAAAAAAAAAAATCCTTTTAGCAACTTGAAGAATTAGTTTACCAAGCATTTATAGTCACCAAATACTGACAAACATAAACAGATTAGGAACATTTTGTTCTACAGAAGGATCTCTATAATACAGTATATGGTAAGTTTTATGGTAGACCAAAACACAAGTATTTCACTTTTCAATTAACATCTCATTCAGCTCAATTTTGAAAGTGAAAAATCACCTTTCTTGAGTACCCATCTATCCCTCCGAATATCACCAGGCCAAATCTGTAAAAAGAACAACAAAAAACAACAACTAGGGCATTAACAGGTATAAAACATAATTCAGTATTTAGCAGTATTGTCAGACTTCATCCTACCTTATTAGTTTATGGTTTGTGTCTATATCATCAAGTAAAGAGGACCTTGCACTGAATATGTCCTTCGGACCACAAATCCCAGCCTTGTCATTCTTGAGAAAATACCAGCAGAGTCCACACGGTGCATCGACGAGTACACTCTCTTCCACTGTACATGGTGGCCCATGGCTTGAAGCATCCCTTTCATCATCCTGTATCCAACATGAGGTGTTCTTGTCTTTATAGATCTTACTAAATTGTCCAGCTCTTCATCACTTGTTGTACTGTAGCACTGCTTTATGGAAATGCCATATTCATGCAAACGACGTTTCACTGTCCTCACAGATATTCCAAGAAGTTTTGCAATTTGGGTGATTGATAAGAACATTTCTGTCAGTATCTGGAGCTGTACAGGCGATACATTGTAATTTGGACGTCCCAGCTTTCCTTCTGACACTGACATCTGAGAGGGGGTTTGTTCATTGACGTCCTCCATACTGAGCACAGTTGACAGCTCTATCAGAGCATTTATAATACTTTGAGGGATCTCAACCTGATCGGACAAAGATCTTAAAAGGACCATCTCATGGTCGATAACAAACTGCAAATAGTCCACATCGAGGGGTTGTCTGTGCATGACCTGGGAAACTTTATGCAGTAGTCGCTGAAGCATCTCTCTTTTTAGCTGCTCCTAAATTAAATACAAAGAATTTTACGTTACTTCACTAACTTTGTTGTTCTCCAAGCTTACAGATCAACTAGGACGTAAGTTTCAGCCGAAAATGATAGCGAGGCGTTTCTGTTGAGCTAGCATTTCAGCAAAACACGTTATAAAATAAAAAAACAGAATAGCCGAAAAATTAACCGTAACAATAGCCACTTCTTAAATTCGTAGTATTCACAGACTGCAGTGTAATTGTTCCAAACTTAAACACTCACCTGATTGTTCGCGCCAGCAGTGTTATTGGAAGACGACGCCATCGTTCACTGAGGGACAAGTTAACAGCAGCCCCCACCCGATACAATGCGCGCTACTTTGAGAGCATGGGAAATGACCACTTCTCACGTAGTGGCTGGGAAAACGTCTCATAATTGATCAGTTACGGCGTAATTTGTACACATTACTGCTTGAAAGAGCTTTAGTAACTGAGTTTTAGCAGTTATGCATGACATGTTTTCTAAACATTATCAAATAATACAGTGCAGGAGGTGTTTGATAAATTATGTTCATTCCCAGGTTTCCTGAAGGCAACATGAAAAATGGACCATCTTGAGCCTGCAGCGGTCTGCTGTCACTCATGATTCCCCGCCCCTCTCTGTGTAGCCACGCCCACCAGGCCAAAACAGGGCCAAAAGTCTGTAACTGAAAAATAGAGATCTGAAAGTGAAAAAAAAAAATTGAAGCTGAGAGAAAAATCCGAACCTGAAGAATTTTTTTTTTGTACATTAATTTAAAAGATCTGAATCTGAAAAAATGTAATCTGAGACTGAATAGATTTTTTAAAAATAATAATAATGAAAAAAAGATTACTGAAAATTTTTAAATAAAGTTTACTCAGAGAAATTATAGATAAAAGAACCATTGGGTTTTCAGTTAA
Organism: Perissodus microlepis; assembly: GCF_051167445.1. NCBI lineage: Eukaryota > Metazoa > Chordata > Actinopteri > Cichliformes > Cichlidae > Perissodus > Perissodus microlepis. The sequence goes on along the minus strand of NC_140478.1, from coordinate 4,312,776 downwards.
TACAAATATTCAAAACGTTTGATTTTATTTTAAATCCAACTCTTTCTTTTTCAAAGTTCACTCTAAAAATGTGACTTTTGCTTTCAGTTTACATATTTTCGATTTCAAATTTTTCTTTTAACTACACAAACATTATGGCCCTGATTTAACTCCATAGGGGCTCTGCTATTGTTATAAAAGAATGAGAGGAAGGGGAAAAAATGGGGGTGAGGGATTGTTGGACAGACCAAAAGAAAGCAACAATAAAAGGTGGATATAAAGGGGAAAATAAATCTGTAAATGATACTGCAAATGCGCAAATAATAATAAAGAGAAAATGGAGAAAATAATAAAAGCAGTAAAGTCTCAAAAGCTGTTTTGATCTTGAAATAAAGACATTTATTTATGGATGGAAGACCAAGTCAGATATGGATAGTAAGAAAAGTAAGGTTGAAAGCATGAGCTGGAAAAAGATTCAAGGCGTTGAGGAAATCCATTTTTGTAGTAGAATAGGCCTGGGAAGGAAACACAAGAATCAAACATGATAAGAAAGGAGAGAGCAGCATGACAAGACAGGACATCAGCACAGACAGAGGTAGAGGGGAAGGAAGAATGTTTAAATGATACTGAGAAATAATACTGAGGCTAGTTCAAAGAATGTGAGGTCTTTCTGTAAAATCACATGATCAGCTCTTCTTCCATCAGAGACTCAGGGGAGTTAGTTTTATGGTGAAAAGTTTATAGATAGAAAACAATTACAGGTAATAACATTGCATTTTGACCAAGAATAAGTTTCTTTGTTGTTGATGTTCCACCATTACAATTTTTTAACTAAATCTCCTACAAGGTGTCAGAAAAAGTTGGTAACAAACCCATAAAAATCAGAAACGTTACCTGATCGAAATCTAGCTGAACTCCAGTTCAGTTTCATTCAATTTCTAAGGTTCGTTTTCAGACTTTAGACAATATAAACAATGGATGTAGCTTCTGTTTGTTAAAACTAAGCCAACACTGAAATGATTAAGCCTCCATTTTTCTTCATGGCCACCAAAGACTGATCCCTATGGCTGAAAAAAGACTTGATATAAGTCTACAGGTAAACAGTCCCTGGAACTGACCTTAGTTGGATGAAGACTTTTTGGACTTTATCAATCATTTTGCTTCTCACTGAATAGGACATGAAAGTCATTTGAAAAAAAAAATAAAAAATGGCCTTTCTGAGCTTCAGAAAAGAGTCTCATAGAAGGTCTGCTGATGCAGTTACAATGAAATCTTTTATATGGTCAAAGCAGCTTGTGACTTCTACATTTAGGTCACTGCTCTTAGACACATTGCTCTGTTGCAGTTTAGGTGTATTTATATAACACCAGTGAGTGGATGAGCTGACGGCTGCTGATTGGTCCCCTGGTTATGTGGTCTCATTCAAAATCCCTCACCAGCAGTTGTCCCGGGGCAGCCACTGACAGCAGCAGCAGACCTGACCCTGGCCTCCAAAACCTGTGACATTTGTGCCTGTGACTTTTGCGACTTTCTGAGTTCTGTATATAGTGTGTACTAGGGCTGCCACGATTAGTCGACTAGTCACGATTACGTCGACTATCAAAATCGTCGACGACTAATTTAATAGTCGACGCGTCGTTTGAAGCTTTGTAAGATCCCAAAAGACGCAGGAATAAGTAGTAGGATTTAAGACTGTAATAACGGACTGAAACAGAAGATGGCAGCACTGCATGTACAAGGATGCCAGCTGCCGTTAAACCCCGAAGAAGAAGAAGCGGTGTCCCAGAATTCATAGCGCGGCCCAGCTCAGTTTCCAATAATGGCGGCAGCTGGTTAGTTTTAATATTACTCTTATTATTCTTTCTGGGTCACAAAATAAACGTTTAACGTGTTTTCAGGCGAGAATGTAGCTGTGTAAACCTCAAATATCTGCTCAGTTTATCAAGACACCACATATTTTCAAAAGCGCTCCGACGTTGTCAGAGACGTCTGTTACCCACTAGCTCGATAGCTAGCCGGGGGCAAGGCTCACTAGAGCCCGTGAGAACACCGGACTCCCGGCAGATCGTTTTCAAACCCACCGCTGTCTTTCGCTACTCAGGTTAAACATGATATATAAGTCACTTAGATAACTTAAAAATGTTATTGTTTGGCTTTTTTCAGTATTTTATTTGTTCCTGAGTAAATCGGCTGAGTTTAATAAACTTCACCGAAACAATCTGCACATTTAATTAAAATTTAATAAACTACCATCTTGTCTTTATTTTTAGTTAGCACATACCTTAAACACTTCAAGCTGTAAGCTAGTGATGATTATATAAGAGCAGATGCTGCTGGTGCAATAAACTGTCCGTTTTACTACAATGGATGATGATCTGATTAGTCGACTAATCGCAAAAATAATCGGTGACTAGTCGACTATCAAAATAATCGTTTGTGGCAGCCCTAATGTGTACATTAGTTTTCATTATAAATAGCACATTGTAAATAGCACTGGAACAGAAGGGGTGAGCTGCCTTATTGTTTTCCCTTGCACTGTTTTCTCCTGTTTATCTCAGTTAGGGAGTTAGGTGTAGCGCTTGTCTTTCGTTTGGTTTTTGATTTCACATAGGGTTTTAGAAAGAACCTCCTCCTGACTTAGCTTGTTTTGTTATTTTGGCCTTTGTTCACCCTGGAGCTTCATTTTGCAGTGTAGAAAAATAAACCACCGTTCACTAAGAAACTGGTTTTCCCTCTGTGTATGGTTTTGGGGACCAAGGCGGGGCAATCTTTTCAAACTTATGTTGCGTTCCTGTACCCCTAGACTGGGGCGTAACATAAAGTGGGGCGTAACAACTTAATACTCTAGGACAATGAAACAGAAATCTTTTGTGCAGTCAGTCATGAAATTTGGAAGCACTGAAGTAACATTTTGTCTTGTAGCATAGTTAGAACCACTTTTGTGAGAAGTGTCCATCAGTAAATGTTAACAGTAGTTCTGCATCATGTTCTACATCTTAAATCACTAAATGGATGGGTCTTTCAGTATGACAATATACTGTAAAAATACAGTACAATGTACTGTGTAATAGAAATGGAATTTTCTGCAATGCATTGTGAGATCAAGAACCCCAAAAGGACGGAAAAGTAAGAGAGAGGGCAGCCATTACACTCTCAGACTTCATCTGGTTTTGGACTCTGTAGCTGGAGAAACTGCTTTCATGTTTCAGTGGTAAATATTACATTATATATTTTTAATTTATTAAAATAACGTGTATCAAACAACTTAACATGTTTTTATTTAGAAATAATTGTTAATTTTGTGTTAACTGGTGTCTGCTGTAACCAATTAAGTTGGGAATGTTTTGCTAACTTATTTTGAAAATAATTGTGATTTAGGTTTAACATGACTTAAGCTTTCCATTTTAATGAATACTTTATTTTTCATTATGATGCCACCAGTTTTGGCCTCCGGTGGCCAAATAAAGAACATTATTTGTAAATACTAACCTTAGCTGTTTGTTTCTCTTTAGCTTTACACAACAGCGAGCTAGCTAATGAGCTAAAGTCAATGCTATAGATGATGCATGCAGAATCTGCGGTAAGTAGCAGTACCAGCAGAGAGAGATATTTAATTTTTAGCCAGTATAAAATTAATCACATCAAAGTGTTTAAAAAGGCATTATTAGCACATTTACATGCAAATAAATATTATCCACTAAGATCAATTGTTTTTGGCGATTAAGTACCCTAGAATTTACCTGTTGGAGTCAAATTGTTAAATGTGGTGTTTTATAGGGACATATCCTATGTGAGGGTTCTGTTTCTTATTTAGTGAGGATGTTTTACTTCCCGCCTTTATGACCTCACCTGTGTTTGTGTATGGTGAGACCATTAGAGGGGTTAAGCCATATACAGGGTGGGGGAGCAGGAGGTCACACAAACGCACCCCCAAACACAAACACACACACTCACATGCATACACACACACATTCTGGCACATGCATACATGCACACAGACACACACACACACACAGTTTTTTCGCTCACTACTGACATCTTTTCTTTAAATATATTATCTCCCCTTGCTCGTACTGCAATTTCTGCATGCAGTAATGTGACCTCTGTATGCGGCTGCGGTGGACCAGCGTGTCTGTTACAGGTTTTGCCGGTTGCTTTAAATGGCATGTTTGTCAAAGTTTATCAAGTGTTTTGTTTGAGGAAAATACCTAGAAGACGCTTGAATGAATGTATATGAAAATGTTTCCATTAGGACAAACTGGTTAAAAGGGACATTTAAGTGTTTAAATGTACTGTTGATGCACAGATTAAATTCCTAAATTTAAGAAATGTGTGCCAAATGGTGTATTAAGTTGTAATTTTATAGAAATGTATGCTTGAGGATATAAAGAAGTACATTTAATCAGTTTTATTGAAAGAAAATGCCTGTAAATAATAATATAAACAGAATTTTCCTGTCAACGGAAATGTCTGTTAATGGTACAACAATATACTGAGAATAAACTGAATTTTCCATTTTAGAGTTGAAGGAAATGACCTTATAGGATATTATAGGTATAGGCTTATGATGTACTGTCAATCTACAGAACCATTTTGTTTTACCATACAGGAAATGTCTGTGAACTTTCATAAAACAAAAAACTGTAAATGTCGTGGCAGAAAATTACCAGGACATTTTCTGGGGTTTTTTTCTGAATTTATTTTTGTACGGTTTGAATTTAGACTCTAAAGGTTCAGTGTGAGCAGAAGCCAAAAATGACCTTAGCTTCCAGTTTGGATTCGGGAGACAGAAACTATCTCTACTTTTAAGATTAGGCTTAAAACTTTCCTTTTTGCTAAAGCATATAGTTAGGGCTGGACCAGGTGACCCTGAATCCTCCCTTAGTTATGCTGCAATAGACGTAGGCTGCCGGGGGATTCCCATGATGCATTGATTTTTTCCTTTCCAGTCACCTTTCTCACTCACTATGTATTAATAGACCTCTCTGCATTGAATCATATCTGTTATTAACCTCTGTCTCTCTTCCGCAGCATGTCTTTTATCCTGTCTTCCTTCTCTCACCCCAACCGGTCGCAGCAGATGGCCGCCCCTCCCTGAGCCTGGTTCTGCCGGAGGTTTCTTCCTGTTAAAAGGGAGTTTTTCCTTCCCACTGTCGCCAAAGTGCTTGCTCATAGGGGGTCATATGATTGTTGGGTTTTTCTCTGTATCTATGAAGCGCCTTGAGGCGACTTTTGTTGTGATTTGGCGCTATATAAATAAAATTGAATTGAATTGAATTGAATTGACTTTATTTGGATGAAAAGGTAAACTGCCAGTTTATCTGCTTAAGCAAGCAAACATCCATGGTTAGCAAGCTGCATGTATTAGCATACGTTAGCAGACTAAAGTACTAATATAATACTAGACTTTCACTAAAACTAAAGCACAAGTTTCATAGACTGTCTGCAGATAAACCATTAACAATTTTTCCAAAAAAAGTATAACAACAGAGGAGAGGTTTAATGGCTCAGAGCAGGGGATGAGGCCCTTAACTCGTTATGCCTATTTGCTATAATTGAATAAAGCCAGATAGTTATATTTTATGGTTGCTTATAATTTCAGTACAACTCAAAGACTACCATAAAGTAGTGCGCTCCAATGACTATTGCCAGTGCATTTCAGAAAACAGCTAATTCCAGTGCCATTAAAAAATTGCTTTCTTGACTTTCAGTTGAATTTATTAAGTCCTCCCTAGTGTCAGTGCAGAAGATGAAGTGACTATCCCGAGCACAAAAGCTAGGTGGAAACCTCTAGATTTGGTTTTCACATTCCATCATGTGAGAAGAAGGCATGAATAAAGTAGTAGGAGCCTGAGGGAGTGGAGGGGAGGGTTATTGCATCAGGTGAAGGGATGAAAGCACAAAGTAATCATTATTTGATATTCTTTCACTGGTTTTCTCGATCATCCTCCCTGACTTCTATTTTTAACTGTTATCATTCCTCCCCATGGGGATCTTGTTGTCAATTCCTCCCAGTAGTCATAATTGCTTCGTTGGTCTCTTCATGTAATGGCCACATGCTGAGTAATCCTGACCATGGGCCTGTGCTCGGTGAATGACTAACGATTACTTCACTGATTACCCCTCTCTCTTCCCTTCCTCCTCTCCGTCTCTCATTTCTCAATCTTTCCATGCCCAGCAGTAATTTCCTCACTGCTGTCTTCTGCTGTTTCCTACCGCTGGCTTCACAAGACTGCATGCAGCACAAAGTAGGGCCTTGGTGGGTAATTCCCCTCCTGGCTGGTGGTCAGTGTTGTGTTTTTATACTTTTGCTTTATTTTATTTTGTTCCTCAGACTACTGCAGGTTTGTGCTTTCATGAAGTTGAATCTAAACAGTGTCAGTGGTGAAACGAATAACAAAAAGGTTGAGATCGTGAGATGGCACATTTGTTTAGATACAGAGAGCTATGACAGCACTTAAGAGAAAGAAATGAAGAGGAAGGATAAGAGCGAGTGTGCACTTAGCATAAACCAGTGTTGGACTGACAACTAGATTGCAGCAAAGCTGAGAACCCTTGACTGAGGTTGGTGTTGAGATCGTAGGTGGAGTTTAGATGTGCTGCCCACTCCTGATTCTCACACGAAATCCACTGCCTTGTTCAGAAACCCATTTCACAGTCAGTTTAACAAGCCACTCCAGTAGGAAATATTCATACTCTCTTTCTTTCACATCACAATTTCTTTCAAGGGAAATTGAAGCTCAGATTCTCTGGGAATGAAGTTCATATTTCTTTTGTTTATTGTAGAGAGACAGAGAGAGAAGTCATAAAAATGACAATATCGTGCTCTCGGAGTGAGCGCGGGTGGAACAATATCTGTTTTCTGTTCTGGGCCAACAATAATCCAACAGACAATTCTTTCATTTTCCTTTTTTATTTTTTTACTGCCAGTCATAAACAGTGCTCTATATTCAATCCGACGTGGCATACAGGGCCACAAACGACACATTACAGACTGGGAAATATAAACCCAAAAAAGATCCTCGCAGGAATAATAATAATATGCATGCTGACAGTTTATGTGTTGGAAACTACAGTCAAAAAGGACACTTAAGTAAAATAAAAATGAAAGCATGTTATGGTAACTGGTATGAACTATGACTTTTAACCACCTTCTGCACTGGTTTGAACTATTTCAAATCAGCCTCTTAAATAAAACTTTCTACCCTAATTTCAATGCTATTGTATCATCTTCTTTTATTATTTTAGCTGAAGAATGTTTTTTATGTTTCTATCAGTATGAGGGAGCGAAACTACTTTTATAATTGGTTTAATTTTTGAGCTAATAAATGAGACATGAAGAAGCTGTTTCATTTTTAATGCTAACCCACTGCTCTGCATAGGATAAGTTGGCATGGGTAAGAGATGCGGGGTTATAATTTGCCATTCAACATCTGTTATTGCGCGCATCCAATTTTTCCAAATCAGTAGGTAGGGTGCTGTACAGTTCAGTGTGTCTTTATGAAAATGTTGTAACATGAGTGCAAGGTGTGCATGGGATTTTATTTTCACACAGTTATAAAAAATGGTTTTCTCAAAAATCCCTCTGTGTTATGTGAAATAAATGGGAAGGTATTGTTTCAACAGTGTTTCAAGCTAGGCTAGGGACTTTAAGCATGAGTGGGTCTTGTTCCACAATAATATTGCTGATGCAGCCATAACCTGTTGGAGCCTATCATGACATTAACCCCCAAACCAGATAGCAGACATCAGAGGTAAAGGGAGCTGTCAAGTTGAAGAAGCAAGCCCATCGGGTTTAGCCTGTGGAAGTCCAGGTGCAGCTGACAGGTGCATGCAGGCCAGCTGAGCGTCGCTCTGCAGTAACTGAAACAAAAACCTAAATGTGGGTTTGGTGAGTCCATGGCCTCAAAATAATTCTGGCAAACCATCAGGCAATTAATGAAGAGGAAGCTGTTCACAGTTTATACAGTCTGGGTGGGGCGCTGCTAAACTCAACAGAGGCAAAAATCAGTTTTTGGTTTTTGTCCTGATGGCAGAACACTGGACCAACTCTTCGTGCTATTGAGGATTTTTGAGGATCAGGGTTAATTTGGTAAACAGGCAGACAAAGAGAGGGCATTCAACTGCATCACTTGACAACAGAAAATTATTAACTCTCTGTGGTAGACCAAAATCCGAACCATAACCCCAACTCAACATGGAGGCTGTGTCTTGCCCAAGGCAGACTGAAACAGCCAGGGACAAAACCACCAAGCTTATAATTAGTTTGTGACCTGCTGTACCTCCTGAGCTACAGACACCCCATTAGAGCTCAGTTTGCCTGGAACATTACTTCCAAGTGTTCAAGAGGAAGAACCATCTCAACATTAACTACCAAATTAATCTTAACTGCAAGGTTGCTGTCTTTGCTCTGCCTGGATCCAGGTAATCCTTTAACACCTCACTTGGCAGTACATCCCTAAGAGGAAGGTAACATCAGAGACTACAGTAAAAATTGCTTCAAGAGCTGGATCACTGGGGAGTAAATTTACAGGGCCAAACTATAATTTTAACCTTGATAATCTTAACTGGTAACACTGAGGGATTTGTTTAGGAGATTTGTGTTGAAAAGGGACAACATCTTTATGTGATATTTTTGCAGCATGCACCTTTTATGTGACCTTTGGATATTGTGTATACAGGTAGTTACGTGTTTGTCAGAATGTGACTCTGATCGCACCTCTGTGTTTGTCAAAACATGTTACATATTTCAGGACAATCTCCTGCTCTTTAAAAAAAACAACAATTTTTGATGCTCTGAGAATGAGAATTGCTTTGTTATTCCCACTGTGAAGCAGGAAGGAGGAAGAAGAGATGCGATCATGGACTTGTAAGTGACACTGTTGATGATTCAGAATTCAAAGCAACACTTAATGAGATTTGTTCTGTTTGCTGAGACACGGATTCCCATCTGTTTGTTTTTTTCTGGTAAGTGTTTCATCTTTCTTTGAGTTAATAGGGAGGATCGGGGTTACCATTTGTTTAAAATGTTGATCAGGTGTATACTGTCCAATTCTACATTTTACTTTCTTACTCCCACTTTACACAACCACCACTTAAATTAGCCTTGAATTTATGGAATTTTAAATTATGCTACAAACCATTAAAAACGTTTTGAGTATTTTACTTCAGAATAATTAATTTTGCTGTACACTACTGTTCCACTGAAAATAAAAGAGCTGAGCTGTCTTACTGTATTTCACTAAAAGAGTAGCTGCTGTCTAGTACAAGTGGAAAATCCTTCAAAGTAAAAGCATTTCTGGTTTCAATAGCGCTGCACTGCCAAGTTGGATTGCGTGATATGACCAACTGGAAAGCTCTGCACTGCTGAGTGGGTCATGCAGTATGACTAACTGGTAGGGCTGTGCGATATGACCAAAATCTCATATCCCGATATAAAACCTCTATCGTCCCGATAACGATATAAATCACAAAAAATTTAATATTTTCTGTAAATTCTGTGAATCTCGGGTAGGTGAAGTGTTTCCAGCTGGGCGTCGTGTACCTGGAGTCGAGTGTTTTAACCTATGCATGAAACTACACATTTTTAGACATAAGTTCTAACGGCCGCCGTTTTCTTTGTGAGTATTTATTACACGGCGTGCTGTGGGGAAAAGCCTGTTCTAACGTTTGAGTCTAAGGTTGATTTTTTTAGCACCTGACGGCTCTTTTTTTGCTTCTCATCCGTCAATACTCTGCATACTTTTTCACGTGATTCCGTTTATTTTGAAAAGCCTCAACAGGATCTTGAGGTTTATTGTGAAAGGTTTATGTGGAAAATAAACAAGCGGACATGCGATGGTGTTACCGTCGTTGTTGCTAACGACAACCCATAAAAACAGGCGCTTGTCCGTCCGTAGTGTGGTTATATTAAATATAAGAGAAAGAGAGAACTTTAAGAAATTAATATAGCCACTACAGTGACCATCAAAATTATGAAAAAAATATTGCCGTAAACAGTTTATTTTGCGACACCACGAAACAAACGATAGCGTAATAGGAAACGATAGATGTTTTTATATCGTCATCCAATATATATCGTTATATCGAACAGCCCTACTAACTGGATAAATCTTGTTTCCAGCACATTTTGAATTCTTTGACCTCCCATATTAAACCCAGCCACAAGGGGGTCAAATGACAGTGTGTCCCTAGTGCAAGTCCCAAGCCTGGATAAATGGGGAGAGCTGCATCAGGAAGGTCATCCAATATAAAACCTTTTCCAAATCAAACAAGTTCAAACTGGCTGGTGAGCCTAAGTTGACTGTTACTTTCATGTTGATACTGAGACCAATCATTTAGATCACCTTAAAGCAGTAACACATAGAATGACATAGCAGATTGTAAAATATGTGGAAAATTCCACATCTTTCTGATATATTACCATGACAGTGAAAAATTTATCTCCATTGCAAAAAGACATCACAAGGGTTGTACGACTTCTAAACATTGGTAGGGGCTGAAAAGATGGATTCTCCACCTTGTCTCAGAAGTGAGATTACTTGAAGATGATGGGTGAGGTGTATCACTCTGTGTGTTTTATTTATACATATAAAGGTGAGAAGTAAAAGAAAATATTTCTTCTATCTGTTTCATCCCCAGACAGTCCAAGGACATGGAGGTTAGGTAAATGTAAATAAAATGGTGAGCATGTGTGAAAGTATGTTTGCCTTTGTACATCAACCCCCTGATACACTGGAAACCTGTCAACCCGGCAGCATGTTTTTAGAAGTTTTACACTTCTCATTAAACTTTAGAAGTGGACAGTAGTAATTAGGTAGGATAAGAGAAATCCAGATGATCTTTCCATAGCTTTTCCATAGTCCTGCAAATTGAAAACACAACAACAAAGCAGCACTTAAATAGTTTTCACAAGCATCTAAAATGTCTTTCTGTTATAGAAACATCGTCAGAAGGTAACATCATTTGGGGGGAAAAAGACAGTTAAAGTGGAAACTGAAAAGACTGAAAAGAAGAAGATTTCTGTGTAACTGGAGTTAAATGAGGCACCTATGCATTTCTAGGTAGTCAGCTAACAACATTTGTAAAATGTAACGCAGTTGGCTATACACGTAAGGTAAATGAATATATAGATCCTCTAGACTTGCCAGAGACTGTTGCCTGTGGTTGTGTGTTGAATTTACACATTTCTAATTTCTAAATACCTTTGAACTGTAATGCAGATTGGCAGGTGAGACAACTCAAAACAATTAAAATCATCTGGATTGATTTAACAATTTTTTTCCTTGAAATCCCAGCAGCCGTTAGCAGTGCCAGTGTATAATAGCAATCACTGCACATGAAAGAGTCTGTCTTCTCCCTAAGGGACTAAATGAAATATGCACTTTTTTCCTTCTGTTGCTTTATACATCCATCTTAATGTAGACATCAATAGCCTTTCTGTATGTTTCATCTCAGAAGGGGACAATGATTCAAAGGAAGCCTTTCCTTCTCACTTTTCTCACTTAAATGTTGAGTCATGCCATAATCAGCCATATGGTATTGAGTCAACTGAGAGATTATAAGAGAAATACATGGTACTCAAATAATACAGTATAGGAGTCTATGGAAGATTTTGATAACGGCAAAGATCATACTTCATCCCCAATCACCAAAGAATTGATCAAAACAGTTACTGAATGATGTTCCTGCAATAACTGCACAGGGTTACAATAGTTTCAGCTGTGTAGTGATGGGCTAATCTGCTCATTATCTCTCCACTCTGTGGTTATTGTCATTCTCATGGTTGTTGCCATTGTGGCAACAACTCATTTAAATACAGTAGGTTGGGTTATTTAAATAGGTTGCTTAGCACTGAAAGCAGCACCTTTATCATTTCAAAGATGGCCGTTTGTTTCCTTAAGGGTCCAGTGCTTTGTGAGTCATCCATCCAACCCAGTCTCCAGACCATCCATTCTGCTTTATCTAACCTGCACCTATCACAACCTAGCTACAAACCTGGGCTGCAGTGAATATGCACAGCACATTAGGGTTTTATGAATGAAAATAGAAGCAGTAATTTCCCTCCAGTGACACTCTCCCAAGAAAGTAAGGTTCGCCTTAATGCACACCCTAATTGTTGCTCCCTATGACTGTGAGAGAGAGAGAGCAGTATTGTGATACTTTCTGGAAAGTGTCACACACGCACATATATATGTATGAAACTGAAACTGAACCAGTGACTTGAAATGTGAATCAAGGTTGAGGAAAACCTTCTTTTAGTCTGGTTCTCCTGGAGGCCTCTTCCAAGTAATGAGGCCTCCACTGTCTCCAGACACTTGCTTACAGGATATGATCAGATCATTGATGCCCACTATTAAATACTGTGGGGTCCTTTCTTCTACTGTATAAAAAGCCCTGGCATGACTGTTGTTTCAAATTGGCACCATATTTACATTTCAAGATTGAACGTGTTTCTATAAACTAAAACAGAAAGTGTCACAGTACTGCTCTATGGCCTGAGAACCTGTTGCACATTATATAAATGGCAGTATTTTTTTCCCTATGAGAATTACTCAGCTACAACATAATGTATAGGGTTGGCTATTTGGGTGGTTAGGCTTCCTTTCCTACCAGAAAACAAATGAATTTCCCACGAAGACTCAAAATACAACACACGTGCTGCAGAAATGAAATACACTTCTTATGATCTGTGTTGGCTTGCTGCTTTTCTGCTGTTTGTTTTCACCAAGAGAGGAGGAGAGTCTGGAAGAAACTGTGTGGAGATTCCTTCTCCCTCTGAGGCGGAGTCGGAGATTCAGATATAACACCTTATCGCCATCTTGTGATCAACCCAGCTGTATTTAAGGATTGCTCAGTCTTCAACAGATAGTCAACTCACTCAGAGTGTGCCTCCTTTGTGTTGTGAGAAGGAGTCCCCTCCGCCGTCTGCTTACAATCAAAATCAGCATCACAGTCTGGATGGGACATCTCGCTCTCACTTTTCTACGCACTCTGCCTGCCTTCCCATGGCTCCTTTCCTGCTTTGGCTTCCACCTGCCTGCCCTCCTGAACCTCTGTTCCCACCTAGCAAACCAGTAGCCCCCTCCTTACAGCAAAATTATCACAATTTCAAGTAAGCCTGAAAGCTTTTTTGCAACATCCTATTTGCATTTATGCTCTCAGCTCTCTAATAACGCAGCTCTGCTCGCTTCCAGTGGCAACTCCCTTCCTGATCTCAGCACTGACTCTGTTGTACATCATCTTCAAACATTATCCTGTTCTTTAATAAAGACTCTGAAACTTGCCACTCTGTTTGAACCTTGTGTATTTTGTGGTCCATTAGTTGTCCACTGGCTACAGCTTTAACAATACTCCCTATCGAAATATATAACTTGAAAATTCATGCTGTCTATCACGTAAAATGTCAAAATTAATTTACATAAAGACAAACTACTACATTCTTTTTTGTGATCATTTCACGTTTTACTATGAGACTGGGCTGGCATCTCTACAGCCTGCTACTGGAACTATGGGAAACATTGATGCTGGCTTTAATCTGGAGTGCTGGGAGTTGTTGATTCCTTTCCTGGTGGCTGTAATGAAATTATCCTCCACAGCAAAGAGAACTTTCTTTCAGTCGGTTTCATCATGACAATTTTTGTTTCGTGAAAATCAATCATGGCACACAAAAGATTGCTGGTGGTCATAAAAGTAAGGCTTTCTCCATGTATACCTTAGGAAGGACAGGAAACACTAGAAATCTGTGATGAGATACAGTTATTCTTGGTAGCACTACTTTATTTGTCTGATTCCCATGTTTAAAATTCCTAGCTTTTTTTGTTGTTGTTGTTTTTCTTCAAGTTTTCAAAATTCCATCTGTACTGTGTTCTTCCCATTTTATTCCACATTATTTTTTATCAGATTATCACTGCAAGATCTATTACATTCAACTGCTCCTCAGATTTTAGAGACATTTTAAAATAAACTGATGCTTGGCAGGGATTTCAGAAAGTAAGTATAATGCATTTCATTACGAAGGAGCAACAGTCAACTTCATTTTGTCTTATTTTTGCTGCCAGTGATTTCCCAGAGCAAAAGCAACACAAGCTTGAAGATGGATTCCACACATGCTTCATCCAAACAGCCACCAATGTTCCCTGAAGCAATATGCAGTCAGCAGGCAGTAACCAGAAATATGGATCATTACACAAAATCTTTCTCTGGGCAACGTACTCCAGCTGAAAGCGCTCTCTCTCTCTTCAGGAGACCCCATTCTGAGACCAGCTGGCCAGACTCAGTCAAAGTTATTTGTCTCTGTTACATAATCTTAGTTATCTGGGTTAATGCTCAGTCAGTAATAAAACTTTAGATGAATTATTAAATTAACTGGAATTGGCAACTTTGGCATTTATCATTCAATAACATACATTCTCTAATAGGTTTGTATGCATAAACAGTTCATTTATATTACTCCCAGCAAGAGAAAAACTTTGAGTCTTCGCTTTAATTATTGTTACATGATGTGTATTTAGACCATGAATGAAATGAATCCATACAGTGTGTATCAAATCAGTTGTTACAGAAGAGTCATTTGTAATACTTATTGGAAAAACATACTGTAAACAGTTGAATGCAGAAAACCATGAACAAAGTTCATACAATATTCATGACATTTTATTGCTTAATGGGTATTCTGCTATAGAAAATAAACAAAACACATTGGTAACTAAGGATGCACCAATGTAGCTTTTTATAGTTTCAGTACTGGAAGAGAAATTTTGAGTGTGGAGTACCAACCCAATACCAGCTGTTATTTCTCACAGTAACAGAACAATTTGGAGTCTTTTCTTTTTTGTAAGGCAAAATCCAGTTAGACCTAAATATTACTTTCCTAATGTATTGAATTAAAATGTAAAATGTGTAGATTAAACAATGTTGATGCAATTCGTAACTTCTTTTTAAAAGATTTTTGTAGCTCAAGTGTAGGCCATCTCCCTCTGCTCTCTGCTTTTTACCTACTTTTTCTTTCCCCGTATGTGTGTGTAGGTGTGTAAAATTCCTTTTAAAAAAAAAGTTCCAGTCACCCTCTAAAAAAAACTTACCTGCAAACTGACTTCCCACCTTGCTGTTTAGAAGGATGCGTTGCCCCTCCTCACTGTCCCAACCCCAGTTCTGTCACCTCTCTGACTTAGAACTTCCTTGTTCATTTGACTGTTGAGTGTTAGGTTCTAAAACTAGCATGATGTGACCATTCATGATGTGATTTTAGTCTTCGCTCAGGAAATTTAATACCAGATTGTTCAAAACCTTAGTATAGAAAAGTGCTGCCTCCTCACCACCAGAGATGGGCAGTAACGCGTTACTTGTTACTTGTAACGCGTTACTGTAATCTGATTACTTTTTTCAAGTAACTAGTAAAGTAAGGGATTACTATTGCAAAAACGGTAATTAGATTACCGTTACTTTCCCGTAAGCACACTGCGTTACTGCGAGAATGTCTCATGACAGTGACGTAAGCGAGTGTGACGTTCGTGACAACAGCTGTGTGCAGATCAACAATGGATCTTATATCGAGTGCGGAGAGAGTATGAGCCTGCAGCGTTTAAAGCGTGGAAGTACTGACCTTATTTTGAGTTTGATTCCATAAAAAGTGACAAAAACATTAGCGTCCGCTGTGCGTGGGAAGAAAACTTCTTTTTACACCGAAAAAAACCCCTAAACAAGCACCGAGTGCACAACGACGTAATGGGAAATTCACAGAGAAACTCGCGGATTCTTCCACTGACCGCTGCGGCACGCCTGCACCAGAGCAAACCTACGCCTACCCTACTCCTGCTTTACAGGTGAAAATAGAGCAAAAGGACCGCTAGTCTTTGATTTTATTTATTTTCTGCTGTGTTTTACTTGCATCTATTTGAAAGACTGAGTGTAAACACAAAAAATATTTTATTTTATGTGCTGGAATGTGCAGAAAATAGGTTTAAATGTTAAACTAATTTCTTCCAGTCAGAGAATGGTGCATATAATTTAATTTTTGCTTGATGCATAAAGTTAAAAGATTAAAACTGATAAAACAAGTTTAAAAAAAAGAGACTTTTCCATTTGATTACATTTTGTATGATGGATTATGCAGAAAAAGTAGAATTGGGCTGACAGATCTATCACTTTATTATTCAGGTTGTAAATCGTGTTTTTAAAAGTAACTAAGTAACTAAGTAATTAATTACTTTTGAAAATAAGTAATCAGTAAAGTAACGTAATTACTTTTTGGGGGAAGTAATCAGTAATTAGTTACTGATTACTTTTTTCAAGTAACTTGACCAACACTGCTCACCACACACTTATTATACAATAAAAACAGAGGTATATGTAGGAAAAATCACTCAGACCTTTATGCGTCCCCACTTCTGCTGCCAGTTACTCACAATTTAACACACGATTTCCTGAACCTTGACATAAACTTCTGTTACTTCAACTGTAAGTGGTCATCTTTTTCAGTTGGAGAAGCACTCATTGCATCTCGTCAAGGCTGCACTAGGGACCTTGATTGTGAATCAGATTGATCTTCTTTCTTTTCTCACCTCACTTGGATCTGTAGGATTATACATCCTAACAAAAAAAAAAACAACAAAAAACAAAAAAAAAAGAAAAAAGTTGGCCCATATGGTTCTCCTGATCGTGGACAGTTTAATCAATATCTGTGCGCACAAACATGTCTCTCCCAAAGAAGAGAGAATCAAAAATCTCTTGGTAACAGCAGCAGTAAACAAACCCTTGAGCTGCTTCCCTGGCAGTCATTGAGGGACAGACTTTGCAGATAAAATGCAACCTTTTTTTTAGGTCTGTATTAGAACAATGAACGCATCCACCGAAACTGATCAAGCTGCACAGATCAAACAAGACTGATTATGCAGCATGCATTGTAACCAGTCTGCAGGATTGTGGCTTGTTTCCAAGCTACTGTAAGATGTGTGCAGGTGCCTTTCTGTTTGCTTCTTTGAGTGCTCTAAATTGCCCAGCTAATGACTGCAGAAACTGAATAATGTGTGAGAACAGCTTTCTCTACTTGGCTGTCTTCAAGTTAAAGTATGTAAAAGGTATAAACCTTTGTCTCACGCTGAGCACTCACCAGGAAATTGATTGCAGAGAAGAATTTTAGAATATCAAATTGAGGAGAGTCCCCAGGAGAATACATTACAACTTGATACCTGCTGTGATTTTGTTCACTGTCCATTTTAAACGTGGACATTAGAAAGTCAGTTTTTTTTCCCACTTTCTCCCTTCAAGCAGTTAAAGTCTGATCAAAGACAGTACACACAGAGCTACATTCAAACCGATGGCTATGCATTCCTTTTACTTACAAGCTGCAGAAATCCTTCCACTACTGCAGCAACCTGTGTCAGGTAATCAGAATCCATCGAGTGCGGCATCCCATGCGCCGTCTAAAACCAGATTTTAATGTAATTAAGACAGGAATACACAGGTAATAGCATATGTTGCAAATCAAAGAGAAGGGTTTGAGACTGCGCAGCACGCATTTATTGCAGGTGGGGTGCAGATAACCAGGTGAAAAATATGAAGTGAATTTATGGTGAATGCAAAATATGATTCAGCTAATGCTATTGCATGACATTCCTTTAAGTAAAATTTGCTTTATTGTTAAGGATTGATAAAACAGTGTATGGGGTATAAATGTTTTTAGTGCATACAAAACCTCTGCGAGTATATTTGCAACATTGTTTTGTCTCCTATGAACCTGTTTAATACAATTGATGCTGGGTTTTTTGCAGCCTGAAGTGAACTCCTAGATGTATTTCTTGGAAATTTCAGTTAAAACAAATGCTCAATCTATATTTGATTTATATTAAATATTTCTATGAAAATAGATAACAGAATTTAACATACGTAAAAACATGATAATGAGGCACACACCCAAAATCAACAGCATTTAGGTGATATATACGGGATTAAAGTGGGATTTGGCAGGTAAGGACTGGGACTGGATGTAATGGTTCTGTGATGTGAAAAGAATTAAAAATAAGTCCCATAGTAACTCATTCCATGTGTTCCAGTTGCTTTTTCTCTGTGTACAGTCTAAATACTATACTGTGACCTGCTGACATGTGTTCCTACTCCCATATTAAATTATCTTGGATTTGTTTATCTGAGTTAAACAAGATATAAAGAGATGTGTCACAACCTATAGGACTGATTTCCAACCCCTTTACAATATAAAGCTAGTATTAAAGAATCTAATCAGTGTCGTCACCCTAAATATATATTGATGTCTGCCTCAGCTACAGCAGTCCAAAATAATGCATTAGTGTAAACTTCACCACAGTGCTGCAAACTAACCAGTTTATCCTGCATTAAACAGCACCAAACTGTCTAGTGGACCGTAGGATGTGATTATTTTCAAATTATTTAGCAAATATTTCCTAACCATCACTAGAAACAACACCAGGTTAAAATGTTTCACTGCAGAGGTTTCCTTTCCCTGTGATTTTTTTATACCATTTTTATGCACAATAACTAAGTTTATCGTAATTTGTTATGCCTCTGTACTTCTTCATTATCCTGATAACACACAGTATTTCCAGATACGTGAGAAAAAAAAAAGTCATTATTGGAACCTCTGTTCACAGTATTCTGCGAAACCCAAATTTAGTTTTTCGTTACAATAGAAACCATTTCTAGTAATTTGTTCTTCAGTTTTCACTTTTTAGTAATAGTGCTGTGATGTGAGAGAGAGAGCTGTGGCATGCCATGACATCCTAAGTTTACTTTTTCTGTGAGACATAAGGCTGTTTGCAAAAGGGAGTTCCTATAGGGTCCGCTGTTAAAATGCCCAGAAGCATGTTTACAACCTGGTCCAGAAACAAAAGAAAAAGAAAAATGTATCCATTTATTTTAAGTTAGCTCTAGTCAACAGCTGTCTGCTAGGCTTTACTTCTACTAATTGGGGTCTTTTGGAGCATTGACTAATAATATGAGCTGCTGTAACGATGAGTGAAAATCTAGGATGATGTTTCCATTCTCTTAACTACAAAAGAGTTTGGTGGTGTTGGTGGATCGGTTGGTGAATTTAGGACTAAAAGTTTGATTTATAGAAATGAAAAACAAGCAGGCTGAGAACACTGAATTGAACAATTCATTCTATCAGTCACCTATGTTTCAGCACTTACATATGCTTCCAGTGTTGCTGCATGAACAGAGTGATTCACATCTCGCTGTCTGTGACAAAAAAAAGAATTAATACAAACAAATGCAAGACCTCAGTAGAGATCTTATTTAATTTTGCTCTGACCTTTCTACAACAGGACGCTGAAAGTCTGGATGCTTTCTGAAAGTGAATCGATGTAGGCGTGCTTTAGTTATGCTTTCTCTCCAATAGCCTGCATGGGCAAAAATAGTATAGAAGTCCATTGAAAACAGGCTTCTGGTTCCTTTGCTTTGAACCTTACTAAACACATTCTTGATGACTTTATGGGCTCAATCACTAGTTTAACATCTATCACAGTTCTGGGTCATTTTGACCCAGCATTTTCGGTCTTGTATTTTTGGTATTTATCTATATATTGGTCTATGTTCTGATTCTTTAGTTATCCTGTTTTGAATATTATATTCCATGTTTCAGTTTATTCTGGTTAAGGGGTTAGTTCTTAGGTTTTGTTTTGGTGCCCTCGTTTTTCCTGTAGGTTTAGTTCAGTGTCTAGTCTGCATCTTTGTGCAGTTATTTCTTGTTTCCTGTTTTATTGTGAAGGTCCGTGTCTTATGTGAGTGTACTCAGTTTTGCCTCCCTTGTCTCGTCTCATCAATTACTTCCAGCTGTGTTCCCCATCTGTGTGTAATCTCCCCGTGTTCTTCTGTGTGTATTTAAGTCGTGTCTTCTCATGTTCTAATCCAGACCTTCCCAAAGTGTGGGGCCCGCCCCCTAGGGGGTGCGCGCAGAGCCATTGCGGGGGCGCGCGCGGCATGAAAAGGGGGGAAAAAAAACCAAAAAAACCAAAACAAGGCTTGGACACTGCTAGCACGGGGCGCCCACACAAACACAAAGCAGGAGATGAAGCATCGCTGAATATGTTTCCAAACCAACTTCATTCTAAGCCAAAGACTAGAAAATATGGTGAAGCAAATCTGCCCTTTGGTTTCACCTGCACAAGTGCCGAGGTAGGTCTATATAATTGCACCGTGACGCCTCTGCCTTTGTAAATAGAGGGACAGTAACTGGTGTTTATATGTAAGCTTATAAAACATGAAGATAGAGACAAAATACTGTTAATCTGACTATCTGCCATTCTGCAATTCCTCTCATGTAAGCAATAACGTGGCGCACAGCTGACGTGAAAAAAGGCACATACCTTTGATGTTGCCTGACAAACTCTGTGTTCCTCGTCCACACGTAAATGCAAAAAATGAGTTTTAAAAAAATCTCAGTTTTCGGTGATTCGAAACGGCGTTTACGTGCGGACGAAACAGCTGCGTTTTCAAAAATACCCGTGTAGGCGTGGACGTAGCGTAAAAGAGTTAGTAGTTTATTTTCTTACTACCTGCAGATTACTTGTATTTGCTTAATTGTTTACTAAATGTTTGAGGTGTGAAATAAACCACAATTGAGCAAATATGTGTCTGTGTGGTTTGAGGATGTGTTAGTGCGTGCGCGTGCGCGCGAGGGGGGCGCGAACATTTTTCTGTAAAACAAAGGGGGGCTCAGCGAAAAAAGTTTGGGAACCACTGTTCTAGTCGCTGGTCTGTCTGTTAACCTCCTGTAAATCCCATGTGAATCTGCTGTGAATTCTCCGTGTGTTTTCCCTGCCGTCCACCTTCCGATGCCTCTATTCATCCTCCGTCATGTTTGTGTTCAAGTTTAGTGGTTTAGTTTTTCCCAGTATAGTTTAGCTTTAGTTCCATTTGCTGTTTACTACTTGTGTTTTTATTACAATAAACCTCCTTCGTACCTCCACATGTGCCTGCACTTTCTTCACACGGCTCATCCCACTCGCCATGACTACATCATACTGAATAAAACATCAAGCCCATTTTGGAAATTTTTTGGTTATTCTAGGGACTCAGTCACTCTAGAGTAAAAAAGGGTGACAACCTCCTATAGGAACCAGGAAAAATCAGTGATTGCTTGAGGATTCCTTTGACTTTGTAGCAGTCACCTTCACAGTCAGATCCACGTGTTGCTGCTTACATACCAGCGGCAAAATATGCTCATCTTGAGGCTTCAAAAAGGGAAATTCCCTAATGGTGGCTGTGTCCATCTTTATGACGATCTTTGATTTGACCATGGATACTTTTTTTTTAAGATGATAAACAAACACAACAATAACTGGTGGTAACTTAATGAAAGAGCTCAGAAAAATGCCATTTTACATTTCACTATCAAAAGAAAATTATCTCAAATGGCATTTGAAGAACAAAAAACTGTCTTTCACGGAATTTGGAAGAGCAATCAGCGAGCAAAATAAAATACCACCCTTAATAAAAAAGTTTTGTGTTTTCAACCACCCAATAATGAAAATAAATCTTATGCTGAGATTACGCTAGGCACAGGAGATACAGATACACATACAAGAGGGTAACCAGCCAATCTGACACACAGTTGTGGTTGGAAGTTTACATAGACTCACCATATGCTTGAAGGTCATGGTAATTCTGGGCTTTTAAAATTATGCCTAATGTTTGTTGATGGCTACCAAAAGTGTCAATGTGCTGATTAAAAGCCGGATATTACAGTGACATTCATTCATCCTAAAAATATGGCACATTGTAGCTTTAAAGAAAAACAGATTAATGAAAATAAGTCAGTCACTTTTATTAATGCTGCACAAATCCCTTCCCACACATAAACTTAGTGTCCAGAGTTTTAAAATGACATTTTTAAATGAATAGCAGTTGTTTAATAAATGTCTGCGCAAACTTGGCTTTCATTCATTAGAGATCAGAGTGATTTTGAAAGGAAACATAGAGAAGGGACAGAGATAGTGAATAGTGAGTCTACAGCAGCCCAACAGAAGATCCCCAGGCAACAAGCAGATGTTAGTGTTACTGAGGAGATAAGAAAGATGCCAATAATAAGTACCGCACTGTAAGAACTGAACTGGTTTGGTCTTTGGCATAAATGGGCTGAAAATGTACTCTGCTTAATCCCCAGCTGGAACAGGTGCTAGTTTTGGTCCTGCAGGATCTGGCACAAATGAGGCTCTAAGTCCTGATGTTTTTCATTTTTTAGTTTGTTAGCCTGTTTTGGTGTTCAAATTTGTGGTGCCATAGCTGCCGACGTAGATAATGATTTTTTTTATTTTTCCTTTTACTTCAAAGTGACTGCCACAAGACAAGTTTCTCTGCAGCAGAATGTTTGTTTTGTCTGAAGACAACTGAACATATTGACTCAAGAATATTCAAGAATAGTGTCATATGAATATAGTAGTACATACATTATATGAAAATTAGACCCAGATGCTAAATGGATATTTTCAGTGTAAGAGCCATTAATCATTATCTTAATGCAAGGTAACTGAAATGTATCCACTCATGTAGATGGCTTAGGTTCACAAAGAAGGCCCAGTTTTGATCACGGATGGTTCCTCAATGAGCATGTCTTAATTTGGTTGTTACCTTGAGACCAACATTTGTCTCTTATCATTTGTATGATGGAGAACAGCTGTGCGGGTCAAGGAAATTTTATAATTGACAGCATGCATCAGCAGAATGCAAGTGTTTTAGGGGAACAACTGGCTTCTTGTTATACAAAAGAAAAGAGGAAAGGAAATAACAATGAGCAGTAAAAGGATTATAAGGGAGTGAGGGGTGATTGAAGCAGACTTCACTGGAGGTGACGTGAACAGAGGTGAAAAGATTGTAAATAATGGTAAACCATTTTTTCTACTCTGCTTGGGCACTTAGAGTGTTTGTTTCTACAAGACTAACCCACCTATTCACACAAGCACTTTTTTCTATACCTATGTACCTGCTTGCATTCACACTCTGATATCAGGGCCGACTCTGATTTCAGTATCATGTCTTATGATACTTTGGCATGCAGATTGGAGCAAATCAAACCTACATTCTTATTAGTAGATGATCTGCTGTACCCACTGAGTCACAGCCACCCCCGAAGATATGGGTACATCTGATATTAAAACCCTTAAGCCCCAGATGGGCTTAAGCATCCAAAATCAACTCAGTATTTTTATCTGCTAAACAAACTCTCAATTCAATTTAATTTCAGTTTTATTTATATAGTGCCTAATCACAAAAACAGTTGCCTCAAGGTGCTTTATATTGTAAGGCAAAGACCGTACAATAATAAAGAGAAAACAGAAAACCTCAAAAATCATATGACCTCCTATGTACAAGCACTTTGGTAACGTTAGGAAGGAAAAACTTTCTTTTAACAGGAAGAAACCTCAGGCACAAACAGGCTCAGCGAGAGGCAGCCATCTTCTGCAGCCGGATGGGGTTGAGGGTATAAGAGTGGAGGAAGGTCCACACAGCGAGACTACATTGTATGCAGACGGTGCAATATTACAAAGAGAGGAAACTGTAAGGTGATGTTAGGGGAGAGTGTAGCTAGGCTGCATTAGATGGTTGTCTGTAGGCTGGGTCAGGAAACCAATACAAGGTAGAGGTAAGGATTAAAGGAGGGAAACTGCCAAGAAGTTGTTTGGGGTGGAGGAAAGAAGCCAGGAAGACTTGGTGGTGGAATAAAGGAGTACGTAAAACCTTTTTAAAAGAAAAGGCTAGCAAAGAAAATGTGGGATTAGCAGAGAAATGAAGAAAGTAGACCAAGGGACTGAGAGGCTAGAGACAAAAACAAAGGAAGAGGCTTATAGTGAGACTGGACACTATGGAAGACCACAACATATCGATAGGTTAGGCAGACAGATCCACCTAGAAAGGATGTGTAGCAGGTTAGGGTGGTTAATGATAGAAATGGAATAGATTGTGCAAAGAACATGGAATGAAAGGAATACTTAGAGAGAGAGAGAGAGAGGAAGACAGACAGGGCTATTAGTGAATCAGGAAGTGCAGAGGATTAGTAAAGAGGAAGTTAGGTCAGTTATGTACAGTTATGGAGATGTCTAGGAGAGAGATCGGTAGACTATTTTAACATATGATGTATTTACATGTTAGAATTAATAAATCCTTTCATAAGCCAAAGCATTCATCTCTTTTTCTCGCTTCATGCAGAGAAAAAGCACTACAGGTGTGAAATTTGCTGTGACAGTGTTGATGGAGAAGTACAGAGATGATTATCATTGCGTTGCATTGCGTTTTGAGGATCTAGAGAAAGCATATGAAATGGTGTAAAATAGCATTTATGTGAGGGTGCTGCAGATCATCTATGAGGACAGCAGGTCCACCCCAGACAGATCAGCGTCAAGGATCATTTTTGACTGAACGATAGCAGCGACAGTGAAAGGGAAGGTTTACAAGATGGTAGTGAGACCTGCTATGATGTATGGTTTTGAGATGGCGGTGCTGACAAAAAGACAGGAGGTGGTAGAGTTGCTTTCATTGAGAGTGAACAGAATGGACAAGATTAGAAATGAGTATATGAGAGGCAAAGCTGAGGAGGAACAGTGGATATATTGGACAAAGGATGTGGAATATGGAGGCATGAAGGAAGGAAGAAAAGATTAAAACCTCAGAATATATTCATGGATATTCAGAAGTTACATGCAGAGGGTCGGTGTGACAGATGGAGGCAGATGATCCACTGTGGTGATCCGTAAAGGGAATGATTGAAAGAAGAAGATAGCAGTAAAGCTACATCACTAATTATATTTATACATTTTCTTGAGCCTATTCCAGCTGCCATACAGTGAGAGGGTACACCCTCAATAGGTCACCTATCTATAACACAGAGAGACAGATTTACACTGACGTGTGGGCACTTTAAAATCACCAGTTAACTTAACCCCAATAACTGCATACAGAACGAAGTTGGAGTACGCAGAGAGAACATGAATGTACAGGGTGGGCCATTTATATGGATACACCGTAATAACATGGGAATGGTTGGTGATATTAAAGTCCTGTTTGTGGCACATTAGTATATGTGAGGGGGCAAACTCCTCAAGATGGGTGGTGACCATGGTGGCCATTTAGAAGTCGGCCATCTTGGATACAACTTTTGTTTTTTCAATAGGAAGAGGGCCATGTGACACATCAAACTTATTGGTAATGTCACAAGAAAAACAATGGTGTGCTTGGTTTCAACGTAACTTTATTCTTACTTTATTCTGAGACACACTTGTGACACTGTCCTTATTTCACATGGAGACATCGACGGAGGAGTCAACAGTGAGGATGTCATGCACTCTCAAAATACAGAAATCCCTGTGACAAACTGCATGACATCGGGATTGTCCTCTGGCCTTACAAGTGTCTGAAAAGTCTGGAATATTTGTGGCTATGTTTTTCGGACTATTGAACACTTATATCACCCGTCTCTTGAGTTTAAGTATCTATAGTCTTTTGAGAGACTATGTTTGCCTTCTTTCTGGTTGTGGCATAGAAAACTACATACATTCAATTACATACATTTTACTAATTTCCATTCTTTCCTTCATAGCACCTTATCTCCCTAACGGCTTTTAAAGTCACAAAAATTCTAATTGATTTTTTGACATAACATTATCTTAATATGTTTATTGATCACATTCTGATTGTGTGGAACCTAGTTACATATTAAATCAAGTACATTCTAAAGATGTGTTTTTCAGTGCAGACAGGCCAGTTTAGCACCTGGACTCTAGTACTATGCACTTGTACTTTATGTTTAATAGCTGTAGTATGCAGTTTAGTATTGTCCTGCTGAAATATGCAAAGTCTTTCTTGAAAAAGACATCATTTTGTTAGTTTGCAATGTCCAGCCTTTAAAACACAGAGAAAATCAATAATGTGCACGATATATACAATAAATATACACACATTCCAAAAAACTCAAACACAACATGGTGTAAACAGACAAAGCACCACAAGACACAGACTACAGTATCACAAAAAAAAAAGAAGCTTAAAACAAAAACTTTTTCAATTTAATTTTAAAATGATCCCACTCGTACAGTGGCTGGGAAGTGCAAATCCCATTTACAACATCAACAACAAAATAACATTTCAGAAAACACTTTAACAAGTCCGCAACAAATTAACAAGTGGCTCTTGACAGAAAGGGATTGTCTGAAATACCGGAAGTGACTCAACGATAGGGCTTTGGAGTTGACGCAACGCCGCAATGTTTCCCCCGAACATTCACATTAGTGCAGCATAAATTCATTCATGAAGGGGAAATTACAGTGAGAACATGTGGAGGCTCTGTTAGAGGGATAACATAGTGAGATCAGTGCATTGATGTGTCATTGTCCTGAAGGATTTAGTTATTCTGTATGGTTAAAGAAATTGCAATGATTTATTAATGTTTATTATAAATAATCCTAATTATATATCTTGCTTCCGTGTTTGTGTCCTGTGTCACTAAAAATACATTTTATTTTAGTTTTATACATTGATTAGTGACCTGCAGAATCTCCTTGTCATATTAGGTGTCCATAATTGTCACTTAAAGTCAAACTTTATGCTTTCTCCATCTTGAAAGTGATTACATCCTTGCATTACATACTTTAGGTTCATTTTCTGCAGGCAGGTTTCTGAAAGAGAACAGGCAGATTTAGAATATAACATGCAGCGTTCTATAGATGGATACATAAAAAAATGAAAAATTACATGTATTTGCTAACTTTCTAAACACTTTGTTACATTTATGATAAATGGATTAGAAAGTAGATAAAACACATTTGTGTTTTATCTAGTTTAAATTAACTTTGTCTTTGTATGTTTCTGGTACTGCACTCTTAAAGACTGAATGAACCAGCATTGCAGCCATGGGTCATTGTGAGCAGCACCTGTATGGCCGGAGTCGTGGAGACCTGCAGCCATGTCGCTGCTCTTCTGTTTAATGTAGAAGCAACAGTGCGGATCTGTGGCACAAGGACTGTTACAGATGAACCTGCATACTGGGTTTTGCTGGGTAATATGACCAAGATACAGCCAGAGGTTGGCCATAAGATAGACTTCTCCTCTTCAGCTGCCCAAAAAAAGGCTCTCGATCAACACATAAACAGACCATCCGTATTGAAAGGTAAAAGGAGCCGTCCTCAAAAAAGAAAAATCCCACCTGCTACTGTGGAGGAGTTGTCACTGCTATTGGATACTTTGCTGGAACACAGTAAAGCTGTGGGTTGTGGGAATGACCCATAATGTTTTATCTAGGGGTCTAGATTTATGCCTGAAGTGCACTGCCATGTAAATAATTTGCATTTACTAAATATGTACTGACTGAGTACCACTGTTTAAAAGTTGAATAAAGAAACAAACTAATTTTTGCCTTTTTTTTTAAAATTAAAACCACTTTATAGAACATCACATCAGTTACTATGTAGAATCCATGTCATTTATAGTTTACAAATGACAAAATGTTTACACAAAATCATGACAGCGTTTACATGATATCACCCACTACTAACACTACTTAATTTACTGTATCTTTTGAAAAATTACCGATATTTATACAGCACAAGACTTACGAATATTTAACAAGAGCAAGTTTCATTTTTCCCTGGTTTTACTACGACACTGTTCACCAAAACGCATGTTTTGGTGAACGATGTTTGTTCTAATTTGCTATGACCTCAGAGTGCATTGCAAATAAAACTAATAGGCTAAAAAAAGAGTGATATGAACATATTTAGAACTTACCTGAATGAAAATGTCTGGAGCACACCAACAGATATTTGGAGATGGAAGAGTACTGGATATCAGCTTGTCTCACAGCTGCTACCCAGACTAGACGCCTTCTTTTGGTAACATCCGATACATGATCCTCCTCGTGTTGCTTCCAGGTGGGGAAAGAATGAAAAGATAAACCATGTCAACAAACGTCTAGAAACTAACTCCTCACAGCACTTCGTTACATTTATTACCCTGATGGTGCTCGCTGCACTACATAGATAAATGGAAAATGTTTTGCCCGTTTTGTGGCGTTAGCTTCAGCCTCTTCACTCCTTTTTGTGCATCCCGCATTTAGCTGCTTCTTCTTCTGCCGCTAATTTAAAGGCGCTTTACCGCCACCTGCTGGGATGGAGTGTGGACCGTGACGGTTTTAAGGCCTGGATATTTTCTTAAGAAAATCCCCGTGACATTTAAAAATCTGAACATCATTATCTCACCCATACTCTTTTGTAAAATCTCTTCAAACATTAACTGAACACTACTTCTCTGAAAAGCCCTCATTTAACTGACTGCAAATCACTTTTCTGTACTACAAATATGGAGTAAGCCTAATCATTGAGTCACTTCCGGTATTTCAGACAATCCGTTTCCGTGAAGAGCCACTTGTTAATTTGTTGCGGACTTGTTAAAGTGGTTGTGTCCAAATTCATGGGCTGCATCCTCCTGAGGACCCGGCTTTCGCGGTCTACGTGGGCCGGGTCCTCAGAAGGTCGGGTAGGCCGGAAGTAAACAGCTGGGGAAATTGGACGGTCTAGCCTTCTGATTAGCGTCACCGCTGTCTCGGTGGAGTTTAATAAACTCGGCCGTCTCCTCCTTGCTATCTAAAATATAACAGGACACTGGCGTAAATTCTCGACCGTCTCACACTTCTGTTTAATCTGTTTTCTGTTTGACATTTATTCAGCTGTGTGAAAATCCCGGAGGAACCCACCCGGGGGATTAATAAAGTTTTATTTTATCTAATCTAATCTAATAACTTTAATCTCAGCCAAACCAATTTACTCACGAACAAATAAAACACTGAAAAAAGCCCAACAATAACATTTTTAGGTTATATATTACGTTTAACCCGAGTAGCGAAAGTCCGCGGTGATCTGAAAATGATGTGCCGGGAGTTGTGCCGTTCTCGGCAGCTTCAGTGACCCTCGAGCTCCCGGCTTGCTATCGAGCTGGTGGGTAGCAGATGCTCCGAAAACGTCGAAGCAATTTTGCAAATATGCGATATCTTGATAAACCGAGCAGATATTTGATGTTTCCACAGCTACTTTCTCGCCTGAAAATATGTTAAAAGTTTATTTTGTGACCCAGAAAGATTAGTAAGAGTAATTTCAAAACTTAGTAGCGGCCGCCATTATTGGAAAGTGGAGTTTGGCTGGGCCGCGCTATGAATTCTGGGATATGGTAGGCCACGAAGGACACACCCGACCCATCCTTCAAATTTGGGGAAAAGGAGGACGCATTTGTTGGCTGCATTCGGAAGAGTCTACGAATTTGGACAGCCTTCGGCACGTCGCTGTGACATAATCGGTCTACAAATGCGGCCTCAGGAGGATGCAGCCCATGAATTTGGACACGACCAGTGTTTTCTGAAATGTTATTTTGTTGTTGATATTGTAAATGTGATTTGCACTTCCCAGCCACCGTACACTCAGGGTTAACTTAAGTTCTGATAGTAAACTATCTCCAAAATACCAAAAATAAAAGATAGAAGAAAATATTTTTGTAATGGCACCTTGCAGTTTTGCAATAGATGGTCCACACAATACTAAAACCCCAAATTGCAAGGGAAACAACAAGGTTACTGAGCACCTAGGGAGGCTGATTATGTATGTAATCATACACTAGCTTTACATTAGAAAATGTAAGAAAATTATGATTTTATGATGTTTAGTTTTTTAAGCACATTGCAGTGGTGCAAACTAATGTAGCCACAAGTGTGAGACATGAGTTTTCAAGCCATGATGTCACAGAATGTAAATTATGTGACAGTTGGGAGGAAACAGATAAAGGATTTTGGACTGATACATATGTTACCATATCATCAACTTATATTATATAAACCTGTTCCAGAACATAACTGTGGTTTCTATATAAACTGAACAGGGGTTCTATTTATATATAAGTTCATGTGACATATTACACCATGCCATCAATTAGGTCAAAATACAAAGGCACTGTGTGAAAAACTGTGGATAGCCCATGATTCAGTAACTTGTAGAAAAATCAACTTTTCTACCAGTCAGCATTGAAGCCATGCATACCATCATACATGCCGTTGGCTTTTTGAAGAACTGTATCCAAATGTATTGACGTACAAATTTGTAGCCTCTGGGTAGACTGAATTTATACGTTTTACGTTTCATTTTCTTTATTTTGTGTTTCCAGAAATGTACACAGCGGGTCACTGGTGTCCATTTGTGTCACCATAAATCTAGAGACTATTGCTACTGTATGCATTAGCGGGTTTTCTTAAGTGTAATAAAGTATGCCACTAAGAAGCAGACATAGGTTCATACTAGCATCCTTCCTCTGTCATCTGAGCTGATGACCATCCGCTCAAGAGACTAAGACTTTCTTTTTCTGTCATATTGACTATGTCTAGAGGCTGTTGGTAGATGAGATATGTAATAAACAACAGACACGACAAAAAGTGCAAGGAAAAAATAGGAGGAAGATAAATTAAATGTGAATTGTTCAATATGAGGTTGCTCATATTAAGACAATAAGGAATAATGTCGTAAGATGGTAAATGGACTGATTCTTATATAGCGCTTTTCTGCTCTCCTGGAGTACTCAAAGCGCTCTATACAACACGCCACATTCACACAAGCACTGTTATCTACACTTTCAGTGCTTTCTTGTCACGACTGGGGCAGCAGCCGTGTGAAGTGTAGAAAGGAGGACTCAAATTCAGCACTTATTCAGATGTGATGGTGATTTATTAAGAATACTGAACATAAAGTGGGGATGGCAAAACAGAACTAAGGATGAACTAAACTGGGAGAAACTAAACCAAAGAGTAGCAAACCTGAACATGGAGGGAGGACAGCAGGGAGAACACGCAGGGGATTCACGGAGAAATGCAGAGTACGCAGGGTGACACAGAGGATGAACACAGATGACGCGACGAGGAACTGAGGGAAACACACACTATAAATACACAGAGGGACACTGGGAAATCACACACAGGTGGGAGACACAGCTGTGCGAAGCTGAGCAGAGGCCGGGCCAGGCGAAGCTGAAGCTGCTGCTGCAGGCGATGATGAGGATGATGAAGCTGATGCTGCAGGCGAGGGCGAAGACACGGAGGCTGGACCAGGCGAGGGCGAAGACACGGAGGCTGGACCAGGCGAGGGCGAAGACACGGAGGCTGGACCAGGCGAGGAAGAAGACACGGAGGCTGGACCAGGCGAGGAAGAAGACACGGAGGCTGGACCAGACGAGGATAAAGCTGATGCCGACGCTGGACCAGGCGTGGATGAAACTGAAGCTGGACCGGGCGAAG
Source organism: Perissodus microlepis (assembly GCF_051167445.1). NCBI lineage: Eukaryota > Metazoa > Chordata > Actinopteri > Cichliformes > Cichlidae > Perissodus > Perissodus microlepis. The sequence goes on along the minus strand of NC_140478.1, from coordinate 4,281,509 downwards.
GCGAAGCTGAGGCTGAAGCTGAGGCTGAAGCTGGACCAGGCGAGGCTGAAGGCTCTGAAGCTGGACCAGACGAAAATGTCGCTGCAGGCGGTGGCGTGGAAGCCGGAGACGAAGGCGCTGCAAGCGGCGGCGTGGAAGCCGGAGACGAGGGCGCTGCAGGCGGCGGCGTGGAAGCCGGAGACGGAGGCACTCCAGGCGGCGGCGTGGGAGCCGCAGGCGGTGGCGCTGCAGGCGACGGCGTGGGAGCCGCAGGTGGTGGCGCTGCAGGCGATTATGATAGCTTGATGGGCTCTTCGGTCCCCCCAGCGAAAGCAGCAGGCTGAAGCGGTTCCTGAGACCCCTCAGCGGAAGCTGCTGATGATGGCGAAGGCTGGACGGGCTCCTCGGTCCCCCCAGCAAAAACAGGCTCAAAAACAGTAGGCATGGGCGCCCCTGGCACACACAAAACAAAACCAGCAGGCTCGTGGGTCTCTGGTGCACGTGAAACAAAACCAGCAGGCACGTGGGCCCCTGGCACACATGAGGAAGGCTGCAGCTGCGCAGAGCACTGACCCTGCTCAGGCAGTGACAGCCGGGTGCAGTCCCTAGCTGGCATCTTGGCCTCCAGGGGTCCAGAGTAAGCTGAGGGTTATAATGGACTGAAATGTGGGTTGCAGTAATGCTAGTGGTGATAGTAGCTGAGTGGCTGGCAGAAGTGGTGGCAGAACAGGTAATTGTGCTCCTAGGGAGGCTAACGGTTGAGCTACAGAATGGGAAGCTAATGGCTGAGCTACTGACTGGGAAGCTAATGGCTGGACACAAAACTGAGCCGGTGAATGGTGATAAAGGCCAGGCTCGGAAGGAGCAGCAGAGACACAGTCTTTCGGTTTTGCAGAGAGTTTATAGATACCCACTTGGGAAGGGTCCGTTACCACGAAGGTAGGTAAGCTATACATATTGTCTCTCATCCCACTCTGAATAGCCCCAGGAAACAAAGTCCCGGAATCTGGGGAAGCCAAAGTATCCCGCTCACTCGAAAGTGAATGCAGACGGGGGATGAAGTCTGAGATCCAAAAGGAGAAATTCCTGCTCCCACGGGTATAGCGAGCCCAGAAGCCATGGGAGACTGGTCACCAGACGCTGTAGCCGCCTCTCTATATCGTGCTGGGACTTGTCATCCGGGTTTTCCGGCCACAGGTCGATGAGCTCTTGTGTGGCATCGATGAGATTCTCCCGTAGCTCCTTAGACGGATTAAGTGCCGCGGGGTCCATCTTGTGGTCGCGTCGTACTGTCACGACTGGGGCAGCAGCCGTGTGAAGTGTAGAAAGGAGGACTCAAATGCAGCACTTATTCAGATGTGAGGGTGATTTATTAGGAATACTGAACATAAAGTGGGGATGGCAAAACAGAACTAAGGATGAACTAAACTGGGAGAAACTAAACCAAAGAGTAGCAAACCTGAACATGGAGGGAGGACAGCAGGGAGAACACGCAGGGGATTCACGGAGAAATGTACGCAGGGTGACACAGAGGATGAACACAGACGATGCGACGAGGAACTGAGGGAAACACACACTATAAATACACAGAGGGACACTGGGAAATCACACACAGGTGGGAGACACAGCTGGACCAGATTAACCTGACGAGACAGGGGAACACTAACACCAGGGACCAACAGAGGGAGCACAAACCCAGTATCTAAAATCCCAAAACACAAACCATCCTAACTGTCATTCATACTCCGATGGATGCGTCAGCGAGCAAGTCGGGGTCGGTATCTTGCCCAAGGATATTTGGCATGCAAAATGGGGGAGCCAGGGATTGAACCACCAAACTTCCAATCAGCAGTTGACCTGCTCTACCTCCTGAGCTACAGCCACCCAATCAGGTTTTGCCAGAAATCAGTTTTTTGGCAGTTCATCTTGAATGGGGAAAAATGTAACAAAATAATAATAAAAATAACCACTGTTTACTGTTGACCAGTCTGTAGATCAGAAAAGCAGGGATCTTGTGTGTGGCATTGTTGAGAGAAACCACACTGTATCATACATTGTAGAAAAAACTGCACTGACAGACTTACTCTATAGTTTTACATCTCTATTTCCTTTCTTTTGACCTTTCATTTCCATGACAGAGGATTTTTTTCATCGTCCTGTCACTACTCTTTATCAGCATTTTGGAAAATGCTGATATATGAACATGCGCTGCAGGTATGTGCGTAAACAAGCTTCAGAAGCAGCACAGTTTGAAGCAGACTTCAAAAGATGAAGTTTGGGATTTTTTAAAAAACAGCCATCAGTGTCTGACTAAGCCTTTTTTTTCTGAGGACATTCAAAGATTGTTTTTATGTCAGTCTTTTTAGCTTCTTCAAAATACCGACAGCAGTCTCTGCCAGCGTTTGTTTTTTAGTGCAGCATAAATGTGCACAGAAGTAGTCACAGTTACATGAAAGGCATTTCATTTATTTCCATAAAGGCCAGCAAGACAAGGAATGAATCATTTAATAGAAATCTTGGAAGTTGTTGTGACAGTTGAAACTGTAATTAGAAATGTGTAAAATGGGAAGTAAGGTTTCCACCTTGTTAGGATTCTTCAAGAGTGGTTTTGCAGGACAGCTGCCAACCTAGAGTAGCTGGCAGCTGGGAAAAGAGATTATCTGACTTCCATTGTCTGGTATGGTGAGTTACAAATGGTGATCTACTTTCTAGGGTTTGACTTTTTCTGTAAATTTTACACACAAGTGAAGTCATTCATCAGCTCCCAGAGAATTCAGGAGCACTTGTCTAGAGAGTGAAATGAAAGATGTGACCTGAATTAGCAACAGTCTCACTTCCAGTCTATCACAAAGTGACTAAGTAGAAACCTGTGGTCATATTTTAATGTGCCATGTGAGCTGTTTGTTCTTTGGGTGCCTGTTTTTTGTTTGACATGTTTCCTACAAGACTTGTTTGCTATATGCTGCTGTTGCGCTTATGACCTCACTGTGATAAAATATTTGGCAGCAGAATCTGAAATATATGTGATATTTCATTTTCTGCTGCATTAGTTGTGATGCCTTTGATTTTCTTATGTCTTAAAAAACAGTGAACATCTCATCTGCAGTTGCTGTAACTGTGCATCTGTGTAATCCTCAACCCGTGCTTTATCCTGGCTATGAATTCTAAACAAGTCATTTGTATTCTCCAGTAGCATCGACTTAAAAGGCATAAATCACAAAGCCCAAGAGAGCTTAAAACATGAAATTAAAAAAAAAGAAAAAATAGGAAACATTCACTGGACAATTGAATTTATGTGCTAAACAATTTATGTGGCATAACTGAGTCCTCTGAAGGGAGTAGCACAGTGAAGGTGGTTAGCATTGCTGTCTCACAGCGAGAAGGTCCTGAGTTTGAATCCATCTCCTGGGTGAAGTTTTCTTGTTTTCCCCATATTCGCATGGGTTCTCTCCGGGTACAGTTAGTGGGGTTAGGTTAACTAACGATTCTAGATTGCCCATAGGTGTGAATGGTTATCTGTCTCTGTGTTAGCCCTGGTGATAGACTGGTGAGCTGTTCAGGGTGTACGCTACCTCTCGCCCAGCCCCCCGTGACCCTGATAAGTAGAATGGATGGATAAGTGAAGGCAAACTTGATAGAAAACCTCGAAGTCCGAAAAAAGCAGTGAACTGCACTCTGAGTGCTGAGATAGTGAAAGAGGCTCTAAAGGGTCACATCAAGGATTTTTTTCCCCAACTTAGTGTCTTGAATATGCTGACAACTCTGAGTTCAAATGAAGCGTCAGAGAGCCTACTTTCACACCCTAAATATGAACTGAAAATAAACCCAAACTGAGACCTGATCCATTAAGATCTGATCACAGTAATTAGATGGGGTGGCTGCAACACAAGCAAACATTTTAAAGGAGTCCATCTATGAAAGACTGCTACACAACTTGCTCTAATCTTTCTCATTTTTATTGATGGATTACTAACAGCTGGGACAGTTGGTGATCAGCTCATTTAACCTCCCTAAATGCCTTTTATTTTAATGTGTTCCTTGGGGTTACCGCTTCTAATCTTCCTATTATCACTGGGATCACTTTAACTTTAGCTTGCACATATGTTCCAGCTGTGGAAGATGGAGACCTCAGTACACTTTGAAGAGTATTCTACTCTTAACATCATTGACATCATCATTGTCTTATCTATGATGGAGGTATTTGGCTATGGTTGACCCTCATGCATCTTTATCACAAGTCTTACTGCCCTGTGGGATACCCATGTATTTGTAGCTGTTCTATATATTTCATATTTTGTTTTTTGGCAGCCCACCCCTGCAGCCTGGATGACCTTTCCTCTCTTTGCAACCATTTAGCCTCATTTATCCAGTCTGAATGGCGATGTCCTCGCTCTAGATCCTGGTGGATCCATAAGTCAATGCCTCCTCACTCTTGGCGTAGAGCTTGATGTCATCTGTGTACAGGTGGTGGCTGATAATCCCTACACTCCTGAATCTATACCCCAATCTACTCTGATGAGCTACACAAGTACCTGTTGTTATTGTAGCAACCTCCTTTTTTGTGCTGGCAGGTGAGTGATCATGGAGTGCTATTAGCTTTTTTTAGGCCAGTAGCCGTTGATCGTGCCAGATACTGGTGCTATTCAGCCCTTCATTCTGGAGAGCCATTGGATACCTACCTTTGGTATAATGACTGACTCTTGCTCTGGGACATTGCTGTGGTCTGTTCTTCCACTCCCCCAGGCTTTCTTTTCCAGCAGAAGAGACCACTTGATCTTATACCCACATGCTTCTAGGATTACTGTGGCAGTGGTATGAGCTCACTGGTTTCAGTACAGAACTCATGATCATGGTTGAGTGGCTACTTCGAGTGTGGCCACAGTCTCCATCCTCAGCTGAGCAGAAGCATGTTTTATAGGGCTGTCATTTCAAATGTACATTTTCAATAGTCATATAATAATGTGTACTACTATTACTACTACTACCACTACTACTGATTGTGCATTGAAAGCCAGCCCCTGTAGCCGTACATGATGTTACACCAACACAGAAATGAAGTAAGCTAGCATTAAAAACAAAGAAAGGTAGAAATAAACTACATCACCTAAATGTTTAAAACAATCATAACAGTAGCAAATGTAATAGAAAGTTAAGTAAACCTGTTAGCAAAGGAAACAAGAGACTCCAATGCTAACGTGTCAACAAACAATGACAAATGACTATAAGTCTAATTAGCCACCCTAGCTCAGGTCATCTGAACTCAAAAAGAAACAATTCCAGCACTGTTACTCCTGACATGCACCTTCCTCAATCTCCTCTTTCAATATCTTTCAATCACCCTGAGCACATGTGACCACTGACTTGCCCTCACACTTGCCTGATCTAAATCCAATAGAACACCTCTACGACATGCAACACCACCAGATTGCACCTCAGGCACGATCTGATATCGTCGTGTTGGTGTTGTTCCCAGATCATCATACTAAATGTTGTTCCAGGATCAACATTGCAAGTGACCAATCAGAATGTTGTGACATCATACTTTTGCGACTTCGGGAAAAAACGGCATAAAACAAAAAACTGTACTTAAGCTGCGAGAAACCGCCTTTGTCCGTCGATCAACGGACCCTGACCCTAACCGTAACCCTTTAATAAACGGTAAGCAGAATTGATATTGTCCTTGCAACATTGGAATTTCATAAATGCACGAATGGCTTGGCGCGCAAAAGAATAACGTCACAACAATGTGATTGGTCACTTGCAATGTTGAACCTGGAACAACATTTTCATGATGATATGGGAACAACACCAACACGACGATATCAGGTCATCCGCACCTCAGACTCTCCAGGTGCTCAGACTCTCCTGGTACACGTTTGGGAAGAGATCCCTCAGCACACCATTAGGAGCATGGCCCAACATCGTCATGCATGAATACTGCTAATTTCCATTTTGATTTGCTGCAGTGAAATTTTGGCAAAATGAACTAGTCTGCTACATTATTCTTTCATTTTTGGGGTGCCTTTGAATTCAGCCCTCTCTAGCTTCATAATTCTCATTTCCATCAAACAATGCGGCATCCCATAGCTCCTAACACATGACCCAAGCAATGTTCCCTCTAATTTTTCATTTTTTTTCTGACTTGTATTATGAGTATGAGTCTGTGGTCTGGGAAAGAATCCTGTAACTCTCTTTCTGCAAAATACAGTATATCATGACAAATGTTGGGCAATTAATTATATAGGTACTTCTTCAAATAAGTAACTGAGCTTTGAAAACAAAGTTTTTTGCAGCTGTTTACCTAAAAATGCAGCCATGGGTTTAAAAAAAAAAACATTTAAAACTATTTACAGAACAATCAGGTGTTCTGCATTAGTGATGTGCGAATCATGAACGAATCATGATTCACAAGCCCAACTGACTCTCTGACTCATCCCTGTTGCTGTTAGCAGCAATGTATCTTAGCTTATAATTAAAATTGTGGAGAAAAACACAACATCCAGTATCTTAACAAAAAAAATTCTGCTCTGAACTGGAAGAAAAAACCCCGAGTAGAAGCTCACATCAAGAAAATAGCTCCTCGGTTCACAGTAGCATCGCTCTGCTAACATGCTAAGAGCACATTTGAGCTACTCACCCCCTCCCTTTCTGTGCTGAATCTTAGAGCGAATGAATCACTCACTCACTCACCCCGAGCCTTGTGCTTTGCTGGGCAGAGGGGGGAGGGGCGGTAGTTACACTCTCAGTAGCACAGGAACAGAGCGGGAGGGAGAGACAGAGAAAGAGAGCCAGGGACAACAATGTCACATTAGAAAGGTATAGTAAACATCCACAACTATATTCAGTTGACAGAGAATATGCATCTTCTTTTTGTTTTCATATTTTAATTTATATTTAATTGTGTTGTGGTTTGCAGTGTTTTGTGTTGTTTCACTTTAAATTTGTAAAAAGAAAAAGCTGAAAATTTAAATAGTTAAAAGTTGAAATGTGAATAGTTGGTTTTTGTATTATATGATTTATTTATTACATTTTATGTGGAGTGAAAAAATAAAAGTATATTTACGGTGGCCCCTAGAGACAAAACACGTATGAACTCCAAAACACATACCAACTCCAAAACACATACCAACTCCAAAACACGTACAAACCCCAAAACACGTACAAACTCCAAAGCACGTACAAACCCCAAAGCACGTAAAAACTCAGAAGCACATAAAAACTCAAAACACGTACAAAAGACAACAGAAGTGCTCCAGGATGCTAGGCGCAGTGTTGAGCTTTTGTTACCTACTATAATACCTACTACCAACGACCGGATTTGGTGTGTTGTAGTAACAGGTAAGTGAACATTTTTTTTAAATTATTTGAATATATATGAGTGCTTGTGTATAAATGCTTTCAATTGTGTTATTTAAGTGATCTAGGTAGCTCTGTTTTGGAAGTTCAGTTAATGCTAGAAATGTGTTTTGGAGTTTGTACATGCTTTGTCTCTAGGGGCCACCGCATATATTTATATATAAACATATATAAATAAAACCACTTTTTTTACATTTGTAATTTCTTTTGTGCATAATTTTATATTATTGTTAATAATAAATTAATTAAAGCAACAAAACAACCTGAAGAGCCGGTTCGGAGCCGAAAGAGCCGGCTCTCTAAAAAGAGCCGGAAATCCCATCACTATCTGACACACACAACAAAACTATTGACTACACTACACACTAACTACACAAGATTTGCGCTAAACATCGCAAATCTCTCACATCTCAAAACACCGCCGTCACTCCTAAAACTTCCCCCCTTCCTAAACAACTAAATACCATGTTGCCATATCATTTGTAGATTGGTCGACATGGTACATTTTTTCACCAATAGAAAAAAATGGGGGGGGGAGGGGGTGGTTTTGTTTTTGCTCACAGGCGGAGAGCGCTTTCAAGCGTTTTCCTTATAAAACGCTGTTTTTACCGTTTCTCCCCGCAGTAAATATAAACAATGATAGTATTCAGGAAGAAAACCAAACATTGTATATATTTTTTATCATAACTCTGGTTTTACGTGGCCTATCAACACAATTTAAAAACTGGTATAAAATCCACACTTTTTTCGTCTGTCCGGCTCACATCTCCAATGGTTGTACACATTGTCATTAACGTGGCTTCACTCCACATCAGCCACGCCGCTTTGCAAGCTAAAACACCGGTGTCGGCACATAAGGACGCTGTCATAGCCTGTCAACGACGTTGACGCTGCATATATACGAATGTGAATCGCATTATAGGCTGGACTATGGGATAAGGTGGCATCGTTCTAATCCCATACGGGAGCAGCCAGTCATTTACTAACACTAACACTGCAAAACAGAATTGTTAACGTATTTATTTTAATTTCAATTCTTTTTTTTTTGTGCGCAACACAGGTTTTCTGTGCGCGGAGACCGTGCCAGCAGTGCGCAATCGCGCACGCGCGCAGCTTAGAGGGAACATTGCACCCATATCAGTATAGATTGTCCAGCATGATTCATTTTTCCATTGATCAGTATATAAACCATGTGACACTCTCTTATTACACTAATAAGATGTATCAACAAAAAACAATAGTTAAGGTTTTTTTTTTATTAGACAGTCTGCAGTCATATTCAAATCCAAAAATCCAAATCCAGTTTATTTATATAGCACGTTTAAAAACAAAAGGTTTGCCCAAAGTGCTGTACAGAAACACAGGGTAAAATAGAAGATACAACCACTGACACTCACATAAAACCTAATAAAACACATAAAAACCATATCAGCTCAAGCCAGTCTGAACGCTATCGAAAAAAGGTGTGTTTTGAAAAGCATTTTAAAAACAGGAAACTAAGACGCCTGTCTAATATTTAAAGGCAGCGTATTCCAAAGTTTTGGGGCCATAACTGAAAAAGCTCGTTCTCCTCTACGTTTAAGCCTTAATTTTGGGACAACCAACAGCAGCTGGTCAGCTGATCTGAGGGTCCATAAAGGAATATAAGGCTGAAGTAACTCGGAAAGGTATGGGGGAGCAAGACCATTAAGGCATTTAAAAACCAGTGTTAGGTTTGTGATGAACAGGAAGCCAGTGAAGAGAAGACAGGATAGGTGTTACATGTTCATAGCTGTGGGTACCAGTTAAGAGGCGGGCAGCAGCATTTTGAATGAGCTGAAGACGAGCAAGAGAGCGTTGGCTGACTCCAAAAAACAGTGCATTACAGTAGTCAAGCCGTGTTGAAATAAAGGCATGTATTACCTTCTCCATGTCACATCTTGACAAAACTGGCTTCAGCTTAGCTATTTGCCTCAGCTGGAAAAAGCTTTTTTGCAACACCGAACTAATATGTTTGTCCAATGTAAAATCTGAGTCCATGATGACTCCCAAGTTTGTCACATGCTGCTTGACATAAGACCCTAGCCAACCACAATTTACGAGGGGGCTGCATGAAATATTATTAGGTCTAAATACAATCACCTCCGTTTTACTCTCATTGAAACTCAACAAGTTCAGAGCCATCCAAGCTTTGATATCTTCAAGGCAGTTCAAAAGGATTTGGATGGAGCCTGGGCCATTTGGTGCTAAAGGCAAATAAATTTGGCAGTCGTCTGCATAGCAGTGAAAGGATATTTCGTGTTTTCTAAAAATAGACCACAAAGGGAGCAGGTGTAATGAAAAAAGAAGAGGGCCAAGGATTGAGCCCTGGGGCACCCCACAAGGAAGGGGGGCTGAGGTGGACTCTAAATTTTCAACTTTAACACTAAACGTTCTGCCACTCAAATATGAGCGAAGCCAATCCAGTGCTGCACCTTTAATGCCAACCAGTAAGATCTTAAAGCACAAGGATCACGGAACTTCCACTATCAGCAGCTAAAAAGGTATAGTTAAAAACACGTAAAAGTGCTGTTTCAGTGGAGTGTAGATGTTTAAAACCAGACTGAAAAGGTTCCATGATGCCATTAGCATCTAAAAACGTATTCAGTTGGGTAAAAACTATTTTTTCCAATAACTTTGAAAGGAATGGAAGTCTTGAAATAGGTCTAAAATTTGAGCAAACTAAAGGGTCAAGGCCATTTTTTTAAATAAAGGGCTAACAATTGCATGTTTAAAACCATCAGGAACCACACTGGAAGTAATACTGCTATTTATAATAGCAAGGACTGAGGTTCCAATTGAAGGGAAAACCTCTTTAAAGAGCCATGCAGGGATCACATCCACGGGAGAACCAGAAGGTTTAATTTGTCTAACCATCTCGTTAAGAAGTGTAATTGAGATGGGTTCAAACTGGTATAAGGCAGCTGAACAGGGACTAAACGTGGATGGGTCATATGTAGGAGGCACTATTGCTGACCTGATGGACTCAACCTTGTTTACAAAAAAAGAAAGAAACATCTATTAGCAGAGCCTTCCAGGGTGGCAGACTGGGGCACATTTAAAATAGAACTGATGGTCTTATAAAGTGCGCGGGGATTATGACAATTTGATGCAATCACCTGAGAAAAATGGCTGTTTTTCTCATTTTTCACTGTATTTTGATAGCATTTCCAACAGTCCTTTAACATTTCAAAATAAACCTGCAGTTTGTCCTTCTTCCACTTTCGCTCTGCTCTCCTGCATTGACGTCTGACCGCTCGGGTGGCTTCATTTAACCAGGGCTGGGGAATACATTTAGGGCGCCTGGTTTTTAATGGGGCCATAATGTTTAGGGTCTCAATACAGGTTTCTTGGAACTGCAAAAGCAGCTCATCCAGACTAAGTCCTAAACTAATTTCAGGGTCAATAAAAGCATTTTTTTTCTATAAAAGTTGAGGAGAAGAGAGCAGCAGTGGAAGAATTAAATATTCGACAGCACCTGGGTGGAGCTTTAAACTCATGCACAAGAGAAATGTCAAATAAAACAAGTTTGTGATCAGAAAACATGGAATCCCCAATTTCCAAATTAAAAACAGATAAACCGCATGATAACACCAGGTCAAGAGTGTTCCCCTGCTGGTGTGTAGGGCCTTGTACAGACTGTACAAAGTTAAAAGACTGAATAAGATTTAAAAACTCCTGAGCAAACAGTCCATCAGAGCAACAGACATGAATATTAAAATCACCAACTATTAAAATCCGATCATATTTAGGCACAATGTCAGCCAAGAAACACGAAAAGTCATTTAAAAAGTCTTTGTTAAACTTCGGTGGTGGGTAGATTACCGCACACACAACCGGTTGAAAACGTCCCAGGTCAAACATCAAAAGTTCAAAACTGGAGGGGGGAAGCGGTACATGGAGTTGCTTGCAATTAAAGTTATTTTTAAAAACTGTCAATATTCCTCCTCCTCTTCCTGATATCCTTGGAGCATTTCAAAATGAGCAGTCGGAGGGCAATATTTCAGAAATGAAGCTAGACTCACCAATTTTCATACATGTCTCAGTCACCAAAAGGAGATCCAATCCATTTGAAGAAAAAAAATCGTTTATGACAAACGTTTTACTTACTATATTCTAATCAGACACCTTATATTTTGGTAAGAAACTGCACATATTTACAGTATTATAGCAACATTTATCAGGCTTAGCTATTAAAATAGTAAAACTGAAAAAACAAACTCCAAGAACAAAATATTACTGTTCATTTGTTTAGCATAGTTTCCTTTTATAATGCTCTGGTTATTACTCGAAGTTCTGTGGAATTTGCAGATTGTAATTCCTCAGTGTTGTATACTCATACAGGGTAAAACGTGTCCTGTCACTATTCTACTGCATAAGCCTAATATTCACCTACTATTGGCCTAGAAAATCTGCCAGGAAACTCATCATTTATTTTCCACCATTTGATGCTCTTTAGACTTTGATTGTTTACATGGAAATCCAGAGGGAAGGAGAGAATCAACAAGACTCCATCATACAAAGGAGAGCAGACATCATTGACAAACAGATACGATACTGATTATGAAAGGATGAGCTGGAGTGGCGGTGCACCTGATCCTCCTGGACTGTGAATAAGGGAGAAATTATTGGTTCAGTGATGCCAGCATGCTGACAGTACATTGGCAGCTGGCAAAGTCATATAGAGAACTGAAGTAGAACCAAGTGCTTAAAACAATAGAAAGTGTCCAGTGCAGCCAATGCCTGAGCTTTCCATTTAACATTGTTTTCTTTTTGCATTCTTCATCTACTATGTTGTCATGTTCTTCCCTGTTCTATCTCACTTGTCAACCAATCAGCTTTCGACCGATGCACGGCATCATTTACATCAAGCAGCATGCAGTTAGGATTCCAAATTCAAATTCAAAATTTCAAATTCAAATTTTATTTGTCACGTACACAGTCATACACAGTACGATATGCAGTGAAATGCTTAGACAACTGCTCGTGACCTAAAGAAAAAAAGAAAAGGCTATGAATAAGATAGGAAATAAATATGAAAATTAAAAAGGGTAAATTTAACTAGGAAGGAATAAAATAAAATATAAAAATTAAAGTTAAAAATGAAATAACTGTACAACACAAATTAGAATGAAGGGTAAATTTAACTGGGAAAGAATAAGATAAAATATATAAATTAAAGTTGAAAAATAAAATTACTGTACAACAAATACACAATACACAGTATAGAACTATATAAGAATGTATGAAGAAATATGAATATATATATATATATACAATAACAGCAGCTGTACAAGTATTAACTGGAAATGAAGAATATAATGACCAGTGTTGTGCAATCCACATTATTTAGTGTCTTGTGCAGTGCAAATATGATTTAAGTGATGAAGTGAAAAACAATGTCCAGAATGTCCAGTGTGTGTGTAAGAACTATATGTGTGGGTCAGTACTGTGTGGTGGTGTGATTGAGAGACCGTATCGCCTGCGGGAAGAAGCTCCTCCTCAGTCTCTCTGTGTTGGTCTTCAGGGAGCGGAATTGCTTTCCTGACCTCAACAGAGAGAACAGTCCGTTGTTGGGATGGCTGAGGTCCTTCACGATCTTCCTGGCCTTGGTCCAGCACCGCCTGCTGTAGATTGAGTGCAGGTCAGGGAGCTCGGAGCGGATGGTGCGCTCAGCTGACCGCACAACCCTCTGTAGAGCTCGTCTGTCCTGCATGGTGCTGTTCCCGAACCAGGTTAAGATGTTTCCCGTCAGGATGCTCTCTATGGTGCACGAGTAAAAGTTCCTGAGCACCTTGGAGGGCAGTTGGAAGTCTCTCAAGCGTCTGAGGTGGTAGAGACGCTGACGGGCCTTTTTCACCACGGTGTTGATGTGGTCAGTCCTCTATCAGTCCTCTATCCAGATGACTGATAGAGAGCATCCTTGTTTCGGATCAACAGAAGGACACATCTTACATATCATCACTTTGGGGTTTTGGCCCTTACATTTTGGGCAGCTCTGATTTTGAGGTCTTAGCTTTCATTACTTCAGACAACCAGATGAAAACGTGTAGACCACTTTGCAGTACAGAATGGTGGTCATCATGTCAGGATGGGCATTCTGCTGCATGCTTGTGGGTGTCTTACCAGCAATGAACTGACAGAAACACTGTCAGATGCCAGTTTTATCAGTGGGTGTTACTATACAAAGAAATGTTATTACATTCAAACACAGTATTTGAGACTAGTAATAATTAAATAAATTTCATAACATATTAAATTTATTTCTTACCATTTTGTCTTTAAGTAGCGTTAAATAAACCTTAACTGTTTGTAACAAAGGAAACATTTCCCAGATGGTGGTATCTAAATTGACAGAGCGATCAGGCTCCAAACAAGCAGCCAATTGTGGAAGGTGTTGCCAATGCCTAGCGACCTCATCACACTCAGGTTTGTAGGCTGCTGTCAACCACAATCCCGTGGCTGTGTTTTGAATTCTTCAAATTTGTTTTTCATACCTGCGTGAAGGAAAAGTATTTGAAGTGATGGCGGTCATCCGTACATATGAGTCTTAGAACAAAGGAAGCCATCAAATACTGTACATTTTATTTTATGCATAACTTCAATAAACACTTCAATAAAAAAAAAGAATTCTTTGAATTTGAATAGTTTGATTTGTTGTTGCTGTGCCACATGTTGCCCATTGTTTTCAATGATCTTTTTAGCCTTTTTTAAATAATTGCAGTGGCACACCCATGTTACTTTGTTTTATAACTTTAACCCATTTGTTGAATGTGTTTCAGCATTTTCACTCATTTATTTTGTAGGTTACGTTATATAAATAATTGTACTTTCACATTGTCTGTGTTTAAAAAACCATGATGTTTCATTTCTGTGAGGCTTGGGCTTTGTCCTTTGTGTGTTTTATTTTTACTGGCCACCTCACACAAAGTTGTCACCCACAGCACGCCCATGCTTGTCAGAAGGCAAGTGGCAGAACAAAGAGCCATATGAAACATCAGGTGGTGACTTCTGCACTAGCTCAGGGGTTACATACGTGACCTTGGAGGAACTCTGAGATGCTTTCTTTGCTCAAAGAAAATCACTCCCAAACTGCTCTTTTCTTTTTGCCTGCACTGCTTTCCTTACTCTTTGAATCACAAAGCACAGCCTTGATTGTTGAATATTCTTTCACACACCACTGATTTCTCGCCAGTATACTCGCTGTCACATTTCTTTCTGCCTCCTTTTCTCCACTCTGTCTGTTATGTTCCACCAATCTCACTTTCTGTTTTCTTTATTGCTAGAAATATAGATTGTTTTTGAAGAAAGTCAGCTCAGATCAGAAATATGTATTTTAAAAAAATCCAAAAAAGCAGGTCACTCAAAAAAGTAGTAGAAATGTGCTTAAAATATGCTTCCAAAAAAGTAACATTTGAATTTTTGGTTTTGTCTGTTTTTAACCACTTGATTTACTTGTATTTAAAGTATATTTAAATATATGTAGGTATATTTATTGGAATGCTTGCCCATTTCAATCACTTTATTGTCTCTTCTGATGGAATTGTTTTATTAGTTAAAGCACATTTGATAAAGGACTGTTTGCCAAGAGAGAGGTGATTAACTCAATATTAAATAGCTTTCTTAGCTGAGGGATGAAGCACAACGGAAACAACACATTATACTGTATGTAAATATATGTATGGCACAGGCTAATTCAGTTCATGGTACATTATGGAAATCCATGATTGTTTTCGAAACGTGACTGAATTTAGTTGTGGGCCCAAACTAGCATGATTAATGTGCTCCATGAAGCACCAAAATGCAAATACATAAAAATATCCCATTGCTCTCACATATGAACTACTTCAAATCAAGCAATGTGATGTGATGTAATGCAGGGATTCCTATTTCCTTCTATTCAGAGCTAGCAAAGTTAGTAAACATGAGGCAGAAGACAGCCATTTTTTATCCCTAGAAGCCACTGTGACTGGGTCAACAAGGCGCAGCTTTTGATTCATTCATGATTCATGAATGAACATTTGATTGTTTTTCAGATCAAACCCAGCTGTGTGCTGGCTTTTTTTACACTTTGCTAATATTAGCTTACACATGTATTTTGAGTGCTACCTAATGGCGCAGTCGCACGAGTCAAAACAACCTCCTTGTATTGATTTTTTAAAAATTGTATTAATACTTTTGCTTTCAGAGCTCGATTGCAAGTAGGTGTTTAAGGTTGTGTGAAACAACAGAAGGAGTAGACTGAGTAACTAAGGAAACTGCTTATTCATACTGTAGCAACTTGTCAATTGTAAGACAGTTCCACCCTGAAACATATACTGCTGTATTGTACTTTGTGACTGTAACAGGAAATAATTTACAAAATTATTATTACAGTGTATTCAGTAACATTTAAAACTATCAGCAGAGACCATAAATTCATCACGGTGTGAGGAATTAATTTTTTGACATAGACTTCTATCTGCTCCTTAAGTCTGACTTCATCAGTCATATCTAGGACAAACTGAAGTATTTCTAAAAGACTAAAAGTTGCAGCTCTGTTATACCTTTGAACCTATGGATAAATTTAACATTGAAATATTAGGTTAAATTGTAATTATATAGCGCCAAGTCACAACACCTCAAGGTACTTGATAATGAAAGTTAAAGACACTACAATAATAACTATAAAAACTAAACAGTAGTGCTATTTTGGAGGGTTGGTTGAGTTGGGTTAGTTGACATATAACATTGTCATAGCTGGTGATTGGCTACAGAGCTGGAAGATGCATGATGAAGGCTAAATTGTTTTCAGTAAAAGTTCATGTTGAGTGTCCAAAGACAAGTTTCATCATTTGGCAGGAGTATGCCATAGATGGTTATAAAATACGACACAAAAGATTACAACATGCTATAAATAAGAACCCAGAAAGAAGGTTGGTATGTTATCACTTAACAAAGAAGTGGATTTCTCTCTATAAATGCAGGAGCTGCTCCCCTACTGGCCATTAGAGAGAATGCAGGTTTGAGGCACTTCTGGCATAAGTTTTGAGGCCTGAAAAATAAAGTTATCTCACAGTATATACAAAGAAAGCTCTCCTTATGTGTTAATTCTTGACAATAATGGCACAGATAAAGAGGACGTCTGTGATGTTACTGCACCAACAACAGTGTTTATAGGAAGTAGAATACTTTTATATATCTCTGTTTCAAAATTATATTTTATGTGTTATTTAATGTTTAAATTTGTCTGTGAAGGTTCTCAGTCATCCAGGTCATCGTAGTCAAAGGAGCTTGCAAAGAAAAGCGTCTGGACTTCTTTAAGTTTACTTGAAGACGTTTCACCTCTCATCCGAGAAGCTTCTTCAGTTCTAAGGTGAAGAAGCTTCTCGGATGAGAGGTGCTTACATTCAATGCATTCATGCTTTTGTAGGACATTTTTAGACTCCTGGTGTTTTCTTAGTTTATTCTAAATTTCTCTGCTTATTCAGGACCTCCAATGTCAGGGAAATTCAGATAAAAAGAAATGTACTGTATACAAAGGCTGATAAATCTATTCAAACTTGCTGTGCATGCATGAGGAGGATTTTCATCAGCAGCAGGCCACACTGCTGATTGCTGATCAGAAGCGTCTGAAGTTGACCAACCATATGTCAGCCAACTCCCTGCTGGTGACCTTCAGCTTGCAGCTGATGAGATGTTCACTATGTTGTATTTTTTTTTACAGCCTCTAAGCTTTATCAGTGATGAAGCCTTTAAATATAAAACTGTAATAAATGTACAGTAGTGCCTGGTTTTTGTTTTTTTTTTGTAAATTTACAGTAATTATAAATAAGATATATATTGATTAAGTTTGAACACCAAGCAGCCATAATCTTGCTTATTTAAGTCAAATTCATCTGAAGACAAGACAAAAATAATAAATTAACATCACAGGATACCTTTAACTGTATGGACAACATTTCTGGTGTCTAATTATCCCTTTTAGCAGTGTTTGTCAAGTCTGGCTGTGTATGACGGGTAGGAGTAGGACCTGAATGCAGGATTTGTAAACAAAGGTTAAACTGAAAAGCAGTTTTATTGTTGAACTTAAACATATTACAAAATAATGCAAAATAAGTGAAAAACAAGAAACCAAATCGTCAAAGAGGAAAAACTGCAAGAGATGACATGACAAAGAGCAGAAAGAAAACTGAAGACTTGCAAATACACATATCACCCATATGGAAAAGATATATATAAATCTTATAAAGTTTGTATCTGTCTTGTGTGAAACTTGTATGAAAAGCATACAAGAGTGAAAACAGATATAAGATCCCTTGAAAAATTATATAATGAAACTTGTATGTTTTGGATACTTACTAAAACAATATATGAAAGTAATGAGAAAGTGGCGACTTTCATGAGTAAATCATATAAGCCTTATATGATTCACTATATGAAGTAGGCCACATCTTATGCAAGTCTTTTATAAGTTTTTTCTATTTCTTTTAGATATGGGCAGGTAATTAAGGCGAGAGGAACAGCCAGGGAAAAAAAGACAGGCTAACAAAATGTGGGGAAGCAAAACTAAACACAACAAACATGAGACAAGGGACTATTTAGATAAAACAGGAAATATAAATACTGAGAAATTAACACATGCAAACTTGAACACGACAAAAAGGTAAACAAACATGGTGGCATGAGAGACTTCAAGGAAACAAACAGACAAATACAAAAGACAAAGCAAAGACAAAAGGAGCCATAACTAAACTAGAGACATAAAATAAGACCATGACAGTGACAGTGTTGGATTTCACGTCTCCTTTAATGAATGAACAAATGAAAATTCTTTAGAAAGCTTACAAAATATCATCATCCTGATGTCCAGCTTGAACCGTCGATATTTCCATTAGTGCATTGCATTGCACAGTAGGGCTGCCACGATTAGTCGACTAGTCACGATTACGTCGACAATCAAAATCGTCGACGACTGATTTAATAGTCGACGCGTCGTTTGAAGCTTTGTAAGATCCCAAAAGACGCAGGAATAAGCAGTAGGATTTAAGAGTGTAATAACGGACTGAAACAGAAGATGGCAGCACTGCATGTACAAGGATGCCAGCTGCCGTTAAACCCCGAAGAAGAAGAAGCAGCTGTGTCCCAGAATTCATAGCGCAGCCCAGCTCAGTTTCCAACAATGGCAGCAGCTAGTTAGTTTTAATATTACTCTTATTATTCTTTCTGGGTCACAAAATAAACGTTTAACATATTTTCAGGCGAGAATGTAGCTGTGTTTACCTCAAATATCTGCTCAGTTTATCAAGACACCACATATTTTCAAAAGCGCTCCGACGTCTGTTACCCACTAGCTCGATAGCTAGCCAGGGGCAAGGCTCACTAGAGCCGCTGAGAACCGCGGACTCCTGGCAAATCGTTTTCAAACCCACCACCGTCTTTCCCTACTCAGCTTAAACATATATGAGTCACTTAGATAACTTAAAAATGTTATTGTTTGGCTTTTTTTAGTATTTTATTTGTTCCTGAGTAAATCGGTTTGGCTGAGATTAAAGTTATAGTTTTTACACAGCTGAATAAACGTCAAGCAGACAGCTGATCATCAGAAGTGTAAGATGCTCGAGAATATACTCCGGTGTCCCGTTGTATTTTAGATAGCAAGGAGTTTATTAAACTTCACCAAAACAATCTGCAAATTTCATTAAAATTTAATAAACTATCATCTTGTCTTTATTTTTAGTTAGCACATACCTTAAACACTTAAAGCTGTAAGCTAATGATAGTTACATAAGAGCAGATGCTGCTGGTGCAATAAGCTGTACGTTTTACGTCCAATGGATGATGATCTGATTAGTCGACTGATCGCAAAAATAATCGGTGACTAGTCGACTATCAAAATAATCGTTTGTGGCACCCCTATTGCACAGCTACAAGCATTTCACCTCATGTCATACTGTGTATGGTTGTGTGTGTGACAAATAAAATTTGAATTTGATTTGAATTTAGTGACATCTACCAAACTCATACTGAAGTAATGATTACAAACAAAGGACTGAATGGACTTCTACTGAGATAACAAAATGCTGAGGCTGTTATACAAGAGTCTGGGCCACCTTTAAATTGGTAAGAATGCTGTTTTGTTTGATTTTTTTATTCTTGCTTCCTGAGTACTGTATGTTTTTAGTTTTGAGGTTGCATACAGTTGACACTTGAGACTTTGTTATTGTTCTTATGGCATGCTACCTGTTAATAAGGGGAACCTGCTTAGTAGAGGTGGGCGGATCGATAGTAACAATACCAATGATGGTATTGGTATTGGATCTATACTATGGTGACAGGGCGATTTCTTTCTATCCTCTAAGTTTAGCATGTAGCCCACTCAATTGTGTTAAATTATTTCAAGGTTCTTTATTGGTCACATGCATAGTTATACAAGTATAACACACAGTGAAATGTAACCTGACACGCTCCTCGACTTGTGCAAAAAAAAAAGGGGGGGGGGACCTTATATATACTAGAAAAAGTTGCATTTCCTGTGAAAATGCAGTGTGAATGCCTTGCAGTGGAATCTGAAAACAGCAGAAGAAGGAGAACAATCTGCTGAAAAGAGCTGAAGAAGCTGAAGTTTGTGGTGAAAACAGCTGACGAATTCATAACATTTAAGCGTTCACGTTAGTGGAAGGTCTTTTGGATTTTATGTTTTTGAAAGCTTTCTCAGAATTTCTGACAATTATCTCAATATTTTGGAAAAACAAAGTAATGTTTGAACTTCTAATTGAATTATTTCTAATTAAAAAATTCTACAAATTTCCCAGATGATTATCTCAGTGATTAATAAAAACACGACACATTTTTTGTAGCCAAGTGAATGCATTTCACTTTCGTAGGTTAGAGCAATTTTAAGACAATTTTAAAAAAGAATCAGTATCCGTATGTTTTATGAAATGTTACATGACATGTAATCATTATGTTTTTCCTATAAACCTATAATTTTTTAAAAAAAATTTGAAACCATGTTACTGGAGATGATTTCTACTGGAATACTCAAATAATTAACAATATAATTTTCAGGAGCTCTAGTTTTAAGAGTTCTTTGAAATGTTGTGCATTACACGTAGCTGAGAAAATAAATAGTCTTATCCTTTTTCTATCCATATACATGTGATAGTTGTCGTTTTCTGTGTCTGTCTGTGTCCTCTGTGCTGTAACTTTACATCATGTTGCCAGCCTTTGATTGAAACCTTCCTTCCCCAGCCATCAAATGCTCAGAAAACATCCTATCGGAGTCTACACTTTCAGATCCTTACAACACCTCAGAGACACCTCAAAGATTTCTCAGACCTTTTTTTTGAGCCTCGAAATGAGAGATGTCCAATAACAGAAGTCCCATTGCCTGTCCTTGTTAAATTACATACAATAGCTAGAGCACCTGTGTCAGGTCAACTTGTGCTCTTCTGTTTCTTATTTTATTATTTTTAAGGCAGTAGTGTAAGCAGCTCTCTCTACTCCCTGCCCTCGGGACTTAAAGATGGTGAGTCATTTCTTGTGCCCTCCCATTTTATGCCTGATCCCTTATTTCTGACATTAGAAGCTCATTGTGTTGCTTTTCACAGCCTTAGTTATCTCTGGTCTCCCTTTTTTGAATGAATTGAGTTCATTTCGCAGCTCTTTCACTCTCTCCTCTTTTTATCATCTTTCTCTTGTCCCTTTAGGTTGCTGGAACCTTGTCTTTCTACTATCACACTCACTTCTACTTTCTTCTCATTTCATTTTTATTGTCGCTCTCTGTTAAGTTTTCACTTCTTGCTTTTCATTTTCATGTCCTCAGCAGCTGGGGCAATAGATGCGGTCAGCGGAATTACATATTGTGTATGATTTTTTTCTTATATTAAAAAAATAGACCTTAATGTGTTCATTGGCCATCATACTGTCACAAGTGAAACTGACTAAACAAAGCAAATAGCATTAGAATGCTGACATGCTCATAAGACCTCCGTCTGCAGTAATTTCATGGCATTCCCATTTGATAAGATTGTAGATGAACACTGGTTTACCTGAAGCCATGCTACTAGTTGTACAGGATTTTCACAACACTAAGATTTCAAACAACATTTCAAACAAAAACTCTAATTTCAAATGTGTCTACTTTTTTTTCTTTACATACTTTTTCCCTGTAACCCACATGTAACACTGAGATGTAGCGTGACATTTCGTGTGGGAGAGTTTGAGTACAAACAAGGGAAAATTAAAGCATTTATTTTTAAAATCAATATTTAACTCTTGCATTCTGTTTAGATCAAGTGTCCAGACATATGACAGAAGTAAACACCCTAAATTGAATTTCTTTAAAGAGGACATGAAACACTAGACATATAAAGGCTAATTCACATCATGGAGCCGTACACTCAAAAACTGACAAAGATGTCTGTGACGCTGAATTTAAGAAATAACTTGAGATTGTGTGTTGCACCATCTTCTGTCAGTAAGGAACATGACGTCATGTGGTTGGTTGCGGCTGATAGACTTACATTAGTTTATGTTAGCTAACTAGTGACAGAATTGATAACTTAGATGAAAATAAGGACACTAAAACTAAAAATCAGTTTACGGGGGTCACTTTTGTGCTGCCCCTGACTGCCACACCGAGGATATACTGTCCACTTTCACTGTCTGTCTCTAAGTTGTTTGGCTAGCTGCACTCAAATGGAAAAATCTGCCGTAGCTACATTGTTTGGTATGTAAAGCACTTGAAGACTGTGTGGAGGAAAGCCTGTTTGAGTCAGAAACTCTGATTCAGAATTTATGACTCTAGATCAGAACTCTGATCAGCTGATGGGATCAGCGCTATTTTTGCAATAAAATAATCTTTCTTTTCAGTGTCTGATGGGCTATTTATACATTATAAATACATCTGTTGTTCAACATTTCTTAGAGACACATAATTGGTGGCCCAAGTCAAAACTAATGTCATTTTTAAACTAGTTTATTTTTTAAGCTAGACAGCATATGATAATTGCTTCTAGCATTCATTAATTATACAAACAGAAATACAGAGTGTCCGAAGCTACTGCATCTTTTTCAGTCAGGCCAATCGTGTGCATTTGTAGGCTTACAAAGGTAAGCGTGCTTAACAAGTATGGCTCTGATGTGTAGAAGGTATAAGAAGTGACTTGGGTGAATGTTCGCCTCCACATATTGAGAACGTTTACTTGATGAACAATTATCATTCATTACTGCTAGCTGTCAGCCCTTCTCTCTCTCTCTGGCCTGTTCTTCACCACTCTCCCTTTCTCTCTCCTAGATGTCCTTCAGTGATCAGCATGGAGCTGTCATTCTGTCAGCGCTCCATCAGCCTATTGATTCACTGATCTTTGTCCACCCATGGACAAATGCTTGCATGCCAATTCCTGTCCAATTTTTACCTTTTTTCCTTATACTCGCATTCTCCCCAGTTCATACTCACTCTAGCTTGCTCTTTAGCTTCAGTAGGTTTGGCAGGAAAGGTAAATAATCCATTCTAAACTTTGTTTTGCTGTGACAAGAAATATTGCTCTTTTAGACGAGATAAAAAAGCGGTGTGCCAGTGGTGTTTAGTACGACTGATAAAGCAGGGAGTGTGGTGTTGCAGAAACTCAGAAGTGATCATCCTGCAGCTCAGGGACTGATATTCAGTCTGAAAGGCCATTTTATTTCTACTCATTATGGTTCTAACTTTGCTTCTATGTTTTCAATTGACTTTGGGAGAGGATCTGACTTTCCAAATAAATATTAACCTTACTTTCTCTTAGACTATAGGTTAGCATACAGTTAACACAATTTGAGGTTTCATATAGATATTTCTATAAAAAAAATTAAACACAAAAACAACAAAAATGTCCTTAGGTTAGATTGTTTTAATAGGATTTTCCATTCACATCTCCCACTGTGGTTGTCTGAATCCAAAAAATGCAAATCAATTAGCCACTGGGCTTGGTGCAATCTCAGAATGGCCAACCTCAGCACCAATAATCACAAGTTTACTTGGTTTTAATCTCTATAGCTTTTTCTTCCCCTCAAAACATTGACAGGCTCTGCCAAATATATTTGCAGTCCAAGAAGTTCTTATTCCAGTTTTGATGAAATTCTTGTACTCTGTTAGCTAGCACTACTTAGCAGTCATCTGTGTCCTTGTATTGCCCCCATATAGTTTATGAATGCTGTTTGCCAAACTAGCTCACTGGATTTGCCTGATAACTTAGCACTCCATCCAAATTTGTTTACTTCTGTCTTCAAAAAAAATTGATAGACGTTAAAATGCTTGAAAAAAGTCCAAAAACAAAAGGGTGATGCCATTATAAAGCAGGTGCAGCCATCCTTCATGGTGCCTTCATCTCTCTTTTGCATACAGTCACACCATAGTTTTCATTAGTGCGAATATACTTTTACAGCTGCTGCTTTAAAAGGTTATGTCTGTTAGTTGTTCACATGGAGTGAGCTACATTAGACAGAAAAGCTATTTATTTGCAGTAACCCTGACAACAAGCAAGGAAAAAGCAATATTTACTAACAACAGATCTGAAAGGGTTATCAGTGAGTCATTTGAAAGCTCTGAGTAATAAAATAAAGAAGATGTTACCACATGTTTTTTAAAAGCACCTAAACACACTGAGGGAAAAACACCCCTTCCTAACTTAGGAAACATTGCAAAATGTGAACGCAAACTTATTTCACTTGACATTTTCATTAATTTTGGTCTACCCCTTTAACTGGTAGTATGACCAAAGTGGCATTTTCCATGTTCTGTTATCAGCTATTAGAGGTTTAGTTTAACTGAAAAAGCATGAACGTGTTTGAGGTCATTATTCCAGTTAATGTTAGGGTTAGGGTAGTTAATATAAAATGAGTAACAGTAGGGTGGACATTAGGTAAGGCTGCACTTTTTGCAGCGATCTTGTATAGAAAACTGTTTCTGTATCAGTAAAATGTTTTCTTTTTGCCTGTAAATAATCATTTGAAACTGCACATAATTATTTGCAGCTAGCATGTTGTTGATAATGCTATCAAGTCTAAAAACAGTAGGGTAAAATACCTGGAGATCCTGAAGACTGCTCCAAAAATGATCAGATAATATTTTAAATATTTGTTCAGTTCAAATCAATGTAAATTTTCAGGGGGGTTTTCTTAAAGAAATCTACTACATCATGTATAATTTTTTATGTCATGCATCATTTCCATTGCAAATATTAATCACAGTTAAATTAAGAGGGGATGGCAGTAAAAACTCTGGAGCTGTGATGTCATCATGCACTGCATTCTCGACACCGGACTCCCGTGTGAACTTAGTCCGGACTAGCGAAAACGCGAGTACGGACGGATGGACGTATTGAGAAACGGCCTAACAGTCTGCAGTCAGCTAACACCAGCTAACAATGTTAGCTCGGTGGCGAGTAGCCTTCATTAATAGTAATAAAGATAACACAGCAATAGTACATCAAAGATACTGAAGTTTTGCCCATCCCATGGGATGGGCATTCCTTTTAATTCCTTTTAAT